>NC_141688.1:84256160-84856160 GCF_964263255.1 Lissotriton vulgaris | reverse complement strand
CTGTCTGTATGCGGGTAGAAAACGGTGCTTTTAAAATTTGAGACAAGATCATTGTTGGTTTATTAAGGGTGTAAATACATTTACCCTTTCTATGAAAAGATGGAATAGTGTAACAAGCTTATTCCTAGTTTCGAAGCGCAAAGCAAGCGTGCTGGGCGTAGAAACCTGACCCCACATGGATATCCCTCTTTGGGTCTAGTTAGTGAAAATACCTCAGATATGGACTGGTGGAGCCCAGACAGGAGTGACATGGGCCGGTCTTATTAACACATGCGATGTGTATATTACTCACTGGGTTTGTCTGGTTCGGTTGTTGGCTTTTTGGTAATTAATTATTTTGTAGGGAACAACTCTTTAATTGTTGAATAGGTTGCTTGGCTTTGCAGGGGTCTTTGGTTGTGCCACAAGAATAGCAAAAAAAAAGTCTACATCTGGGCTTGCTGCCAACGTGCTTTAATTAAATATTGCATATTCTAATTGAACAGTGCCACTGCTTCCAAAAATCAGGTGGAGTTTGAAGACTTTTAGGAACCAATTTTATTTTGAATGCACACCGCATAAAAATTATTGGCACATAAGAAATGTGATACTGCATTTAATCACTGTATACCGACACAAAATGCCACATTTAAGTATTCCTGTCGATGACAGGTGGTCAGGCACCCTCACCCTCACTCACCCTCAACCCCTCACCCACACTCACCCCCACTCACCCCCACTCACCCCCACTCACCCCCACTCACCCCCACTCACCCCCACTCACCCCCACTCACCCTCACCCACCCTCACCCACCCTCACTCACCCTCACTCACCCTCACTCACCCTCAACCCCTCACTCACCCTCAACCCCTCACCCACCCTCAACCCCTCACCCTCAACCCCTCACTCACCCTCACCCTCAACCCCTCAGCCTCACCCTCACCCTCAACCCCTCAGCCTCACCCTCACTCACCCTCAACCCCTCACCCTCACTCACCCTCACGCTAAAGATTTACAAAAAAAACCGTTAACAATTCTAAAAGCACTAACTCTAATGCTGCGAGACCTATTGCATTTCTAATGCTTGTTTACACTATGATGAGTATAATCTCACAACTCATTGTAAGCAAGAGCTTTGTATTATTTCTCACTTAACCAGTTATAGTACTGGAAGTACTTCCAAGGTCGGGCTTACATCCCCGCCCCACCGGTAAAAAAAAAGTGTCATGATGGGGAGCCACAGCCAACTGCCAATTAAGTCAAGGGAGCCACAGGTCGAAAAAGTTTGGGAACGACTGGGTTAGAGGGATCCCTCAGAGGCTGCAGCGCCTTTTGTAAAGTGATCTCCTCCAAACACATTCCCAAAACCCCAAACAGGAGGTGAGGAAGGACCAGGGCACCACAGCGAACAGGCAAGGCCCAAGCTAGTTAATGGGGCTTTAAGGGGAAACAGAGGCCCGGACTGGGATTTGAAGTGCTGAAATCCGGATCACAGTTCACCAAAACAACCACTCGACTCTACTTTTAACATGCTGTCAAAAGCAGAGAGGGGCGACACCGGATCCAAAATACCAGAGAGCTTCAAAGAGCAAGGAAAAAATGGCATTCCAAAGACACCACAATTTTTTTCCATTTTATTATAAAATAAAAAGGTTATTTTCCTTTGGGGATATCCAGGGACCAGATGGATGAGTTGGTGCGTTCTGAGCTTTTAACATCCTTTGAAGGTTATTCAATAATGAGTTACATATCTTCTCATTAAAAAGCTTTTTTTCTCTTTATGAAATACTCCAATACTCACTAAAGCATTTTTTTGTTAAACCTTTCAATTGAAGCCTCTGTACATCCCTTCTTCCATTTCTTGGAATTTAGTGAACAATGTCATAATAATAAATATCGCATCTTGCAATTTTCAGGTGAAGTTTAGTGTGCTATAAATTGTTTTGGGATAGTCTGAATGTTCATATTAGGTTTCTTGCTTTTGCCACATCAGCATTTGAGGAATGAAGACAATAAGCTGGAATTTTGAACGGGTGACCCCAAACTACAAAAAAAGAATTGCATCACATTCTACTGTCAAAAATATATTTCTGCGAAGGCCCTAATTACACCACGACTGCAATACCAGACGTTGATGTCCCTGAGTTTTAGCTGTCCTAAGCCGTGCTATTTTCTAGCACAGCAGCAACCTTTACACAAACAACCCCACTGACGAGTGCATGACCGCCACGCCATGACAGATGCACACAACCATTAATGACAATACAAACCCTAAACACAATCCTACACCTTGTGACTGAAAAAGGAAAATATTTACCTGCATCGAAATTGCATATTATAAATATGGCTGCGGATGAAGGGGGTGGCATTTTAAGATTATGGAAACTGCATTCCTATCACATTTGGTTTATGAGTGGACGATGTTTCGATTCCCAGCAGGGAAGCTCAGTGAGTTGAACGCATGCTGCTGGGCACCAAGACCTTCCATCTTTCTGAGGTCGCTACATGGAGCGCCAGATATTGGGTAATGGTTGTCTGCTTGCCTCTCTTAATTACACCGCTTCGAAGGTGAAGACGTGCCTTCTGAAGCTCAAAGCAAAGAACTGCTACTTGCAATTAATACAGTGTAACCGCAAATATTGCTGGTCATACTGCCACCCATACACTGCACACCCACCTTACTGTCAACCATACACTGCACACCCATCTTACCGCCAACCATATACCGCACACACACCCTACTGCCAATCATACACTGGACACCCACCTTACTGCCAGCCATATACCGCACACCCACCATACCGCCAACCATACACTGCACACTCACCTTACTGCCAATCATACACTGCACACCCACCTTACTGCCAACCATACACTGCACACCCACCTTACTGCCAACCATACACTGCACACCCACCTTACTGCCAACCATACACTGCACACTCACCTTACTGCCAATCATACACTGCACACCCACCTTACTGCCAACCATACACTGCGCACCCACCTTACTGCCAACCATAAACTGCGCAGCCACCTTACTGCCAACCATACACTGCACACTCACCTTACTGCCAACCATACACTGCACACCCACCTTACTGCCAACCATACACTGCACACCCACCTTACTGCCAACCATACACTGCACACTCACCTTACTGCGAACCATACACTGCACACCCACCTTACTGCCAACCATACACTGCACACCCACCTTACTGCCAACCATACACTGCACACCCACCTTACTGCCAACCATACACTGCACACCTATATCTCACACTTCCTGGTGTGTCCCATAACATGATAACCAAATCTCTCAGTGGTCATCAAGATCGACATGGAACCACTTTCTACATAGGTTCAAAACAAAATGAACATACTTCCAACCACACGCCCTACAAGGGCAGCCTGCAGTAATGCGAGTGAGTACTTCGGCGCCTCACAGGGGTAGTAAGCGCTATGTAAATGTTACAATACTGTGCGCCTCTCTGTCCTGCGTCGATGTGTTACTTCTAACCCCTTCTATTCGATTCTGCACTGTGATGTATCCTGCGTCACTTGATGTTATCCTATGTTCACCCTCTATGATGCACTGTCCCGTGAGGAATGCCCCTAGAGCAGCAGTGGGGGGGGGGGTCGGAGGGATGGAAGAGGCGGGTCGGGCCAGAGGATAGAGACTGTGGCGGGAGGGGGGGCTGGCTAGGTTGTGAGGGGGTGGACAGGAGGCGAACCCCTCCTGCAGCTGGCGCACATCTGGACCTAATCTTTGGAGCCCTGCCGCGGACAAGCAGAAGCAGAGAAACGGGACCTTACAAGCAGAGAGGCACGAGCCGGAGCAGGCAGAGAGGTAAGAAGAGAGACAGGAGGAGCCGGAGCAGGCAGAAAGATAACGCGCGAGGGAGCAGGCTGAGAGGTAGGAAGAGGGAAGCCGGAGCAGGCAAGGAGCTACAGGAGCAGAGCAGGCAGTGGCAGAAGGACGGACGAGACAACAGGCAGATAGGGGTCTAGGAAAAAGTAACAATAAAGTAAGGGAGATGGAGCAGGTAGAGGAAAGGGGAACAGAGAAGCCCCGGAGCAGGTATATTCGTGAGGAATGCAAACATCTCCCGCGGGTGGAGGGGCAAGGTGCAGGTGTGAGGTTAGGAAACAGGGCAGGCAGGAGTTGCTGAATTCCCTGAGGCAAGAGAGTTTGTGGGGAGGGAGCGTGGGAGGAGTTAAAATAAATGTGGCTAGAGGGAAGGGGTGCGAGAGCGGAGACCTGCAGGCAGAGGGAAGGGGTGCAGGAACAGGGAGTCAGAGGCAAGAAACACCGGCAGAAACAGGGGCAGGGGCACTAAGAACGGCACAAACTAGAGAGAGGGAGAGAAATCGAGAATTATAGAAATGTTGGACAAAAGCGCGAGAAACTGACGTGGCAAGAGAGAGGAGGGGAAGCGGGTAAGATTCACAATTAGAGGGCGAAGTAACACAGAGTGAGGACTGAGAGGGGAGAAAGAAAGGGAGAAAATGTGCAGGAACGCGGATCATTGAGCGTGGGACCCGACAGATAATACACTGGGGGCAGCACTGCGAAGGCGGTGCCGGCATCTAGGGGAAAGGGGGCGCAGTAGCACGCTTTACCTGGAGAAATGGCAACAGCGATGCGGCAGGCGGTGTTGTGGCGGGGGTCCTTCGCCGGGTCTGCTCTCTGCCCTGGCTCAGCACGGACATTGTAGGCATGGAAGTTGATTGTGAGCACAAGTAGGGACAGGCCTGTAATCTGGTCGTCTGTCTGTATCCATGAAGCGGGCAGCAAGTCAACCAGTGATAGGCAACGGGTGAAAGGCACGAACAACAGCACAAACAGGGGTGCAGGAGCACTAAAACCTGCACAAACGGGGGCAGAGGCAGAGGCTCGAGGCTCACCTTCACTGCGGGGAAAGAAAATGGCGGCCGCAAGCTTCTGAATTTTTCGGAATCGGGGGCGTGGTTTTGCTGTTTTGAGTGACGCATGACGTCACTGTCTAACGAACAGCAAAACTTACGCCCCCAAATCCGAAAAAGACGGGGCTAAATCGGAGTGACGCATCTCTCCTCCAATGGCTGGCCTCTGTTTAGGAAGCCAGCCAATAGAGAAGAGACGGGCCAGGGAGGCGGGTTCTAAAGCCCTACTAAGAAACATTAAATCTTCAACCCCAGACTGCACAAGCGCAGCTTTTAGGTCCTCGACCTAATAGAGGTTCCCCAAGGTCACCAACAGACACATAAATGTCAATGGTGTTCTTTGGGAAAGTATGGGCCTGAGCTGAAGTCTGGCGGAAGAGAGTTGGATACACAAAAATAATGTGAAAGTAGCAATATAATCTCTATCTCCAGTGTACTGACAAATACGGGTACTCAGTTGTATGGCAGTTAGTTAGCATGATGGCAGGGTTGGTGGTGTTGCAGATTGTAGCAGCAAGTAAGACCATAGTCTTGGTACAGTTAATGCCTCAAAAATACAGTAGCCTCGATACGATTAATGCACAATAAAGTATGCAGTTCACACCATTTACAGCCTCTTTGGCTACCACAAAGCGCACCCTTAACCATTTGAGGAACTTATTAAATAATAGTAACTGACCACACCGACAATCTTTTTCATGGCAACCTAAACATTCAATGGAATATATATTAATAAATCAACTCAATAGAAAGTTAAAAAGACAAATGCACCAGTCATGATCTAATCCATACATTTCCCAAACGACGCACATAGTATCACGACAGACTTCACTTTTTTTCCTGCCAAACCCTTTCTCACTTAACCTATTCGACCTAGACTAGTCTTACCATCTTGCAATAATTTTCCGCTTAAAAATAACAGTAAAGTGCCTCCCTAGCCAGCCCAATCCCGTAAAAGGTTTGATAAAACCACTTAGTTAAATACCACCCAAAAACTGTCAGAGGAGCTAAAAACTGTTTCCTCTCCAAATCTGCCACACACCTCTGACTAACTCACATACTATTACAATCAATCAACAAAAGGTGTTACAAAACACACTAGACCACTATAACCTATCAGAGAGCATAGCTAGCAAAGGGGGAAATAAAACAAGCATTTACAATGCAATGGTCTCGGCATTATTAAAGGTAGAGCTATTGGCATTGCTCATGATTTTTTTTTAATCATAAATAAATGGCAGTCATTTACAATGCCAATGGCTTAATCGCTCGCAAATGCATTACCTATTGCATTTACACCCACACAGAGCCACAAGCACAAAGCTACCCACACACACAAAGAGCCACTCACATAGAGGCACCTACACAGAGCCACCCTCACACAGACAGAGCCACCCTCACACAGACAGAGCCACCCACACACAGACAGAGCCACCCACACACAGACAGAGCCACCCACACACAGACAGAGCCACCCACACACAGACAGAGCCACCCACACACAGACAGAGCCACCCACACACAGACAGAGCCACCCACACACAGACAGAGCCACCCACACACAGACAGAGCCACCCACACACAGACAGAGCCACCCTCACACAGACAGAGCCACCCTCACACAGACAGAGCCACCCTCACACAGACAGAGCCACCCTCACACAGACAGAGCCACCCTCACACAGACAGAGCCACCCTCACACAGACAGAGCCACCCTCACACAGACAGAGCCACCCTCACACAGACAGAGCCAGCCACACACAGACAGAGCCAGCCACACACAGACAGAGCCAGCCACACACAGACAGAGCCAGCCACACACAGACAGAGCCAGCCACACACAGACAGAGCCACACACAGACAGAGCCACACACAGACAGAGCCACACACAGACAGAGCCACTTATGATCCAAACTTCTGCTAACTAAAGGCATAATGCCATCACTGATAGATATATGTAATGACCATATGGCTAGGCCCTCCTCATTAAGCCTCGAGTCTCACCCATCAAGTATGAAATCAAGGCAGTGTTCCTGAGTAAAAGTATAGCCCATCTCCCCCTTGGAAATACATACACATGGTAGCCGCTCAGGCAAGAGACATTATACCCGACAATTCATCAAAGACTAGAAAATCCAGGCATCAAGCAAAACAAAGCAACATGTTCCCTAAGAAGGCTTACCGGTATAAGACTGTCAGCAGGTCTGCAAGAGCCAAGACGTCACGGCAGGAAGGATGGGGGACGAATAGCTTCACTGGGCCAGTTTAAATACTCCCGGCTGATGAGACAGCCAGGGGGCAGGGGAGCAAGCACAGCCAGGGGGCAGGGGAGCAAGCACAGCCAGGGGGCAGAGAGGACAATGACCACCTCATACGCTATGGAACCCTTGTGGTCAAGTGCAGGAAGTTGATTTCATGCAGACCTTTGAGTCACAGAGCCTGGCAAATCCATGCAGGAATCCTAAGGCAAGCATCCTGTCCCTCCAATTTGAAGGGTTACCCTTTCCAGGACTCAAGTGACGGATGTGGCACTGGTTGTTACAGTAAAGCTATCATGAGGCACTGAGATGGTGGGAGTTGGCCAACAGCTGAGTAATCCTCTTCTCTGCACTGCTCAGAATGCTGTGACTTGTAACCCTTGTGAGTGTTTTTTAGGTGCTCCGAGTGCTCTCTGTTCATTTGAGCAAGCGCTGCCATTTCAAAGTCCCTCGGCCAATCAGGATGTGAGCTGGATTGCTGCCGGTATGTAGGCCCGGAATGCTTGCACGTGACGCATTGGACCTGGAGTATTGGTGTGGCATCATGTGTTAGTGCTGAGTGTGGCAGGGCATATCTCCCAGCCTTGTGCCTTGCATTTTTGGTGTGCTGTGTTTTTAACGTTTTCAGAGATATATAGAGTTTGCAGTGCAGCATGCCAGAGACAGAAGGAAGGAACCGCACTAACCTGCCCTTGTTTTAAGCATCCAAGCCTTGTGTGGTCATAGTTAACTGTTCCAGAGCACTTATAGGGGCGGTTGGCGCTTAGCTGGCCGATTATTTATGAGATTTCACTGGTTATTAAACGTGCCAGGACTCGTGCATTAAAAACACTTTCTGGCACATGCCAAGCTTCGAGTAAACCCGAGCGACCGCATCAACGGACAGTCACCCAGGAGAAAAAGAACTGCTCCTGCAGATATGTGGCCGTCCCAAATGCCACCCGACGGCATTGACATGTTTTTACTCATTCTGCAGTGATGACAAACGATTTTGAAACTTATGCTCTGCATTCAGAATGCAAGAGGCGTGCAGCAACTCTCACTGGCCCGTCGGAGTTACAACATTTATAAAGTTGCAAAGTGGAGTAAACAAACCATCTGTTTATCTCCGCCGTATATGTCACGCTCTCTTATGAGCCTTTTATAATTCATTTAGTGCACAAATTTGGTTAGTTCGCTCATGTCAGAGTTAGAGGCAGCTTGACAATAATTAACATTCGTGGGACAAGCGCGCTAATGCCACACTCCTGCTGCTAAGTCGAACGTCCCCCCCAGAGAGCGCCACCCCGCCTTATTGACAAGGCGAGACTATCCATTTTGTTTCCCTGCCACATTAGGCGGCCATAAGGGGATGGAGGCTCCTTGGAGGACGACGCAGTGTAGGCCGCGTAATTCACTGTGAATTGAGAAAAGAAGGCTAATTCTGATAAATGGCCGACCCCAGTGCATCCCGCCTCTTATTACAAGAGACATGCACTATCTGTGCAGTAAATTAGCCAGACCCCAGCAGAGTTTTGGTGGGAGCTTATCTTCAAGTGAATAATTTGAATGCGGAGGGAGCCGATTAAGTGACCGGTGTGAACGATTTATCTCGCATTAGAAGGGGTTTAAGTGATTTGTGCTCCACAGCTTTATAGCATAATTTGTCCTATAATCTATGCAAGCTTTGTGCACTTTTTTTAGTGCTTTTGAAAAGTAGTTTCAGATTTGGCAATTTCTTTTTTTTTTTTTTAAGTAAAACTGTTTCTGCCCCCTTACGATGATCACACACAATTTTGTAGCGCAACCAAGCCATGTCTAACCTTGAAGAGCATATTATGGGTAACCAGGTGATGGCGGTCAGGAAGTAGCCGTGGGGGGATTTGACAGGCGACGAGGATCCAAAGCCTTTTTCCTCCCAGCACAGGACAAGGGAGCAGCAAAATGCAAAATGGCGGCCGCAACGCAAATTTCGGATTCGGGGGCGTGTTTTGGCGTTCTGAGTGACGGATGACGTCGCAGGTGGAAAGAACGCCAAAAACACGCCCCCGAATCCGAAAGAGACGGGGCTTGATTGGAGTGATGCCCCTCTCCTCCAATGGCTGGCCTCCATTTAGGAAGCCAGCCATTGGAGGAGAGAGGCGGGTTCAAGCCCAGTCTAAAAAATATTAATTCTCCGACCAAAAACTGCACAAGCGCAGCCTTTAGGTCCTCCGACCTAAAAACTACAGAATGTCTGTTGGCACTCAAAGTATAAAGAAACACACAAAACCTCATACGGAAACAGTGGAAACTACATTTTACAGGTTGAAGATTAGCTAAACTACAAACAGTCCTAAGTTTCTTTTCAAAGCACGTAAATACTGCACTAACACTCATCGCTACAATAAAAATTCCCAGTTTGCCAACTTTTTCATTAAGAAATATCAAAAATAAATAATTAAACTTCATTCACGAAAGGTCCATTTCTGCCTGGTGTATGTTCATAAATCAGCCCACACATTTAGACAACTGACCCAATACCTGCATCAGTAATAAAATAAAAAATAAAAAGAATCTGCAAGCATGACATCTCCACATCGTACTCAAAATAGTTGTGCCGATGAAGGAGTATTTTTTACCTCTTCTGAAAACTCTAAAAATAGAAACCTCTCCTCAAGGAGCTAAATCTGTACCACAATGATCCTCAAGACCTCAGGTACGTAGTTAAAACTCCTGCACAATCCAGATAACAGATGATGTCTTAAAAGCAATGGACTATAGTGATGTGATGCCTGACTTTTGATATTGCTCAACCTTTCAGCAGCATTTTACATGCTTGTCCCCCACTGACTCCCACATATCCTGGGTACAAAAGGAAAGAGTCATCAAATGGGTCAGAACCATTCTGACCATATTACACCCACAATAAAGCAACACCACTTGCTGAGCCCCGCTGACCAGAGGCAAGAATCGATTTCAATACTGCATGCATAGCCTACAAAACAATCCATAATGGACTATTCTCATGTCAAAAAGAGAATCTGAAACTAAATGACACACAGAAAAAAAAATAAGGAACAGGGACAAACTGGTCCTTGAAAATCCCCAAATCCAAAACTTTCAAACTGGCCTGGTCTTGCGTTGCCTTGCCAGTAGCCTTAGTAAGTCCATTTCCTGACAATATCAGATGTAACCTGGAAGTACAGACATTTTGTACCAAGGAAATCTTTGCCACAGTGCACGAGCTTGCCTCCTCTAACAGAGCCACGGCTCTGATTCCCCCCTCCCAATCGCTTTGCGACTCGCTCAACGATTTTTTTGTTGACAAGGTCGCAAAGATAAAGGCCAACATCCCCCTTCCTTCCCCCACATTCATTAACCCCTCCCCACCTGCTGTCACTTCTAAACTCACCTCCATCCCCCCCCTGACCAAAGCCACGCTCCTTCCCCTGCTTCAAAAGGTGAAGTCAGGCTCCCCCTGGACTTTGCCCCTGCTCACATCCTGAAAGAGATCTTCATAGCCTGTCCAACCCCTCCCCTCACACTTCTGAATGATTCACTCAGCAACGGAGTGGTCCCCACTGCCCATAAATTTGCGGCTGTTATACCAATCTTAAAAAAGCCCGGTGCTGACCCTTCATCCCCCTCCAACTACCGTTCCATCACCCTCCTGCCGTACCTGGGTAAGGTCTTAGAAACCCATGTAACCAGCACCCTGAGCACCTATGTAGAAACCAATCACTGCCTCTCCCCCCGGCAGGCGGGCTTCCGCCCCCTCCATTCTACGGAGAAGGTGGTGATCTCAGTGATGGACAGCCTACGCGAGGGCATTGACACCAACCTCCCACAGGCACTCATTCTTTTAGATCTGTCCGCCGCTTTTGACACGGTGGACCATTCCATCCTCCTCACCCGTGTCAGGGCGGCGGGCATAGAGGGCCTGGCCCTCGCCTGGCTTGAGTCCTTCCTGAGTGACAGGGCCCAGGCGGTCCATCTAGCTGGTTTCACTGCTGCCTCCCGTAAGGTTGTATGTGGGGTCCCCCAAGGTTCTTCACTTTCCCCTCTTCTGTTTAATTTATACATCTACCCCCTCATTTTTATGTTACAGCAGCTTGAGGTCACGGTGTTCAACTACGCCGACGACCTCCAGCTAATTTTCAACCTCTCACACTCCAATTCTTCTTCCCAGAACGTCCAATCTGTCATGTTGTTCATCCAGGATTGGATGAACTGCAACCACCTCAAACTCAACCCGGACAAGACGGAGTTAGTCTTGACCGGAGGTGGTTGCAGTCCCTGGTCCCCTTCCCACTGGCCACTTTCTCTCGGTGTTTCCCCGCTCCCTGTCCCCAAGGTCAAAACCCTGGGTATCTCCCTCAGTTCGTCCCTTTCCGTTCACTCACAGGTCAACTCGGTCGTTTCCTCCTGCTTCTTTTCCCTCAGAACTATTAGGAAGATCTCTCGCTTCTTCTCCGAACCTGCCCTAAAGATCATAATGTTGGCTATGGTGCTCTCGCGCCTTGATTATGGCAACATCATTTACAACGGCGCTCCGGCCTACGCCATTCACCGCTTGCAGCTAGTGCAGAACCAGGCAGCCCGCCTGATTTATGGCCTGCCCAAATTCCACCGTGCCACTCCTCTACTACAGGCACTACACTGGCTGCCGGTGAAAGAGCAAGCCTTGTTCAAGCTTGGCTGCACCACCTTCCAGGCCAAAATGGGCACCGCCCCGGAGTTTATCTGCTCCGCTATTAAGCCTTACATACCGGGCAGAGAGCTCCGTTCCACCCACCAGGCTCTTTTAACCACACACCGATTTAGAAAGCAAAAGGCAGGCGGAACAAAATTTGCAGTTCTTGCTCCAGTGTTTTGGAACTCCCTTCCGGTAGAGCTCCGCACGACACCCTCCTACACCGAGTTCCGGAAAGGTCTTAAAACCCTGCTCTTCTCCCGAGCCTACAATGTCTAATTTCCCTCTGCTCCTGTAGTCTCCTCGCAATCCAAAAGCGCCAAGAAACCGCGTGGTAGAAGTGCGCTATACAAAAGGTTTTTAAATTCAAATTCAAATGGTAAAGTTCTAAAAACTCACCTCTTCAAGATCTAATATGCTTTTTTATTGTTTACCTTATATTAACTCTATATTTACACTTTTCCCATTTTCTATACGTAAAATACAATATTTTAATTATTAGCCGTGTTAGGTTTTATGTAATGCATGGAGCTACCCAGTGGCTAGGTCACACTATAAATACTACAACTTAAGGAATAATAAAATAAAAAGATCTCTAAAGAGTCAAATTAGAAATGCGAGTAAAGTGTCCTAATGGATACAGAAATGGCAACACACTGACCGCATTTGGTTTTTGGGAAGAGTACTTTGTGGAGGCCACAATCTTTGTTATGTTATGTTATGTTAAACAAATTTATAAGGCGCAACTAACACCATTAGGTTTCTTGGCGCCATAATGAAGAGAGCAGATGAGGGAGCAAAGAGGCCGGTTATTTGTAGGATTCAGTAAAAAGAAAAGTTTTAAGGGAAGATCTGAATTTGGGGTACGAAGTGGACAGCCTGAGAGGCAGGGGGAGGGAGTTCCAAAAAGTGGGGGCCAGGAAGGAAAACTTAAGCCCGCCGTGTTTCTTCCTCTTGTATCTGGGAATGGATAACAAGGCCAGTTGGGAAGACCGGAGAGTACGAGAGGGGACGTAGGGTTGGAGGAGGGAAGAAATAAAGAGGGGGCCCTGACCGGCAAGGGATTTGGAAATGATACAGCCCAGCTTGAACTTGCAGCGGGCAGCTACTGGGAGCCAGTGGAGGCTTTTTAGGAGGGGGCGGACGTGTTGATCTCTTGGGAGAAAATGGATCAGGCGGGCAGCCTGATTCTGGATCAGCTGAAGCCGCCTAAGTTAGTAGGCAGGTTAGATGCTGTTTTTGCTTTTGGAACCTTTTTAAGGCTCTTGTTGACTACTCATCATCATTCTTGTTTACTCTTTCAGTGATAAAGCGCCAACTATGGTTGTTTAATAAAATCCTGCAACTGAGTAGTTGTGGTAAGCCATCTACGGTATTTCCAAGAAGGTTGCTTTGGTGAAAGTGGTGAATTCATATCTAAAAAAACGTAATTTCTTTCAGCTGATCCTCGATGACCATTTCCACAGTCTCCAAAATGGTTTGACACAGACCTGATGCAAATACTGAACTTCATCAACAAGCGAGTCAGGGATAGCCTTTGTAGCGAAGCGACCCAGCTCACGAGCACCTCTCCCTCCCAAGAGGCGATCGCCCAGGCGGAAGGCAGACCGGGGAGTAGACCAGCAGCCTCACCAACCACTTTTAAGGGACAAGCAAAGTCAAGTGTGGGGAGGGGGGGGGATGGGGACAGATCCATAGGAGGAAGGCAACCCAATTTCTACCTCAGGCTTACCGCCTACCTATACTGCTCACAAGAAACAATAACGGTAAGGCTAGGGGACAGCTGATAGGTGGCACTACCTGGTCAACTGCGCACAGAGGAAGCATGGAGAATCAAGAAGCAAGGGAGCAGCCAAGTAAACTAGAGGAGATGTTGCGCCTGGCAAGAGCAGGGACAGCAAAGTACGGAAATGACAGGTTACACTGCCAGCTGGGGAAGGACCCAGGCACGGAATCCAGCAGTCAGCAGTACAGCAAGTAATATCTGCAGGGGAGACTGCGGAGGCAAACAGCGGGTTGAAGTTGGGGCAAAGACCCAAGAAGCGCCAGAGGACCACAAGCAACGGGACAAAGAAAGCCGACAACAAAAAAGGACTAGAGTACAGGGACCCACCTCTGGAGTCATCCCGGCGACTGTGGGTTCCACCAAGATGGCCAAAGAAAAGAAGCAAATGGTGTGCACCTAAGTACAGCAGTACATAAATGTTTAAAATAATTTGCACTGTTGTTCAATGGCTCAGGTACAGCGCAAGGGCAGAGCACATTAGGCACCCTTTCATAAAAGGGAGACAAGTCAGGTCTCCCGCTGCATGTGATGGACCTAAAGGACCCATTCCAAGGGAATACAAATAGGTCAGAGGGCCCCTGTTTGGGGGGGGTGGGGCGGGTGGCCCCAGGGAATTGTCTTAAGGAAGGGGGAAGATAGAGAGGCAGTAACGGGGCAACCTGGGACCTGCGCCTGACAATGGTGTGTGGCTCCCACCACCTATGGTGGTGTGTGGGTGAGGGACACAGCATGGAGCAGCATGCAGGAAACCCAGCTTTAATGGGGTAGGCAACAGAGGCTTACGGAAGGCCCACGCCAGGGGAGCCATCAACAGCCAGGAGGGCAACAGGTTTGGAGAGTAGCATCACACTAGCAGTGAAAGAAAGGATTTTGATAAAGGAGTTTGAGATCTTTATCTTATTAGCAATCCAGCTAGAGGTTTTAGTCTTGACAATGTTTGACAAGAAATTAGTATAGGAGAGACAAAAAGAGGGTGCAGAAAGACAGACATTTTAATAACTGGATAAATGCATTTAGGATCATGGCATGCATTATAGTAGAAATATTCGTGCACTGTGCAGCAGACCTGTGGCTGTAGGAGTCAAAAATTCACAAGGCACACAGACAACTTCCAACGGTTTCCAGCTAGCCAGGTCCCCAATTAACACACACCAACTCTGTAGGTAAGCCAATGGGTACAACAGAAAGGATACTGCTTTAATAGCAAAAGGTTTTGAGGAAGGTTTAAAAATGCCCTTCAAAAGGTGCCATCACCACAGGCGTAGTGAGGGATCTGAAGTCCGTCCAGGAGCACCCAGAGATACTCCAGCAAAAGATAAAGAAGGAAAAAGGACAGGGCGAGAAAAGAGCTCCATATCCCAACCATTCCCCAAGGGGTTGGTGACATCACCCATTGGGGGTGGTACCCTTAAAAAGCGGCGGGATAGTTAAGACTTATACATCATATATTTTCTGGAGGGAGCATTCGTAAGCGATGGGATCAGTCCAGAAGCATGCTCGGTGTGGTACTCAATAAAAGAGGACGTCAGCAAGTTCACAAGACAAATGGCTTTGATAGTATCAGGCATAGCCTGATCAACTTAAGGTGCCTGGAATTGTATGTAGGGGATGGGGTGCTCCTCTCAGATGAAGGAATGAAGGAGTTCTGGGCTAAGCTATGGGCAGCCATGGCAATGGCGGGTTGCGTCTAAAAGAGACTGGAACGTACCCGGAACTCAGTGGGGAGCAGTGAGTGGAAAAGTGTTGGTATAGAATGCATAACGGCAAGGCGGTGTGCCAGATGAAGGCCATTTACTTGCTGATGCCTTGCGGCAATACGAATCGACCAACAGGGGGAGTAAGCAGAGAACAACACTCACAGCCCAGACCCACCAGATAGCAGGGCACAAAATGGACAATGTTGCAAGATGAGCTACTACCCCTCGTGCACAGAGAAAAATACAACGCAAACCTTTATTGCTCCTCAAAAGCGATGTGCATGATTGACGGCATATCAACAAGTAAAGGATATCTTAAAATAAGGGAGGAAGATAAGACAATTGATTTATGGCAAATATGATTTATGACCCGTCACATTGTTTAAGCCCCTGTCAGAATGATTTAGGATACTGTCAAAATTATTTATGGCCGTGTCAGAGTGATTTATGGCGACAGCGTAATTTATGAATGCAATGACATACAGGTACCAAACATACAAGTTAACAAAACTGCGGCGAAGAAATCCCAAAAAACACAACCCATGCCTGATGTATTTTGTGCGCGAATCGGTACATGTGAATGTTTAAAGAAGTCCAAGTGTGTGGGTTATCACAGCAACCTGCCATCAGCATGACTGCTTCTGTGAACCGTAGCTGCCTGCCATCAGGTTAATTTATTCTAAGCTGAACAGCAAGGGCATCCTGGTTGCCCAAACAAACACCCGCTCTAGTGAGTTTAGAAAGTGTAAAAACGCAGCCTCCGTGATTAGGTTACATCTGCATTTAGCTGCCCGCCCAAAGACTGGTTACTATTGTGTAGCAGCACATTCAGAGTAATCCACGGCGCACATCTCCCGTCAGACAAGTAGCAATTAAAATGAATATCAGACCAGGGCTGAAAACAAACAGAAGAGAGTCCTGTTCTGCACCAGTTGAAGACTTAACAATCACAAGCTACATGGCGGGCTACATGGGAGGCTCTCCATGAATGCACTCTTAAACTCATGGTGAGAGAGCCCTGTGAGAACAACAAATATCCCCAACATTCATAAGGAGGTACACTGCTGCTCGCTCCAGAACACTTATAATATATAATAGATGTATACATACAAAGCACATGTTCAACAACAAAAGCATCTTGAGGCAGAAATAGAGTGGTATATTGCCAGCCAACTCAATCGTAACAACTTTACCGACCCCAGAAGGATTAAAAGTTGTGTGGATGAATTAGTGAGGCATCAGATTTAGCTAGTTCAAGAACGCACACTACAGCAGGTGGTCTGTGCAAAGTCAATCCTCAGAATGCAATGTGGATCTGGGTGGGGTTTCTCCATGTACAAAAGAGATTAACATGATGCAAGTAGCTCGCAAACTGATTATGGGCGCACCACCTGCCTCTCAAATGTATGAGGCAAGAACTACCTGAAGTCACCCTACGTGATACTAAGACTGCTCTGAAACCAGCCATTTCCCCAAAACCGATCCCGAGCACAACACAACATATGCATGTAGCAATCTCTACCAAAAGAATCCCAAATGGCTCACAAGAAGCTTGTGCGCTCCAAATCAATGAGGGGACCACCCTGGAAGGAGTTGTCAACACTAAACAGATTACTAGCATGCCACGTGACTGCCACTCCAAAAGCGCCCATAAAGCTCACCCAAAAATTACAGGAGCCCTAAAATGTTGTCTTTTTCACACTAATTATCAGTGTTACATGTTGCTCCTTCAATCTATTTTTGAGTGGCTTGATAAAGTAGCACACTGACAACCCTAACATACAGAAAATACATCTGTTTGACTGGATATGCCATGGAGACTTTAAAATGTCACCATCTAATGTAGTAAACATACACAGTTCGTAGGGTCAGCATGGCAAATACATACAGACAAAGTTGCTGCATACTTCTGTGAGCTCTACTATACAAATCACCCCCACCTCACATCCCTGGAAGACGATAGGCTTTGTTGAACACTTCGAAATCTAGAGTGGTGTGACACACCAGAAGGGACATTGGATGTATAATCTCTTTTTACATCTGTATAAAACTGGTCCCTATGACACCCTATAAAGAGTAAATGAAAGCTATCAATTTGGTTTCACACGCCATGGATTTCACAACTTTGGTATTCTAATGTTACAACACTCATTACTAGAGTTTTTAACAAGCAAACGAATACCAAAGTAACAGAGTGTTGCCGAACTAAATGAGGCTTTCATTGATCCATCACTTCAGACATCTTTTTGGGAACTCCGTCAAAGTAACCAAAGTGACCATGTTGTTGGTTTGGTTTTTGCATGGTTTTATTAACATCTCTAGGAGCACATTAATGAGGTCACATCATGCATCATGCACCTCAATGATATTGTATAAAATGTTAATGTGTTCTGCCCTCAACAAATAATTCCAATGGATTTCAAACAAGTCAAAATTACTTATCAGCGAACACTATGACATTCTGACAAATTGGGCACACTTAAATTACACGCATCGAAATGCATTCAAAAGTTATTACTGCAAATTCATTGTTGAACATCGTTTTGCTGTCCAGGAGCAATATTACAGAAACTTGCACAGGTGCAAATAGCATGACAACTCTGTTATGGACTATTTAACAGCTATGAGAATACGCAATACAGTCAACAAATTTTGCCCCAGTCAGTCAGAGAAAATGTATTTTTATCAGCTTAAAAATAGTTTGCAGAAAATATTTGAAACCTATAAATTACACACTGGCTGTTCAGATAATTATACATCTGTGGGGATAACGATTATATATTTTTTTACATTTCAGTTTATATTTATCCATATTTATTTTGTGTTCTCTGAATATGTGAAGCGGTGATAAGATATATTTCCACATTTACTTAACTAATAAATATGTGCTCATATTTTGACGCCTGTTGTGTTTTAGCAAATAAAGCAGCCAAATATAACATAACAATACACCCACAAGTAAATATTGACATTGCACTACACATGGATGTTAACATGTCATTATTTAATTAAACCTCATTCTGTTTTTTATCTTCCCATGCAATGTATCTGCTCATCTGTTGGCCTGAAATTAATGAAAGACAGTAAGGAAAGGCATTTAAAAGAAGCTCGATTTCATGTATTTCTCCATTTTTTAGAACAAATGCAGACAGGAAGAACACTGTTTTCGGTCTGTATTTATCTGTAAAAATTGAAAGCTGGCAGCTCGACATATATGGAATAAAGACTGTAAGCTTTGCTTGAGAGCACGCATAACAAAAACTGAGCCAACGGAGTTCGTTGTTTTTTTCATTCAGGTAAAAAAAAATGAAACTATAAGATTTTTAGCCAAAAGTAAGCCTATTGGTTTTTTTTGTTAATACTAATTGTCTACCTAAGCACGAACATGTATCTTAACATTTTCTGAGCCGTTGGGACACTAATACCGTCAGGCACATGGTGACTTCAAGTCGAAAATAAGGACTCTACATTGACTGTCTGTTTTAAACTATAACCCTTTAGAGCTGCGTGCGATTATAAAGCACTGGAATGTGAGTGCAGGTATCTCATGGGGTTTGCTATACAGACCTGCAGAGAAAACCTATTAGAAAGTACAAATTGCATAATACCAGCCAATTTGTTTCATCTCCCACATATCTAATTATAAATATGTGCAACATTAATAGATTTAAACTAAAAAACACCGATTATAGTGTGCTATCTGGTTTGTACCAGTTACAAGCCAGTACTGTTCCACGAAAAGCACCTGATGTTTAAGATGCTTGCGCTACATTAATTAATAATGTTCTCTGTTAAAACAACTCGGGGGTGAGGGGTCATGCTTATCATTAGAGAATGGTTTTCGTTGCAAAAATTTACAAAAGCATGCCCTCAAACAGTCAACGGTCCCGACTGTGCACAAATTGCATGCAACTGTAAGAGGAAGAGAAAATTCCACCCACTTGTAAATAAAGAAACTATAATTCCAAAACTAGCATTCTGGTTTTCTTAGGATTTTTAAAACATGCTCTTACTTGTGATTAATGGTAGAGTTTTTCAATTAAGGAAGTACACTCAAACCTACCCAAAACACTCCATGAGAAAAAACATTTCGAATGATCCCACATACTTCTCAGACAAAAGGGCCCATATATTAGACATACAAAAGAACCAAGTAATGAAATCCTCCCCATTGAGGGATATAACATTGTAGAAGAGATGTGGGCATGCCGCGCACTTGTCTTCCTCTACTCGCATTGGACAAAATTGAAACCCATTATTAATTACTTATTCCTCAGAATCTAACAATGCTGCATGCTGCTCACACCTTTCAATAACAAGCGTTTGCAATGCAATAGGTCTTGCATTATTAAAGTTTGAGCTATTGGCATTGCTAATAATAATGCAACACCAATACCTCAAACATTCAGTAATGCGAGACCTTTGCATTGCAAATGCTTGTTATCCTTTTAGTTGTAGATGAGGTCCACTGCTTTTTAGAAAATTAACCAGTGATCACTGTTTTGTGTGTGTGAAGTTAATTATTTTCTATGTTTTTCTGTTTAGATTATATCATATATAGCGTTACTGTATAACTTGTGTACACTTGTATTTGTGTGAAAGGCAGCTGTGCTCTGCATGTGTGCAGAAAACTGCAAATAAAATGAGAAATTCTCCTAAAACAGGTGAGTGGTGAGAGACTTTATGAGCAAACAAAAGAACATCAACAGAAAGCTATCGTTAGACACACACCATGCCTGTGCAAGCTACTTGGGAGTCTCTCCTTTACCGTGGGTCAGCCATGCGCTTGATTCTCCGGTCCCCTCCACTATCCGAAGCCAGTGAAGGTTTCTGGGAAGTCGATTGCGAATGGCGGTTATGGCCGTGAAATGAGCACCACGTCCTAGAGACAATGGATGGCATTTGTCTACAAGCGGTCTAATCTGCCTGCGGGAACAGCAATGCTCAGGTGGGTCCCTGGTCTAAGTTCAGGTCAGTCACTCAAATGAGGGGAGCTGGACAATTGCTCCTGTGGGATAAGACAGAGGCAGTCTTGGATAATTAGTGTATACCAGAGTGTATATGCTTACATAGCGCTACTTCTGTGTTTGGTTAGCTGTGGTCGCAGCGCTGCTTCCCACTTTGGGGAAGGCAGGGTGGATTCAGTTGTCCGTGACACTGCGGAGCCGGGTGCTAGCTTCAGAGGGAGCACTCAGCATTTGGCACTGGGCAGACCATTCACATTGCTCTTCATTTGACTCACTTCCACATACATGGAAAGGAGGCTGCAAAAGCGAGGGTTTCAGTGCGATGGGTGTATTAACAGAACAGAGTCATCCAGAATGTGCAGTGCAAACAAATTGAAACAGTTCGGGAGTAGCGTTATAACATTAATTTAGCACCCACGTCTGTCGCACTGCACCTCGAAGGACTTTTACAACATGTGCTGCTTTGTCAGCTGGCTTGCTAGCTTAAACAGGAAACATGCAAATAGGGGGTGGGGCGAGAGTGTTAAATCTAAGCAGCGAGAGCAATGTGTTGTCATATGGGTGAGGGTCGTATGCGTGAGGGAGAGTCGCAAATAGCGCTTCTGCCGAGCCTAGAGGCCCAGCGCTGCGTTGGAGTGATAGGTGAGAGGGGGAAGAGAGAGATGCAGCCTGTTTCCTCCTCTGCTTCCCTCCCTCTTCTGTTGAATCTACTCTAAATTTAGCTGGTGTGTTTTATCTGGTGACACAGTAATTTAAAAACTACAATGCGGATGGTCTTTTCCGTTGCCACTTTTTAATGTGCGGGTGGTGGCGGGGCAGTGTGTGAGCATCACGTACCAATGGAAGATTCCTTTAGAGGTGGGATAGGCACAGCCCATTGCTAACACACTGAAGACCTGTGTGCAGTTACTGTTGTGTTTCTAGGGTCTCTGAACTCCGTGTGAGTGAGTGGGCTTTACCCCTCCCTCTCTCCCCCACGTAACTCACTTCAGTTAATGGGTGTACTCACTGACTGTGGGGGGTCCGTGTGGCCGAGAGGAGCTTTCCCAGTAATCGTCTCTGCTTGTAACCGTGAGGAACCTGAGAAGTGCTGTGCGCCTACTGTCACCGCTGCCTGTCCGTAATCTGCGTGATCAGCTATGAGGAAGTATCACCGCCGCTGGCCAGAGTTACGTGCTGCGATCGTGATCTTTGTGGGGGTGCATGCCTGCCATTTACTGATTCTTGCCATCGGGCAACATTTGACAAAAATGCGCCTCACTGAGTGGAAGCCTCCTTTTCCCGCACCCCATCGACTCCTTGCAACCAGTGGTGCACGCGAACCACGGAGGAGCGGGGGGAGAGAGCGCGGGGAACGCACGCTGCTGCGCGTCTATCCACCGAGGGGAATGGGAGTTTCAAATGCGGGACATTGTCCCGCCTTTGCCCAATCGGGGGCTGTTTTTTTTTTTTTTTTAAGCACGCACTAGCCACTGCCAGACTGGGATAGCAAAACCACACACACGAGCGTGTGGGAAGCTTTCTAAACCCCGTACAAGAGATCTTGCGCTGCACGATCAGTGCTGCACACTGCAACGCTAGGCGCGAGACCTAAAAACAGCAGCCCAAATCACCCCTGCTCTCAGAAACTTCATGACCATCTTTATAGTATTTGGAAAACCAGTTGGAGCATTGTACACTAGTATGGTTAGCCCATACTAATGAAATAAACACATACTGTATATACCAATAATGTGTCAAATGTCTGTGCAACAGCTAATTTCCTTTTCACTGCAAAGTTAAAGTAGAAACCTGTGACAAAATCAGTCAGTATTTTACTGGAATCAAAATCTTGTCCAGTCTTTAAGCAATATCAAAGTTACAATCTGAACAATCACACCAGTTATACATGTGTTAAAACGGTGTGCACTAATCTTTCTATTTGTCAAGAGCTTTTCACCAAGGTACCCTTCTGAACAGTTCATGGCTTGTAGGGTCATCATGAGAGATTCTCCCACGTGTCCAGCACTAGAAAAAGTGTGCAGCAAATGTAGCAAAAAAGAAGCATTTCATGAAAGTGTGTTAAGCTAAAAGGAGTAATGAGTTGAAACCATTTAAGTGTCAACACAGTTGTGAATGAGAATGACATGGGTAATCAATCTGATTCGGACCAAGGCAGCATGGTGATCATGTTGAGGGAAGAGCAACAATGTGTGGATGTGCCTCCGAAGGATGGTGTGGAATTCTCATTGGTATGCGGGACCACCATGAAGAAGCTGTTGTGCAATGTAGATGGAATGAGACCAGTGTCAACGCAATGGCAGACTCTAGATCGTTATTCACGTTTATTGGTGTAGTTGGGGAAGAGGATGTAGCCTTATGGCCAGAGCAGTCGCCATCAACTCTGGGGAACCGGGTTAGAGTCTGAACATCGAAGCTCAACATCCTGTGATTCTGGCCCAATCACTTAATCTCCCCATGCCTACCAAAAATGAATGTGTCCTTCTGTAACTAAACTGGTGCTCATTTAAAGCACTTCGATACCAGATGTTTCTGGTCTAGTTAGCGCTATATAAAATTCTATACAAAAGTTTTAAAAAATGGAAATGTTTGGGGAAAGTGAATTTGATGAAGTCCAAGGTCAAGCCTGCTGCATATGGAGGCAACCCCATTGAGGTGGTGGGTGAAAGCGATGCTCTATTGAATTTCAAAAGGAATGAGGCAGAAGGCACCAGTGTATGTAGCCTCTAAAAGGGCCATGTTTACTGGGGTAGTTAGAGCAGAGAAACCTGGAAATCATGCAAGATCCTAACAGCCCTGAAGAGGTCAGGTTACGTAAGTATATAATGGGAGTGAGGTCTTCAGAGAAAAATGCCTGGACAGAAGCCTTCCCGGAAAGGTTCAGCAAGGAGTTAGGAAACATTAAAGGGTTCACGCACCAGAATCATTTGAAAGCAGGGGCTGGCCCTGCTGTGCATAAGGCAAGACATGATCCCATTGCCATGAGATAAACATTGAAGGAGGAACTCAGTAAGTTATGGCAGCAAGGAACAATTGAACAAATTGAAAGCTCAGAATAGCATTCCTACTTGCCGGGAAGCCTCATGGTACCCTGAGGATGTGCACTAACTTGAGGGAACTTATTGATAGAATATGGGTAGACAGACATCCCGTGACCAACATTCCTGAAATGTTAACCACTCTAACAAGCATTGGCATAGCCAATAGGTCTCGCAGTTGGGACCTTTTAAGTGTTTAGCCATGCAACAGTTGGTGGTGTTGCACCAAGGATATTCTGCTGCATAACTAAATACTTATAGGGTCCAAAAAGCAAGACCTATTGGATATGCCAATGCTGGTTTGTTTTTTTGTTGCTCTTTTGTTTAAGTTGCCAGATCTACAATAGCTGGACAAGGTTTTTGTTAACAGTTCTTTGCATCAAATGAACTTGTTTTCATTGCTCGGAATTTTGTTTCCATTCTGGTTGTAGGAAGTAGTCATTCCTGGGGGTGTGTGGGCTGCCTCGCTGTGCACCGAACTTTGCAAATGAGAAAAAGTCTGGTGCAGGCGCAATTTACAAGCGTGGAGTGAGTGAGCACCAGGAAGCATGATTCACTCACAGGAGTGAATGCACAGCACCTGCATACTCGGCATGGTTTAAGGAAACTCGACCCACTCCCTCCCAGACATCAAACACATATTTACCAAGAAACTCTGAGAAGAGCCTGCCTGCTGCACAGACGGCTGGTGGTGTGCGTGCCTGGTGAACGCGTGCACTGACGGTTGGTGGTGTGTGTGCCTGGTGGAAGCGTGCACTGACGGCCGGTGGTGTGTGTGCCTGGCGGAAGCGTGCACTGACGGCCGGTGGTGTGTGTGCCTGGTGGAAGAGTGCCCTGACGGCTGGTGGTGTGTGTGCCTGGTGGAAGCGTGTACCGACGGCTGGTGCTGTGTGTGCCTAGTGGAAACGTGCACCAACGGCGGGTGGCGTGTGTGCCTGGTGGAAGCGTGTACTGACAGCTGGTGCTGTGTGAGCCTAGTGGAAGCGTGCACTGACGACTACTTGTGTGTGTGCCCGGTGAAAGCGTGCACCGACGGCTGGTGGTGTGTGTGCCCGGTGAAAGCGGGCACTGACAGCTGCTGGTGTGCGCCTGGTGAAAGCTTGCACTGATGGCTGGTGGTGCGTGTGCCCGGTGAAAGCGTGCACGACAGCTGGAGGCATGTGTGTGTGTGTGTGCGCCTGGTGAAAGCGTGCACTGACGGCTGGTGGTGTGTGCCTGGTGGAAGAGTGCACTGACGGCTGGTGGTGTGTGCCTGGTGGAAGAGTGCACTGACGGCTGATGGTGTGTGCGACAGGTGAAAGCGTGCACTGACGGCTGGTGGTGCGTGTGCCCAATGAAAGCATGCACCGATGGCTGGTGGTGTGTGTGTGTGTGTGTGTGTGCGCCTGGTGAAAGTGTGCACCGACGGCTGGTGGTGTGTGCCTGGTGGTAGCGTGTACCTACGGCTGGTAGTGTGTGACGGCTGGTAGTGTGTGTACCTGGTGAAAGTGTGCACTGGCGGCTGGTGGTGTGTGTGCCTGCTGGAAGCGTGCACTGACGGCTGGCGGTGTGTGTGCCTGCTGGAAGCAGGAGCATTCACAGTGATAGAAGACACAAATGAAACTGACGAAGGGGAGAAGGGGGAGAAGGGAGGGGGAGTGCAGCAGAGGAGCATGATTCCCAGCTATAAGCTGACCAGGAGGGAGGGGGAAAAGGGAGGGGGGTAGTGCAATAGAGGAGCCCGATTACAGCAATAAAAACACAGATGGCAGCTGTGCACGTGCACAAGCTCGTGAACGCATGCTGTAAGCCAGCAAAAGCCTCTGGTGGAACTTTTAAAAGCCACTTACTAAATGTCTCGAAGACACAGCGCATGCACTGTCTCAGGCGAGACCTATGAAGGAGGAAGATCTTTACCGCATTAGACATGTTGTCTGCTTACCATCAGCTTGGCTTACATAGGGATTTCTGCCACCTGACATCCTTAGTGACTCATAATGGAGCTTTTAGATTTAATCTGATGCCATTCTCCACATTCCCTAATGCATTCCACATTCCATTCCTAGCCACCCAAATGAAACCCAACACACCTTCCCCTTTATACAAAACAAACAAGCATTGGCATAGCCAATAAGTCTCGCCTTGGGGACCTTGTAAGTATTTAGCTATGCAGCACATTATTCTGGGTGCTACAATCTATTGATACTTCACTAGCCATTGGTGAAAGGGGGGGGATGGGGGCCACAGCCGCCAGTGAAGGCAGGAGGGGCTTGTATGGGGCACAAGAGAGTGAACAAGCAACGTGGGTCAGGCCCTACACCATAGAAGTGGGCAGTGCCCTTGTAATAGCAACGGAAGAGTGAGCTTGCAGAGTGTTAGAAAAAAGACCTAAGAGTAGAACGAGCTACGGTCAAGAGATTTGAGCAGAAGTGAGGGTGCAAACATTGAGAGAGAAACTTAGACAAAAGTAAAACAATGATTAAGACTGAAGAGTTGAGCAACGAGGAGAGTGCAAAGATTAAGCGGAAACAAGTGGGCAGAAAGGCTAAACAAGGTCAAACCAGGCTAATTACATTCCTAAAACGATAGAAGATTAAATTAAATAATACGCGGGGAATAACTTCAGCGAGACCGAGCGGTCAACTCAAAAGGGTTAGATTTGACACCTGGGATGTAGTCGCTTCAAAACATACACTGGAAAATCGTTAATCTCTCGGCTTCTGATAAAAAGTGGAGTATTCCTCAAAACGTAATTAAAACAATTGTACGATAACAGGCCCATACAGAGAAATCATACAAGAGCCATTATGTATCCTATGCATATTAAATTATGGGGATAGACCAAAACGCCATCAAGTCCCTCAGCCTACACGCAGGACGACATTTCTATCACTGTAAAAAAGCTTGTCATTTATGTACATGAATTTGGAACCACAGCATAACTCACTAATACTCGTTGGGTAGAAATGGTCGTAAAATATTTGGTCCATCCCATAGTCGTTATAGCACACTGCAATGTATTGGAAGTCGTGGATGGGGCCTGGATAACTCTGTGGTCTAGATGGCGAACTAGCGTTGCACCCTTTGTGGTGCAACTCAATCCTAACGATGCAAGATACTGAGTCCAAGAATGTGACTGTGCACTAGGAACAGCAGCAGAACCAAACACTCATTGAAAATGTGTGAATGTCATAATTTTTGTTTTATTATTGGTCTACTTCCGTGGCGCACACGGCAGCAAATCCGCTCATCGCCCACGTGTGAAACTGCCCTAACCAAGTTCACAAAGCGATTTAACGTCACGTCAGGGATAGTAAGTGCGATATAAATAAACATAGTTGCAATAATAAGTAATAACGCACACACCGGCTAGATACCTCCAAAATAAAATAAAACCATGCTTATTACTACAATAGCCTAGCGTTTACTTATAATGAGCGTCCCTGTGAATAGCGATACACGCAACATGAAGGGCATGAATAAGGGAAACAATGGCGCGTCGGAGGAAGCGGTGATGCATTACATAAAAAGCGAAAGTGTGGCGCGTGCAACCTGAGACAGAAAGAATGCAGCTGGGAGCCTGCGGGCCCCTGCTCACTCCCAAGACCCATAGGCCATGGGACTGAACGTTCACAAAAAAGGCGGGAGGTACTCCCGCCTTTGGCCATTTGCGTGCTTTCATTATTGAAAGCCACACACAAAGGCCAATGGGATGTGTAGGAGGAGGAAGACCCACACGGAGAAGTCTCTTGGAAGTCTGAAGTGAGTCCAAGAGGCCCTCTCCTAGCAGCACATGCACACTGCGCTAGGCCAAAACTAAAAACAGTTGAACAACCTATAAAGGTTTACAAAATTATCATAGTATGCACAATCATGATACATGATCACATAACCAACCAGTAGTCTTCTCTCCTCCCGAGTTCTGGTGTGTAGAAGACGATTCCTATCCTCAGCAAAACCTTAAGTCAACTTCCTTCAGACTGCTGCCCTCCAATACAATGCGCAGGTCCACCCATGTTCCGAGCATGGATTCCTTTCCTGCTTGGTGACCAACATTGTATTGCCAGCTTCTCATTATTTCCCCATCATCTAGCTCCTGAGGAGCTTTGCAAAGCAGTGGTTATCTCATTGGTCACTTTGCATCCTAGACTATTGTAATCCCATGTATCTGAATAGAAATAGTTACTCCCTGAATACATTTCAGACAGTGCAAAATGTGGCTGTGCGGCTCATCCGCAACATCCTGAAATACCTTTCTGTGAAAGAAGGTCTTCGGAATTTGCATGGGCTGCCAATTAGAAAGCATGATAAAGGAGCAATCAGGTCTGCCTTTCATTGGTACAGACCAACAAGGCATTTGAGATCCAACTCTGGTAAGAAAGTTGTAGCTTCTAAATTTTGAAAGGCACAATGGGGCGCCTGCTCCTTCTCTGTGGCAGCTGCAAAATTATGGGACACCGTGCCAAAATACATCGATGAGATGAACTCCATCGCCTTTTGAAAATATTTTACAACCTGGCTTTCACATCTTAGGTTTGTACTTTTTGGATTCACTAGATTAGTTGTTGTTCTTCTTTTCTTTTTTGTAGGTTAGGGCTGTATTTCCCCTCTCTTTTTTCAGTGGGATCAAGGAAATCCTTAGATGTAGCACATTGATGCCTGCGGGTTAAGAGCACTTTATAAATCCCTTTTCATTTTATTTATATATTTTCCCTGTGCAACTCTCCTTTTTCCATCTACTTGTGCCTTTTTCTCCTCCGACACATTAAACCCATTCATCCATGAACACACCAATTTGTTTGCAGCCACTCTTTCCTTAAGTAATGCAAAGGGTGAAAAACCTTTGACTGCATTGGGAGATGTGTGTGTATAGTTCATATTAAATCCTCCATCTGTCTGCACCAATCCAACCCATTTGCCAAAGATGACTGTACATTGTCCTTAAATCACCAGGTTGCATCTCTCCACCAGACCGTTACTTTTGGAATGATATAGGGAGGTTGTCACATGCTTCACCAGCCACATGAACTTGCCAAATTCCTCCAATGTAGATTATACCCTTTTAACAGTCACTAACTCTATAGGAGCACCTTCACTTTAGAACAGAGCATGGAAGAATTTCACCACCTCCTGATAAATTTGACATCTGGCCATCGTGAACAATAATCTAGCAACACGATTCCATATGTATGGCACTCACTTAACATGTTCCTAGGTCCAATTATACCAATGCCTTGTTTGACCCTTGGCTTCTCTGGTACAGGCAAACACTCCAATGGGCTAGGTAATGTCACTTGTGACTGGTCACTTAAAGCACATGCAACACTCTAAACCCCAATGTTCCACTTGCCCGTCCGTTCCTGGCCACCAAAACGTATCCTTGATTCTCCTTTTCATTGCCCTCGTTCGGACAGGCCTTTCATGTGCCAGCTCAACTACTTTCAATTGTATTCTCTGGGGCACAACCAATAAATTGGCATGGCTCATTATACAATTCAGCACACTTAACTCCTCAAATACTTCCTTGAAAATTTTATGTGAGTCATCAATTCTCCCTTTGGGCCATCCTTTATCCAAGTACAACAGTAAATCCCGAAGCTCCACATCCAGATTCACTACATTCTTCCTTCGGCACATCGCATTGGGTCCCTAAACAGCCACAACCACTACCCTGCCAGTCCACTCATGGACAGATGCCATCCTCGTCGCCAGTGAATAGTGTTCCATCAAGGACAACGCAGAGGCAGAAATCCTTTTTAAAGCTTAAGTTTACTTCAAGAGATAAGCAGCACCCGTCAGAACAGCCCAAGGGAAAGTAGCTGCCTGCAATTTCAAATAAAACATTCCACCCTCTCAACGTGAAGTCACAACACTCCACATTCCCCAATACATTCTAAACTCTCGATTCAATTCCAAGCCACCCAGATGAAACATAACACTTCACCTATGTGGTCAGCATAGGATCCTTTTACACCAAAATAATTAGAATTAACTGTAATATGTCAGCGTTATCCCTCTGCCTGCTTAATTCATATGTTCAACCGCTTGTTTTACCTCTTCACCACTTTTCACCTAAAATACTGCACATTTGCAGGTGGCATCCTCCAGTAGCTTCAGAGAGATAGAGCAGAGACAGTTTGCTAAGTGGATTCTTGCTTCAGGGCTATGTTCAACTAGACCCATTAGAGTGATCCGAGTTCACTGGAAGCAGGACATGGGCTTACTGCTGACAGAAAAGGCAAACTAAGGACCTCCAATTATAAGCTGGAACAGTTCGCTCTCCTCCCAACACTGTAAAAGACCTTAGGTTGATATTAAACAAAGATCTAACTCTGATCCCTCCAATATATATATTTTTTAAAGAATCAAAACTTTGCCCTTTCCATCTAAGAATACAGAAGGGTCAACCAACTTTTATACTTTAAAGAATTTAAAGCTACAGTAACCTTGGCAAGCAACACCCACTTCAACACTGGAATTTTGTAATAGTATTTATCTGTGTTTTAAAAAAAAACATCTGAGCAAGATTAGGTGGATAACCAATGCAGCAGATTTCTTAGAATGTTAATACGTAAGTCTGACAACAGTCCCCGGGGCATGAGCGAGCCTTGCTAGTTTGATCAACAGAATAAGATGTATGCATCTTTCACACAGTTTGTTTGCAATGAAGGAAAAGCGATTTAATAAAACATACTGAATAAATAGTCTTCAGACCGAGTTTTTAACATCAAGAAATGTTAAAACGTTAGCGGTTCCACACAACTGGAAAGAGAGATATCTGATAGAAGAGCTTTATCAGTCACGACCTATAGTCCTAATAGCTTTCCAAATTCCAAAAGTAAACTCTTTCTATCTCGAAAAAATAAATAATTTAATTATCCAACCATAGAGTTGTTCACAGTAAACAAAATCCAAGTTAAAAGAAGTATGATCTAGGAGGTGGCACAACAGTTCATATATGCTCACGCAGTAATCAAAGAAGGATGTGACCGTATGTGGTCATAGCTCATTCTGCCAACGTGGTTATGGCGAGTACTGCATAGTTCGGTGTTAACCCCATCTGGTACCAGCAACTTAAGATTTAAGCTTTAAAAAATGTGCTAGAAGTGTACTCCATCTAATCTTGTCTTTAAGATGGTGATCGTGTCAAGAGGATCATTCAACTGAGTTCTAATCTTAAAATTTCATTAAGGGAGTAGCATCTCAGTCTGATTTGAGGACAGGATGAACTTAAGGGCAACATGAAAATCTAATTATTTCGATATATTCGCTCTTATGCCATTCTCATTGGTCACTGACTTCATCAGCGACCAATACTCGCAAAGTGACAATCAGACCTTCGTGGGTGACTTTAATCTCCACTGGGGCTCACAGCAAGACTCTTCTGCGAACTCGCTGGCCACCTTCCTCTCTGCAAACGATCTTATCCAACACTGCACAGAATCAACACACTCTAAGGGCTCAATCTTGGACCTTGTTATTTCTAAAGCAGGCATGCTTTCTATCACTACCCCTATTCTTGTAGACTGGTCTGACCACCTCCTCATCTCATTTTCTCTTCAACTATCACACTCTATAACTCTTGGCCAACCTAAGAGGACTATCTCCTGGTTCAGTGATGGCAAACATATTGATGTTGGTTCCCTCTGTGAATCAGCTTTGTTATCACTTCCAAGGCTAGACCCGAACCTAGATGTTGACAAACTCACCTCCCAATGCCTCACAGCTCTTGCAGCCGAAATCAATAACGTCGCTCCACTCAAAAGCAAAAGGATAAGGCCCACTCCCTCAGCACCATGGTTCAACAAATCCCTCTATGAGTAAAGGAAGCAGCTAAGATTCCTGGAGAAACAATGGAGGCAAGTGCCCTCCACCGATAATTTGGCCACGCATCGCTCAGCAAGATCCAAGTACCACAAGCACATCTTCCTTGGGATAAGCGGCGCACTTCAAAACCCTCCTTGACTCAGCCAAAAATAGACCTAAAAAAATATTCGATCTCATCAAGATTCCTAACTGCTCTCCCCCAAACTCCAAGTTGGAGGATTCTTCAAAGAGAGCAGCGGATTTCGCTGTATTCTTCGATGAAAAAGTGAAATCACTTGTGGATCAGGTCGCTCATTCTACCCCTCCAGAGGAGCGCAAATCCTTAGCCATTTGGCAGAACTTTGACCCCATATCTGAAGACGCCCTTCTCAAGTGCATAAGCGAAACAAAGCCCTCCAACCATTATCTGGACCCCATCCCCAGGGCCATTGCCATTGACTTCTATACCCTTTCCCTTTCCTATTGGACCACTCTGGTCAACCTCTCCCTCTATCAAGGCTCCCTTCCTGTCTCCTTCAAAACTGGACAGGTCACCCCTCTGCTTAAAAAACCCACTGCTGATGAGACTGACTTCAACAACTTCCGCCCCATCACTAACCTACCCTTTCTTGCGAAGATCACAGAAAGATGTGTAGCGAAACAACTCTCTCGTCATATCAAGGACAATGATCTTCTTGACAATTGTCAGTCTGGCTTCATCCAAAACTGCAGCACGGAAACAGCCCTACTGCAAGTGGTTGATGACGCGCTAAGGATACTCGATTCGGGGGGGGTCCTGTCTTCTAATTCTCCTTATCCTTTCTGCAGCCTTTGACACTGTCAATCACAACACCCTCCTCAATATTCTTCAACAGAGAATGGGCATCGAGGGCACTGTGCTCAAATGGTTTGCTTCCTTCCTCTCCGACAGATCCCAAATGATCAAAATAGCGAAAAGTTTTTCATCTCCTGTGGCGGTTGGTCAAGGTGTTCCTCAAGGCTCTATACTTGCACCCACATTGTTCAATCTCTATTTAGAACCACTGGGAAATCACCTAAGTAAATCCGGAATCCACTATCATCTCTATGCAGACGACACTCAAATCTACCTCAAGGTTGCCTCCACTCACGATCTCTCCATCCTAAGCTCTACTCCATTCAAAACCAATCATTGTCGACAGCGCAAAATCCCTAGGTGTCATACTCGACAAAAAACTCAATCTAATCTCACACATCAATTCCATTGCAAAGTCCGTTCTTCCCGGAGCAGGACCTGATAACCCTGGTGAAATCGCTGGTCCTCTCCAGACTAGACTACTGCAATTCTCTTCTTACTGGCCTCCCCAAATCCCACATGTCCCACCTTAAATCTGTTTTCCATTCAGCAGCTCGTTTCATTTATGGGGCCAAAAGAAGCGACCACATCACACCGATGTTATCCACCCTCTGCTGGCTTCCCATCGAGGCTAGAGCTATCTACAAGACTGCCTGCATTACCCACAAAGCCTTGCACTCCTCCTCACCTCGCTACCTGACGAATAAACTGAAACTCTCTGGAGGCTCTAGACCATCACGTAATGCGGAAAATCTACTGTTTGAACCTCCCACTTTCAAGAAGGAAAGATCGATGGCCCAATCCTTTTCAGGCAACGCAGTGAGAATCTGGAACTTTCTTCCGCCTCAGCTCCGGACCACCGCCTCCTCCCAGGCCTTCAAAACGGACCTCAAAGTTCTCCTCCAGAGACACCTCCAAAAGTAATTCACGTCCTATCTATTATCTGAAGGAAGACCTCCCATTACTGAAAAGTCTATGCTCCATGACTATGGAAGTGCCTTCCCAGTGTGTTCTTGTGGTTGGAGTTTTGCCATTTATTGCAGTATTACCCTTGTACCTGTGATTGGTACTCTTTTGTAACATGCACACACCACTCTTCTCTTGTAACACACTGTTTGCTACCTCTCACATTTTGTTTGCCTTTGAAACTTGCACAAGTGCCACCATTGCCTATGTAACGTTTGTTCTTGTGCCTGAGTGTTTAGCATATATTGCAGTATTATACCTCTAATTGTACTTTGATTTATCTTGTAACCTGCACACTTGTCACTTTTTCCTCCTGTGCACCGTTTGCTACCTCATGTATTTCGTTTGCTCACAATTGTCACTTTTACCTCATGTAATTTAATGTCTGCTTTTGTAATCTGTTCACGTGTAATGTTCTCTTCATATATCACTTCATGTATCAATTCTGTTCCTATTACGAAGCGCTCTGACGCCTTCGGGTAAAGTCTGCGCTATATAAAAACGCATAAATAAACCTTAAAAGTATAGATCTGTTCTGAGGCAGACTCTGTGCTATCTACTTTTTGTACTTTCAACATGTGGCCCCTAGGAAAACGTTAAGTGGAATCCTTAAACTAGCTACCCAGATATATTACACAAGACAACTGAGTCTACACACCTGCTGCGAAGAGGACAGATTAAAGATGTACTACATGTAATACTTCATACAACCAGATAATAACGAGGGGGCTTAATGGTAACCAGAAATCAAGGAACACAATATCTTACTCAATAGCATCAATGACTGGCGCACACGTGCTAATCGGTGAGCACTGATGTCTGGTAAACCGGTTACTCCGGTACACACCTTTGTCACTCAGGTGATTCGAGTCTCCAGTAACTCGGGCATCTCTGCGCTGTACACCTGTCATGATCCCGCCCCCTCCGGTCTGAGACTGGCTGGATCTTCCTAGAGCTGGACACGTATTGGTCGCTCGAGCTTTTCACTCTGGCTACCTCGATAGCAACAAACAGCCCGAGGCGAGGAGACCCCCTTGTACTGTATCCAGAACCCAACAAGCTCCCTCACGGAGCAGTCTGGTGTCTGATACTAGCGGATATTTCCTCTGGGCACGATGTCTCATATCACAGCCCCAGTCCCCTTACCTGGAATGGGTTTACATCCACCGGGTCCGCGAAGGGGTTGCTATCGAAGCCAGACATGGCAGCAGTCACGGAGCCCCAAGGGGGCGCTTGACGATAAGCGGGGGGCAGTCAATTCTCTTCACCGAGGTGTATGTGAACACCTCTGCTTCTCAAGTTATAGGATACTTCCGGGTTCGCCCGTGCCCGCGCAATCTCCTTCCGCCACCTTCCAGAGCCGCGCTGACGGGGAGGGGTTACAGAGGACCGCCCCTTCTATGACGGACCTACAATAAGGCGCGGCTAACTCGGTCTTCAGCACTAAGCGTGGCGTTCCACCTTTCGTGTCGAGGAAAGATCGAGCGCGTGAAAATTTGTGACATCACGCAAGGTGTGTGACAAGAAAGGTAGTGCATCAGCACGACCAGGGTCGGGATGTATTTGATCAATAATGCCAGGCGGCCATGATAGAATCAGGCAGAAGCCTTTAAAACTACAGGAATTAAGGGATTTTTCAGTGCTTGCAGCCAAGTATATACAGCGTAGAGAACTCCGGCAAACCCCTGCTGGGATGGTGCTCATTCGAAATCTTGAATAGCACTGCTGATTGAGTAATTTCTGCACACAGCCATGGCTGTGCTACGTGGAACTTTTTGATGTAAGGGGCGGGGCGACAAAGCAATGGGAAATGCATGACTTACTCTCACGCTTTAGGTGTTTAAACAAATAACTTCTCATCACCGTGTCACAACGTTGCAGTCAGTCACTGGGTTTTCATTTAATCCCTACATTCCGGCATTTGCAGTCTTCGCACTTTGTCCAGGTAAAGTGTAGTCACCTGCATACTTAATGACATTATGAGCCAAGAAGAGGTAGGATTTTTTCAGACTTCAAAACTTTAATATTCCCTCCTAGTCCTGTCTCCCCGTCCCATTCCTTAACAGTGAGCAATTAGTCTGCTCTACAGAAACCTATTACAGCAGCAGCAGTCTGAGAAACTTCCAGTTTTTTTTTTTTTTTTTTTTTTTTGCGTTGCAGTTTGCCTCCGTGCCTAGCTGAGCTATGGGTAAGTGTTCCATTTTCTTTTTTTTTGTATTGCGGCGGCCTGCTTTAGCGGCCACCTTTGTTTTCATGCATTTTGCCCTCCTGTGCTGCCCGATGTGCTGGTTTTATACGCGGCTCGCTCTAGCGTCCGCTTCTGCCAGGTACGCTCACCTGTTGGGATGCGGCCTGCTTCAGCGGCCAGTTTCCTGTTTGACGGTCCCGCAGCACCCTGCTTTAATGGCGGGGGTTGCAGCGGTGTTCTTGAAGGCGCGTGTGGTTGTTTGTGGTCCGGCTTCTGCGGGATGGATCCTGAGGGCAAATTTGGGTGGCCGGCTTTTTTTTTTTTTTAAGAGCCGGCCCCTTTTCCAGTTCCCGCGGGAGCGCGGGTCCTCGGGACTTCGTTGCTTTAAGTTGGGGTCCTTTTTTTCATGCACTCGTCCTCTGTGAGTGCCTGTTTTGGTGTTTCGTGGACGTTGTTGTTTGCAGTCATGGACTCAAGTGTCTCTTCCTCTGCTGCTCCTCTTGATGCCCTGCGCCTGTTGATTAATGAGGCGGTGGCTGCTGCTTTCCAGGCCAGGGACGCTGCTGGGCCTCCCTCCAAGGTGCCTCGTGGTTTTGTAGATCCGCAGGCCGCTCCTCATGATGAGATGGGTCCTGAGGAGGATGAGGGTGACCAGGGGTGCTTTGTTCAGGGTGCTGAGCTCTCTGGCTTGTTCGCCCATGTGTGAGACAATTTGGGTTTCGCTCCTCCAGTGTCGGATGTCCTGGAGGATGACTTCTTTACGCAGTATCTCCAACCGGCTCCTGACTCCTTCCCGTTGCATGGTGCTCTGCGCACGGTGCTGGATCACGAGTGGAAGGAGGTGGATAGGTCCGCCTTCCCTCGCTTCTTGTCCAGGCGTTATCCTCTGGAGGGTTTTGCTGCTGAGTTTCCACAGGCTGTCAAGGTCGACAATTTGATGGCTGGCCTTTCCTCTCAAGGTTTGGTCCTGTCGGATGACGCCCTTCCTGCAGATGCTGTGGATAAGCGTGTTGAAGGGGCGGTGAAGCGTTCCTATGCTGCTTTCAATTTTTCTCTCCGTGCGACTGCCTATTAGAATTACATGGTCCAATCCCTCCTCAAAGAGTTTCAGGCCCTGTCCCTTCTGTTGCAGGATGGAGAGGATGCCACCCCTCTTTTGTCTCTGATGGAGTTGCAGGTGCGATCCTTGTCTGGTCTTTCCTTTGACAATTTGAGTACCGCTGCGGCTGCTTCTGGTGCTTCGATTGCTGCACAACGTCATATCTGGATGCATTCCTGGAAGGCTGAGTCTCCCCAGAAGTCGGTCCTCCTTAAGTTGCCCTTTGGGTGTTCCAAGGTGTTCGGACCTCAGCTTGAGGAGATGGTCAAGCAGTTGGCGGAAAACCGCAAGCTTGTGGCTCTGGTCCGCCCTCCTTCTCGGGGATGAGGTTTTGGCTACCGTTGCGCTTTTGGGCCTTCTGCTCAGGGCGCTTTGAAGTCCTTTTGTGGCAGGGGTCGTGGCCTGGGGGCCCCTGGAGGTGTCAAAGCCCGGCCCCCAGCCAGTGCTGCTGCTGCCGCTTCTTCCTCTTCGCAATGACTGTCTGCCTTTGCCGGTGGGTGGTCGCCTTCAGTCTTTCCTGCCCCAGTCGTTGTCCGTTCCGGATGCCTGGGCGGTTTGGATCGTGTCAGAAGGTTGTCGGATAGAGTTTTCTGCTCCTCCACCTCCGGTCTTCCTTGTGACTCCCCTACCCCGTCTTCCTCTGAGAAGGGAGGCGTTGCTGGCAGGTGTGTGTCTTCTGTTGGAAAGAAGGCTATCGTGGAAGTTCCTCCTCTGGAGAGGGGCGAGGGTTGTTATTCGATCCTCTTTTTGGTCTCCAAGAAGGATCTTTCGGATCTGCGTCCTGTTTTGGATCTAAAGAGGGTCAATAGCTTCGTTCTCCATCGTTCATTCAAGATGGTGACTGCATTCCATCCTTCCTCTGGTGCTTCCGGGGGGGCTTCCTGGCGTCCCTGGATCTGATGGATGCCTATCTGCACGTCCCGGTCCATCTGGCGGATCAGAAATATCTCTGATTTGCTGAGGGTTCCCGTCACTACCAGTTCAGAGTACTCCCCTTTGGCCTTTCATCGGCGCCCAGGGTTTTCACGGAGCTTGTGGTCCCTTTGGTGGGTATTCTTCATTCCAGAGGGCTTCAGGTTTTTCCCTATCTCGATGACTGGTTGATTGTTTCTCCTTCTTTTTCTCAGGCTCTGTCGGATGTGGACCAGTTTAGTCGTCTCCTGGGTTCCTCGTCAACCACCGTAAGTCCTCCCTGGTGCCCTCCTAGTCCCTGAAGTTCTTCCGCATGGATCTCAGCATGGTTTTCCTCTGCCAGGACTTTGTTTTGTCACCTTTCTTGGCTTCTGTCCCAGTCCCAGGTGTCCGCCCGTCTCTGGTTGTGGAGTCAAGGGGAGATGGTGTCCACTTTGCATCTCCTTCCTTGGGCCAGGCTGCATTTGTATCCCCTCTTGCATCATGTCCTGTCGCACTGGGATCCTGCCTCCCTGGACTACGAGGCCCTGATACCGTTCTCTCTGGGGATTCAGGTCGATCTCTTGTTGGGGTTATCCCCTCATTCTCATTCCCGGGGGTACAATATTCTTCCTCCACTGGCTGTGGTTGTGTTGTCCACGGATGCCAGTGCCGTGGGTTGGGATGCTATGCTGAGTGCCTCCAAGGCTCAGTGTCGGTGGTCCGGTTTCGAGTCTCTAGAGTCCTTGAACTGGAAGGAGTTGAGGGCGGTCTGGTTGGCTCTTCGATGGTTCGCTCCTCTCCTTCGGTGTCTTGCGGTCTCGGTGCAGACAGACAACCAGGTTGTTCGGGCTTATGTCAATCGTCAAGGGTACATGTGTTGGTCTCTGTTTCTCCTCTCCAGGAAGATCAGGCTTTGGGCCGAGCAGACTCTCTTGTCTCTGACGGCAGTCTATCTTCCGGGGAAGGAGTATGGGCCTGCGGACTCTTTGAGCAGGGTGTTCCCTTCCTCGGTGACTCTGTGTCTGTCCCCAGATCTGTTCGATCTGATTGTCCTCCGGTGCCGCCGTCCTTGGCTGGATCTTTTTGCCTTGGAGGATTCTGCCCTTCTTCCTCGGTTTTGCAGCCTTGTTCCCTTACGGTTGGCGTGGGCGATCAATGCTTTCTCGGTTCCTTGGTGAGTTGGGGCTCCTGTTTGCCTTCCCTCAATTTGCTTTGATTTCGCGGGTCCTTCGGAAGATTCGGTCGGACCGGGCGGAGGTTCTCTGGTTGTGCCGGAGTGGTCTCATCAGTCTTGGTTCCCCCTTCTGCTGACCTTGTCTGCATGCCCCCTTTGGAGGTTTCCCCTGTGTCCCTCCCCTCTGCGGGCTCCTCTTAGGATTGCCTCCCTGCGCCGCCTCCGGTTGGGGGTTTGGCACTTGAGAGGTTGAGTTTGTTGGGTCAGGGTTGCTCAGTTGAGGTTGCCGGTGCCTCCAGTTGTCGCAACGCTCTTCCACCTTGAAGTCCTGTGCCCGTCATTGGAAAAATTTCTCCTCCTGATGTCTTAGGAAGGGTCTCTCTTCCTCCTCCTGTGAGGGTGTTGGACTTCTTGCGGGATGGTTTCATCTTGGGGCTCGCTGTTTCTTCCCTGCGTGCGCAGTGGGCTGCCATTCTTGCTTTTCGGGGTTCCTCTGTGTCTTCTGTCTCTCCGTTGGTGGCTCGCCTTCTGTAGAGTTTTTTGCTTCAGCGTCCTGTTTCTCACTCTCCTGTGCCTGCCTGGGATCTTCCCTTGGTTCTCCAGGCCTTGACGGGCCCCCCTTTCGAGCCCTTGGCCTCAGTGGTCCTTAAGTTCCTGTCTGATAAGTTTCTTTTCCTGGTGGCCGTTACTTCTGGGTGGTGGGTTGGTGAGATTGGGGCTTTGATGGCTTCTCCCCCCTTTTGCGCTTTTGCGCTGACAAAGTCATTCTCCGTTCCTGTCAGTTTTTTTCTGCCTAAGGTGTTGTCATCTTTCCACTGTCAGGAGGATATTGTTCTCCCTGTTTTTTTCCGGATCCTGCCTCTCCGTAGGAGGTGGTCCTCCATTCGTTGAATGTGCTGAGGGCTCTCCGCATCTACTTGGAGCGGACCTCTAGTTTCTGTAAGGTTGATTCCTTATTTGTCACCTATGGCCTCTCTGGGCTGGGTCTTCGTCCATCTTTGTCCACCTTTACTCGTTGGGTCAAGGGTGCTGTGGTTTCCGCCTGCGATTCTACCCACTGTCCTCTCCCCTCTTCTGTTCAGGGTAGGTCGACCAGGGGCATCTCCTCCTCTTGGGCCATGTTCAAAGGGGCCTCCTTGGGGTACATTTTTAATGCTTCCATACGGGCTGCTCCTCATACGTTTGTTTCATATTATCGTCTTCAGTTGGGGATGGCGGCTTCTGCTGCCTTTTGGCGCTCCTGTCCTGTCTGCGGTACATGGTTTGTGATATGTACTGTTTTCTGGTGATTAAATGGACCTGTTTTCTCGCACGTTCTGTCTGTTTTTCTTACAATCACCGTGTGCTTGGGTATGGGCTCATGTTGTGTTTGCATTCTTAATGTACTATTTCTTTAATTGTACTTGTTCCAGTTATGTCATTTTCAGAATATGGAATGTTACATATGTCATGTACTGTGCATCTTTTGTAAGGGACAGTTGTTCCTGTGATGCAGATCTTACTGGATGACATACATTGAGCTCTTCGTTGCATTAAAGGATTACTTCACTTCAATTCTGGATTTATCTTCATTTCACTGGCGACGGGATTCGAAGAGCAGAACCTACGTGGGCAACTTATTTGAACTTTATTTTGGAAATCTTAATTTTTTTTTCTCTCTTCCAATTTGAGTTAAAGTGGACTGGAAAGGACGTTGACAGCTATTCTGAATACCGATCTTGGTAAATATACTGATTACCCCAGTGGCGATTTTTTTTTTATTACTTTTAAATCTATATATATATGAGTGCTTGAGCTGATTTGAGTTGTTTTATATCGTTGACTTCCTAACGAACTTGCAAACGTTTTGAATTGAATACCTTTTTGGATATTAACTCGTGACTGCATCAAGTAACATCGCATTGACTGTGTGTTCATCGAGTTAAGTTTAATTTCAAGCGCAGTTGGATTCAAGTTAAAGGAAACAAAGCGCCTTTCCGTTTTCAAATTGGTAAACTGCGCGTTACAGCTCGCACCACAGCTCGCACCATATTTAAAAAAATAATCACCTGCCATGTTCTATCGCTGACGGACTTCTCGAGAGCTGATCTTCTTCTGGTTCCATCGTCGAAGGAGTTCTTGGAACTTTCTTGGTTTCCTGGATTCAGCGCTCTGACGTCTTCGCTCCGACGTTTCCATGTGCATTGTGGGTACGCTTGCGTATGACGTCACACGCATTGGCGGACATTTTGGTTAAGTGTGAAGCAGTTTGAGACGAACATTTCTTCACCAACGATTTTCAACGGTGATTCGCACACCTTGTGCGATATCTTCATCGGATATTATTAATTTCTTGGATTTCTTTATCGGTGATACGCACACCAGTGTGAATTAGTTTTATCATTATTTTTTTTTAATCGATTTTAACTCTATTATTTAAGGTATTTATACAACTTTAATTCTACTGTATTGAGGTTACCTTAACTATTTCTGCATAAGTCATCCAGTTTTATTATCTGTTTTAATTTATTATGTCTCAGCCCAATTATAACATAAGTGCACCTCAGGCTTTTTGGGTTTCAGGCAGTGAACCTCCACTTAAATGGTTTGAGTGGAAACCTTATTTCTGTAATTATATTGATGCATTAGATGAGGATGGTAAAATGTCCTATGCTCAAAAGAAAAGATTACTTTTACATTCTTTAGGTCCTGTTGGACTGAAAGTGTACGAAACTATGACTAAACCTTCTTTTCCTGGTGATTTAAATGTGTATATGTTAGCGTTACTGCATTTAGACACATATTTTGCGCCTAAAGTTTGTATAGGTGTAACTAGGTACACATTTTTTTCAAGGAAACAAGCTAAAGAAGAAAATATTGACCACTATCTTTCTGACCTCAAGAAATTGTCCTTGGACTGCAAACTTGGTGTGTTACAAGAAGAACTTATTAGAGACCAAATAGTTATGCATTCTTATAATGCTTCTATTCAAGATAGATTGTGGATTAATGGGGATTCTCCTTTAGATGACATTCTAGCAATTGCGCGTAAAGCGGAAATGTCTGGCAGATGTGCTAATGTGATCAAACTTGATAATTCTTCTATTAATAGTGAAGTTGTAAGCAAAGTTAATGCTGTTGACAGAAGGAAATGTAACTATAGCTCAAATAATAATTTGAGTACTAGTAACAGACCATTTTTTGCAAAACAGTTTCAGGGTTCTAAACCTAAGTGTTACAGATGTAATAGTTCTGAACATTTAGCTGACTTTAAAGGATGCCCTGGCCTTAAAATGAAATGCGCTAATTGTGGATTAAAAGGTCATTTAACAAAAGCTTGTAACAGGAAGAAGAAAAACAAAGTTAGTTTTGTGAATGATATTGATGAGGATGAAGCTCTGGAGAATGATCCAGAAGACAATTTGGTTATGAATTTGCATGACAAATTGGTTTTAAAAATCCGTGATGAAGATGTGGTTAACAAACCAATTTGTTTGATGAGTATTGGTGGGGTGGATATCAAGATTTACGCTGACTCTGGTTCGCCCTATACAATTATTAACGAAGAAATGTGGAAATCGTCCTTTGTCCAACAAGTAGGAGACAAATTATTGGCTCCAGACATTCACCCTGAAGGCTATATGGGGAAACCTATTAATATCCTTGGTTTCCGTTGGTTTGTATTCAGATTTAAGGGTAGAGAATGTAGAGGGAAATTATACATTGCAAAAAAGGGTCCACCAGTCTTAGGGTGGTATGACCAAAAACAATTGCACATCATTCTAGACCCAAATAGTCGTGAACAGGTTTTGGTGGTGGATGACAGTACTACTGTGACTAAGGAAATTTTACATAAGTTTCCGAAAGTATTTTGTAAAACTTTGGGGAATTAAGTTGGTTTCGAGCACAAAATCATAATTAAGGACGATGCTTGCCCTAAAGTGCATAAATGTAGAAATGTTCCCATCCTTGTGAGAGAGGAAGTAAGTAAAGAATTGGATAAACTAGTTTCTACTGATATAATTGAACCTATTGAAGCTAGCAAATGGGTTTCTCCGATCGTCGTTGCGAGACGGAGCAATGGAAAAATTAGGCTATGTGTAGATCTAAGGTATTTAAACAACAACATTGTGGTTGACAAGTTCCCACTGCCCCAAATCAATGAAATGGTCTCTAGTCTGGGGAATGCACAATGGTTCTCGACCATAGATTTATCATCGGCATATCATCAAATTTCCTTGTGTCCTGAATCAATGAAATTTACATCTTTTATAACACCTTTTGGGTGCTTCCGTTATAAGCGGATGCCTTTCGGCTTAGCCTCGGCGGCCGCTGTCTTCCAGCGTTTAATGTATCAGCTTTTTAAGGAAGAAAAAGGTGTCAGATTTTTTCAAGATGATATACTGGTGTTTGGGGATGATGAGAGTGAGCATTTGTCTAGATTGGAGAGAGTTTTGAGCATTCTTGAAAGCAAAGGCCTTACGGTAGAACATTCCAAATGTAAATTTGCACAAAGGAGTGTGACTTACCTTGGTCATATTATTGATAAGGAGGGTGTTAGACCTAAACCTACTCTGGTTTCAGCTATTTCTGATGCTCCTGTTCCTACTTGTAAGGATGACATTAAGTCATTTTTAGGCATGGCTGAATTTGTTCAAAATATGTTCCTAAATTTGCCAATGTCACTTATAATATTCGGCAGCTGTTAAAAAAGAATGTAAAATTTGAATGGTCTAGTTCTTGTGATGAAGATTTTAAGAATATCAAGTTAGCTATTGCTAAAGCCACTTCCCTGCGAAATTTCGATCCATCTCTGGAAAGCATAATTACAACTGATGCTAGCAACAGAGGTCTTGGAGCTGTATTAGCTCAAGTGGACGAGAAGGGCAGGGAGAAAGTTATTGCTTATGCTTCAAGATCCCTGTCTCCTTGCGAAGAGAAGTACCCTATAATAGAAAGGGAAGCCTTAGCGTGTGCTTGGGCATTAGAACATTTTAAGTCTTTTGTTTGGGGGAAAATGTGTTTATTGCGTAGTGATCACAAGCCATTGGTAAACATTTTGACAACAGAAGGTGTGATCAATGCGTCTGCGAGGTTGGCTAGGATTTCAATGAGGTTGCAGAATTGTATGTGAGGCTTGACTCCCACATATTGCTGGGTAAGTCTTGTTTACTTTTTGAAAATTTATATTCAGCAATGTCTGTGGTTTACTCTAAATGCAACCTACATTATATTGATTGGCCGTTCTAATAGGGACTAGCCTCGCTGAGTCTTATAATGGTCCTCATGACATAATTAGTTTATGTTTGATGAACACAAAATAGTTTTTGTCTTTCTGTTTTTGTTCACAGGAATGCATCCTCTATCAACAATTGGTGCAAGAGGATACGGTAGGATGGTCCATGTGACCACACCATTAGTTTGACAGTCTTCTAAGATTTTTGGTCTGTCTTTTTCACTTTATATAATACTATTAGAGTGTACCTTTGCAGTAGCAATATCTTATATATATGGCCCTGAAGAATGCCGGTGTAGTTTCACCTGTTGGCAGAAACATGTTGGCCTATTTAACAACACAGCAAAGCAAACAGTGATTTTTTCAAACTGTTCTACATCTCTTTTAATCTGGCGTCCTGGTGAATATCAATAAAAAGTTTTTTTGCCTCGACCGTCATTTCAACATCACTTATTCACCCTTTTTTGTTTGCACTGCACTTCACCAGCACCGCTCAGTGGCATGGACACTTCCATTGTATGAACCAGAATTGTGTGCTGTCTGGCCAATTCATCTGGGCTTGGACACACCATCCTGGTTCTAGACGTCCTACATGACGAGGCTCCGCCAAGTGGGTGGGCTGATAGGATATCTATCATACATCTAGTGTCATGTGACCACTTGGTCTGGTTCAGTGCAATCCAAAAGTGTGGGTTTCTAATGAAGACCTTATAGGCTCGGCTTTTTGGTTCACAGACCCTCCAACTCTTCTTGTTCTTTTGTAGCTTCAGTAGGGGTATTTGAGTTTGGATGGTCTATAAATATATTCCCCTTGACCCTCCTTAATTAGTTGTTTTTTGATTATTGAACTTTGCCACGAAGCACATCCTGGTATTGTGCGATCAAAGTCATTGATAAAGCATTTGTTTTGGTGGCCGGGTTGTGATTCTCAGACAGAAAAAGTGGTTAGAGATTGTGTTATTTGTGCTTCTGCAGATAAGACCTTGCATACTTTTCGTCCTCCTATGTTAGAGTGTTCATTTCCTGAACATCCTTGGGAGTGTGTAGCAGTTGATATTATGGGTCCTATTCAAAGGGGAGATGATTTCCATCAATTTTTAATTGTTATTATGGACCTTTTCTCAAAATGGCCTGTGGTTAAGGTGGTTGAGAAAGCTGACACTGAATCTGTACTTTCCTTTCTTGATGAGACTTTTGTTACCGAGGGAATTCCTTCTTGCATCCTCACGGATAATGGGGTTCAATTCTTGTCCATTAGAGCAAAAACGCACTTTAAAAAGTTAGGTATCAGACACAGGACTACATCGCTTTATAATCCTAGTGGGAATGTGGTGTTGTTGAGCGTTTTAACAGGGTTTTGAAGAATGCCATTCAGTTGTCTTTGAGTAATAATTTAGATTGGCCTACGCAAGTGGGAAAGGTAGTTTGGAATTACCGCATCACTAATAATGACTCTACTGGAGTTTCACCATTTGTATTAATGAAAGGTAGAAATCCACGTTCAAAGAGCATCCCTACTTGGCTGTTTACTAGTGATGTTGAACCTTGGTCTAGAGAAGTAGTGAAAGCACGTATGGAACTCAGGCATGATAAAAGTAAAAAATATCATGTCTTGAAGCATGGTTCTAAGGAAGTTCAGATTAAGGTTGGGGATTGGATTAGAGTCAAGAAACCTTTAAAGGTGCGGAAGGGTGATTCACCATTCTCTGAGCCCTTTAAAGTAGCGGAGGTTTTGAGGAACTCTGTTAAACTTAATGGTGGGAAGGTTTGGAATTTGAGTAGGATTGCAAAATGTAAGCCTGATAATTCTCAGGTTCTTTGGAAACCAGAGGATTTGGATGTTAATAGTTCTTCTGAGAATGATGAGTCTCAAATTGATTCTGATGTGGTTAATAGCCCTAGTATTAGTGAGGTTCCTTCTACGAGTGATGTTGTGGTTTCTTCTGGTGAGGTTTCAGGAGAAATTGTTGTTCCTGGAGAAGGGAGTTCTATTTCTGTGGATGAGAATTCTTCATTGTGTCGTCATTCCTCAAGGAGGAGGATGGTTCCTCTTTGGCTTAGGGATTATATTATGTGTAATAAGTAGTTTTTAGTTTGTAATAAGTAGTTGTCAGAATCTATTTTCTTCCCCGTATTTATATGTTGCGGTATCAATTATATTTTTATGTTATTTTTTTTAATTTTTTTAATTTTTTATTATTATTAGGAAAGGGGGATGTGTTGTGTTTGTATTCTTAATGTACTATTTCTTTAATTGTACTTGTTCCAGTTATGTCATTTTCAGAATATGGAATGTTACATATGTCATGTACTGTGCATCTTTTGTAAGGGACAGTTGTTCCTGTGATGCAGATCTTACTGGATGACATACATTGAGCTCTTCGTTGCATTAAAGGATTACTTCACTTCAGCTCACTGTTAAGGAATGGGGCGGGGAGACAGGACGAGGAGGTAATGCCCGGTTACTCACCGGTAATATTCATTACTCCAAGTCCTGGTCTTCCCGTCCCATTCCTGAGCCCTTGCCGTCCTCCCTGTATTGTATTTTTTTGGGGGTGGTTGTTTCGTTTCTGGGTTGTTCTCTTTGGTATTCTCAGGAAGTTTCTCTGCTGCACTTCCCCCTTTATCGTCACATGATGGTGACGCCATGTTGGGGGAAGTGCAAAAGCTCGGCTAAGTCATAGGTTTCTGTAGAGCAGACTAGCTGCTCACTGTTAAGGAATGGGACGGGGAGACCAGGACTCGGAGTAATCAATATTACTGATGAGTAACCGGGCATTACTATTCCATCACCTGAAATGGAAGGCCCAATGATGACACTGTAGGCCCTCGTAGCATTGTATTGTACACATATCAGTGGCAATGCGTGATGGCTTCAAACTCATATAACCTCATGATAAGTAAATTAAAAAGTCGGCAGGCAGTGAATAGAAAACTGTGGTGTACTACTTCTTACCTTTGATTCCTGCTAGAGATCTCGGATTGCCATTCTTCCAATTCACAGAACCGGAGAACAAATAAACTGGGTAATTGTAACACATGCTATTTATAGTGCTTAGAAAGGTCAGAATTGTTTGACGGAGCACTTAAAAAAAGATACTGGCAAAAATTGCATATCTGCAAAATGAATTAATGAATTAATGTTGGCAAGTGTGCTACCACTTAGTGTGTGTGTGTGTGTGTGTGTGTGTGTGGGGGTGTGTGTGTGTGTGTATATATATATATATAATCTTTATTAATTGATTATTAAAAATCATTGCAATCACAGCATCTTCAAATCTCTTAATAATAAAAACTGTATTCATTGATAAAATATCATTGCAATCAATGTATCTTCCCATCACATAATATAAAAACTGTACCATATATACTATTTAAAAATGTACCAATATACTCAAATCAAACCACCGTACATGAATAATGACAACGTCATATTGCACATTTAACATTTTAAAGTGACAGCGTGCACAACATACTATTTCCCTGTATATAACGACAAATCTAAAATACTCTAAAAGAATACTTGTATTAATTTCTACAGCGTAATATTACACATGTTGCATGTCAAAGTGCTACCGTGCAGTAAGTGCAAAGACCATCATATTAAAACAATAAAGTGCATCAAAAGTTACTGTAACGGTGACACTTCTATTATTACATTTCTAGTTATCACCCTCATAACAATCATTTGGATATGCAGAATATAAACCAAGTGGAACTATTAGGTACCAAAGCCATTAATATAGTGGAGCTCAACCCTCTTATAGCAGACATTTTTCAACTGCCATTAACATTTTTATCAATTGACGTAAAAACAGAATTGATTTGCCAGATAATGACATAATTAAAGCCTGACGACCTGATCTAACCACTCTCATCAAAAAATGTGGTTTCAGAACTGTAAGTCGAAGGTTAATCAAGGTTAAATGTACTAGTGTTTCCTGTGGCAATCTTCATAGTCTACAATTAGTCTGGCCACTGCTTGATCCAAGGTTGCGTGCCCTCCTTTGTTAGATTTATTCCCATACGTAACCTTAAAAACATATTTTTGAACTTTGCTGAAAAAAAGCAGTCGGATACGGGTGAATACGCAGGGATTGGTATGAATTAATCACATACCATGCATAATTATTCTCTGCTAATGCATTTGTACCCAATTTGAGCGATTTCAGCTTTAATACTTTTTTTAAGATTAAATTATAATGAGGCATTTTCAGATCTTGCAGTGCAATTTGCAGACCAATATCTCTTAGGGAGGTTAAACTATAAGATCTCCATTTAGCAGCATAGGCAGACTTATCTATTTCTAGCCAGCAAATGTTCCCTAAAGATGCAGGGGCTGATGTGGACAAGATAACCATAAATTTTAGAATAGCTCCTTTTGATACCAGGACTCTAGTCTTATTACCACTTGATACACTGAATTGGCAATCCCAAAAGTTGCTGTGAAGATCTTGACTACCAGTAGATCAAGGATCTTCGCATCTTTCCCTCTAGTAAGGGGATACTTTAAAAATAAAATCATATGATTGACAGTTCAGTGTTTTTTTAAAAACATGTAAAAGCATGGATCAAGGTCACAGTCTTGGCCCTTAGGTCCTTAAAATGAAATTTAAAAGCTACTTGATTGTCGAACACCACCCCTAAGTATCTATACATCTTGACAACTTCAATTGTACCTGATCTGGCCTTCCATGAATTAAACTTCTGTTTAACTGCACCAATTTTCATCACTTTGTTTTTTTTTTACATTCAGTTGAAGGCCATTCTGTTGTGTATAGTCCTCAAAGGCGGTAATAAGTCTTTGTAGGCCAATAGGAGTATGACTCTAGAGGATAGTATCATCCGCATTTTGGAGGTAGCTGATTTGTACCCCTCCCCATCGTAGGAACCTGTCCGTTAATAGCATCCAAATGCTGAGAAAGACCTGATAAAAATAAATTAAAAAGACAGGGAGCGGAGGAGCCACCCGCCGGTCAACATGGCCGCGTACTTCCTCTTCTCTCTAACACCTGTCCCTCAGCCTACCTATCCTGCGTTCCATGCTGACCCTAAGCCACATCGCCGGTCAGCGGAGTGAAGGCAGAGCCCCCGGCAGCAACTCCGGCCCCTCTGTGACACATGGGGGTCGGAGTTATCGTCGCAGCGGTTCTTGGGTCTCCGGGACGCCGGAGCACGGGACTGCAGTACGCCAGTGTCCCAGGCGTAGTTGATAAACATCGGGGAAGTGGATCGGAAGAAGTCAGTCCGCCCCCTCTAAGATTGGTGCTGGTGTGCCGGGCCTCCCGCACCTGAGGACCAACTCGGGGACAAGTGCACAAGAGTGTACCCTGGCCACCCTACCCTCCCTGAAGGGACACAATCGGAAGACTGGAGTGCACTAACGAGTGCCGAGGTTAACGGTGAGCCGGGGAGCGGCTGGTCGGAGTGTGGGAACAGCGCAGCTGGGCGTCTGGACGACCAGCGGCTGCGGAGTCGTTGAGGAGGGCCCCCCTCCTGTGTGGGGCTTCATCGAAGAGACATCTGCCCGGGGATGAGGGGCCTATTCTTGGCTCCGGGGGGCTTGGCCCTTGCATCCTGGACCGCACTTTTCTCCTGAAGGGTGAGTGGTGCGCCAGTGGACAGTCTATCTGCCTTCTGGCAGTGGCCATTGGACCTGCGCAGCAACAAAGGCCCCAGTTCGATTGCCGATGTCGGCTTTGCGGGGCCCACCCCGGGGGCCAGCTGTGTCATGGAATTAACGGCACTGGACCCCACTCTTCGCTTTGCGCCGGGGCAGTTGAACGCCTTCCACTGCATTATTGAGGACACTGCATGCAGGTTGGAACATAGAGTAATCGCAAGGCGCTCGCCTACAAAGACCATAGCGCTGTTGTATTCCTTGACCCCACGCTGACGTCGTCCTACCGGATCATCTTGTGCAGCCGGGGGTGCCGATTGTGGGCATCGCAACGGTGACCCTCATGGTGCCTACGCTGCGGTCACGCTTTGCCAGGCCCGGGCCGAGGGGAGGAGCCTCTGAGACTTTGTCGCGACATGCCAGGTCGGAACGCTAGTGCAGAGTTGGTAGCGGCGGGTGAGCCAGTGCCCTGAATTTTAAATGGCGTCCAGACCCGAGGGTGACAGATTCCAGCAGAGGACATCTAAGGGAACACGACAGGTCCAATCTAATAAGTTGGACAGGTATATGATGCCCAAAGGCTCCACAACTGATTTGAAACAAGCGCCGTAGGCCGGGGGTGACTCCTCGGGCTCTTCATCCGAGCTGACGTTGCTTGATATCATGGCGTCAATTAATGGGGTTAAGTTGTCGCTGGGGCAGAAGATGAAGTCCCTTAATAATATACTAGACACAGTTACCGTTGAGGTCAATCTCATTCGCGCAGATCTCACCAAAGTGAATGAGAAGGTCAAGTCGCTCAACATTAAAACTGTCAGTCTGACGGACGATGTGGCGCTACTCCAGCGGGAGGTGAGAGATCTCAGGGTGTCTCACAACCTGACCAAGAGTAAACTGGACGACTATGAAGGACGCTCCCGGCGGAACAACGTTCAAATCCTGGGGGTGCCCGAGAAATCCGAAAGTCCGGCCCGGACTTATTTGTGGAAGAGTTCATACTCGCACACCTCAAACCCAAGGGATTGAGTAATTTCTTTACAATTGAGCGTGCCCACAGAGTTCCAGGGTGGCACCCTAAACCTGGGGCACTCCTGCGCCCCTTGATTGGCAGGGTGTTAAAATTTCCGAGACAGGGATGCTTTCCTGCAGGCGGCCCGCCTGGGGCCCCCTCTGCGGTACTCGAACGCCACCCTCACTTTCTTTCGTGCAGAAACAACGCCGGAATTTCCTCTCCGTGAAGAGAAAATTAAGGGACAAGGGACTGAAATATGCTATGATGTTCCCGGCCCGATTGAGGGTGGAGTTGGACGGGACGGTCTGGTTCTTTGATAACCCGGAGGTGGCCTCAGACTGGGTCGATAGCCGCCTCCCCGGCGGACGAGAGATGGGCGGAGAGGACGCGTCGTAGGACAAGCAATGAGGCGGAAATGTGACGTATTGGACTTGTGTATACTGCCAGGTATTGGGATTGTGGCCCAGAACTGGGAGTTGGCCCGACCCTGGAGACATTAACGTTTTGATTTGGCGATGTAGGCTTTAGCGGAACTTCTAACCTGGGCTGGGACACCGGCCTCCTCCCTCATCACTACCTTTAGTTAATCAGTAGGTTTAGAGTGTGGGGCGACAGGCACACTGCTAGTTGAGGATGGGCGGAAGACTTCTGCAGGGGTGCAGGGAGGGGGGTAGGGATTCAGGATTAGTGGGGTTCCCGTCTCCAGGGACCTCATTGTTGGTGGGAATGTATGTAGTTTATGTTCATGTTTGCACATCAGGAGACACTGGGGTGTCAGTGACTTCTCTGTAGCGGTTTAATGGCGACACCTAGACGGGGATCGGGGATAAGTGTGCTCAGTTGGAATGTGAACAGCTTGGGTGATAAAATAAAGAGGGGGATGGTCAGTCAGTTTATTAGACACTCTCCGGATGTGGTGCTCCTGCAAGAGACGCATCTCATAGGAAACAGGTGCATGGCCCTGCATAAGGGGGGTTACAAGCTAGTGGCGCACGCAGGATTCACTACGGGGTCGAGGGGAGATGGCATACTGGTGAAAAACACATTTACCCTGATAATTCAAGCCACATGGTCCGACCAGAGGGGTAGATATGTCGGAATATCGGGTCAGTGGGAGGGGAAGACAGTTACCTTTGTTTCTGTATATGTCCCGCCGGTCTACAGTCAGATACATTTCATGACCTGGGCTCCATTTTTCTGTCTCTGCCCGTGGGCATATTGGCGCTGGGAGGCGATTTCAACGCGGTGGTGGACAGTGCTTTTGACCGACACCCTGCCCCAACGCTGAGACCGGCGCAGAGGTGGCTCCCCGACTATATGGATACAATGGGTTTGGTGGATAGCTGGCGGCTTGCGAACCCGGTCTGTGTGCAGTATACGCACGTGTCCTGTGCGCACCAAAGCCTTTCCAGAATAGACTATATTCTTGTCCCAGCCGCTCAGGCGCACGCCCTTCGGGAGGGGAGACATCTTGGCAGGGGCATCTCGGACCACTCTACAATCTGGCTCCGGATGGAGTTTCACCGGGTCGCTGCGGATAGGATAGCTACCATCAACTCATGGCACTTGAGAGACCCTAACACAAAGAAAGGAATAGTTCAGGCCACAGACGGGTATTTTCAGGAGAATCGGGGTACGGTAGACTCGGTGCTGACTTTGTGGGAGGCATATAAAACGGTTATCCGGGGTGAAGCTGTATCTCTAATCACCGGGAAAAAGAAGGGAAGGCAGGCAGACCTGGGGAAAGCGTAGGATGAAGTGCTACAACTTGAGAAAGAGGTATCGCAAACGGTGACACCTGAGGGTCTTCACCGTCTTCATCTACGCCAGGCTGAGTCTTGCTAGAGACAGAGCTAGGGCGCAGTGGGGAAAAGATCCAAAGCAGGCTATACGAACATGGAGACAGGGCAAGGAAGCTCATAGCGTGGCTAGAGAGGAGAGAGTGGGTGTCGAGGTTGATCCCGGAGCTGCAGGGAGAGGAATCCGGCTCTATCACTTATCCACAGGCCATTGCTGCAGCGTTTGCAGACTACTACGGTGGGGTATATAGTAAAACAAGTGTCTATACAGAGGCAGACAATACAGGGATGATCAGAGACATCCAACTGTCCAGGCTCTCGGATGACAATGGGGAATACTTAGACTCCCCACTCACGGATGACAAAGTGGTGCAAGCCGTCAGAGGAGTGAGATCCGGGAAGGCCGCGGGCCCAAACGGCATTCCAGTGGAGCTTTACAAACTTAACTCTAACAGGGTTGCTCCATTTCTCCGTTCTATGTTTGTAGGACAGGGAACAACTCCCTTATGATCAGTGGGTAGCCAATATAGTAGTTATTCACAAGGAGGGCAAGCCTGGAACATGCTGTTCGTCTTATAGACCTATCTCGCTGCTCAACGTGGAGCCTAAGGTACTGGCAAAACTGTTGGCGCCGAGACTGGCTAAGGTCATTACCACCTTGGTGCATCCTGATCAATCAGGCTTTATGCCTCACCGCAGAGACTATATCATTACTGTATAATATCTTGGATGTACGGAAAGTCATGAAGTAACTTGAAAGATCTATGAGTAGGTCACCTGATGTGTATTTTTGTTGATTTGTTGTTAATAAGAATAAAAAAAAAAAAGACAGGGAGCAAGATCTTCCTAGATAATCTGCGGCGGCACTTGTGTTACTGGGCATCTCCCTGAAAAAACTATCTTTTTGATCTATGAGAAGATCATCAATAACATGGAGGATCCATTGGTCACGGTGCGACAGTACTGGAATGACAATGGTCTTGAGCTAGATGACGAGGATTGACAAGAAGCGGTTTCCTCCCCCTTGGGTGTTGGCAATTCAGATGAGATTGAGGCTAATGCAGTTTAAGATACTACACAGGTCATACGTTACAGGTCCCGTCTTGGTACATATGCGACACTCGGAAAGTGGAGAGTGCAGGAGGGGCTGTGGGGAGCAGGGGACATTCGTACATATATTGTGGCACTGTGGAGAGATGCAGGTCTACTGGGGGGGAGGTACACCGGACGCTGCTGTATTCTAAACGTTTGGGAACCCACAGACTTAAACTCATAGTCAAAGTCAAAAAGTAACTTTATTTCGATTGAATTTACAATCGTAAAAAGTACATTTAAAAACAAATATTTACAATAGTTTATAAAAAAAATTACCATTTGCTCATTAATTACAAAAGGAAGCGAAACACTATTACTCGAAACATTGAGAGATCGTTCAAATTCAACTAAACATTGACACTCTATACACAAATATATTAACATAGTAGTCATTTGCTTGGAAATGAAGTCTTAAGGGGCAGTGGCCAGTATTTGGGAATGAATTTTCAAACAGGCTTTGAGGTAGGAGGCTACGGTTTTGGCGACATACGGAGTGTCTAAGTGTTGAAGTGCAAAAAGAGCCGGTCTGCATCTTCTCAATCCTAACTGCCGGAGAAGTGGGACCAGCCAACGTTTACGCGAGGTCTCGTAAAAACTGCAGAAGAAGGTTACATGCAGGGTTGACTGGCGAGTGTGACCATCACATGGACAGTTAGCTAGTTCGCATGACCAAACAGAGGGCACAGGCAGTGAGACAAGACGGTAAAATACATCAAACCGAAATCTGGTTAAAACATATCTCTCGTAATTGGACAGAAAAAAAGACAAATAAGGTTGAATGCCATAGGAGGATTGAATCATCGTTAAATGAACATTTGACTTTTTACCAAGTTCTGAGCATAAACGTAAATCGCTTAGATGGGCGACACATAGTTTTTTCAAAGTTTTTCTTGGTATAGCCGATAATGATACAGGGTCAGTGAAATATGCAGGGCAATTCAAATCGTGCAAAAATTTAAAAACATATAACAGCCAGGGAATTTTTTTCCAATAGGTCAGTGTAAGACAGTCAGATATTAGTGACCTAGTAAGATGACATTGCTCCTGGGTCCATATGCGATGCCAAAGGAGAATCGGCTGGTATCTAATGATGTCAGTTAGATACTCCCAGCCGAGCTCCATATGGGTGCCGTAAGTAGGAGCACTTCGGGGAAGGGCTAATATGTATTTCAGAAAATCATTTTCAGTAGTTTGAAGCTCATCTGCGGGCGCATAGCCCCATACACTAGCCCCGTAAGTGGCCACGCTCATGCATTTAGCTTGGTAGATCTTCAAAATTACAGCAGGGGCGGGCTTGCCCAGTTTCCTTGAAAATGAAGTCAACGCCGATGTTGTGCGTTGAAACTGCAATTTCTTGCTGGAAATGGCAGGTTTCCAGGACAGGTGTTTATCAATGAGAATCCCTAGGTATGGGTAGGTGTTAGCAGTTTCTAACCTGGTCTTCCCAATAAAAGGAGATTTACATTTTTGGGCTTTCTTGCCAATATTCATGACAAAAGTCTTGGACTTATTAACTTTAAGTCCAAGAGAAAGCATGAATTGGCAGTATTTATCTAATTGAATCTGGAGTTGGTTGGGTGTCCTTGCTAAAATGACAGAATCGTCTGCATATAGTAGTGCTGGGATTGGGCAGGTGTTTATGCAGGGGAGGTCTTTGCTGTCAACTAGCATCGCTTGTTCCAGTCCATTAGTGTAGATGTTAAATAGGAATGGAGCAAGGACGCATCCCTGCCTAACGCCTTTTACAATGTCAAAAGATTCAGAAAGCTCCCCTTTGATGCCATATCTCACACAAGCTTTTGCATCCGAGTATAACTCTCGGAGGAAATTCAGCAGTGCAGGATCTATGCCCAGGTTACTCAAGATCGCCCACAGCTTGGAATGAATTACGCAGTCGAATGCGGAACTCAAGTCCACATAGACTAGGTAAAGATTACCGCCTTTGGCCCAGGCGTATTTACCCATAAGCAGAGTCAGGTTTAAGGCCTGTTCCACAGTGCCCAATCCCTCCTGGAAACCAAACTGTAAGTCGGTTAAGATCTTATTCTCTGAGGCCCAGTCCCGTAGACGGTCCAGAATTAGTCTACCGGCGACCTTGCCCAGAGAATCCAAGAGGGAGATGGGCCTGTAGCAGGCTGGATTGTCACGGTCACCCTTTTTAAATATGGGTAGAAGCACAGAAGTGGACCAAGAATCAATTAGGCCGACCTGTGTCACTGCGGACATGACCTGCGTGACAATTGGGGACCATAGGTCTATATTGCTCACAAAGATGTCTAAGGGGACCCCATCAGGACCGGGCGCTTTACCGGTCTTTGAGGAGGTCAGCGCAGCGATTACCTCCGCTAGATCGAAGTGGAGGTCAATAGGATAGATATTGTTACTGGTGGCAGCTGCCACCTCTAGACTAGGGGCCTCGGTTATCAAGGTGGGGTCCCCAAAGATCTGTGAGTAGTGTGCTACCCATTTTTCAGAGGGTACTGCCACATCAAGATGCCGTACAGCAGTCGCCTCAGCTAGAAAAGGGGCCTTAACTGTTCTCCAAAACAGGGTACAGTCCTTGCTTAGTGTGCTCTGATGTAATTGGGCCCAGAGAGTATTTTTTATTTCCCGTTTACGGGATTTTTGTGCCATCTTACAGTTTTTTCTTAAAGAGGCAATTAGGGGCAGGTCCCTGACTTGGTTGTGTAGAGCGTTTTTTAGTGCACGCTGGGCTTTATGGCAGTGGGAATCAAACCACCCTCTGGAATCCTTATCGTGAGTCTTATGTTGACGAGTAAGCTCTTGTCGGATAGCTTCTAGGATTTTAACAAAGCTAGATAGGATCAACTGAGGGGATGATGACTTCTCCAAGCAGTGATAGATTAAGGGAAGGGTTTTTTGGATAATCTTGCTAGTGACCTCTGAGGGATTGATCTTCGACCATTTGACAGTATAGCCATTAATTTTACTCATCTCCAGAGAATGCTGCGTTAGAAGACCACTTTTCGAACAAGCTGAGGATGGGGTATTTAGTACTATAGTAATGCTGTTGGAGTAGTGGTCACTTGAAGGATCAGTACCAGTTATAAAATGTTTCAATCGATTGTTTAGAGAGACTTAAACTCATACAAAAAGCAATGGACAACTTTAGCATTTATGACAGCGAAGTACAATATTGCTCAACTGTGGGGAGCCAGTCAGCCGCCCCGTATTGAGAAATGGAAGGAGGATTTAGACTGGTGCATGCTTAGAGAGAGGTCTGTTTATTCTGCCAGGGGGTGCCCTGGGAAATGGGGTAAGCTGTGGGGAGCATGAAACCACTATAGAGGGAATGTCTGTGCGGCACCGGTGGGGCATGAGGACGCAGAGACTATATCATTACTGTATAATATCTTGGATGTATGGAAAGTCATGAAGTAACTTGAAAGATCTATGAGTAGGTCACCTGATGTGTATTTTTGTTGATTTGAGTTTAATAAGAATTAAAAAAAAAAGACAGGGAGCAAGAACACAACCCTGCTTTAGGTCATTATATCTTCTAATCTTCCTCGATAAGGAGTTGCCATCACCCAACATCAGTGTACAAAAGAATAATAGCCTTCAACAATTTCCTTGAAATGCCCCGATCTAACAATTTTTTCCATAACCATTTTCGTGGCACAGAGTCGAAGGCTACCTTTAAATCAATAAAAGCAAAATATTAATTTTGTTTAAGACAGCCCACTCCGCAAGTAAGGTTAGTAATGGTGGATTGACTTTTCCGGAAACCAGTCTGATAAAGTGGAATAATGCCTTCCTGCGTTGCCCAATTTTCCAATTCTATCAACAGAGTGGAAGCAAACACCTTTGCATTAACATCAGTCAAAACCGATAATTGGCGGGATTGGCCACCGGGCCACTTTTATAAATGAGCTGCAGTATGCTACCTTGACATGATTCTGGTACAATCACCAGAGTCAACACTTCCCTGAATAAATTATACAGAATACCAACCCACATTCAATTTTGGCACGGAACAGGGCATTTCGTAGCCCATTAGGTCTAGGGGCACCATGTGCACGGAGCCCACTTAACACGGTCAATACTTTTTTTTAAACAACTTTATTTATTAGGTTTTATTACCCAACTGGTCAGTTGTACACACGTTTGCTATGCACCTATCAATAATCTTTTTCTTGAAACATGCAGATTTCCAGCGATACCTTGTTCAGATACATTAAAATAGCGAGAGCATTTTTCACCTTTCCCCTACGGAGCTGCACTGCAACAGATCAGCCTACTGGAACCATGTACCGGCCACCCCCGATGCCCGAAGACAATCGACAGAGCAATCCAACCTCCCTTGCCCACGTCACCCTGCACTTTTTTTTGCATTTTTCAAAGTGCCATGTGGCGCACATGCATGTCCTTAGGGCATGTATGTGTGCCACATGTGCACACCTGAATATTTCAGGGGTGCAACATGGTGTCCTTTTGACACCCATGCACCCTTGAAATTGCATTCGCAATTTGCGAGTACCTACTGGGTACTCGCAAATTGCGACTTTCTTCCCATTCATTCCTATGGGCCTCTCGGCCCATAGGAGTGAATTGGAAGGTATTCCTTAATTGCGAATCGCAATTTGCGATACGCAATTAAGGAATATGTAGGAATCGCAATTATTATTGTGAAACCTACATACATTGCATTTTGCGAGTGTTTGATGGCAAATCGGTAAAATTCGCTATTAAGGACTTGCAAACTACAGTGTTGATACATCTGCCCCCTAGAGGTATCACAACCCACCTTTGCCTTGACTTCTTGCTGCTTCACGTTTGCATTATATACACTATCTCCTACTTTCTTATTACAAACCAAATTTCTGTCCAGGACAGGATTCCCTGCTGTTTTTTTAAACTTTGTCCACAAGTCAACCTACTATTTTTGAGAGATCGGACATTTTATCCAAAATGTGAGAACATGTGCATCTTATCATTTGTTCATTAACTTCAGTCTGGGCCTTAACCACCAATCCTGTCAGGTTTTGTAATTTTGTGTCAATACCAGCCACATAGACTGCTAAAGTATTTAAGAGATCCACCTGAATTTCAAGTTAATTTGAATGGAAGTCAAGTGCGCTTGTTATAACGTTCATTGTATTTAGCAAACTTTTCCATACAATAATTTCATCCTCACTTTTATATATTCTAGTGCACGCATCAACAATAGATAAAACGTCATGTCCAGGAATGAAAGATCAGCAGGGTTCAGTGAGTTGTCAGGCTGACCTATGATAGGATCAGCAGGGTTCAGTGATATATCAACTTGACCTAAAATCTGTACACCGTGTTGGCTATTTGTGATTTGATTTTTTGCAGGAATTAAAATTGAATGGTCATGCAATACCTGATCGGCACCACACATACCTGGACCAAATGAACTTAAAATGTTCTTGTAATTTGTTATCCTAAAAAATTGGCAGACCTAGGCGCTCACTTTTCTTCTCTACCCCAAACGCGGGCATCCCAGGTATCAAAGACCTTGAGACACTTTGTTCACTTGCACATCCCCCATACTGATAACAGAGGCATCACTATAAATTGCGTGGGGCCGGATGCTAGTTTTCCACTATCTCTCTACTCTTCCCTGGGATAAATAGGGTTCTCAAAGACAGCTAGGTCTTTGTTAAAAATTTCCGATGCTGGGGGCATGTTGACCTCACCGTTGCCTTCACTTTAAGCGACACCTTTCTGTATAAAGAAATGATTACTGCTTGTCTGGGAAGCATGGACCCCCGTCGTCTCCAATAAAGAATGGGTTACTAGTTTGGCCCACAACCTTCAAAGTGACCCCCAGGCTTGACATTGACACACTTTTACCCAATACATTCTCGAGGGCTGTCTCATTTGCCTGCGAGGTATTCTTTTGGGAGCAGGTTAGCATTTTCCTGGCAACTCTGCGCCATTTTTGTAGCTGTTCTTGAAATGAAAGTTGCGCTTGACCCCTTAGACGACCTGATCTCATAGCATAGGTGGCAGCGAGTCTATGGGGTTACAGGACAATACAACACTACTATGATGCACTATTATGCTGATATACTGCTCAGTTTCCCCAATCTTAAGCCCTCTGGGCCACTGGCCACTTCTACTGCTTGCCTTGCTTGTCCTGCTGTTTGCCGGGCGAGCGAAAATGAAATGAAAATATGGCACTCCTGTGCCTAAACTCTCAGCCTTGCCACCACTCTGGGTTTGCTCCAACGTAGTACTGCCTGCTTGCCGCCTGCTGCGTACCACGTGACGCTCACCTCGCACCTCCCTCCACAAGCCTCACTTTGTCCAAAAATCACCGGGCTGCTTCCGCAGGGGGGGGGTGGGGGCAGGGAGTCAGCTTTCGCGGGGAGCGGGGTCACAGCGGGTTCTCTGCAGTTCACAGCAGTTGGGCGAATCCTATACTCCGTAGCTGGGGTCGTTGCTGGAAACTGTGGAAATTGTGGCTCTGACCAATTCAGGTGTATTCCGTCCCGCTCTCACTCCCGTCCCGCTCTCGCACTCCAAAGCTCCGAGCTCTGAAGCACTGCTCTCCGCACTCGCACAAACCGGAAATTCACACTACCACTTAGTAATGTTGGCCGTGTCAACACTTCTGTTATATCAAGAAGGGTAAATACGAAGGATCAGTGGGAGGCAAAGTAGACTCAGAATATTCCGCTTTGAAGAATTCAACCAAAGCCATTCACTTGGTTTTTTCAAAATATTTATTTTATTCAGTAAGTATAATTAACATTAAAGTAGTAATGTAATTAGCAAAAATGATCAATCATCAGTAAAATAGTATGCTCACGGCATGTAAATTGCCTAAAGAAACAATATACAAGGCGAGCAAATTGAAATCATCAGATTGAGCTTCAGGGTACTCCACACTACAAGGCCTAAATGAGCTAACGTGTCAATAAATTTGGATGTTTTGTCTGGTTTTGAACAATAGAAACAATTCATGCATACAGAACTAAAATATTTGTAATCCATTTAATGCATAACATCCAGCAGCAGAAACGGACATCAATATTGTTACATGCATTCTCTAGCTCACATAGAAAGAGGAAAAAGTTTCTGTGTGATTGTTTCCGTGAAGGAAGGTGCCCCTTACTGTACCAAAAAAAATCCTGCTTATGTTGGTGCTAGGCAGCAATTTGTGCGTCAGTGCAAGGAAAAATGACAAGAATGCACTGTATTTCATAAATACTTTGCGTTTCTGCCCTTTCACATTGGCATAGGGCAGCGCCGCAAGAAGACTTGCTTCACTGCCCTATGCCAATTCCTCATAAATGAGGCCCTTTGTTTTTAGCTACACCTTTGAGTACACCCCCACGCTCACTGACCTTTGGATTGCTAAACACTGTTTAACATTATTTCCCCACCGTAAAAATTATTTGCTGTGAGAATTGGGGGCTATTATGGTTGTCGATGAGGAGTACCAAGTTCTAGAAATGTTTATCAGAAGGGGGTCCTTACGCCTAAAAAAGTTTGACAAGGGGGTCTCGGCATAAAAACATTGTTTGAAGACCTCTGCACTACACTATGTTTTTCTGTGTGGGCATGACAAAAAACTGTGAGAACATTTGCACATCTGCCAAAATTAACTGCACATTTCGTCCTCATAATGTTACACCCATTAGCTGCTGGAAGATTCAACAGACAACCAAGCCAGGTACTTTTAACTCATTCACAATGTTTTTCTATCTTCCAAAGTAAGAAATGAATGCACATTTATTTATTGTGCACGTTTAAGGCCTACTGTGTTAGCAACTACAAAATGGTGTCATATACATTTCTAATTTATTAATTAGCTTTCTCAATCGCACACCGATAAATGGAAATTTCATACCATCAACTGACCTTCCAGACTTTCGGAATTAAACTATTCAATCTGTCATATTCTTCAGCTTTTCTCTATTCCAGATTGATTCCTTCTTTGGTGACATTTCTCCTCATCTTCTTCTTGCCTCTGCACTTTATTTTCAAACAAATGCTAAAAGTAACTCCCAAAAATGTAAAGGGTAGATAAATGCCTAAAACAACTAACAAAACTACTCCAAATATGATACCAACTACGTCTAACACTAATTTACCACAAACACCTAACCATGAACCAATCTGATCCCAGGTTCTGCAACTGGGTGAACTCTTTGACAATATTAATCGAATACTTAACATATGTATGAGTATTCTAAGAATTATCTGGTTTATATATGCAGTTTTGAGTTTTTATCACTGTATAGACACTGCCCTATTTTTTTTAAAGCATATCTAAAGCCATTCTATTTTGCATTACCATGCCCTAATTGCAAGCATCTCCTCATTAACCCCTTAACTACGGTGGTTTTTTCTGAGTCCTTTTTTGGCTATATGGGTGTGGAGCTGGGTGGCGGGCGGACCGGAATAACAGGCGGGGAGGCCGGATATAGTGAGCTATGACAAGTGTTTTATTGCAGGTGAAGAACAAAGTCACAATGAGGGAGGGACGTAGTCTTGGATCCAAAGGGGTGGTGGTGGGCCGATAGTAATCTGCGGTGGACCAGGCTCGGTGAGGATGTTGGGGATCAGGATTCGCTTCTCCTTGTTCCGCCAGTAGTCTCCTCGGTGTGGTACTGGGGCTCCTTGGAGGCTTAAAGAAAGGAGAGAAGTGTAGGGCTTTAGTCCGAGTACTCCAACAGTACACCCCACCACCTACACCGGGGAGTGAAAGGGTACTGAGAAAGACCAGTGAGGACGGGACGGTAAGGGGGGAAGGAAACAGGCAGGAATGAGGTAGGAGGGAGAAAGGCGGGATAGTGCAGGACAGTGCTCGGTCTTTATACAGTGCGCGTGAGTAATCACTAAATATCCCTGTGCTCGTGCAGTCTACGGACTAAATACAAGGCTATTTACATCTACTATACACAGAGGGAACACGGAGAAAGGGTAACTGGTACTCACGTGCCCCGCCGCAACTCTCGTCCGAGTTGCGGCCGCTCTCCAGCTTCCTCCTGAGGACGCCACCAGTCCTCCGTCCAGACGTCCTCTTCCTCGTCCTCGCTTCGGTCTCGCAGGGTTTCTCCTCTCTCTCTCAGGGGTCCGTCGCTGTCCGTTGCCTCCTGCCACGAGTCGGTTGCTCCGAACGCCTCTCCTTCGTCCTCGGGACCTTTTCTACCTTCCGGGTGCCGGCCACTTCCGGGGTCGGGGTCGATCACTTCCGGGTTGCTAGGGGTCGACCCATCGTCATTTCCGGTGTTCCTGGCGAGGGTTTCCGGTTCTTCGGGCTCCAGTGTCGGTACCTGCAGGGGACGACAAAGAAAGGGTGTCCTGGGTGTCCGGGACGTTAAGTGATCGGGCGCGGGAGACAGGACCCCTGCGCCCGGACTTGGTTGCATCGAGGTAGGTGCCGCCTCCGCTCCACAATGGGATAGTTTGTGGTTACTGGAAACTGGTTTTTTTCAAATACGTTATCCATGGCAAATGTATGGCTTTTTTTCCAACATCATGTGGATTCGAAAGATGTCCAGGGTTTGAGGATTTTGCTTAAGAGAACTGCGAAAATATCCAAAATATGGCTACATTCTGGGGTTTTTGAGATAAAAGCACTCCACAAAAAAGTGTCTGGGTTGTTTCTTAAAATGGCATCAATAAAAGGCTTGCTGTGCTAAAATCATAGTCTTCCCAACTTTCAGTAACATGCAGAGCTGTATGGAAAACCATCCTTTTTACCACAGTTTTGACAATTTTGTAAGGGAATATTTCCGAATTGTTGTACTTTCCCATCTTTTTCACCACAGTTTTGCATATTTCTAAGAGATAGCTAATTTTTCTGAATTGTAGTACTTTCAACCTACTTCCAGTTTGTGGTGGAAACAGGTGTGAAGCATTTGGGTGATGCCAGACAGCTATAGATTTCTGAAGAGGAGGCAAAATTCTGAATTCAGCAACATGTCATCTGTGTAGATCTCTCAAGGTTTTCTCAAAGAAAGTAACTGTTGAAATAAAAATATATGAACAATGGGTATGTAAAAACAGCTATTTGTGGCGATTTTATGTGTAACTTCTTGTCATGATGACTGATTTACAATAGTAATACACTTGTACTGCCGCTAGACTCTTCTGGTCGCGGGGTTCTCCAAAAACCTGAGGTACCCAGAGCCAACAGCTGAGCTGCACCTTACAGTGGTTTTTCGTTGTGTACTCTCAATACAGTAATTCATATGGTAACATATAAAGAGTGAAAAATGAGTATAAAAGAAACCTATGTATTTCTGAAATGTACACCAGATGCTGAGCTGATGGGCAGTTGTTATTTTTGCTTCCCTGAATTTGTGGGTACTCATATTAGCTTGTGGATCAGAGGACATTTTGCAAAATGTCTTTACACACTGGCTTTCATTTGGAAGGCACAAACACAAAGAAATCCTATGGGTAATAACAAATGTTCTTCTATTCTGTAGTTCCACACATCTCTTTGAAAAAATGGCACGCAACTTGTTTGGTTAGGCCTAGCAATTGCAACACAATACACCCCAAAACGTGACCAGGAGCCATCTTCTACAAACAGAATACATGCTTTTTTATAACATGGTTAGCTGCAGATTTGGTACTAGCTCAGCCACCACTCAGGAAAATGTACCAAACATAGAAATGTTTGAAAACAAGACACTGGGAGAATCCAGGGTGGCATGAATTGTGTGGCTCTCGCCAGGTATTTTACCCAGAAGCACTTCTAAACCTCAAACATTGGCTAAAAGCAAAAATGTTCCTAACAATTTTGTGATGAAAGTTGTGGGATCTGCAGGGGTCTACAATTTTCTGAGTACTCAGCTTTCCCCCAAGTCTCCCGATAAAAATTGTACCTAACTTGTGTGAGTGGGCCTAGCCTTCGCTACAGGACAGGGCCCAAAGCACAACATGGACATATCACTTATTTCCACTGAAAACCACCCTTTTTTGTAGTTTGGGTAGCTGGGGATTTGAGACCCTAGCTCAGCCAGCACCTGTGTAAATATACTAAACTTGCACATTTCTGAAAAGTAGACACCTGGGTGGTCTGACTTGCATGGCATTAACTAGGTTATTTTACCCAGATACCCTAGCAAACGTCAAACAGAGGTCAATCAGGAGGCACTAGGGTCAGCCACACAAGTGGGGCCGCATTTTTATGAAGACAAGTGGGGTAATCCTGGATGGTAGGAATTTTGTGGACTCCTGCTAAATACCGGAAGATTCCATTACAAAAAATGAAAGAAAATGTATGATTTTAGGCTAAGTTCGAGGTTTACTGGGCATTATGGGTTAGACAATGATGTGGGATCCACACTAGGCATACCATCCTGGAAGCCCCTGGTTGGCTAGTTTATATATATGTCTGTGGCTGGTAGGTTCATAAAATAGAAGGGTACCCCCAAATCAATAACTAGGCTTGGGAAAAGGAAGAAAGACCACACCAATCAATACTAGAACTTCCTGCTTAACTTATGTGCATTTATCAATGGACTCAAATCCCAGACCGTAAAAATTTTAACATGTTCATTTTATTTAGCATTATTTATTTTATGACAATGTTTCCTATTATGAGAAAAGTTTTGTTTTCATTTTATCAAAAATATATTTTCATACATGCACTACTTAAAATATATACATGTATTCACAAACACTATTACAATAAATATAAATTCATAATAGTATAATACATATTATGAAAATGCATCACCCCACTCATCAAGCACTATCTACCATTCATACACACTCTCCCATACACTCATCCTTCAGAAACCCAGAACAAGTCATGCACCCTGGCACAACAGCATCAATTCTTCTTTAGCTTTCAACTGATGTATCAAGAACTGGGTTTCTTCATCAACTTGATCATCTGATGTGTCTGTGGCACTCGAATGCTATTGACCACCTTTTTCAGGACCTAACACTCTTTGAAATGTCTTACTTCACCCAGAATGACAAGCTGGGGGATCTCAATGGAATAAAAACATCTGGGTCATAGTCACATATTTAATAGAGCATAGTTTGCACACAAAAAACCTTTATTATCAGTGCTCTAGACCATCGAGAAGATCGATTAAAGCCCACTCTAGTGGGATATACTGGCCATTAAAGGTCAACTCCAGCAAAATTCTGGTATAGCCCGGCTATGCAAGGCTATTAGAACATTCCGTCATTAGAGGGCAGAATGTTCTAACAAATAAACCAAAGGCCTCCCGGAGCCTGAGGGGATTGAAATACCCTCGGGCTCCGGGTGGCCTTTGTTCACAGCATCAGTTGTGAACGATAACTTTGGAATGTTGGATCTCTGGGGTTCTACTGGCCATTAAAAGCCCAGGGTACTCCATTGTTTTCAATGGAGCTCTCAACATTCCAATGTTCTAATATAGTTTCAAAGTATAACGTCCTCATAATAGGAGAACTAATCACCATCATCCACGCCATCAAACATTTGTCCTGAAAGTGATCAATGTTGGACTTAAAGTTTTCAGAATCTTTTCTTTTGAAGGCTATAGTGACATCACCTGGGAGTTCTAGTATCTCATAAAAACTCAAATGAAACCCACTGGGGGTGAACAGTGTATCCTACTGAATAAAATTAATAAGGGCATACAAAAGTTAGCCCAACTAACTCCTTACCTTCCTCAAGGCATCTCTCTGAGGAAGCTGTCTCTGTCATTTGTAATCAAAAAAATGACCCCTCTCCCCCCCAATATAGCACCCCTACCTCTTGGCCATCTCTTTGAAGCTGTCAATAGATCTCACTACTTACCTTTTATCCTGGATGTTACTCTGAGGCCCAAATGATCTAGAGGGTCAGAGTGATGTGCCTGAACATGACCCTGCTTGACTTCTGCCTACCACCCCCTCGACTCCCCTTGAATCTGCATGTAAACAGAGGTTGAAGTGGGTGGGTTCTGTGGGGAGCCACATGCTCCATGCTTCTTCATTTTACAAAAGCAGTTCCCATACTTTTTGTTAAAAAAACAACCGTCCCTGAACAGTTATAGTAGACCTTGAAGTGCCTCGATGTTAAAATGAAGGAAGGGAGGGGTTGGGGTGGAGAGGAGTTTTCCAGTGCGGGACAGAGAGCTAAGGAAGAAACAGTACCATTTACTAGGGTGCCTGCTACCTGAAAGAATTGTGCATTTGGTTAATCACCAAATGTAAAGGCTGACTGAGAGCGAGTATAGGCTTTAATTGATGGAATCACTTGGAGCTTAATGGTGACAACGAGTTATTCTTTTTTATATTTAATGTCGGGGTGTTATAGGTTAAGTTCTAGAAAGTGCTCTTTTTGGTTTAATGTACCTATTACTAGAATACATACATCGAAATCACGTGTTTTAACTTAGAACACCAAATCATTTTGCAGCAGACTACCTTATACTGTGTGCAATACAAATTTAAAATAATGACTTGCATACTGAGAGTGCTTTCTGCTCCAGGCTGGGACCTCGTAGCACTATGAATGCAAAAGTCACTATTCCTATTATCTGTAGTGGTCACATTACCCAATTAAATTTATTAGCGAAAAATAATGCATTTCAATCAGATCAGCTTAGTTTGAATTTATTTTTCATATACTGTTTCTCCATGATTATATATGCAATTAACTGAAAGTAAAACACAAAATACTTGCAGAATATTTTGTTCTTTTCAGCCACGTTCAGTGGTGCTGACAAAGTAAAAAACGTGGCTAAAAAGAACAGAAAATTCTGGACGTATCTTGTTTTCACTTTCAGTTAACTGAATAAAAAATAATGCAGAAACCTCAAACGAAAAATAAATACAAATTAAGCTAATACGTTTTTTACGTTATGAGATTTCCCTTTTTTTGTGTAAAATCTTTTTATTCGAAGAAAAACATAAAAACAAATCAACAGAAACCAAAAAGCAGTACATTACATTAATCTAACATTCAAAAAAGCTCTATACAAAGTACAAATATATATAGAAGCTTGGGAAATGTTACAAAAGACATGCATCATCATTCCATATTAGTGCCTTTAAATTTCTTCATTGTCCACCACTAGCGAGGGAGGGAGGGCAACAGATCCCTGCTTTCGTTCCAAGAGCCCCAGATTTTGGTCCATTTTTGTGGGCAACCCCAACTTTCATAAACCTCCTTCTCAGCCTGCATGCACCAATCCATGTCCGACTCCCAATCATTATAACACATCTATACTCCACGCCTCCAGGTTCTGGCAAATTTGCGCTTTGCCACCAATCAGCCCAAGTTAACCCACATCTTCTCTGAGCGAGTCAGATCTGTGGCGTCCCAGATATTAAGGAGACACTGCCGGGGAGCCGTCTATAGTCGAGTTACAAACACGAGACATACCAGCAACAACTTTTTCCCAATACCACCTAATGATAGGGCAATACCACCATTGATGAATATAGGTACCATTTCGACCACAACCACTGGGTAGGCAGGGGAACTTATCACACCCATCTTAACCAGTACAGAGGTGGTATAGTACGTCCGGTGCAACAATTTAAGCTGTTGGAGCTTGAATCATGATCGGATGGCTACCTTGCGGGGGATGCCAATGCCTCATCGTCGGCCCACTTAGCACGCAATTTTTCCTGGCCGTCTGGGGTATGATTGGGGATTTTCCGGTAAGTCAATGAGATGGCTTTCTCCAGGAGATAATCATCCAACAATCTATCCTCCAGAGGCGAGGAAACCGGCACTTTGGAGTCCTTGGGAATGGCTTTATACAACGCGTTACTGGCCTGGAGGTAACGGAAAGTTTCTTGTTCGTGCAATTGGTAGTCTTATAGTAAATCAGTAAAGGGAATCACTCTACCCCTCACCCACATATCCCGAATGTCGAGAGCCCAATCAAGTCCCACTTATCAAATCCTGGCTGCTTGGAGAGCTTACCCAAGCGTCCGTTTCCAGCAGAGGAGTAACTTGTGGTATTTTGTCTTGCCACCCCAAAGCTTACATTGCTTTATGCCATAAATCCACAGTGGGTGACTTTAGAGTGAACCTGGGGGCGTATCGTGCACCCCGTAAAGTGGCCTGAGATAAGTGCCGGGAAGCATATTGTGCTGATCCATTCTGTAAGCGGGGTCGGAAATAAGAAGATGGACCCATCAGATTAAAACAACTAACTGCGAGGCCCAAAAGTAAGACCTAATAGAGATTTCCCATTTTTAATCACTTCAAGGACTGCATGTAACTGAAGAAAGCCTTGAACGTAACAAAGTGTGCCTCCTGGCCATCTTCATTTACAAGTACTTGTTGAGCCATTTGCACCACCTTGGGAATGCAACCACGGACCACCAGGGGGCACACCCCACAGTTTGAAGACCTATTGTCTGAATGTTTGCATGGCAATGCATCAAAATTATCATACGCTGTAAAGGAGATATCTTCGAAATGCCTCTTGTAACTCAAGAATTGAAATAATCAAGGTAAATTACACTGAATGTTGTAATGCTGTATATTCAACTGATCAGGTACGAATATTCTTGTAATATACATAAGAGGTGACGAAGAATGTATAATGTATAGACTGTATCTGTTATATTGATGCATGTAAGGAATTGATAACTGTACCTTTCACATTTATATCAATAAAAGTAAAACATTTTTTTTTAAAAATTATCATACGCTGCCATAGCAAACAAGCATTTCCAATACAATAGGTCTCGCAATTTGCGAAAGCTAGAGCTCTTGATGTTGAAAATGACAATATTTTTACTTTGTTTTGTGTATGCAATGGAGTGATCAATCAATCAGGGGTTTGTGAAGCACCCTACTCGCCTGTGAGGGTCTCTAGGCGCTGGAGGGGGCTGGGGGGCATTGAGCAGCTATGTCTCATCCGAAGAGCCAGGCCTTGAGGCTCCAACTGAATTCTTGCAGTGTGGGGGTTCATCTGATGCTCAGGGGAAGCTCGTTCCAGGTCTTGGCTGCGGTGTAGGAGAACGCTCGCCGCCCTCGCTCTGGCTCTGCAGATGCGTGGGATTTCAGCTAGGGCAAGATCAGTGAGGCTTCTTTTGGGTGCGTAGAAGGCGATTCCTTCGCCCAGGTATTGGGGTCCAATATTGTGGCGGGATTTGTAGGCGTTGGTGAGGAGCTTAAGGGTCACTCTTTTTTCGACAAGGAGCCAGTGGAGTTCTCGTAGGTGCTGGGTTCTCGACATGTGGTGTTGTGTGATGCCGAGGACGAGTCTGGCTGCGGCTTTCCGGATGGTCTGGAGTTTGCAGAGTAGAAATGTGTTTATTCCGGTGTTGAGGGCGTGTCCGTAGTCATCTCTGCTGGTTATGAGTGTGTGGGTGACGATCTTCCTGGATTCTGGGGGGATCCATTTGAGGGTCTTGCGGAGGGTGTTGAAGCACGCAGAAGATACAGCGTTGATCTGACGGTTCATGGGGAGGGAGGAGTTGAGTATGATGCAGAGGTTTTGGGCGTGGTACATGGGTGTGGGAGGGTTTCCGAGGGCGGTGGCCCACCAGGTGTTATTCCATGCGGAGGTGGTGGATCTGAGGACGAGGACTTCAGTTTTCTCTGAGGTGAGATTAAGGCAGCTGCTGCTCATCCAGGCGGTGACGTCTTTTATTCCTTCCTAGAAGCTGTGTCTAGTTCATTGGTGAGGGAGCTGTGTGTCGTCGACGTAGGATACTATGCTGAGTCCGTATTTCCTGATGATGGTGGCGAGAGGAGCCATGTATATGTTGAAGAGCGTGGGGCTTAGTGAGCTGTCCCCTGTGTCCCCCGTGTGCTGGCATCGTGGAGTCTGGCAGTTAGTGTGCGGTGGGAGACGCTGTTGAAAGCTTCTGAGAGGTCGAGTAAGATGAGGGCAGCCTTGTGGCCTTGATCGAGGAGGGTGCAGATGTTGTCAGTGGTGGCTGGGAGGGCGGTCTCAGTGCTGTGGTTGCTGCGGAATCCGGATTAAGATGATTCGTGGATCGAATTGGATTCTATGAAGTTGTAAGAACAATGGAGCGGTGCTGTCCCAAGTCAATATTGCTTCAATAAAGAAGCTTGATCAGTATCTTCGTTGCATCAATCTTTAGTTTTAACAATCCATATGAACACATCAGCCAACATGTTTCGTTCAAGGATTGAACCTGGTCAGGGCGAAATGGTGTCCAACAAGCCGATACGCCGTTACTGATACTACAGGATAATTTTTACTGTCCCTTATCACGGAGGCCAATTCACATTTTTGAAACAACATGACTGAGTGCCATTAACTTCATTTCCAGAACAGGGTTCGGACCAGGTTGGGCCCGCTTTTACCCACGTTGCTAATGCAATAGTCGCTCATAAATCCTTTCACCATTTCGCCCTGACGAAGTTCAATCCTTGAACGAAACGCTTTGGCTGATGTGTTTTACAACCTGTATGGATTGCTAAAAATAAAGATTGATGCAACGAAGATACTGATCAAGCTTCTTTATTGACGCATTATTGACTTGGGAGTGCACCGCTCCATTGTTCTTACAGTTCTGTCTTCCTGCCTGGCAGGTGGCATCCTACAACGTCGGGTGCAGGAAATGAATGTGCACACCGACTTTCAACATATACAGAAAGCATTACTTGGGGATCACATTGAGGAAAGTGCGGCAATTGGATTCCGCCATTGGTTCTTTGTTCACAGATTCTATGAAGTTAGTGAGCTGGCTGTTGACGATCTTCTCTGTCACTGTGGCAGCAAAGGTGAGGAGAGAGATGGGTCTATAGTCATTGAGGTGGGCTTCTTGAGAAGGGGCTTGATTTCTGCGGGTTTCCAGTTCGGGAAAGTGCATGTTTCAAGGGAGCGGTTGATGGTGCGTGGGAGTTCCCGTACTATGGCGGGGCGGCTCTGTGAAAGAGGTCGGGTGGGCAGGAGACGGTGTGGGAGCGCAGGTTTGATAAACAGGCGAGGAGGCTGTATGTATTTGCCAAGTGTTCTACTTTTATTGCCAGAAGTAACAAAAGATGCGGCTTCAAGAGAGTTTTCATCAAGTTCTCCTTCTGATGGTGTCCTCATTGAGCTGGATGGTGAGATGGAGGGTGGTGTTCCTTTCTCCTCGTTTTCAGAATCACGGGGTTCTCCCCAGAAGCTCATAAGAGGCAGAAAGAAGAGCCGTCAGAACACTATATCTTAGGCTATTCAATAAGTTGTACCCGTCACCACACCTTTTAGTGCTCAGAACATCTTGCTCAGGCAAGATGGTGAAAGTCGTAAGTGAAAAGAATTTCCTGGAAAAAGGGACTGGTTGAAGGGAGGGGAGGGTTGGGGTAATTTATATGGGTAAGACCTGTTTACAGAAAGAAACAGCTTAAAGTAGGATTTGCGCAGTTACTATATGATGTCCACCTGGTATCCACAAATCTGTTCTATGACCTTAAATGACTAAAACAACAGAAGATCCTACCAACAGCTCAGGTTTACACTCGCAGCTTAAATTCAGCTACACATGACCCCCAACAACAAGGTCGCCAAACAGTGAGCTACCTGCTCCCAAAACATCAAGGTCCTCAAAACAGCGAGCTACCTGCTCCCTTAATTACACAAAACAATTAAAAACCCACGCTCCTTAAGGAATGCCCGGTTCCCCCCTACCTCCCTCGTTTCCCCTGGTTCCCTGCCTACCTCCCTCGTTTCCCCCGTTTCCTCCCGAGGGATGCTGGTACTCACCGGCTCTGCCGCAACTCTCTTGCGGCCACTCTACAGCATCCTCCGGAGGACTCCACCACTCCTCAGACCAATGCTCGTCCGGTTCTGTCTCCACCGCGTCTCTGGTCCTTGGATCTTCTTCGGGTGCACAGCTACAGGGTCCATCTTTTCCGCTTCGCGCTTTCGACGTCCTTCCTGGTTTCACGCCACCGGTTTGACCTCCTCCTTCTCCACCGTCCTCTCTTTTCATTGGATCCGGGAAAGAGCTTCCATGGCATTCTCCTCCCCCTTCCGGGTTCCCGTCTGCGTCCCTCTGTGGAGATACAGAACAACGACATGGATTTCGCGCTCGTGTGGGATCCTTCGGATGCCGTCGGGAAAGCGGCACCAGGGTCTGTTGAGGGGAATCAGCCCAGGGCTCTATAGCGGTGAGTCCCTCCTCACAGACGGTGAGGGCACCTTGAGTGTTTTTGCCTGAAAAGTTAAGACTATGACTACATGGCTGGAAGGGAACTTTATATCCTTACAAAACGTAAGCAGTATGGTTTAAAAAGATCACATTGAACATAGAGCCGCAGTACACATTTTATAAATTAAAATAAGGAAAACAGCTGATAAATCTCGTGCTCACTTCCATAAAGAGCAGAAAGCCTAACACACGAAATATCACCAATGCACTCTACATTAACAGCAGTGCTTTTACAATGGACACATTAAAATATTCAATGTGCGTTCCATAACGCAGTGCTTATATACAGGCACACCAATATTCTCCACTGTGCTCACATAGACAAGGCAATAAAAGACACCTGTTCAAATACTAAAATGTCTGCTTTCAAGCTTATAGCAGTACCATTGTGGCATCCGCAATTCAGTATATCAAAAACAACATAAACTTTGCAGGAATGAAGGGCCATCTTCTAAGATAGCCATTATACCCTGCGTTTCGTGGTCGGCTGTACCTAAACGGAGAAGGTTTAGGCAATGCCGGTGAAAATAAGTTTGGCCCAATGATATTGGTTATTTGGAACGTGTACACATGCTGTGATACCGGGTGGGCCCTGGTTTTATACTTACTACCCTTTTAAAAACTTGGGGCTGTGAGATATCAGCACCCACATGCCCCTGAGCAGGTGAAGTGTGTTTGAGAGGGCAAATAGATGCCACATAATGGAAAAAACTGGAAACAGCAGTCACCCCAGTGATGACAAACCAGGGACCCTGTTGCCTTCTGGACCTGTGCACTCACTCAAGCACTGTTGTGCACTTGGACATCGTTGTGTAAACAAATATGCATTTACCACGCCCACTGCTTGTTTATTCCCCAAGGCTCCTCGTGTTGCACACATTACGTTTACTGTAATGGTGTAATTTACTTCCCCCACAGAGCACAGGATGCCAAGATGTGTAGAACAGTTCCTTTATTGTTTTTATGCAAATCGCTATCACAACGAGCGCCGAGCGTCTAACTCTTTCCAGCTCCGGTCGCTTCTGCCTGTTACTCTCCTTCGCGCGTTTACTCTCCACCACCGCGCGCATGCGCCGGTGTTCCGCTCTTGCTCCGGCGTGGCACGTCATCATGCCAGGCGCCAGAGACTAGAGCGCAACACCACATTCACAATAATTGTGATTTATGAGAGATTAGTGTCTGGGGCTACAAAAACCGGCTACTGAATATGTAAATAAATACCTGTATGAGAGCGCTGAAAGCTCCCTTCCGCTCCTGCGTCTTTAAATGCTTCTGCCTGACACATGGAGCAGCAGGCGAGGCCAAAGCGTTTTTTGGATTCATTTCACATGGGAACAAATCAAGCAGAGAAGAGAGGCGGTAGCCATTGGTTGAATAAATGGTTTTCAGCAAGTGAGGATGGGCGAGACAGAGATAAAGAGGGAATAAGAGAGAGAGAGGGGAGGGGCAGCGACAGAGCGAGAGAAGTGAACTCTGTTTTTTAAAAAAAGGTGATAAAACTAAACAAGCGCTTTACTGGCAAACTCTGTAAAGGACCACTAAAAAGGTGTTTTGTTGTGAATAAAGCCAATCTGGCCACTTTTCATGAACTTTTTTTTGTCTCCATTCCGAGGCTGCACTGTAGAATAGAAAAATGTCAGAAGACGATTATTGCAGCCAAAGTGTTTTTTTTTTGGATCCATTTCACTGAGGAACAAATCGAGGAAAGAGAGGGTAAGAGCCATTTGTTGAAGTCATGTTTTTTAGCTAGCAAGCTAAGGAGCAAACCTAATGGTGTCCGTTGTCCTTGCTGGAGAATGTAATCACAGCAAACTGCTACTATGGACCTGAAGAACTGGTGCTCACGTAGAGCACTCCAATACGTTCCGGTCAGGTTTGCGCTACAATTGCAAAACAAGCGGTTGCGAGAGAGCATGCCTTGCCTGCAACAGCGGGTAGGAGAAAGTCCTTTAAGAAAATAGTGCTCACAGACAGTAAATAAAACATACTGAGTAACAACACATGTACCAGGGGCAGTCCTCATGGGAGGTTACAACAAAAGAAAAGGAGGTTCTAAGGATGGACTATTAAGCCTTTTCACGAATCAAAAGCCACCATTTAAAAAGGATAGTAACAGGAGCCATTTGAAAAGATGGGTGGAAAATGGGCAGTGCTTAAAGCCCCATACCTGAATACAGCATGTTTCGAAGAGACAGTGCAAGCGCTGCCTAGTGGAGACCTAAAAACTATCCAAACTCATAACTGGTGCGAAGCTAGGTGTTACTCGAACCATGCGAGTATACCAGTAAAACTATATGCTTGGTTTGTGCACTATCCCCATGAAGTGTGGGAGTTCACTGAAGTGCCTGAGAATGAGGCTCAAGAGTGCCTCCATGCTCCCTCGGAAACTGTTTGGCACGCACATTTGTTTGCTGAACAGTATCCTCAGGGAAGTCAACATTCAAAAAGAAATGGACATGGTCAAGTGGCAGAAAATGTCCTGTATCAACTTTAAATCCAGCGTCTGCAGTGAATGGGGGAATGTGGGACTGCACTAAATTGCGAGGCTGACAAGAGAGCCCTACACAGGCTGTACTTGCAAAGGGACATCACAACTTCCATCACCATGTTCCTCAGAATCAGTGGAAGACAAGAGATCAGAGTAACTGAAAAATTGCTTCCAGATTCTGCTCCATTTTCTGCTTCCTGTTGGTTCTGCTCTAACCCAACTAGAAGCTGAGACTCATACATGTAAAATTCCTCCACAATATATATCATACTTCCATTGGCCTACTCAAGATGGGCCTCCAACCTGACTCCCCATGACTACGTTGTATGGCCATTTGAGCACCGACTTTCTAATTTTAGCCTGAGGCTGCACAAAGATAGCTGACGTTTGAATGGATGGCATTGCTGGACATGTTAAAGATATTCTGACTGGCACCCGCTGACTAACAGCGATGATGCGGCTGGTCCAAAGAAATCTGGCTATGCACTTTTTATTGATTTATTAGGTGTTTACGATAGCACGAGCATGACCCTGAGTGGGGAATCAGAGCGCTTCACATTTGCATAACACTAAACAGTCATTAGTAGTTGAATAATGATTTTGTGAAAAACATTAAAGCTTAATAAACATATATACAATACCCCAAAGAGGTTAATGTTCCATTAGAGGTAGCATGCATATAATCGTAGTGGAACAATGATAATGGCGAGTCTGCTGCGATTATGGGAGATATTTACTCATGTAAATAGACTTGGCTTCAATTTTGAAAGCAGAGATTCTAATGTTAGGGGGGAGAACGTTCCCTATTCTAGGCACTGCACCAGAAAATGCTCGGTCATAAGTTCTTTTCTTAGGGAATCAGACCGGTTATAGTAATAGATCTCCATGGCTCCGGGAGACATAGCATCCTCCTGATAGTGTGATTTTCTGGACTAGGTACACTGGTGTTTTGTAGTGTATACATGCCATTTTTTGTTGTATTCTTGCTTCGTTAGGCAGCCAGTTAAGCGCTTTCAGATGAGAATTTCCTGGAGCCGGATATAAGTCTTGTGGCTGCATTGAGACAGGCTTTCAGCGGGGCTGTTAAAATCTTGGGAAGACCAGCTAGGGCTGTGCAACCCTTCTCGATCCTTGATATTACTAGTTCCATGACTGCTGTTTTACGGTCTGACTTATTTAAGAAGGGTTTCAGTTTTCTGAGGTAGCTTAAGTGGAACCGGGCATTTTTTGCCATTGTGTTGATATGAGATAGCATATTCAAGTTCCAATGTCTAGTAACTTAGCCTAGTAATGCGAAAAAGAGACAGATCTCAAAAGGCATCAGAAAATAAACATTTCCTCCCTGCAGGTGCATCTCTCTCAGAATGTCTGATTTATAGCAGCTGGATCAAAAGAGATAGAGGAAGAAGACATTGCATTGATAACAGAGCTACACAGGTGTAATTATTGGGCAAGTCTGTAATCAATTGCATCCTCAATAACCCTTACATCCCACTTCACCCTAGCCCAACTTTGTAACAAAGCCCAAAATCTTTTCTTCTTAGAGTCTTTCCCTAATACATCCATTTTAGACATGTAAAAAGGGAATATAACCACTCTAAGTGTTGAGATGGGGAACCTCCCACCCAATTTCGACAGATTTCTCCTCTGGCCAATAAAATTGCATAAAACAGCAAATCTCTAGCAATTCCTAAAACTACTTTGTAGCCCCATACTACCTGAAACTGTCATTCCCACTTCATCCCAAAACCTCCTGATTTCCGGGCATTAGTGAAACATATGAACATCCATAGCGTTTTCAAGACCAAACTTTGCGCATACAGTAACTCTTCCCTTCCCCATCTTTGACAGCTTCTCAGCTGTTATGTATACTCTGTGGAGTGAAAAGAGGTAATTTCTCATTAAAAAAGCAGGCTTGACATGGAATATAATGTGTGCATCAATACTTGCCACGTATTTTGTAACTGCTCCCTCAGCAAGCATCCTTCCCTACAGTTCTTCTGCCAGACTGAAATCTCCATCCACAGTGTCTTGCAGTTCCCAATACCAAAATGAGATCTCTTTGTTGCCTGGGGATTTTCCATTAAGTTGCTCGTCCAGGCCGTTTTCCATACCCAAAGGCAGCTTTCGACTTTGTTCTCAACTTTTCAATTGTATATATTTAAATCTTGAAAGTTTGCCCCCCAACAGCTCATTTAACTCGTTCCATGGTATAAGGTTATCGTCTTGGGTAAGGTTTCCCCAGACACATACCTGCATTTCTTTTTGGTAGCGCCTGTTTGTCTTTAAGGCATTCCACTGTCCCTGAAGATTCCCAAATAGGGGCTTAGTAGGACTAGTAGTCTAGTTTTGACCGTCGTCTAATAGTGTCACCACTCTAGCCATTGCTTGAAGCACTTTTAATTTGATTTTTAAAGTATTTTGGGTCTCTAAATATAAAAAGGACTCTGTCTACACCCAACTTGCTTTGTTTTATCATTGTCAAGGGCATGGTTCCTACTTCTGATCCATCCGGTGTATTAAAACGCATTCTGGAGTTAGTCAGTTGAAAGGCCCAAGCATAATATTGGATGACTGGTAGGGATAAGCACCCTTTCTCCCTTCTTCTCTACAGCTATTTCCATGAGATCCTAATCCCCTTATATGCCCAAATAAAGGCATGTATTGCCTGCTGGACTTTATTGAAGTTTTCTCAAAATGCAGGGGGATCATATTGAATAGAAAAGTAATTTGTGGCTATATCACCATCTTGTCCAGATTAACCCCGCCCCCCAGGAGGAAGATGTGTCCATCCCTTCATTAACTGTACAATTTCTCTTGATATTTTCCCCAGGTTTGTTGCTGAGATTTTACTTATATATTGCACAATTTCCTAATTTCCTTCTTAATCAACAGGTTATCCATTCACTGATTCCATACCATAACGTCTGTTTTCCCCTTATTCACTAAGTAACCGGACACTTTGCCGAACTCTGTAGCCATCTGTAAGGTGGCCGGCAGATCCACTTCAAGGTCTGAGGAGAAGACCATGAGATCATTTGCGCATAATGCTACTTTCTTTACCCAACCCCCATGGGAGAAAGGGCGAATGCTAGCTGCCATTCGGAGTTTCTGTGCGAGGGGCTCTATATAGAGGTTAAACAAGAGGGGGGATTGTCTTGTGTTTCTAAGTATTTTAAAAGATGAGGATTGATTCCCGTTCACTAAAACTCTTGCTGAGGGGTCCTTATATATTAGTTGAATTGCTCTACAAAATGTATCCCCAAGCTCATATTGTTTCAGACCAGTGAACAAGTAAGACCATGTTACCCCATCAAAAGCTTTAGAATCAGAGTTATTACTGCTAAGGGGGTAAAATGGATAGTTGTACGATTGATAGCTCCTATAAGCCTGTGTGTTAACTCATGTAGATATCTTTCTTTAATGATCCCCTTCTGATTCTTGTGTCTCACATCTCCGGTTATCTTACTTAATCTCCTTTCTAGGATTTTTGTAAAGATTTTATAATCCATATTCAGGAGTGATATCAGTCTATACGATTCACAGCTCGTGGGATTGTGACCTGGTTTCAAAATAAGTGCAATTATTGTCGCATCCCAGGATTTTGGTAGCTGTGCCCCTTGATCTAAAATCTCCAGATCATTGCTGTCACATATGGGGTTAAAACTTCCCCAAAATTTTTATATAGCTCTGCTGGTATGCCATCAGGCCCTGCAGCTTTGCCCCCCTTCCTTGACTGTACAGCCATTCTAACCTCCTCCTCGGCGATATCCTGATTTAGCAACTTTTGCTGAGTTGAATCCAGGGGTTTAATAGAGTCTACTAACCAACCATTAACCTTCTCTTCTAATACTGTTCCCTCTTCCAAGTATAGATCCCCGAACTAGTCCTTAAATGCCTCTTCCATCTCCATCTCACTGATCAGCATGGCACCAGACTGCCCCTCTTTGATTTCCTTAATCTGATTTCTTTTCTGATCTGCCTTAATATTCCAAGCTAATAGCTTCCCTGTTCTCTCCCCATACTCAAAATTAGCTAACTTACTAGCATCCCATCTTTTTTAAATACGCATTTGGAGGACGTCTTCCATATGGTTTTAATGCAGTTTTTCTCTGCCAAGATCCTACTGTCATCTGCTAGATTTATTTTTACTTCAGCATCTAACTTTTCCATTTCATCCTCTAACTGAGATACCTAATTCCTGTATTGTTTACTTGAGTTGCAAACTGCACTCGTAATCCTACCTCTGATAAAGGCTTTAAGTGTGTCCCATATTATCCCAGTGGGAGCTGAGCCACTATTGATCTTAAGGAATTCTCCTACTTCTATTTTGAGGGCTTCCATTACTTCCGTATCTGCCAGTCTGATAAAATCTAATGTCCACTTACTTTCTGTAAATCTACTGGTACTCCAGATTATTATTGTCACTGCTGAATGATCTGACAGATGGTCCGTCTTATATCCAATGTCTAGTATATTCTCGCTATGGCTCCAATCTACTAAAAAGTAATCTATCCTCATTTTATGCCCGTATTTCTTATTAGGAAATGAGGCACCCTTCAAGCATCCGATTCACTCTCTCCACAAGTTGCAAAAAGCATGTTATTTCATCATAGATTTTTTTTAAATGCACGCAATTTGGGAGTAGGTATAGCTCTACTTTTATTTTATTTATCTAGATTCAGGTCCATTATCACGTTGAAATCTCCTGCCACAATTACGGGACCTAGAAAATCTCACAGATTAGTAAACATTTTTTTAGTGGCTCACAATCATCATGATTTGGACCATAATATCCTACTGTTAGTAGTCTATCACCTATCTTATGTTTGCCATGATGTGAGAAGTTGGCCTGATATGTAATGTTTCCAATTCTGGAACCACTTGGTATCAGTCCAAACAAACCCCAAAGATGTCAGGTTGTAAGTCAACCTTGTTAGACAAGCTATCCTAGTGGTAGCATGGACTAAGCAGCCTTAAAGGCTTAACTTAAGAGGTCGTGTTAAGCGAGCTGTTTTACCACATACAATCCTGTAATCAAATGAAAGGACACCACACAAGTATATATTATAAAAATATATGTGTTTATTTCTAAAATAATCCCCAGTACTCTTTATGAGGAAAGGGGCACAAGCGTTAAATCAAAAGCACAGTATAACATACAAAGTTGCACAATTTTGGATAAGGGCCGGTGGCCACTTAAACCATATACTAAAAAAGTGGTATAAGAGATACCAATCGAACAGTGGTTAGGCCTAGGGCCTAGAGATTCGCTGGGAGCAGTCAGGACTAGCAATGCTGAAGTCGGGAGTAGCCCACGGAACTCGGGTGCAGCACGGAAAGTGCGGCTTGCACCAATGCAATGTCAATGGTGCGTAAAGGTTACACAAAGTGAGTTAAAAGATACTTCCGCTAAACCTAGAGGAACAAAACTTTAGACACAGACCCTAGAGGTGTGTACCAGTGTGGGAACACCGGCGTTGCAATGTTACCTCACCCACAGGCCGTGGGTGCACAGGGTCGAAGTGGCGTCGGGTTTTGACACGCAGGCTCTTGGTGCTTGGAGCTGTTGAAGCTGCAGGCGATGTGAAGCAGAAGTGTCCGGTGCGATCCAAGGGTGGATCGAAGTAGAAAAGTACCTGAAAGCAGAGGGGACAGAGTCTGGGTCACTCAGCAGTGACCAGGGTGGAACCAGGACGGAACCAGGCAATGTCGGGCGCAATCAGGTGGTTGTCGATAGGCTTCTCTCCGTTGTCACGTGGGCTCTGGGGCATCTGCGACGTCCAGGAGCAGGTCACGATCTGTCCCACGTAGGCTCTCGCCGTCAGCACCGTCGGCTTCAAGATTGCAGCAAACAGCACTTGGCAAAAGCAATCCACGCAGAACCGGGAGATTGCTTATCACTCGAACCAGGAGGGTCAGAGTGGGGGCTCCTTTTTACAGGAGCTGGTGCAGATCTGGAGCAACCAGAAAAGCGAGTTGTATTCAAGTTTTCGTCGGCACAGGGGCCACAAGCCAGCTGGCAAGTGACCGGGCCAACGCGTCGAGCCAAAACAAGCAGAAGGGTCCCACGCAGCACTCGTCGAGTGTGGAGGGGGTAGCTTTGGTGCAAGTGTAGCTCGGGGTGGGGGCTTCTCAAACCCCGGTGTACAGCTTCGAGGGTCACTCGTGGGCTGCACGGTCAGCGTCTCGTGGCCTTTTCAAGATGGCGTGCCCCATGCTTCCGGTCGCCTCCACTGGTCTCAGCTCTGCAGGGACTGTGGATCGGGCAGGGAGAAGGCAGGCAAGCTTGATCTCGTCGATCACTGTCGCTCGAGTTCCGGAGGGAACTGCAACAAAGCAAGGGTCGAGGGCTGGATGTTACCTGTTTGCACAGGGTGGTCACTCCTTGACCACAAGGGAGATTCTTCAGTCTTCTATGTTGAGTAGAAAGTCGAAGGGTCCAGAATTCGTTTCTTATGTTTCTTCAGGATGATCTGAGTTGCATTGGCACTGCTCCCACTCTTATTCGAATCTTGTGGGCTGGACATCCTGCTAGGTCCCCTCCTATGGGTGGGACCCAGGAAGGGGGTGGTTACACCCCTTTCCTTTGATCCAGGCCGCGCTGGGACGGGGGCTGGAAGGCCCCAGAACCGGTTTGGCCGGCTTATGCAAGGGGCAGCCTTGTGCTCCTCAGGCAGTGTCTGGTTTCTTTGAAACCTCCCTACTCCAATCCACTATCTCCTGTCTGGGGTGGTTTGACACCGCCCTGCGACAGGAAACCCTTTGTCCAGACCACCATTTGCTGAGTTTCGGTCAGCAGCAGGAGGCCAGACCCGTGTCTGTGGCAGGGGCATCCATTTTGTGGATCTGAGGCTCATTTTAAATCAACCGCGTTTTAGTAAAGTAACATGTCTTATCCCTCTAGAAGGGTGGAATGCTACCCCCGTCGCCAGGACTGGCGAGAGGGTAGTATTCCAAATCGTATGACACCTTACACGACATGTTTTGATAAAGCCAAACCAAAGTTGACATATAACCGCGAGGATTATAATGCACTTAATAGTATATGGTTTGGCATTATCCCGGAACAGCTAAGGGAATTGCTCCTGACAGCTGCAGACAGGCTCAGCTCATGCTAGAGCACCATCTCACTTTAAACCATGCACTCTGCCTTCAGGATTGTTAAGGCCTGCCATAGGAGTGGCTCACATGTTTATATGTGTCCAGATAGGTTTAGATATAGGCATACTATATCTAAGCAAGGGGTGATTACACCACCTTGCCCCAGCTGAGTGATCAGCCAGTTGTGTCAATTTTAGATAGCCAGCCAGGGGTGGCAAAAGATATGCTGCAGCCCCTGGTAGGCCTTGGATGCACCTATGCCCTGGGGCTGTACAGGGGCTGATAAGGTGACCCAAGCCAATCTAGTTATGCGCCTAGGGTACATGGAATCCATTTTACAGAGAGAGCAGATAGCCTGGGGCCCTGATTAGCAGGGAACCAGGCCAACTAAGTCGAAAACCAGCTAAACACAAGGCAAAAAATCTGGGGTAACCGTAGTCAGGTAGCCACCTTCCTACACAACCCCCCCCCCCCCCCAAACGAAAGGAGATAAGGCTATCCTTGGCCAGGTAAGCCTATATTGCCTTAGTGGCCATATAAGGAAGTACCTGCACTAGCATGGGTACCCCCTGTCTCATGGTCCACTAAGCAGTCCCTCACCCTAGGGGTATTAGAGGTTCTCCACCATAGGGAATCACTACCTTGGGTGTGTTTATGCAAAGTTAAAGGCTGGTTTGGATATGGAGTATTGAAGTGAGGCTCCACTAATTTTGGACTCAACTTCCTCCAATTATCTTCCACCATGTGTGCCTTTCTTTCTTCAACTGAGTTGCACTGAGCTCTCAGGGTCAGTCTCTGGCTACCTAAAGCTGGAGGCTGGGTCCCTCTGTTTGGCTTGCTGGAGGGACAGTTCAGGTTTGGGCCCTTTGGGTCCCAGGTTTGGCTGTGCCCAACAGAATCCATCTGTGGGAGGTCCCTAACTGTTTTTAAGGGGGCTCCCTCAGGAGTTTTTAAAGTTTTCACCTTACTAGGGCTACTAGTTTTGGTGCCCCTAATCTGTTGATGGGGGGGCTTTATTTGACAGGGGGCCCTCTGGGTCTCACTGTCCTTCTTGTCCTCTGCAGCCCTGGGCTGACTGAGGCAAGGTAGAGAGGGGCAGGTTACCTGCTCCAGACTGGGTCCCATCTGGGAAGGGTCCACTGCCATCAGAGGCTCTGTCAGGCCAGGCCTAACAACCTCTGGGGCAGTTCCTTCATCAGGGGTAAGATCAGTTCCCTGAGGAGGCTGATCCTGTCCTAATGTCTGGTGAGGGGAAGATTTTTCTTCCTCTTCCATGCTCTCAGTTTGGTTGGAGTGATCCATCATTTCAGGCTTCACAACAACCGTATCTGTTTGAGTTTGGGCTGTGGCCATCACAGCCCCACCAACCTTTTCAGAAGGAGACTCAGTTTGGGTTTCTGCTGTTATCATAACAGCTTTGCTATTCTGTTTTGGAAGAGCTTCTGTTAAAGATGGGGCAGAGAGTTGCTCAGCCCTACCAACCTTTTCAGGAAGGACATCTTGGGTTGGGGCTGTAGCTATTACAGCCCCACTAACCTTTCCATTGGAGTTTACCATTCTAGAATGGATGTCCTGGTCAACCTCAGCCCAGGCTGAGATTTCTAAATCATTACCCAGTAGACAGTCTACAGGCAAGTTTGGTGACACTGCCACTCTCTTTGGGCCAATGACACCTCCCCAGCTGAGACTTACTACTGCCATGGGATGATTTGTTTGGATGCCATCAATGTTTGTTACCTGGTATGTGGCACCAGGTAAAAGTTGCTTAGAGGGGACTATACAGTCAGCCACCATGGTGATGCTAGCCCCTGTGTCTCTAAAGGCTTCAACTTTCAAACCATTGATGATGGGTTCTTGTCTATATTTGCTCAAGGTATTTGGGCAATCAGAGAAGTTGGCAAACCCCATGCCAGTCTCATAAACAAGATCATTTGGGGATGGGGACCTGGCTAGGCCAGGGTCCTCCTGGGCTCCAAAAGTAAACCCACCCAGATTCCTGGGTGTGCTCCCACTTCCTGGGGGATTACTGCTGACAGTAACAGGAGGTGTTGGAGCTGGCTTTGGAGGTATGTTTTCTTTATTGCCATTCTTGGGACAACAGCTGTCTGTTTTGTAATGCCCAACCTGTTTACAGGCATGACTATAAGGCTTTTTCTCTGTTGAAGAAGTGTCGCGGGGCCCACCCTTTTCATTGGAATTTTGGGGCCCTGGGGAAGTCTTTTCTTTACTTTTATCCCCACCCTTATCTTGAGGCTTGGTAGACTCCTTCTTCTGGTTATTGTCCTGATTCTTAGGCCTAATCCTGGTTCTGACCCATTTATCTGCCCTCTTTCCCAATTCTTGGGGAGAGGTCAAATCTGAGTCCACCAGGTGCTGGTGTAAGAGCTGGTTCTGACAATTACTTAGGATCTGCTCCCTCATAATCAAATTATACAATCCTGTGAAGTCATGTACTTTGCTGCCATTTAGCCAACCCTCCAGAGCCTTAGTTGCACAATCAACAAAACCAGTCCAGTCCTGAGTCTGTGTCTTCTGGGTGTCTCTGAACTTTAACCTGTACTGTTCAGTGGTTAAGCCAAACCCATCTATTAGAACACTCTTCAGGACTTTGTAATTGTTGGCATCCTCATGTCTGACAGTGAGGAGCCTATCCCTCCCTTTCTCTGAAAGGGAGTACCATAAGATTGCTGCCCACTGTTCCTCAGGAACCTGCTGTACCATGCAGGCTCTCTCCAGAGCAGTCATCCATTTGTGGATGTCATCCCCTTCCTTGTAGGGGGGCACAATCTTTGTCAGGTTTCTACTATCATAGGACCTGGGTTTCTCTTTAGGAATATTGCTGCCACCAGTGGAATCTAATCCACGCATTTTTCTTTCTCTTGCTAAAGCAAGTTTAGCTTGAGCCAAGGCTATCTCTTCCCTCTCTATCTGGAGTGGGACAGCCCTCATCCTGGCCCTATGCTCTTTCCTCTGGGGGGAAGTCATTCCCCTTTGAGATTCTCTTGAGACACTAGAAACATGAGAGTCCCCTGATGGAGATCTCACCCTTCTGTTGCCTGGGAGAATTAGGTTATGGGATCTGGGGAGGTGCTGGCCCTCTCCATTCCCTAGTAGGTCCAAGTTGGGTTGGCTAAGCCTCCCCACTGGGATCTGGGTATTCCTCTGACTCTGAGTAGGCTCATCTACCTCTGAGCCTTATTCCTCCTCTTCTTCCTCCTCCACCTCTGGGGTGGTCTCAGTCTCAGGGGGGTTCACTCCATCTTCTGACTCTAAGGGAGCCTGACTCACCTTATCTAAGTCATCCTTTTCCAGGATGGCTATCAGGGAAGGAATGGTAGGGCCTCTGCCCCTTTTTAGCCCTCTTGCTGTGCACAAGGCACTCAAGTCTTTGTGGCTAAGGTTGTCATATCTGGAAGTTGCCTTGGTAGGGTCAACTATCACAGGGGCAGAGCCTGAAGCTCTTCCTGTGTCAGACATGGCTGCTAGTGAGGTGTAAGTGGTGCACTTACCTACACTAAGTGTTTTCCTACTGTACCTTGCTAGTGAGTTGTAGTCAGGGTGTGCTAATCCCTTTAATCTACAACTACTAAATTCAGTAGAACTTAATATGCTAAGCTTTTGATTTATATGTACCTAAGGTACTTGATGTGATCTTTCAATTTGATATAAAGATTGCAATGGTAAAACAAACAGCAAGCTCAAATCCCACCGCTGCCACCAATGTGAGAAGTTGGCCTGATATGTAATGTTTCCAATTCTGGAACCACTTGGTATCAGTCCAAACAAACCCCAAAGATGTCAGGTTGTAAGTCAACCTTGTTAGACAAGCTATCCTAGTGGTAGCATGGACTAAGCAGCCTTAAAGGCTTAACTTAAGAGGTCGTGTTAAGCGAGCTGTTTTACCACATACAATCCTGTAATCAAATGAAAGGACACCACACAAGTATATATTATAAAAATATATGTGTTTATTTCTAAAATAATCCCCAGTACTCTTTATGAGGAAAGGGGCACAAGCGTTAAATCAAAAGCACAGTATAACATACAAAGTTGCACAATTTTGGATAAGGGCCGGTGGCCACTTAAACCATATACTAAAAAAGTGGTATAAGAGATACCAATCGAACAGTGGTTAGGCTTAGGGCCTAGAGATTCGCTGGGAGCAGTCAGGACTAGCAATGCTGAAGTCGGGAGTAGCCCACGGAACTCGGGTGCAGCACGGAAAGTGCGGCTTGCACCAATGCAATGTCAATGGTGCGTAAAAGTTACACAAAGTGAGTTAAAAGATACCTCCGCTGAACCTAGAGGAACAAAACTTTAGACACAGACCCTAGAGGTGTGTACCAGTGTGGGAACACCGGCGTTGCAATGTTACCTCACCCACAGGCCGTGGGTGCACAGGGTCGAAGTGGCGTCGGGTTTTGACACGCAGGCTCTTGGTGCTTGGAGCTGTTGAAGCTGCAGGCGATGTGAAGCAGAAGTGTCCGGTGCGATCCAAGGGTGGATCGAAGTAGAAAAGTACCTGAAAGCAGAGGGGACAGAGTCTGGGTCACTCAGCAGTGACCAGGGTGGAACCAGGACGGAACCAGGCAATGTCGGGCGAGATCAGGTGGTTGTCGATAGGCTTCTCTCCGTTGTCACGTGGGCTCTGGGGCATCTGCGACGTCCAGGAGCAGGTCACGATCTGTCCCACGTAGGTTCTCGCCGCCAGCACCGTTGGCTTCAAGATTGCAGCAAACAGCACTTGGCAAAAGCAATCCACGCGGAACCGGGAGATTGCTTATCACTCGAACCATGAGGGTCAGAGTGGGGGCTCCTTTTTACAGGAGCTGGTGCAGATCTGGAGCAACCAGAAAAGCGAGTCGTATTCAAGTTTTCGTTGGCACAGGGGCCACAAGCCAGCTGGCAAGTGACCGGGCCAACGCGTCGAGCCAAAACAAGCAGAAGGGCCCCACGCAGCACTCGTCGAGTGTGGAGGGGGTAGCTTTGGTGCAAGTATAGCTCGGGGTGGGGGCTTCTCAAACCCCGGTGTACAGCTTCGAGGGTCACTCGTGGGCTGCACGGTCAGCGTCTCGTGGCCTTTTCAAGATGGCGTGCCCCACGCTTCCGGTCGCCTCCACTGGTCTCAGCTCTGCAGGGAGTGTGGATCGGGCAGGGAGAAGGCAGGCAAGCTTGATCTCGTCGATCTCTGTCGCTCGAGTTCCGGCGGGATCTGCAACAAAGCAAGGGTCGAGGGCTGGATGTTGCCTGTTTGCACAGGGTGGTCACTCCTTGACCACAAGGGAGATTCTTCAGTCTTCTATGTTGAGTAGAAAGTCGAAGGGTCCAGAATTCGTTTCTTATGTTTCTTCAGGATGATCTGAGTTGCATTGGCACTGCTCCCACTCTTATTCGAATCTGGTGGGCTGGACATCCTGCTAGGTCCCCTCCTATGGGTGGGACCCAGGAAGGGGGTGGTTACACCCCTTTCCTTTGATCCAGGCCGCGCTGGGACGGGGGCTGGAAGGCCCCAGAACCGGTTTGGCCAGATTATGCAAGGGGCAGCCTTGTGCTCCCCAGGCAGTGTCTGGTTTCTTTGAAACCTCCCTACTCCAATCCACTATCTCCTGTCTGGGGTAACCCTTTGTCCAGACCACCATTTGCTGAGTTTCGGTCAGCAGCAGGAGGCCAGACCCGTATCTGTGGCAGGGGCATCCATTTTGTGGATCTGAGGCTCATTTTAAATCAACCGCGTTTTAGCAAAGTAACTTGTCTTATCCCTCTAGAAGGGTGGAATGCTACCCCCGTCGCCGGGACTGGCGAGGGGGTAGTATTCCAAATCGTATGACACCTTACACGACATGTTTTGATAAAGCCAAACCAAAGTTGACATATAACCGCGAGGATTATAATGCACTTAATAGTATATGGTTTGGCATTATCCCGGAACAGCTAAGGGAATTGCTCCCGACAGCTGCAGACAGGCTCAGCTCATGCTAGAGCACCATCTCACATTAAACCATGCACTCTGCCTTCAGGATTGTTAAGGCCTGCCATAGGAGTGGCTCACAGGTTTATATGTGTCCAGATAGGTTTAGATATAGGCATACTATATCTAAGCAAGGGGTGATTACACCACCTTGCCCCAGCTGAGTGATCAGCCAGTTGTGTCAATTTTAGATAGCCAGCCAGGGGTGGCAAAAGATATGCTGCAGCCCCTGGTAGGCCTTGGATGCACCTATGCCCTGGGGCTGTACAGGGGCTGATAAGGTGACCCAAGCCAATCTAGTTATGCGCCTAGGGTACATGGAATCCATTTTACAGAGAGAGCAGATAGCCTGGGGCCCTGATTAGCAGGGAACCAGGCCAACTAAGTCGAAAACCAGCTAAACACAAGGCAAAAAATCTGGGGTAACCATAGTCAGGTAGCCACCTTCCTACACATGACCCACCTGCTCTACGTATCCGCCCTCGTATCCAATATCTATAGTTGTGCCTGTTCTTTCACTACAATTGCTACCCACTTATATTTGGGCTCTCATCTGTAAATACCATTGTTGTACCCATCTTTGCTTTCTGAATAGCTCAACACATTCCTTTTTCACCAGATGCGTCTCAGGATCAAAATCTGTGCAGGAGAATCTCTAAGTTACTGTTGTATCTGGTCCCTCCTCTCTTTGGTGCCTAACCCATTAATATTCCATGTTAATACCTGAATAGACATGTAATCCCTACCCTCCATTTTAGCCCATCTATCTCTTCCAAATACCTTGTATCTCTCTGAGGATTTTGAGGACATTTTTATATTTTTTCCCACATGCTCCCCGCCCACTGCACCCCTCCTCCCCCCCCACCTTCCCTTGGAGAACACTCCCATATTTCTTTCTGGACCAGATGTTAGTCCAATTTTATTTTCCCGTTACCAAAGGCACCCACCACCAAAACATAAACAAAAACAAATTCATTGTGGAGACCCCCACTCATGAGAAGGGCCATACTTTAGACCTCATCTGGGCTACATACTCAGCCACGTTACTGACAGTGCAGACCTTGTAGCTGTTCAGATCACTATCAGATCCACTTTGAAATCCCGTTACAAGGTAAATCAGTTCACCTACCTCCAGTTTGGAGGGCAGTACCGAACTGGCGTAGGATAGAGGACACCAGTCTAAGGGCAGCACTATGTGAGACAGACCACCAAGGGACGCAGTCTAGTGACCAGGAGTACGAGAATCTTACTCACTGGCTGAGGGCAGCTAAGGATATTGTGGCCCCTGTTCGGAGGGAAAGAATAATGAATAGAACTAAGGGTGCTCCGTGGTACTTGGAAGAACTGAGAAGAGGAAAAACAGGACCTTCGTCAATGTGAAAGGCAGTGGCGGAAGCTATATGACTCAGAAGCTCATGAGAAATATAAACTAAAACTAGCCTCCTATAAAGTTCTAATTGTTACAACTAAATCTGTATACTATGAATTAAAGATCGAGGAGGCTACAAACAGTCAAAAAGAGACTTTCAATGTATTGAAAGAGCTGAGTCATAAGAAAGAACACAGAGCGGTCATCAATCAGGATGACTGTGAGGAAATTCAGGAATTCTTCCTAGTTAAGGTCCAAGACATTATTAGGGAAATAGGTAGCACCCATCTAAGCCCTTGTCCCTTTCCAGTACTAGACCTATCAGATTTTAAGGGCAGTATAGTTTCGGTCTTTCCTGCCCTAGACCCCAATGACCTAGCCCATATAGTGGCTAAAGTCAAATCGGGGTCACCAGAGGACCCTTGTCCTTCATGGGTGTTCAAAATGGGCTTTCCGGTAACCGGGCCAGAGGTACTGTCCTTGGCTACAGGGAAGGTCCCAAACAAATTTAAAGAAGTGATGGTGATCCCATTGTTAAAGAAACCAGGGGCAGACACTAAGAATCTAAAGAACTTTCAACCTATCTCGAGACTCCCTTTTTTGGCCAAAGTTCTTGAACAACATGTGCTCTGAGTGTTCTCGCCATTCCTGGAAGCTCACCAGTTGCTACATGTCCGGCAAGCTGGATTTAGGGCTCACAACAGCACTGAACTGGTGATGCTCTCAGTGCTGGATAAGGTAAGGCTCACAGCAGATAAGAAAAACCCCTCTGCACTGATCCTTTTGGACCTCTGAGCCGCATTCGACACAGTAAGCCATGCACAGCTGGTGACCCGTGTTCCACGGCTGGGCGTTATTAGGACAGCTCTCAAATTGATTATCTCCTTCCTGGAGCATCGGTCCCAAAAAGTCCAACTGGGCGACTGTACATCCAGGAATAGCGTTTTGCCATGTGGGGTCCCGCAGGGCTCGGCATTGTCACTGTTGCTTTTTATTATCTATCTTCAGCCACTTGGTAGATCCGTTTGCAAAACTGGACTGTCCAGTGTTTAATTATGCAGACGATACCCAGCTAATTGTGTGCATTGACAATTCTGCCTAGGCACAGCTGAATGTACAGAACATCCTCCGGTTCACTATGAACTGGATGACCTACAATTGGTTTAGGTTAAATTCATACAAGATAGAGGTGCTTGCCCTTGGCACAGGGGCTAACCCCTGGTCCAGCCTTTTTTGGCCACAAGAGTTTGGCACCTCTTCGATACCGGTGCCGGTTGTGAAGAGCCTGGGTATCCGGTTAGACACCAAGCTAATAATGAACAATCAGGTAGCTGCAGTTGTAGGGAGCTGCGTGAGTTTGATGAGACAATTTCAGAAACTCGTACTCGTATCCCTGCTGTCATTTACCACTATGCGCACCTTTGTGTCTACATTCATTTTGTCATGCCTGGATTATGGCAACGCAGTCTATATTGGGCTCCCCGAGAAACTCCTGGGGAAACTTCAGGTAACATTAAATGATGCAGCAAGACTGCTTTTTAAGCTGCCAAGAAGAACTAGCACCACACCCCTGCTACAACAACTACATTGGCTCCCGATTAAGCAAAGGATCAGGTTTAAGGGCCTGTGCATTGCCAACAAAGCTCAGTATGGAGCAGCACCCAGCTATATAAAAGACCGATTGAAGCCTTATGTGCCTAATTGTCTTCGTTCATTCGGGAGAAATTTGCTGACCTGTCCGTGCTTTAACAGAGCTACACTGGTGGGAGGGGGGGTGGGGGCTGGGCGGGGCTGGGGGGAGCTTTCTCTGTGGTGATCCCCCAACTTTGGAATAAGCTACCGTAGAGCTTAAGTGGGGAAGCTACGCTACTTCCTTTTAAGAGGAAGTTGAAGACCATCTTATTTACTGAGGCATTTGGATAAGCTTACCCCACCTCTGCTCGATCAGTTGGCAGTAGGGGACTTCTGGGTCATTTTGGTAGTGCTTATTGACCGTATGTACAAATACATATTAACATAACATAACATAACATATGGCCCCCAATACCCCTCCCCTACATCCCTTGGGGAAAACAAGGTACACCCTGACCTATAGCTCCACTTATACACATATCATCTCCTAGTTTCCTGCTCCTCCTTTCTTGATAGCCTCTAATAGGTCATCTGCCTCTTTTGAACTTCTTATCATATGCATTTTATTATTGTGCATAACTCTTAGGGATGCAGGGAATTTAAGCTGTGCTGTTGCCCCTACTTTTTTTTAATTTGTCTAAGCGCTTTCCCAATTCCCATTGTCTGTATAAGGTGACCCGTGATAGATCTGATCTAATCTCAAAAGTCTTTCCCCATTTATGTCTTCCATTTTAATGCATATAAAAGGATTTTTTCCTTTAGAGCGTACGTCTGAAAGTTAAGGAGAATCCTCTGAAGTTTAACCATATTTGGATTTTTTCTGAAGGGATCTCTGTGTACCCGTTAAATGTCTTTTGCAATGTCCGCCTCACTCTCATCAATCTTAACCGTTGCCTGTATAAGGGAGAGACAACAACGCTTTTAGGTCATCACCTTCCTTGCCCACCCGGGACATTCAGTACCATCAAATTATTCCTTCTTGAGTTATTCTCCAACTGCACCAGTTTCTCTTGCAGTTCTTTCTCATCCCTCCGTAGCACCTGTAACTCCACTTTACTATTGCTTAGATCTTCTTTCAACTCCCCCATCGCAGTCTCAAGCATTTGTATCAATCTTTTTCCCAAGGGCCTCACCGAAACTGTGTATTTCATCCTGATTTGCATCAGATATGGCAAAGCTCTTCCTAATATCAACAGTGAGTGAAGAAAACATAGTCTCTAAGGAGCAAGCTGGAGCCGCTACATTTGTTTTTTCTTTCCCTAGTATAAGTCTATGTCTGACGGAGGTTTCTCCCTATCCTTATTTTGTGTAGGATCATCCGCCTTGGGCCCAGCTTTCTAGGTATTATCGCTATTTAAAGCTGTTTCTTGATTAATCCAATCTGGGCTAGACAAACTCCCCTCCGCTGCCATCATTGATGTAACTGGTTTGTCCCCCGCCCTCTCAACAGCAACTGTTTCTTGCTCTCGAAGTGTCACTACGGGGGTAAAACCTTAAAAAGGGCCTCATAGAGGGATTAATTTTTAATATACAATCTAAAATTTCATTTCTTCTCTGTGCTCTCCCTGTCCTTTGCGCCCCATTCCTAGACTTCTCCTTGGATCTACACACCTGGGTTTGGGGGTAAGTTCCTTGCACACTATGATCAGCAGTCAAACAAGTTGGGGAAATATTTGAGGGCTGCTCTGCTAGTTGTTTTTTACCACACTCCGTTGAGTTAACGACCTTCTCCTTTTGCAAAATGTTGATCTTGCCCACAGTTTGTTTTCCCTCACCAGGACTGACCCTGCTATCTCTCATCTGTGTGGCTGCCTTGCCAGTGGGCTGTTTATCCAGCCTTTCCTCCTTCCTTCTACTGACTGATAGCTCTTCCTTATGGCACTCAGCACTCTACCCAGCAGCCAGAGAGTCTTTCAGCTCTCTGGGGGCCGCGGGGATAACGTATGTACTGACGCTTCTTACACTGACCTGGAGGAGGCCTTGTGCTGCTGCCCTGCGGCTCTGCCTGAGATCCACGGCGGCCCTGAACCAGAGCAAGTCTCTTATGTTCCTGTCCCAGCTGTCTCTGCTCACCAGCCCCTCTGCAGCCTCCACCGACAGTGACGCAGTGAGGCACATAAATCCAGCGTAGAGGGGGCCTACAATTACACCCGGTGGTGCGTGCTCAGCATAGGGTGACCATCTGGCATAGGTGCAAATTCAGGACGGTGAGTGTAAAAATTCAGGACAAAGGGACAACATTCAGGACAAAAAATCAGGACAAAAGGTCAAAATTCAGGACAAAACTTCGGGACAAAAGGTACGTTTTACAAACACGTCAGAGGTGGTTGCGCAATAGTATATAAGTAAGTAAATAAACAACCATCTATAATGTAGTAATTAAGTCCACACATGTAGACAGTTCTCAGGTATCCATCTAGGTGCTCAGCCCATCCAACTGTAACACCTTAGGCAGAACACCAACATTCTGATAGTTACATCAATGAATATTCCATTGGTGGTAGAAAGGCATTACATAGAGAATAGCAGGATATTACATATCCCCTTTTCTTATACAGAAAACAAAAGCTAGAAACAGCATATAAAAACCAGAGAAATAAAAGCAAGCATAAATAGCAAAAGCAGGTAAGAAACAGCGAAAAGTGATAGTAACAGCATATAAGAACCAGAGAAATAAAAGCAAGCATAATTAGCAAAAGCAGGAGAAAAAAAACAGCGAAAAGTGAGCACTCGTCACAAGCAAAGCAGCATGAGAAATAAGGAAACTCACAACAGCAAGAAATAGAAATAGAAGAATGGAACCAAAGAGAAATCAACAAAAAGGAATGTAACCAAACATATAAACCATCCTCTCTTCTTACGCAACAGCAGAAAAGAAAAAGATCAACAACGTACAAGAAAGAAAAAGAAATCATGAAAATATCTCCAAAACACACCTACTGCCAGAACAGGAATGAATGAAGACTGAAAAATGGAAACTACAGAACACAGAAAAGCAGAAAAGGAAAAATAAAACAGAAAGGAAGATGAGGAACAATTAGGGAGAAACCTCATCAAAACACCATTAACTTTAAACAAAATACAAATCAGTAATGCAAAGGTAACAGTGCGAGAAAAATTTATCAAGATACAATGAAAACAGAACATATTTAGCTATAAATGCATGAAAGAACTTAAATATAAATAAAACATAAGCTAAATATGATAATAAGACCAAATCTCTTATGAAAAAGACACGTTGTGCCCCTCTTTAGAAACAAAACTAACTGGCGTAAGCATAGAGAGAAAACTGTGTGGAAGAACCACGTTGTGCACACTTATAAAATGCTAATAACTAGCAAGTATGAGTAAAGCTCATGATAAGAGATATAAAAGACTTTAAACTTTTCATAAATTCCTTCAAACTGGATTAAAAAGACATAGTATGGGTGGGAACCCATGTCACACAAAGGGAATTGCACCCTAATACAACTCCTAAATAGGAAGTAAAATACAAAATTAAGTATGAGTAGGAACCCATTACGATAATGTCGAGGGACTGTATCCCAAGCATAACTCCTCGGAAGGAAACAAAATTCGCACCTACAAAATCCCATCCTCGTCGCCAAAATAATGTAGTAATTAAGTCCACACATGTAGACAGTTCTCAGGTAGATTTATTGAGCAGTTAAGTTAAGACAGGTACAAGCTCAATAGGAGACCATAGGGAGACCCCACCAGGAGCATCCATCTAGGTGCTCAGCCCATCCAACTGTAACATCTTAGGCAGAACACCAACATTCTGATAGTTACATCAAAGAATATTCCACTGGCTGGTGGTAGAAAGGCATTACATAGAGAATAGCAGGATATTACATAGTGCAAGTCAAAATAAGTTTATATTAGGTTGAGACAATCGTGCACTTCACGGTTTTTCAGTATGGCCGCAGCTTGCCACCTTAGGCGATTCAAAATTCACATCTCACTCCAGCAGGTACATTAGTCACCAGACAATGGTGAACCACACCTGAATATAAGTGAGGCCGCTTTTATTGTTGATTGAAAACTACTGGACATAAAAGGAACTTTGCAGTGCCGGCCCCCAGTAACAAAACCGCTCCCCCCCCCTTTCCAGCCTCCCAGGGAAACACCCGATGCCCGGTCCGGCCAGTCCTGCCTTGCTACCACCCTTCAATGGTGCCCCTCATCTTTACTTAGACCGTCTCTCATGTGTATTTAATTTCTCTTATAGTGTTACTCAACCCAATTATGCAGGGCAGGGTGTCGGAGTGCGTTACATCACACACATTATATAGAGACAATGACTCATATTAACGTGAAAGTTAATGTATGGGAAATATTACTTAAGATAATGGTGCTACAAGGTGTAATCATTCTTTTATCTATCATTAAAGTCTTTCACCATTCATTCTGTCCTTCCATCTATGTGCCCATTTATATCCAAACATATTCAACCATTTTCAAACCTATCCACCATGTATCCTTCCATCCATCATTTCACTCATCCATCCCTCCATCCACCCTTTCAGTCATCCATCCATTATTCATCCATCCACCCTTTTACCCCATCCATCTGTACACTCATCCATCCAGCCATTCATTCACTTACTCATCCATCCACCCAGTCACTTATCCTTCCACCCATTCACCCTTTCAGTCATTCATCCTCCCTTTCTCTCTCCATCCCCCTTTCACTTATCCACCCATCCATCATAATCCACCTACTCATCCATTCATTAATTCGATCCATTGATCCTATTACACATCCATCCTTTCACTCATCCATCCGTTCTCTCATCCATCCACCCTTTCACTTCTTAACTCATCTATCTATCCTTTTGTCCATCTACCCTCTTTCACTCATCCATCCATCCATTTACCCTTTCACTTATCAATTCAATCCATCCCTCCTTTCACTCATCTATCCACCCATTCACTCGCCCATCCTCTAAGCATTCACTCATCCATCCATCCTTTAACACACCCATCCATCCTTTTACCCATCCATCTACCCTTCCACCCATACATCCATCTATTTACCTTTTCTCTCATCCATACTTCCACTCATTCACTCATCCATACATCCTTTCCTTTATTATCTATCCATTCACCCTTGCATTCATCCTTTCAGTCATCCATCCAGCCATTCACACATTCCTTCACTTATTTACTCACCCACCTTTTCACATTGAGCTGAGCCTTTGTCTGCAGAGTTGCAGACAGAAGAGGCCCATTAAGAACTTCACTTCGCTGTAATTCCTAAAGCAAGGGGTGGGGTGGGGTGGGGTGGGGGAAAGTTTACTATGCCCCTGCACACAGGCAATCTGAAAACATAGAAGTCATGAGGAGTCATGCATGATGCACAGTGCCAGGATGTAAGGTGACTGCGACATGGTGTTGTTTTCAAGGCTTTAAGTGGTGTAAAAAAAACTGGCGGGTCTCTTCAAAGGGGGTGTTCGAAGTAATTAAGGGTGTGGTTTAAAACACCTAGGCTAAAAATCAGCGCTTAGCATAGTGTTCCGTCCGACTGGTATTATGTTGTTGTCATTGGATCCAGATATATAATACAGCAAGTATCATTACACCAACAAGCCAGGACTATTGGCTTTGTCAATGGTTGTTAGTTGCTTAAAATAAAAAAGCAGCAACCATGGCTTTGTTGAATATAATATTGATACTTCAGTTAAAATATGATGAGACAGTGAAAGAACGATAACTCGTTCTTTTTAACTTATTTTACATGCTTCATTACATTAACTGTTTTCTAACGTTGCTAAAGTTTCAGCATTAGCGTTTTATCTTTTATCTGACAGATTGCCCTGCTGTACCCTGGGGCAGGAGGAGGCCGCCACATGCTTTAACACCCCAGGCTGCCCCTTGACATTCTGTATGTGGCAATTACCCAGCATACAGAATGACAATGGGGGTGTGGGGCTGCTCTTGTGCTCCAGGAGGAGTGCGAGGCGGCCCCATCAGCGGGGGTGAAGCCTCTCACAGGGAAGCTGCGCTGCTCCCTGTGATGGCCAAATTTATGGCCAAAAAGCGTCCGTAAAAGGGATCCTCACAGACAACGGACGTGAGGTCCAAATTACAGAAGGTCCGTGAAATTTACGGACGGTTGGTCACCCTAGCTCAGCAGCGCTCTAGCGTTCCGCCCGTAGCGCGGCCGCCATGTTTTCCCCCGATCGTTGATCCTTCCTCCTTCCAGGAAGAAAAGGATCATCACCTCTGAGGAGGCATCAGAACCTCCAACTTTTAATAAATACTCTTTGTGCTGTAACATAATCTGGTGAAACCCTTCTGCATGTTAAAGCAATATGATTTACTTGCCATATATTTTCAAGGCCCGGCTAGAGCACAGGCTCCTAGAGCCGGAGCTGCCCCTTGACTAGATTCTGGATCGGTTCTCTCTGTTAATGTGTTGGTTAGCCCTCCTCCACTGGGAGCCAGTGCAGATGAGAAGAGATTCCATTAAGACCAAGAAGAAGCTGGGAACCAGCATTCTAAATATTTTGTTTCCTCTAAATAAAGAAGGCCAGTAGCATAGCAGAACAAGAGTTGCAATAGTCTAGCCTGGCGAGGATAAGAAATTGATCTAAAGTTTTCCTGCATGATTGGGTATGATGGGAATAATCTTGATAGTTTTCACCTGCTGGAAACAAGTAGAGGTGAGTGTTTGTGTATTATCAAAAATGATACCAAGAATGCGGCCAGAAGCGAAGGGAGGAGACGTAGAGCATCCCTCCACCAAGTGTAAAATTAGGCTGAGGGATTGTCAAATACGATGATTTCTGGTTTCGCAGTGTTTAACCCCAGAGTATTGGAATTCATCCAGCTAGAAACTGCGCAGAGACAGCTTTTGAATTGATTCTGGAGGACAGCAAGGTTTTCATTCAATCTTAGAAGGAAGTGAGTGTCATCAGATTATGCGCAGAATCGTAGTCGTAAGGACTGATCAAGATCGACCAGAGGTGATACATAGATATTGAAAATTGTGGGAATGCGTGACAAACCTAGAGGACACCACAGTTTTTCCTTAAAATATAACTACAACAAAAAATTATTTAAGCATTAATAGATTGATAAAATAGGTGCATTCTCGCCCAGTGATAAAATCAGCAAGCCAATACCCAGATGTGTTCATTCATAATGATCTACATTCATGCAGTATTATTTGCCATAGCCAGGTGAATTTGTAGCAGTTCAAATGGCAGTTGACACTATTACGTAGCTCAGTAGTACTCCTGTTGGAGTTCTTGGAAGGGTGTCTTATCTATCAACTCTTTTTAGACCTCCTGGTTCTAGAAGGAAATCTACAACAAGCACTGTATCCCAGTGAGCTGTCTTACTATAGGGCTCGGAGCCAGTTATCCAGAAACCAAAAAAGCTAACTATCCACAACAGAGGTTGATAATAAGTAAGGTGTTTTGTTTCTACTTTGTGCAGAGCGTAAAATGGGTCGCCAAACACATTGCAAAAGTGTTTAAAGAAATGCATTCTATATTTTTTAGTAAATACACCTTTAGTTTCTACGTTTACATATTTTATGTTTGAGGTTTGCTAAAATGTAATCGTGATTAGTCAACCTTTTATTCAGTATTTTGTGTGTACATATATACATATTATATTTTAAAAAACACATTGTGAGGACCGGATTGGTCCTCATAGCGTGTGTAAACCCGGACAGAGCTAGACTAACACTATCTTTCTGAAGATCGGTGCATTAGGAGGACTGGTCCCAGTAGTGTTTTTAAGTACTTTCGATAGAGTGTATACAAGTGGAGTTATATTTGCCTCTGTCCACTTTATAACCTACCCTACTATCAGGGATTTAAGTGCACCGGGTCTCGTAGGTGCTGAGCACCGGCAGATTTTAAAAGGGGGTCTAGAATTGGGTCCCTATCGGACTTTGTTTTGTGCCCTGGCACAGGTGGTCCGTTTTTTTTCTGAACAACATTGACAGTTGGCACATCGATGTGCGCGTGCTCACACTGCTCACTTCTCACTAGTGAAGAAGTTACGGCATGACGTCATGGCAGGTGAGCGTTGCAGGGGAAGGGAAATCCTTTAAAGTGTGTCATTTTCTCTCTGGATTTCCCTCCTCTTTTTGAAACTCAGGAGTAGCAACATGGTTGTGGTGTCACAAGGCATTAAGTGGAGCTTTTTCATTGTTATATACAACAAGCCATAGTTGCTGCTTATTTATCTTATTCAACTAACAACCATTGACAAAGCCAATAGTCCTGACTTGTTGTAGGTATGATGCTACTTGTTTTCATAATCATATATCTGGATGCAATGACAGAACAGCAAAATACAAGCCAGGCATCACAGAATGCAAAGCACAGATTTTTACCCTTTGTGTTATAAGCCACACCCTTAATTTCATAGGCCACACCCCCTTCAGAGCTCCTCCAGTTTTTTCGTCCCTCTTAAGGCCCTGCCTACTATCAAAGCATGCCTGGAATTAGAATAGCAAATAAACACTTCATTTAAGGGGCCTGACTGGCTGTTGCGGGCACCGGGCAATCCCCCCCCCCCCCCCCCCCCCCCCCCTCCGTGGGCCGCAAGAGTGGGGACCGTTTTTGTTACAGGACCGTTTTTGTAACAAAATCGGCCGAAAACCGGCCCGGCAAAGAGCTCGGTCGCACCCCCAGGGGGCGGCCGAGCACTTTGCCAGGGCCGGTTTTTGTTACCAGTCCGGCTAATTGCCAGCCTCATAGTAAGAGGTATGTTATATTATTAGTGGGGAGAGCGCGTGCCTACTGTGTGCGTGTGTGTCTGTGTTTGAGTCAGTTGAGAGACTGGCGCATCAACTGAAAGGGGCCAACTTTCCGTGTTCCCGCGCGGGCCCCTTGGAACCTTGCTACGCCACTGGCCCTGATTTCGCGCCGGATGAGAATATGTTCCTGCGTCATACTAGGTGCGGCGCCGTGGGCACAGCGCCCAAAACAAGCAGGAGGGCGAGTCACATTCTCACTGGAGCAGGTGTCACTTCTGCGTAGCTGTGAGCAGAGACCTAACCAAGGTTACTAAAACAGCAAAAGCAACTACGGGCCTAGAAGGTTACATTGTTAGACAAAAGCAACAAGATAAAGGATCGCCAAGAGCTTCCCTCAATGTGTGTATGATCGTGGTCTCTGTCCAGAAAAATACAAATATGTGCTTCTTACATTGAGAAAAGGTAGACGCGTGCAGTCGGAAGGGATCTCATTAACACGCTGTAATTGTAGGCACCAGGAATGTGAAGTAAGGAAGCAGCCGCGGGCGAAGCACCTCACGCCCACGCGCGCGTGACAATGCAGACACTTTCACACGTACAGGCCACGCTATGGCCTCATTTTAAAAATTATTATTATGATTCTTTTTTTTTTACAAAATACCGTCTACATACTTAGGCGTGTGTGTTTATTTTAGTGTTCCCAGCTCGCTCACCAGTCCGAATCTTCCAGAAGTCTTCAAACGTTTTTTGTTCTGAATGCTCCCTAAGCAAAGCCTCCCCTCTACTCCCCTCTTTCAAGCCTCCCAAACAAACTGTATTAGTAAGGGAAGAGCAGTGTCCGGCCTTATGATATTCAGCCCAAAATCCCCAATAGATTTGAAAGTACTAACAGCGCAAAAGCATCAAAATAAAAGAGAAATTTGAAAAATGCTGCGGTCCCGTACACCTGATGAAGTGGACCCCTCATAGCCGTGAGCTCTGGTTCACCCCCACTTGATAACATGGTTGGTACGGCCCTACGAAGCATGCTATCACACCCCAAGTTCATCGCTTCAAGGCCTGAAGAAAACACCTGTGCACCAGGGTGCCCTGAGCCTACACTAGAAAGGAAAAATGTCCTCCACTCCCCTCTTCAGTAGTAAGGCAGCCATAAGTGGGGCACAGTAGGCCCCTCAGCCCACTGGACTCTGGTGCCACTACACCTCATGCACTAAGAATAACTATAGCCCTATGTTATAAAAAAAGAGCCCGCAGGTATGTGTCTTGTAAAATGTATGTGTCTTGTAAAGCGCACTGCTGCCCTGAGGCGTCGTGGCGCTGTAGACCGCTGGGGAACCCGTCCTGGCTTTCCCTGTGAGATGGTCCCTACTGGGTATCTCCAAGGTGAAACCAGGCATCCCCGGCGAATGTGGGGGGCCATTGTAGAGATGAGGCAAGCTAATGCCCAGAGTTGCCGAGTGTGATCCCTGGTTAGAGTAGGCACCGAGGCGAGAATTATCGAGTCCGCAGACCCTGGTCCACGACCCTGCCGCGTCAGGAATTGAACCCTGGTCCCGGGCCGTTCTCTGCTTCCGGGATTGCCGCCTCTAACCAGTGAGCCACACCACTCCCTGAGCCATCCATATGTGCTCCAAACCAGGCTGTCTCCTCTGCTTTTTTCTTCCCCCTCACCTTGGCCATCATGTGCCCGCATGCAAGAAAAATTGCCCCAAATCCCCTTTTGGGCATTAAGGCAGTCATATTTGGGTAAGGAATTATCCTCGTTCTCCTGGGCTCTGAGGCCACTGCCCCTGTTGCGGTAATGACAGCTCTGCCCTTTGTTTAACAAGCCCCACATTCTGTCTCCTTCCCTGGGCCCTCTCTTCGAGGCCCAAAACTCTCTCTGCCCATTGTCAAAGGAAAGGTGCCCTTGTATCTCACCCTTTCCCCTCTCATGAGTCTCTGCCATAAGACTTCAGAGGCCCAGACATTGGAGCCCTCCCCACAGAAAGGGAGTCCACCAGCCGGTGAGTCTATCAAGACAGCTTGGAGCAGCAAACAAACAAGCTTGTGTTTCCATGCCATCTGATCACTGGCGCGATGCCCTCCTGATCTTGTGGCACAACTCACTGCAGAGCCATTCAGCCACCATAGCAATACAGACAAATTCCCCAGGGGTGTGTACCACAGTTTGAAGACCTCTGGACTGTTCAATGATTATAACATCAATAAAGATTCCCATGAAGGAGAACTGTCTCCACTCTCATATCAGGTACTAAGTCCACACGGGAAATGACGACATTGGGAAGTGAGGATCTTGGTGCTGGCCATAATTCTTCTCACACTTCAAACTTCTTTAGCTGCTAACTTACCAGTCTCACATGAGTATTGGTCCTGCTAGTCTTTAATACTATATAGGGGCTCCTGAACCCTTGGAACAACATCCCTTTTTGTGTGGAGTTTTATATAGCTCGAGCTAGACACAAAGGTATCAGAGCGCTTTACATGAGCACCAGTTATGTAACAGACAGACACATTCATTTTTGTTAGGCACGGGGAGAATAAGTGATTTGCTCAGAATCACAGAATGTTGAACGTCCCGCCGAGACTTGAATCCGGTTCCCCAGCTCCGAGGTCGGCCGCCCTAGCCGCTAGGCCACATTCTCTCCCCAATATGGGTCAATATGGCATGATGCAAATTCAGTCAAGCCATAACCAGGCAGCTTACATGCACCAGGCTTAACTCGACCCTACTACTGTTCCTTTTTGCAGATATCCACCTTAAGTTGGTCTCCCTCGAGTTACTGGTTCTCCCTAAAAAAATGTTACCTGAACACTTGCTACATATGTGTCAAACAGGCATGCATGGGATATTTTTGTAGATTATTAGCACTGGTCATTATTAACAATGTGCAAAATATGGATCTATACTCGAATTTACACGTGTACACTTATCTGATGCTATTTATTGCCTTTGAAACGATTTTGCAATGACACGTTAAAGTGCCTTTTCCTTGCTTATGCTAACTAGGCCTCTACGCCATCTTGATCAAAATGAATGTCACCCTGCCTGTTCACTGTTTATTATTTCTCTTGCACACAATAAAGTAAAATCATGTTTGTTTGTTTCCATTGAAGTTGTTCTCGCTGTTCTTGAAGAAAACTTTTCCAACATGGGCTCAGTAATGTTGCAACTGTTCAAGATCTCGCCCGTCTGCTCACTGTACTTCACTTTTTCACAATAGTTCACTATTGTTTTTTAACTAGTTAGTTCTGCCATCTCTGGATGACATTAGCATAGAGTGGGCTAAATAAATATTAAAGTAGTGGGATAGTGCTTGGAGGGTAAGGCAGTATGACTTTTTAATAATTCCGTGCTCTGATTTGTCAACATTGTATTTCTTTTGCTTACACAATGATGATTTAACTGTTTTAGTTATATTCTGTCAGAAGATTTCCTATATAAACCTTCACATACTGTTCTGTATTGTCGTATGTACTGGGAGCCTTGATGACAACTACTTTATGCATCTGAATTTACAACTTTTGTATTGTATCTTTCGAAATTTTGTAACAAAAGCCTTTACATTTTTTTTTAATTCTACCTTATTGGGTCTGTTCTTATTAAAGAAACTATATTTTTGATATGTTGTATGGTGTCTTGTCTCAGGACACATAGCCTCATTAAATTGAGGTTTATCCGTCCCGACCCATCCACCCACGGGTGTGTTATTAAGGTGTGTTTTTGGGTGTAAGAATTCAGGGGTTTCCCTCGCCCACACGCCTGACTTCACGAGCAGTAACCATCTCAGTATATTTCCACCAGTCTACTGTGGCCAAGAATCCCTTTCAATAAATTTTGTATCTATCCTATGCTATGTGCTGCCTGAGGGACAACAGAATAGAAGAACCTTCCCTAATGTCCACCAGGTATCTACACACATTCTAGTGATAGGTCAATAGAGGGTCAAATCTGCATCTTTGGAGGTAATCACTCACACCATACTTTTGCTGGCTTTGGGGTTTTTTTGTTCTCAAGTAGGAGCAGATTTCCTATGCTAGCAGGGAAACTCTTCGCTGTGACTACTGCCAGCAACCTAAGAGCTTCCAATCAATTGTTTATATGTCTGTCTTTTATCACCCGTTTTCTTGCTTTTTATCCTCCTCCTGCTTGCTGACTTTAGTGAGATCCAATTCCTCTAGTGAATAAGGGCTATAGTCTTTGCAACCATGGAGGGTTAGCCTGATGATGGCATGATCTGAGTGCCCAACCCACTCTGCTGATGTGGAAAGGGCCTTTAGTTCCCAATGTGCCTACTACGCATGCCCAGATTCGTCCATTTGCTAAGTCAGTGGAAACATACCTGGTATAGCTTGACCCAAATCACGAATACAAAGCGGAATTAGCATGCAACAGTGATTATGAAAACGTATCTATGGCTGGCAGCTCCCATTTGCATACATTTTGGCCTCCTCCTCTTCCTGAAATTTATCTCCCCTCACTCTGCCTCTGAGTGAAGAGTAAAAGAGAACCTTCACCCAAATGGGTTTTGTTTTGTCAATTGGATCTTGATGTACCGCAACGTCTCAACCCTGAAGGGACATCTCGGCGCTCTGACAGGCAGGAGATCAGGGAGGCAACTTGTTAACACAGCGTTTAAAGATGTTTTTCAAAACCAGAAGACCTGGGAAATGCACAAACATGTGGAGGTTCCTGGAACCTCAGCAGGGCTAATCATCCTACTCTGCCCATAATGGGCCTTTAGGGGAACACATCCGCGCTGTTCTCTGCTGCTGACTGAGCTAAGGAAAGAGGAATCTTCTGTGTGTTGAAGTAAGATCCAAGATTAAGCATTCTGTTCTTTTTGTAGCATATCTACAAAGACCATCAACAATAGCTCCGGTCTTTAGGACGTCATCTCACTGCACTTTTAAATGACTGTTTGTACAGAGGAGGAGATACGAAACATTTTGACTGCCTGGGTGTTTGTGCACTCCTGCCTTTTGCCAGGCATGTTCTCTAATGTTTGCTCAGAGCTTGAACAAATATTGGAGAAGCAATTCGCCTCACTGTTGTCTTATATACTCTTGACCCTGCTATATGTCATTAGGGCCTAAAAGGCACACTTTTTATCACTTAGAAAAGGGCCATTTTGCAGCAAATAGATGGAATGGGTGTGATAGCAAGGAATCTTCCGGATAGGAATTAACAAAATACAAAGCCTACAAAACACCGATGACCTGATCATTTACAACCAAACAATGGTGGGCTTACAACGTGTACTAAATGCACTAAACATTTACAACCAGCACAGCAAATTGTTCCTTATGGAGAGCAAAACCAGCGTCATGATCTTTGGAAAGGAAAAATCAAAGCCAAGAGAAATTGGATCCTAAACTCGCACAAGATAGGCTACATGATGATTTATATTTATCTGGGGCTTTGGTTTAATGAAATACTTTTTCCAAGACCTCATTTACTAACGAGCACTGGCAAAACCAATAGGTCTCACCTTTGTATCTTTTGGCTTTGCCATGTCTTTTGGCAATGCTGTACAGCATGGCAAAAGAAATATTAGTAGGAAGCAAAAAAAGCCATGTGCAATCAAGATGATGGGTACGAGCATGTATCAATGTATGGTGCACCTACATAATGGATTAGGTGCCATTTATGTTTTTTATTTACTGATTTGTGATGGATTAGTTAATTTAAAAAAGAAGTGAGGCGGAGAGACTAGTGACAATCTGCTGCCTGCCCCCTCCCCAAAAATATAAAAAATAAAAAAATATTAAAAGTCTGTAGGCATGGGGAACAACAGAGAAGACGGTGGAAGCAACAGGAAGTGAGAGCGGAAGGGGAAAAAGCAGCTCGTGATGGATAGCAACATGGGGCAGGGAGAAGCACACAAGTGAGAAAGTAGCACATTGGGCAGGAAGGAGGACGTTTGTAGGAGGGGAGGCACACACCGCCTAAAACTCAAGAGGCACAGCAACACATAGCTCTGGGAGCAGGAATTTGGTGGGGAAAAGCACATGAGAGAGAGAGATGAAAAGCACATTCACACTTAGGCAAACATAACAATGTGTTTCCCTAAAAGGGAGCAGAGGAAGGATGGAAGCAAGCCAATCAGAAAATGATAAAGACGTTATGCTCCGTCAGATAGACAATAGATGTATGACGGAACCATGCATGGAATTACCTTGCATGACTTTACAACACGTCAATTACCACGCAAATGCCTTTACCACGCATGCCTTCACAACGCATTACATATATTCTAACTCATTGTAAATGCATGCGTTTTACCAGCATATTCGTGGTAAAGGCATGCGTGCTAAAGGCATTTGCATGGTAATAGATGCATGGTCACGGTAACGGTGTGGTAAATTATGTTTCCTATTAACAACACAAGATGGAGAAGCTGTACAAAGAAAGCCAGTAAACAACAGGCAAACAAATGAGACTGACAATAAAGCCAGGTGGGCGGTAAGGCTCCTTTCAGTTTTTGGGAAGCCGACAACATGTCTTTTGCAAACTGGCTCAACCTAAAAATGTGTAATGTCCACACCTCCGGAGAGAACCACACAGATGGAAAAGAGCAACATAAAGCGGTGGGCAGGCATGGTAGAAAAAGCACACAAGGGAGACAGCGGGAAAAAAACACATGCACTGTGGAGTGATTAAGCAACAAGTTTTGGTAAAGCTAATAGATTTTGCCTTACAATGGTGTTACCTGAACTTTTGGCAATGCCAACGAATTTTGCTGTTGCTGATCCACATTAGCAAAAGGAAAAATAATGTCACGTTAGCAAAATGAAAAACAATGTGTGTCTGCTAATGCCGAACAATATAAATAATAATATATATATTTATAAATAAAATACTATAAGCATTAGCAAACTAAATAGGATTTTGTTTAATGTGCTATCACATGCAACAATAGAACATTAGAGCTAGATAATGAAGGAGGATCAAGCAGAACCCTATGCTTGCACTTCAAGGCAAGCACTAAAGTGCCCGTGGATGGATACGCTCAAACAGCCAATAACAGAGATGAATCCTCCACTGAGCTGGCCCAAGTCATGGCTTAAAGTCTGTAGTAGCCAGTTGAAGAAAGCCCGAGTTTGAAAAGAGTGCACCCTAAGCCCACTCCATGTCCATGATTAGGAGTGGGTCTCTATGACAGCATTGATGTCATAAAGAACCACACCTATGTAAGTGTAATGATGAATGCACACACGTGTTCAAGCATCCACGTGTATGCATCATGACTATGCGGCAGCCCTAGCAAAATGATGTATACACGTACATGCACCACTAGACACGTGCATAATCAAGACGTAGCTGCCATTTGATTTTTAATTTACTGCCCCAATAAAGAAGCAGCCCAGCAATTAATTTGTACTGCTGGCAGCAGGAATTATGATATCACAAATCAACTGTAATAAATTGGTACAGTAGCGTGAGTGTCATTTTTAGGTCTTGCCTACGCTGCGCGCATGCGCTGCATAGGAAAAAGACCTTTAGTAATGGACTCAGCGCTTTGATGAGTGTGGGTGTCTGAATTTTCAGAAATGTCCTACCTGGAACTCTCTCCTGCTGCATTTTGACTTTGAAACTGTTTATTTATTGTTCGGGGAAGAACCTAAAATCTAGCCATACTGCCCTGGACACGAAGCTATGAATATTCAACATTTTGTCTGCATTTGGCCACATAACCCTCTCCTAATTGTTCCATAACATCCAAAAGCTCTAAAAGGACATCTATCAGCTCAACCACTATTAAAAAAGCTACAAAAAGGAAAAAGACAAACTAAAAAAGAAAAAAAATACACACATTCATCTAGCCTCGTTGGCTCGGGCATCACATGCGGTAACTCTAATGGAAAACCTTGAAGTCAGTTTGCAATATCAGCTTTTAATTCGTTTAAATTCAAATTCCACTACAACACGTGAGTTGTAACCTCTGCAATCATGCGCATCTCTGGTCAAAACCCGAGAGCAACTATCCACCCCACAGGGGTTAACTCTGGGGCCCAAAGGCACGAATACATGTATAGAAACTGCAGCTACTCCATCCTAAAATCCCTGCATACAGCCCCCTTCACCCCACAACAACAAAAAGAAATTCGGCTTCCAGGTTACTCAGTCCCCAAACATATGGTCATATCCGCACATCCTTGTGCCCCAAAGGAGAAATCTTAAAACGTTTAATTACCTCGTGCTCGAGTTTCGATTATAGGCTAATAAACATGTGAAGTCCAGGGTAAACAATTGTAAAGCTAAACTTACACTGATTGACAGCACAGGGACGCTACTCGTGCAAGCTCCATAAAACTCTGAGATTGGTTAGAAAGTATGACCCGCCCTGGAAAACATGACCTAACTGCTCCGGAAGCGCTTGTCCGGACATTGTCCTCGAAGTTATTGTCCAGATCTTGATTGCATGTATTGTATACGCTGTTTCTGGTGGCTGGTTAGAGGTTTCGGATAAAAAAAGATTTTATTATTTAACTGTTGGAAGTGGATAAACACAAGCTCTGTTCACTTTTTATTTAAAACACAATTGCATTGAAAGGGAGATGCAGTGGCAACTAGATGTGTTTTTGCCAACCATGTGAGCTAGTCTGCTATTTTTCCAGCCAAACTGTAGAGTACAGATTTATTGGGGGGAAGTGTGGGGAGGGGTTCTGCTGCTTTTTAGGAAGTGGAGGACTGAACCCCAAGCAAAAAGAGTCTGGAAAGGTCCACTTGGTTCTTCCGGTCAGTGTCTCAGTGCAGTTTTTTGTCCAAGACTTGGCAGCGGCGCCAGAGCACGTTTGTGTGCATTGCCTTTGCTACGATGGCGTGGTATCAAATGGCTGATCATCTCATTTTCACATTCATATGTCCTGGCTGAAAGCTTTTTTTTTTTTTTTTTTTTTTTTTTTTTTTTAGGCATGGTGGCACTTACAAAGTGATCCTACATAAACAAACATTGGCATTGCCAATAGGTCTGGCCTTTGGGACCTTATAAGTGTTTAGCCATGCAACAGTTGATGTTGTTGCACCAAGGATATTGTGCTGGATAACTAAACACTTATAAGGTCCCAAAGGTGAGACCTATTGGCTCTGCCAATGCTTGTTTTTATTACATTTAATTAGAGACGTCACACCTTGACTGTAATAATGAAATTAGAGACTAGATTTTATACAGGGTTCTCAGGAGTAATAATACATAGCTTTTATATAGTGTTTCACACTACCCTTCTGTAATTTCTCAAGTTAAATAACAGAAATTACCATTACCCTCTTTATAATACTCAATTTACATACTTCTGATGGATGGGGGACTTTGTCTGCATTCAGGACCTCTATAACACCACATTTTGTCACAGATGACCAGTCAGCTCACTTAACTACCCCAGCTGCTGAGTTGGCACCTTCATTTTCTTTAACTGGCTAGCATGCCATTTGCTTGTGCGGTTGTGCAGTTCATATTTTAATTCACTAAACAGGTCATGTATATTATGCACGAACTTCACAATAACAAGGTAAATGACATCCTGCTTGATTTAAAGAAGTGTGCAGTGCCCCAGTTTAACTCTGCCTGTGTACACGAGAGACTTGTCTATGGCAGGATTCTATACATTTTTAAAACAAATATCTTTATTGGTCTTTTCATATATTTCCATTTTTTTACAATACATTACATAGCAAGGATGTGAAAAGCAAAGTTGAAATCCGCATGTAGCATCATCATAACAATATTATAATAGAACAGCTGTTCCTATTACAGCAACGTGATTTTTATGTATTATCATATATCAGCTTATCGCTAATAAATATTCTCACATACATTGCTGTGATTGCTTGCCCACTGCATATCCCCACAGTTTCTAGGTGCCTATACAAGAATAAGAAAAGACATGTTGCGGACATCGCATGCTAATATTGTCCACATCATGTAAGTCGTTGGTGTCAAACTGTCATGACATTAGCAGGCGCTGGAAACCTACACATGTGGCCTGTTCAATAATGCAACGAAGGGGACTTTGCCAAAGAAGAAAAGGAATCATGAATAATTATAACAATGATGATGGAATAAATCCAGATCTGTTGACTGGGGGTGAGTGTTTGATTTGCTCAAGCGCTCTGCCCATCATCCCCTTTGGTATCGCTTTGTTCGCCCTAAGTTGGCAGGGTATGCCCAGACGTGGGTCCCTTGCTCACTTTGCCACTGGATTCAAGATAGCCTGGCTGATGAGGGTTATGAACCCGAAACCGATCCCAGGATGCTTGTTTCCGGTCCAGGGAAGACATGGCTTGGTAGTTCGGGCTGGACTGTTCCCATGAGGCACAAGGTCAGACTGATTTGAATATGGCCATGTCTGAACTGGGGTGGTGGAGTGAGCTAAAGAAACCCAGATCTGTTGAATGAGGGTTAATGTTTGATTTGTTCAAGCGCTCCGTCTATCATCCCCTTTGGTATCGCTTAATTATAACAATAGACATGTCAGTAAGCATACATTATCTAAATAACAATATTTAACAACACAACTAAAGGGTTGCCATCTGGAAATAAGGATGATAACCAGTGCATTACTGAGTGTGGGACCGTATATTGCATGAACAACGACTTGGAGATTCACCGGGGAGTGACTTGGACTCATGCGGGTGTTGGGGGCTAGTGTCACAGTACTAGGTGTCAGAGCAGGAAGGAGCAAGGTCCCTATTACATCAGGCCTCATCCATGAGGTGTCATCTATTGGAATGCGATTGTCATCCACCACCACCCCTCTCCCCGCCACCCAAGATCCTTGGGTTGTATATTTGCAGTCGCTAGCTGGGTGTCATCGCCCTACCCGTTTACTTTGTTGCTGAAGGCTGTAAGTATGGTGTCCCAGTGTTGCGTCAAGGGGTATTTGCGGAACCCCGCTGTTTCCTCCCTGTGCAGCGCTGTATTCTCTGCCTGCACCCATACCTTGTGACCTTTTCCAGCTGTTCATTTCTGGGGGGTTTGCCTGCTTCCACCATTTTGTAATTAAGCGCTTGGCAGTTATTAAACCTAGGTTCCTAAATCCCGATGTGACTCTTTTTTTGGGATCTGACATATACCCCCAAAATGCAGACTTCCCATTTGGGCTGAAAGGAGGTGTCAGTACAGTGCCCAAAGGCTGCGGCGACCTCCCTCCAGTAGCTTTGCAGGGAGGTGCAAGACCACAGCATGTGGGGCAGATCCGCATCTGGTTGCCGACAGCGTGGGCATTATGCTGTGGTAGTGTGAAAATATCTATTTATTTTGTCTGGGGATAAATACACTCTCTGTATTATATATCATTTTAATTTGGAGCTTCTTGGTATATATGTAGCACCAGCTAAGATGGTAGTCCATTCCCTGTCTGTCCAGGGTCGGCCCTTGTCTGTTTCCCAGGGGGTGCGGAGTTTCAGCATTGGTTTCAGCATTTGCGTGAGTAGGGCTGTCACCAGCCAGTGTAATATGTGTGAACCCGCCCTCATTACATCTAGATACTGTAGCAACAGGTGCGTCGGCGATTCGGACGTTAAATCTCCCAGAAAGGCCGATAGTGCTCTTGTAAGAGAGGTATGTAGTAGGAATTGTCCAGCTGGTAAGTCAGTGCTCTCTGCCAGTGCCTCAAATGTTAAGAGTGTGCCATCCCTGTAGAGGTCCCCCAGAGTTTCTATACCTGCTGTATGCCAATGTACAAGAGTGGATTCAGAGGTACCTGACCTTCTTCTAGGTGTCCCCAAGAGCGGCAATATTGGGGCGTACGGGAGAATTGCCCTGGTGAGATATAAGCTGTAACATCTATGTGCTAAGTTCAAATGTAATTGAAACGGACTTGAGAGTCTGGCAGCCGGATGGAATAGGTGATATATTTGAGTGTGGGTCCATGGCTGCTGTAGGGTCGCTGTGTCCTCTAAGTTAGTGCCATTTAGCCACTTCCTTACCCACTGCAGCTGGGCTGCTATGTTATACAATTGCATATTAGGAACAGCTAGTCCTCCCTGTGAGGTGGGGGCATACAGCTTCCATAACGGGTCTGCCCTTATGGCAGGATTCTATCCATCTTGCATAGGCCTATGAAGTTTCAGCTGGGCTCAGATATATGTGATGCTTACTTAAAGCACAGAGGCAAACATTGTTAGACCCGGCCTCGTGGCGTGGTCCTCCCTGACCCGTAGGGACCCAACCCTGACCCGTGCACCACACCAGGCCCCTGATAATCATGGCCTACCCGGCCCACTCCCTCCCTGACCCCACAGACAACACTGGACTTACCTGTCCTCACCCCCCATCTTCCCGGTCCCGGACGCACCCAAACCCTATCGGCCCGAAGGCCTCCGGTGACCATTCCCCTGCACCTAAGATGACCGCCCCAGCGCGACCTCGGCCCTAGACGCACCATGCCCGGCTGGGGGGTAGAGAGCTCCCAGTGAGCGAGAGAGGGAGGAGCAGTTTCTATCACACCTCCAGCCTCCCCTTGAGAGATGTGTTTCGATCGCCCCTCCGGCCTCCCTGAGGGCTGGCTCCATGCCTGCTGTGTGTCTGGGATTCCTCCAGACCCAACTTCAAAGGATCAAAGGGCCGCGTGGCAGGAAACCCCGACAAGCAACCCCCAGGTGCTAAGACCCCTGCCTGCGAGGACTCCGGACATCAAAGAGGAGCAGACCAATAACAAGGGGCGCTCTGGGACTATCAGCAGATTGAATCCTGGAACTATGAGAGCCCTGCTGACGTGGTCGCAGCTCAACGAAACATCGAAGAAGAAACTACTCGGACCTTGGAACCTTGGTGAGCCCTGCTGACATCGTCGCGGCTACCCCTTGGCATAGACGGACTTCTGCCTGAACCATCTGAGCCCTGCTGACGTGGTTGCGGCTCCCTTGCAACCTTGAGAACACCTGAGCCCTGCTGATTGGATCGCGGCTCCCCAAAAGATCGTAAGACCTCCGACATCCTTCCTCGAGCCCTGCTGACTTGGTCGCAGCTCGGAGAGTGTCCTGGTCCGGCTGGACCCAAGATCATATTGTATCCCCCGGCTCGAGGATTGAGAGCTGTGAGCCGGATACGCACTTGTATTGACCCTGATCCTTAAGACTGTCCCACTACCCCTACCCTTAGAGAGACTTTATGAGCCCTTGCTCTACTTGTAAATACGAACCTTGTGGATCATAAAGATCCTGATATCTTGCTAGATAAAGATTACGTTCTTCAGAACCTACGGTGTGGTGTCTCTTTGTCGAGTGGTGCTAGCTCAGTGCGTACGATCCTAGATACGAGACTCTTCCGCAGAAGGGTCTTCCGCCAGTGCTCTGCTGTATTCCTAGGAGAGGTGGGTCACAGGGTGATCAGGTACAGGTGCTGTCCTCCCCTGGGATCGCTCCTTCTAACAAACATGCTCCAAATTGTACCTTTATGTCACATCCTTAACATATAATACGGACTGAAATGGGCTGCACTAACTGTGATCGGGTGTTCGCACAGTGAGACACAAATATGACAAAAGATTGAAAGGCAAATTCAAAGTAAACAAATGCCCAATTTATTTTTACTTTTTATGAAGCAGGAAGGATTGCACATTCATTGCCTGGAATGAGATGTTTTTGTATTGGTAAGAAAAATGCACTTCTTACTACAAGCTGAAGCACCCTTCGAGGGCAGTAACAAGCAGCTGGCGGTACTAACAGAGGCACACTGGATCCATTCATGAGAAGTAAAGCCAGTAACGGCAAGCCAGCACCAACCACATGATGAGCCGTAATTCATGCTGGCAATGGGGTCCATAAAGCCTCATGATAAAAAGTCGCCTGGGGACACAAAGGATCTGTGTCCGAAAACTTACATTCCAACGGCAAGGTTATAATACTACCGAGCTTCAAAAGCTTTCAGAGATGCTTGTGTACTCACGGCGCCCATCTTTAAATGGGGTTTCATATTTTTTTTAGAATAGTAGTAAACCCCACTCTAAAGTGGCTGGAAAAGTGGTGCTGCTGAGAGATGAAGGACACAGCAAAGGCAAGAGAGCATCCAGTTCGCAGTTTATGAAGAGCAGACAGCCCTTCGAAAACTAAAAAAGTAAAAAAATAAGGAAAGATAGTCTGATTTTGACAGTGTGTATAGTAAATTGCGACCAGTTTAGCAAATGTAGTAAAATAAAGAGTGTTTTGGTTGCTGTTATAAGTTTCATTAAAATGTGGGTTTTATTTAGATATATTTTATAAATCTGTTATCGGCAAACGGCATCTTTATTGTTACAGAACTTAATAGTAATCATTTATCAACATCAGAAAATGTAAGTGAACCCTCACGGATTCCACTTCCAACCTGTGAGTACAGTAGCAAACAGAGATCCCTGCAGTGTATGCATTAGCCCGCTGCTAATCATTTCACTACGTGTCACCAATGTGACCAACGCCAAGGAACTGTTCAACATCATACAGCAGTTCGCAAAACCCACCTGCGAAGCCACGGACATCACACTTTCCCAGAAACTCCGCGACAAGCTCAGCTTCTACTTCCATCTGTAGATCAAGGCCCTCTACGACAACTTCAGTGGACCAAGGACGAACACCACCCCCCTGCCCACAACTGCAGAGAAGCCGACCATCCTGGGATCCCGCTACCGTCGACCTCATCACCACGACCATGAAGGAAACCCGCTCAGGAGCCCCAACAGACACCTGCCCACTGCACATCTTCCACAGGGCTGCCACCGTCATTGCACCCAAACTAGGACGCATCATCAACGTCTCCCTCAGATCAGGCATCTGCCCAGACAACTGGAAACGGGCAGAGGTAAAACCCCTCCTCAAGAAACCATCGGCTGACCCAATGGACCTGAAAAACTATTGGCCCATCTCTCTCCTCGCCTTTGCGGCCAGAGTTACGGAGAGGCTTGTAAACACCCAGCTGACCGCCTTCATAGAAGAGAACTACATCCTGGACGCCTCCCAGTCTGGATTCCGCAGCAACCCCAGCACCGAGACCGCTCTCCTCGCCGCCACTGACGACATCCACATGCTACTCGACCATGGACACACTGCGGCCCTCATACTTCTAAACCTCTCCGCAGCCTTCCACACCGTTTCACACTGCACACTCCCAGCCAGACTGCATGATGCGGTATACAAGGAGCTGCCCTCGACTGGATCCAATCCTTCCTCTCCGGCAGAACCCAGAGAATCCGACTCCACCCTTCCTTTCCAAACCCACAGAAATCAACTTCAGAGTACCCCAGGGATCATCACACAGCCCCACGCTCTTCAACATCTACATGGCCGCCCTCGCCGCCATCGTCAGACAGCATGGGCTCAGCATCGTATCCTACGCCACCCAGTTCCTCCTCTCACTCAGGAAAAATCCTGAAGACACCAGACTCCGTTTCCAGGAAGGTATGAAGAACGTGGCAGCCTGGATGAAGGGCAGCTGCCTGAAGCTAAACTCTGAGAAGACCGAGGTCCTCTTCCTCGGTCCCTGCATCTCCGCCTGGGACAACACCTGGTGGCCCTCTGCCCTCTGGAGCCCACCTACTCCTACAGACTACGCTCGGAACCTCGGCATCATCCTTGACTCCTCCCTCTCCATGAACCACCAGATCAACGCCGTCGCCTCCACTAGTTTCAACTGCCTTTGCATCCTCCATAAGACCTTAAAATGGATCCCCCTGACTGCAGAAGGACCGTTACCCACACACTCATTACCAGCAGACTGGGCTACGGCATCGCCCTCTACGCCGGTATCAACAAAACTCTTCTACACTAACTCCATACCATTGAGAACGCCGCAGCCAGACACCTCCTTGGGCCACCGTGCCATGAGCACATGACCCAACACCTACGAGGCCTCCACTGGCTCCCGGTTGAGAAGAGGGTCACCTTCAAACTCCTCACCCATGCCTACAAATCCCTCCACAACATCGGACCCAAATACCGCAACGAGAGAGTATCCTTCCACGTACCCAAGAGGGACCTCCGCTCCGCCGACCTCTCCCTGGCAGAGGTCCCCCGCATCCTCAGAAACAGAACCAGTGGGAGAGCTTTCTCCTACATCGCAACCAAAACCTGGAACTTGCTCCCTGTGAACATCAGATGCTCCCCGACCCACACACTTTCAGGAAGGACCTCGAGACCTGGCTCTTCGACTGAAGGAGCTGCTTCCTCCCCCCCCCCCCCCCAGCGCCTTGAGACCCTCACGGGTGAATAGCGCGCTATATAAACCCCAGATTGATTTCTTTCTTTCTTTTTGACATTAGTATTACAATTCTTTCAAGCACAACAGTTTGCATTTGTGAGCTGCACGATGCAGTGTGGGCATGAACAGTGTGGTACCGTCTCGCTGTCTCCACACAGGCTACTGGTCGCCTGAATTCAGGCTCCTGCGATTCCCAGCTAACTTGTTTAATACTTGCTTACACTGCCAAAATGTGGTGTGGATGACTTTTTGTTGCTTAAGCCACTAGAAAGTTAATTTTTATATGTAAAATAGTGGGTGTGTACATAACCTAAGTCATGCAATACTTTACTTATTGTATTCTTTACTTGTGTTTAAAAAGGTCGTCATTCTTCCACCTCATAAAATGTTTTTCCACACTACAGTCTATAATAAGTCTTGAAAACACTCCTACTTCCAGTTCTACTTTTGAATTAATGTCTCCTATGTTAAAGCGCCTTGGGGTCGAGTTTGCGCTATCTAAAAACGACAACAAAAACAAAAGTCGGAGTCATTCATTAAGCAGGACGGGACTATGGCATCTTGCCTTTGCATTATTTATTGTCATGGGTGGGAGGCCAAAACAGAAATGGGAGGGAGGGATAACATAGAGGGAAGAAGCAGACAGGTAGTCGGAGGAAGTAGATGACAAAGCCAACTACAAAGCATGCTTTGTGGAGAAGTGTGGCTCAATGGTTAGAGCGGCAGACCCTGATGCAGAGATCTAGCCCGGGACCAGGGTTCAATTCCCCGCCTCGGCGGGTCTTGGGCTCAAAAAAATTCCACGGACCTGATAATTCTTGCCTCAGTGCCTATTCTAATCATGGAGTCTCACTCTGCAACTCTGGGCAATAGCTTGCTTAATCTCCACAACGGCCCCCACAACGCTAAGGATGCCTGGCCTCCACCTTGGGGGTGCCCAGGAGTGGACGCCTCACAGGGAAAGCCAGGATGGGTTCCACAGTGGTATTCATACAAGCGCCTTGAGACCCTTGCGGGTGAGTAGTGCGCTATACAAGTATCAATTTACAATTTTTCTGTAAAAGTGGCTCAACAAAAAGAAAAAAATTTGCTCCAAAAATAGCAAGCAGTGTACGGGCACAAGTACTTGGGCCATGCTCTAAGGGAGGGTCACATGCAAGAAGAGTGACTGATGGCAGAGCTGACCAGCAGGAAGCAAGCAATTGAGAGTGGCTTTGAAGCCCACCAGTGGTAAGTAATAGGAGGGCTCCACGCCGACTAACAATAAACAAAATGTCTCAAAGACACAGAGCATGCACTATCTAGGCGAGATCTAAAAATGAGCGCCAAAGCTGCATCACTTACTTTTGTACTTTGCAAAATGAATGCCAAGCTAACAAGCCAGTCTGTGGAAGCAATACTAAAACTAAGCAGTACTTTGTCTCTGACTTGTCGTACGAGTAGTTTGCCTACCTGCAAACACTCTCATCCTCCATTGATCAACCGCAGTGCACAATTTATCGGAGAACCTTCCAACTTCCACAATATGTTCAAAGTACTCAGATCCGGCTGGAATTTGGTCTCTTGTATCAAGGCCTGGCAAGCTAACTGATTTAAATATACTCTTTTATAACATTAACCAAGCAAAAATGTGCTTATTAAAAACATACTTTAACCCATAATCAGGGTTGGACTGGTCTAACCAGGCATTAGGTGTTTCCCTTGTGGTCTGGAGGCCAGTGGCCGATTTACACTTAATGGGGCCGATTTTCACCTATTGGGGCCACTCTCAATAGAGGCTTGGATGGGTCACAGTAATTCCAGCAGCGAAGTGCAATGCAAATATAAGCCTTAGGACAGTCGAACGAAGATGCCTTGAGACTGACTCTGAAGTGAGGGGGCTGGTCTAATAAAATTTGCCTGGGTTGCTTTTGCTTCTCTATATTACAAGACTTAGATATGATCGACACATGGACAAGCATCGCCTTGAAATTTGCATTAAAACACATCATCAAAACACAACCCAAAATAACCTTGCGGGGAACAGATGTAGCCTTCTTTTCTAAATTGATACATGTTAATTTAACAGCTACTCTTACAAAACATTATCAATAACCCTGGGCGTAGGACTACACTCGCGTAGTTTGTGCGACTATGCGCTACTCGAATTGCAGTGCAAAAACACGTAGCGTAGCGGGCATTTTGTGCTTGGTCATGGTCGTCAACGTCAAGTTGGCGGCCGCAAGCGAGCAAAATAACATCCCAGCAAGAATTTTTCCCCGTTTGCGATCAGCAACATCAAGTTGCCGATCTCGAGCGTGGAAAATAAACCTCCCAGCGAGATTCTCAATGCGGGGAGGTCAGGTTTCTCTTTGCGAGTGATTGCGTATGCTCGCGACCGCTCGCGATGAGAAACTACCAGTCCGCGTTGAGAAAGCTGCCACTCGAGTACAAATCTACTCGAGCGGCAGGAAATGACCGCTTGCACTGTGCAAGATGCAATTTGCAATGATTGCACAGTGCGGACAATCATCCAGCACTGTGCAATCAGTGAACAGCATTTTGCACAGTGTACTACGCAGTTCACGTAGCGCTACTATGCAAAGTACCCCCAATACACCACTACTTAAAAGAACGGTTAAATAATGAGAATGCTCTTTTTGGTTTTCCAGTGAAGCCCTCTGGGGCTAAATGGCCTAAATATCGGAGATTGCCACAGCAATGCAGACTTTGCCAATAGAAGAGAAACAATTGTGCACATTGTATACTGCTGTCCTATATGGAAGATGGCAAATCAATGTTTCTTAAAGCCAATGTTCCTGAAATATGGCATAAGGCACTGCATAGGCACTTTAAAATTGTGCTTAAATACAATGAACATATCTGAACGTGCACGTTCCCCAAATTTTTTTTATATTGCGTTTAAAAACTTGGCAACTGTCCTTTTTAGTGAAATGAATATTTAGCATCAGTGTTTTATGCTTTGCTAAACTTTTAAATACTGTTTTCACCAAGTGGTCATATGTACTCTTAATGGATGTAATACGTAGCTCTAGTTGAGGCAATATATTTTTTTACATTTTATTTTACAGAGTTTTATATAGCACACACTTGACCTGAAACTCTGAAACTATCACATACCAGAGCGATTTACATAGCACCAGTTGTGCTACATGAGGACACATACTAGAAAAAAAGCTATTATAGCACACTCATTACAATCAAATCAATCCAAAACAGTAATGGACAATTGTTAATCACAATTTCAATCAATGCATTGAGCAATTCATAGGGATAATAAGGTAAGTCAAATGCTATGCAGGGCATGTAATATAGTCCACAAGCGTCATCAGTTGATAATTCTTTTCTTTTTATTTGTTTCTTAGAAATTCGCAGCCCACGATTTAGCCGACATGTGTTTGGTCGGTACTCAGACTTTTTCATGGCAAAATTGGAATACTGTAGCTGTAATATCCTCAATGAATCAGTCCAAAAGGTATGTTCGATTGCGTGTTAACAAGCCCCAAAAAGTTCATGTGATAAGCCTGACATTCAATGAATATTGTTGTTAGCTCCAGCGATGCTGTCTTTCATGCACAATAGCCCAATAGCTGAGCAGATGGACAGCATGGAAAATGAAAAAAACAGGATGAAATTTATTTTAATAATGGCATTTGTCAACATGTATTTGTGGTATAATGCTAATATTTACCAGTGGATGTATTAGTATGTAATATTTGGTAGCTTAAATAGTGAAAACATGACAGACATCAAAGTATGAGTGCGCGTGCAACAGTTACATAAATATGGAAATGTACAGTTTTACAACTTAATTTTTACTCCAAACACAAAATAAATATGGATAAATGCAGATGAAAAAGGCCCAAAAATAAATATGGATAAATACAGACGGAAATGTTAAAAAATAAATACCATCAAACCGGGAGCCCTAATTAATATACAGAGCCGGGCCTATTCTCACAAAGACCACTGGAGGGCGTACTCGTATTATGAAAACGAATGAGCAACTTTTGCTTAAGACTAGCTGTTTGTCCCCCACGCTCCCGAGCTAACCCTTTTGCGGGTTACTTAAAAAAATAAACTTTTTGTGGGGGCGGTCAGTGTTTTATAAGCAGTACTTTACCTCTGTAGGACATGGATGAGGTGCAGTGAAACTTCAGAAGAAGACCCCTGTAAAATTGTTCGTTTTAGACGTGCAGGTTTTCAAATGGAACTATCAGCCAGCGGTATGCTTATTTTGTCTGTTCTTTTTCCTGAGGAGCTCAGGTGAGATGGAGAAACCCGCTCTTCCCTGAAGGGGCAACCACAGCTTGCAAGGATTGGGCGGAGGTGAGGGCGGTGCTGCGGCCGTCTCACAGCAGAGGCTGTGTTAGCCTCATAGGAGAGCCTTAACAGCAGACCGCCATTGTGACAGCTCCTGCAGCACGCGCAGTGTGGCATGCACCATGTCGTGCATGCCACAAGGTGCAGGAATGGCGCTGCAATTCCAAGGGGTCACAACATGTGCGCCCCACTAAATGCAGCCCCAGGCCCTGAACCGGCAGTGTTGCATCTCCGCTATGCTTTTCATGGCAGTCTCATCGCCATGAAATGGACGATAGAAATGAAACTCAGCATATTCTGTGTGCTGTAGGGGCACCACCAGCATATTTCAGCCCCTTTCATCTGTGCCACAGCTGCAGGATCCTGGATTCCGGCAGAGGTCCTGTGAAGGTCCGACAGTCACACTCGAAATACTGCAGGCAGACCCGCAGTGGTGGTGGTGCTCAGCCCGCATCCACATGTACGGCGGTCCTGTGGACTACTGTACTCTTCATTAGGTCCTTAGTCTGTTTTCCTGATGACTGTCAGGTGCATAAAATAAATGCTGCATGAATAACAATGGTTAAAAGTGAATTTGTAGCCTAATACAATTCTATGTCAGGACCTGAGGCTACGATTATGCTTCTCATTTCTTTGCTTTTTAGGTCTTGCCTGCCGACGCGCTTGCGCATTTGAGCTGGTGAGAGATATAGGGGCTTATCCGGAGTTTAACCAAAGTGGTGATTTGATGCAGTGCACGTGCGCTTTTAGATCAATGCGCAAGCGCAATGAGTTAAAATGCGCGTGCACAGCATCAAATCGCCAGCCATCTGTTGCCCAGCTTGGTGCCGCCAGCAGCTCTTCCCGCTCCGCCCCCTGCTGCATCAAAGGGTTTCACGGCCGGCCGGCCGTGCTTTCAGTTTCACGGCCACCAGGCCGTGTCTCCCTTTCTTTTCACTTGTCTGTAATGTGCTATTTTATGTATTAATTTGTAGTAAGAACAATAAAAAAAAAAATCGATGTGGCAAGGCAAACGGCCTTTGTGGGACACACGTGGTCTTAAATGTATGCAGTATCTCATACTCATTTTGCCGAGGACATCTTGTGAGACTGTCAGTTACATTCACTGTTTAAAGCATAACAGTGAGATGAATCAAAACAATATTTACTAGGCGTGTGTGTGTATATGTGACACAGAGGAATATTTCACAAACTACTATACCAAATCATTATGCGTGTTGCTATATTGTTTACTGAAGATTTTCTCGTTCTTAGTTTCCCTTGCCAGACTTTCATTTTTTGCTAATATTATACCCACATCATCTGCCCCAGGGATAAAGTGCTGAGGGAGAATATTTTGTTAAGAGTGAATTGGTAATTAAATGTGTTTATCATAATAAAAAAATAAAAATAAAGCTACATAACTCTCTCTCCTACTACCTTTTTTTTTTACCAAGAACATTATTTAAGGCAGAACATCCTCACTAGCCATAGCTTTCTCCCACTACTCAATCGTGACAGTACCACTGCTCCAAACCACCACATAATTCACACAAGCAATGGCTCCTTCTTTCTCTCTTCAGCTTTCACGGTCGGCCGGCCGGCCGTGCTTTTTCAGTTTCACGGCCGCCAGGCCGTGTCTCCTTTTCTGTTGCCCAGCTTGGTGCCGCCAGCAGCTCTTCCCGCTCCGCCCCCTGCTGCATCAAAGGCTTTCACGGCCGGCCGGCCGTGCTTTCAGTTTCACGGCCGCCAGGCCGTGTCTCCTTTTCTTTTAACTTGTCTGTAATGTGCTATTTTATGTATAAATTTGTCTTTAATAAAAAGAACAATAAAAATCGATGTGGCAAGGCAAGCCGCCTTTGTGGGACACATGTGGTCTTAAATGTATGCAGTATCTCATACTCATTTTGCCGAGGACATCTTGTGAGACTGTCAGATACATTCACTGTTTAAAGCAGAACATTGAGATGAATCAAAACAAATATTTACTAGGCGTGTTTGTGTATATGTGACACAGAGCAATATTTCACAAACTACTAGACCAAATTATTATGCATGTTACTCCTTAAAGTGGAGTAATGCGTCTGTGATTTTTTTTTTATTATGCATCAAGCTCCTAAACCAAACGTGCCTTCCTGGTATTTCATGGTGCTGGAGTCGATAACATGGTTCTCACTCTCTCCTCCTCAATCCTCTCCCTGCTCTCATCTCTCTCTCTCCCTCTCTCACTCCACTCCCTCTCCTCTCCCTCCTTCCCTCTCGTCCTCCCTCTCTCTCCCTCCCCTCACTCTCTCACTCTCCCTCTCTCCGTCTACCTCTCTCCCTTACCCTCACTTTTCTCTCTCCTCTCTCACCCTCTCCTTCTCTCTCTCCTCTCTCCCCCTCTCTCTCCTCTCTTTACCTTCCCCCTGCTCTCCTTTTTCTCCCCATCCCCATCTCCCCTCTGCTTGCTCTCCTCTCTCTCCCTCCCACCCCTCTCTCTCCCCTCCGTCCTTCGCCCTCCCCCTCCCCCTCTCTTCTTACCCTCCCTCTCTCCCTCTACCCTCTCTCCGTTTCCCTCTCTCCCTTTCCCTCACTTCCCTCTCCCTCTCTCCCTTTCCCTCTCTTCCCTCTCCTCTCTCCCCGTCTCCGCCTCTCTCCCCGTCTCCGTCTCTCTCTCCTCTCTCCCCCTCTCTCTCTTCTCTCTCCCCCTCTCTCTCCTCTCTCCCTCTCTTTACCCTCTCCCTCTTCCTGCTCTCCTTTTTCTCCCTCTCCCCATCTCCCACTCAGCACCACCACAGCATAACTCAGCATCACCACAGCATCACTCAGCGCAACCACAGCATCACTCAGCACCACCACAGCATCACTGGTTCAAATATGTTCTTTCAATGTTTCAAGTTGTTTTCACGCTTTCAAGCTTTATTACAATGTTAATATTTCACTTCTGTTCTTGGATTTTCATCACAATAAAAAACACTGAACATAATCTTCACAAAAGTTATTTAGAAAAGTTTAAGCTATTGACATTACAAATTAAATAAATTATTTAAGTATCAATTATTTAAAAAAAATTAAAAGCCATTGTTATTTGTAATATCAATACATCTAAGTCACGTAAATACAAAACATGTTGCATTACAAATGCTATAGGTGTCACATTTGCGAAAGTTATAACTATTGGCATTGTAAATGACAAAGCTAATAACTTAGCTATTTTAAAAAACAACACATAAATAAAAAAAAGTCATTTATAAGACCAGTAGCTCAAACTTTCCTAATGCGAGACCTAATGCATTTCCAATGCTTGTTATTAACAGCAGCCAAGCAAAACACTTTATTCATAAAAAACTACAAAACCCATGAGGATCAAGTGCACTTTAACCATAGATACTATCCCTATATAAGGCGTAACAGAGGTAACCATTTCCTCTTTCTTTGTATGATATCGGAATCGCTAAGTCCAACATAATCAAAACTCTGTCTTGGAAACTTTTTGTCTATGGTGGAAGTTTCCTTCTCGCAGAAAAACGAAGGCATCCTAAAGATCAACATGGAAAACTTCTGATCCTGGGGATGGGACCCTGAACTTCAAACAACCGGTGAACAACCGTAAGGCATCTCAGGAGGGATGACAATCCTCTTAGCCAGCGTAAAATTGCTTCACGCATTACTTGCCATTTGTCCCCGTAACAGAGAGAAAGATCTGTAATACCATAAACCCCATCAGATTTCGAAGTCATCGTAGTCAGACAAAATAGGGGGGGGGGGCAATATTATATACAGTACAGTCATGATGTAATATTATTACAGTGTTTTGATTGGCTGCTGTTAATAAAAAGCAAAGAAATGAGAAGCAGAATCCTCGCCTCCGTGTCCTTAATAGAATTGAACATTCTTGTCACGAATGTTCGCAAACTTTTAACTGTAGTTATATTGTTTCAATAATCCCTGGCTTCTAGTTCAGCACCTTTTCAACAGTCTATAGTAGATAAAGGCACAAGCAGATTGAGTTAACCAGATCTCCCAAATGTCACTGGTCGCCTCCTTGAATGATGAGATGCTCCTGGAGGTTCTACTGCCCTTTCACTACAGGCTTCCTCCACTTCTGATCTCCCACAATGCTAAGCTGTTTCGAGGTGCTTTTTAACCTATCAACTTTAAAAAATAACTTCTCCAGTTCCCTGGATTGGATTTTAACCGTTTATCCCTTTTCTTAATAAATGCCTCTTGCTTTTTGTTTCATTTTAATGATGTGTTTTGACTTTTTAATTGTTTTTGCTGCTGCTAAATACACTTTTCCTGAAGTTAATGTTTCTCAGAAACAAAGCTTTCTCAGAGAGCTCACTTTTTTCCTGAATGGACTGAAAATGGAAGCTTTTAAAAGGAGTCATCCTACCTACAGTCATGGCTTCAAAATAGTTATCAATGCTTAAGCACCAAATATAATTAAAAAGCAGAAAATAGTTAGTAATCTGCTGCCTTATGTTCAGGATTCTTGATCAATGAAGCCATTGTTGTAAACCTCTCAAAAACTTTGGAGTACTTCTAGTCAACTGTGGTACAAATCATCTGTTATACAAAGTTGCTCTATGTTAGGCAATCTCTGAAATTCTAAAGGTCTCTTGATTTGAATCAATCTGTTGCTGTTTCTGTTTATGGACTTTTCTTCTTCACATTAAGAATGCAGTTATAACTTTGATCACTGTTTCATTTTCACTTTATAGGTCTTGACTGAGATAGCGCGGCATGCGCTGTCGCTTGCAAGACATTTTATTAGCTTACAGTAGGCGTAGAGCACACCCATTGCTTACCATTGGTTTGCTTCATCATCACTCTTATTTTCTTTCTTCTGAATTGTTAATGTGGTCGGCCTTCACTTCTTTTTACTGTTTAATCCTACTATGAGAGATGAATTTAATTGAAAAATAGATGTTGCAATTATCCCAAAGCCGGAAAAATGGTTAAAAAAAGCAGGACTATGCCCCCAATTAAGACAGACACAGAAACAGCAGAAAAGATATAAATCACTCTACTGAAATTTGATTTTGTGTATTGAAAGCAAAGGCACTTACTTCAGAACACAGAAACACTACCCTAATTTTCTTATGTTCATTAGATATCGAGAAAGCTTTTCATTGGATCAACTGGTAATTATTATTTAAGTACCTTAAAAGTCAGGAGTAGGAGCTGTAGTGAGGCAGGTGCAAGGCCCACCTCGGTACCCACGTGCAGCAGCAACAAATGACATGGGAAGTAGAGTGGTGTGCTGGGTAATGTGTCCCACTCAATGGGCGCGCCAGGGCACTCCCCTCTTTGTTAACTTGTTAACTCGCCCTCGACCCCTAAAGTAGGTAGGGGGTTAGGAGTGGTGGTGTGTGTGGGTGTGTCACGGCATCAGGTGCCCCCAGCCCCGTATCTCATTTCTCCCAAACTTTCAACTGAAATAAAAATTGGAAGTGTTAGAATTCCTGTTCACCAGGTGTTCTCAGCCTGGAAAATAACCTTGGGAGCGGTACTCCCCTTAAGTCACAAACATAGTCTTCAAATTTCTTAGGCCTCATGAGGGCTGTTCTGAAGCAGTAGGGGTGACCTCGAGCTGGGGAGGGCCTGTCAGGTTTTCCAGGTGCCTCTGGTAGTCTCGTTGGTTCCAGACTGAGTGGGGTCGCTGCTCGTGGTGAGGAGGTGGACCTGGGAGTGCCCCCATCAATGGTGCCTGCACCTTGACCTCCATTGGCTCACTGTCTGGGAGGAATATATAAAGGCCAACTATTTACAGTCATGTGGCCCAGGGCATAGGCTACCAGCACGAAATGGTAAGGACAAGAAAATGGCAACTGTGTAAGAGTGAAAAAAAATGGGATAGGGAGGGAGGTGGGGCTGATGTGGGTTTCATGATTAAGTTTTTACAACATCAAGGGAAACTTGCATTGTATAGTCGGTTTAGTTATTTTTCCAATTGTTTCAGCTACCCCTGACGAAGAGCCCACTAGCTCAAAATGCATTGGGTGGAACAATATGAGCCACTTCTTTTTGAATGTTTTGCATACACGTGCCGCTGTGAAAAGTCTGGATGGACAGCAGGAGGCATTTGAAAATGTTAAATAAAGCATCAACGTGGAACCACGCTGTCTCTGCAAGTGATTTCAAAGCACTGATTAACTTTGGAATGAAGCATGGGAATAATATTGGTTTACTCTTGAAAAAACTTGATTACTTATAATGATTGACTTATCGTGAGGAAAAATTCCTGCATTCAGCAGTGCGACGGATTGGTGCACCATGTCACGTACCTGTTTTGCACACTTATGTATTTCACTGTGGTTTCGGACAGTTCACAGTATCTGTTAACGCACCAACAAGGAGGTGTAGTCAACATAATTATGAACACCTTAAAGGGAAGGAGTGCATTCTTAAATCCTTTTTCTTGCTAAGCAATATTTACAGTCCATTCGTTAGTTTGCACCCCACAAACCACTGGTTGAAATTTGCAAAAAAAACAGACAGTTTATTAAAACTTCACTTCAGAGACAGTGAAAAACACGGAACATCAAAAGTGGATTTTGAGTTAATTTTACTGACTACAAGAACACTTCCAGTTTCATCGGAGAGATACATTCTTATTGAGGGTGATTTCATTTTCACTAATGTTTCTGTTGAAAATGATTCATTTTAATATTGTGGCAGGACGAACTGCTGTGAACGGCAAATTAGCATTCGTTGTATGGATTCCATGGGTATATTTACAGTAACTTATTATTCTCGACACTTTGTATAATTTATTCAGTATGTTTTGATCACTCTATGGGTGGGGGTTTATTAGTGATTGGGAGGGTTTATGTGCTTTTGTTTAGTACATTCATTTGTGTATATATTTTTTAGCGCAACACTGTGTTTTGGGGTTTGATTAACGTTGTCACTTTAAATCTTGAAGCTCTGAAAGGGGAGGTCACGGGGTCGGAGCCTACCTTGGACTGTTCGAGAACACGTGGGCGAGTCTATAATTAGAATGGCCTGTGAAACGCTTGAGTTATTTTTGTGTGAACACGCATGAAGTGAGAAGACTGAAATTGTGGCTTCTAAGGTAATACAAAATTTTCTAGCTGTCGCAACAAGAATTTTAGATTCTATTAAGGACACGGAGGCGAGGATTATGCTTTCTCATTTCTTTACTGCACAAACAGCAGCCAATGAAAATTAAACTACAAATGTAAAAACCAACATTTCCCATGAGGCTTTGAACTACGCCTCTCATACAACAACCAATCACAGTGGCAATAAGCATATAAAGTATAGAGACACTAATCTGGCCTCCTCTTTCTTTGCGCGAACAGTCTCGTCATAATGAACAAAGTCTTTAACTCTCAACGGAGAGAACAGTTCCTGTAGGAATTCTCAACTGAGAAAATCCAGAACCACAAGGAATCATCCTCCACCAGGAAGGGACAGCAGCACAATCCACAGGAGGCAGTTAACTCTTGTTGGAGTCGTTTCCTGAAACAGAAAAAGAAGTTTAAGAAAAGAAGCCCACAAACTATATTTCTCAGAGGGTGGGTACAAAGTTGTTAAACAACATTATTTCAAGACAACTTTACAGTTATATAACTGTCCCAACGGGTGGGATAATCCTCGCCTCCGTGTCCTTAATAGAATCTAAAATTCTTGTCACGATAGCTAGAAAATGTTATATTCTACCGGAGGCTTTTGATTATGCTGGTTCAAAGCTCATCAATCAAAGCTCATCAATCACAGCATCAGAAACATGAGGAATAGGCTTATAATAAAATACTTTAAACATTGAGTCCGAAGACCAATCAGCCGCTTTGAGGATATCCTCTAAGCGGGACCCTAATAAATAGGCTTTTGAAGCCATCGCACCTCTAGCTGAATGAGCACCATAAGCAGAAATATCAATGCCAGCCTCCGACATGATCCATCTAACCCATCTGGCTAAAGTATCCACAGCGACTGGTTTGAAGGGTTTTTGAACAGAGATGAGCAACTGGCCTAAAGGATCAACCCTGTGTGCAAGAGTACGCTCCTCATAAAATTTGAGACACTGCAACACACATAGCTTGCTGTTATGTGGAAAAGCGGGATATTCCACTGAGCGTGACATGGTCTTAGTTCGTCGTGTTATCACAAAGGAGACACCCTGAGGAGAAAACATCCTACCAGCCAAATCTAAAGCTCTAACATCTGAAACTCTGCGACATGAAATGAGGCACAATAGCATAGTGAGCTTGGCAGAGAGCTGTTTTAAAGACAAATCACCATTATTGGGCCAGGTTTCCAACAAATTAAGCAGCTTTGTAACATCCCACATTGTGGAATACCTGGGCCGAGGAGGATTGGCCACACGCACACCTTTAAGCAACTTACAAACCAAGGGATGTGGTCGTGACCAGCAGAAATTGCAGACCTGAAATTATTAACCGACCTGTAAGCCAGGCCTGAAGCTGCACGTTCAGACAGAAAATTCAGTACATCAGTCACATTTGATCCCACGGGATCCACCTGCTTTGAAAGGCACCAACCCACCCACTTCTTCCAAGATGCAGAGTATCGTTTCCGGGTGGAAGGAGCCCACGCCTGTTGCATAAAGCCGGAAGCTTCTCGTGAAAGGCCTGCAAGGCATTCATGTCTCCGGAGAGCGTCCACACCATTAAGGTCAACTGGTTCTGCAGGATTAAGGGATGGCAAGTTCCCACTGGGTCCTGGAGAAGCGTCGGGAAGACTGGGAGCCAGAAGGGGAGATCCACAGATAACTCCAACAGTGTGGGAAAACCACGACTGAGTCGACCAGAACGGAGTTACCAACACTATTGTCGCCCTCTGCCGGCGTACCAACGCCGCCACTCTCGGAATCAGTGCAAACGGCGGAAATGCATAATTCCTCCGTTGCCCCCAATGGTGAAGGAACGCGTCCGTCCCCATCGCCATTGGATCCGGTCTCCAACTGCTCCTTCCCCTTCTTGTGAAGGGGAAGGAGCAGTTGAGCTGAAACAGATTCTACCAGGAAACCCAGGAATTCCATCTGCTGATTCTGTATCATCACCGATTTCTTGGTATTGATCACGAATCCCAAATTCTGCAGCAAGGACGTCGTCCACTCCAAGTGAGTGAGAAGAAGGGACCGGTCCTGGGCCAGAATGAGCATGTCGTCTAGGTAAACAATGAGACGCACTCCCATCTCTCGAAGGCGAGAAATTACAGGTTTGAGAAGCTTGGTGAACACCCAAGGGGCTGAAGTCAGACCGATGGGAAGCACCTTGTACCGATACCAACGCCCTTTCCAAGGGAACTGTAAATATTTTTGATGAGATGGGCAGATGGGGACTGTCAGATAGGCATCTTTTAAGTCTAATCGAACCATCCAGTCGTTCTCCAACAGAAGGTCTCGTAAAAGATGGATGCCCTCCATCTTGAAGTGGCGATAAGTTACAAAGGGGTAGAAGTCTCTCAAATTTAAGACAAGGCGCTGACCGCCTCCTTTCTTTTGAACTAGAAAGACGTTGCTGCAGAAGCCTTCTGGAATGAAGGGTCCTACCGGAATAGCCTTTTTTGTTAAAAGCTCTACCAGCTCTGAGTCGATAAAACTCTGTTCGAGACGGGAAAAAAGGAGAGGCTGAGGGGGAAAAGGTTGCAGGGGGCATTCCACCATCTCTATTTCGTAGCCCTGGACGGTCTGTAGGACCCAAGCATCTGCAGTGAGACTCGTCCAATTCATTACAAAATGACGCAACCTTCCCCCTAGAGGGACCAAAGGACACATTTGACTTACCAGAGGGCTGATTGTCGAAGTTTTTGTAACCTCTGTTGACCCCTCGATTATAGCGGCCCCTGAAGCCGTGGGATCTTGACGGGTAGAAGCCAGCCTGGTCAGGTTCCTGTGTATAACCTGTGCCCTCGTTGAGGACTGGTATTCGAGAAGCGGCCGGTCGAGCGTCCTCTTAGAGACCTATTAGAGACCTGGTGTAACACCCTCTTCAAGGAGGCTTGAGACTTATTCAAGGAAGCAAAGGTATTGATAAATTTAGCAATGTCTTTTACAAAGTTGTCCCCAAACAACTGTCCTTCCGCCAAAGGACCCGGTTCCGATGAAGCCAATTCAACCAACTGGGGGTCAATCCGGAGTAAGACTGACTTCCGTCTCTCAGAAGCTAGAGCGCAGTTGGCGTTGCCCTACATGCAAATGGCTCGCTGCGCCCAACCCGCAAGCACTTCAGGGTGGATGGCAGCACCTGTCTCCTGAGCCTGGAGGGCCAGCTCCAGTATCTTGGCCAAAGGCCCTGAAAGGTCAAGGACCTTATCCTGGCACGCTCTGAGCGCGCAATCAATTCCTTTTTTGGGGTCTTTCTTGTATTTTTTGAGGAAAGTAGTCATGGAAGGGTCGATGCCTGGGTTAATGGCCACCTTGTGGGTCAAGTCGGGACGGGGGCACTCGGACTTAAGGCGAGCTCTCACCTCTTTATCAAAACCTTTACGGATATGAGACTCCAGATATTCCGCCACAGCTGGGGGGAACCCAATCAGAGGAACTAGGATGTACAATGTCCGTTGGGTCAAAGGAGAAGGGGGAGGGAGTGACAGAAGGGGAGGCATGCTTGCGTTTCTTAGAGCGCTTGCAGGGCTCAGCATCTGAGGAATCTGTGTCCGTATCTGTGTCAGTGGTGGTGTCTTTAGGAGGGGGGGGGGCGGGACGGTAAGGACTTGTCGCCAGCGGAAGACTCTTTGGATTTATAAAGTTTATCATAGGACTGGGCGTGGGGCCAGGACGAGTCAAGAGCCACCTTCTTATAGGGAGGGGGACGTGAGGGATCTTGGCTAGGAAGAGGGAGTGTCTTACCAGGGACCAGCAGTTCCAATTTTTTGGCCAATGGAAGCAGGGCAGAGGATAGGGCCTTATCAAGCTTAGCGTCCAGCTTCTTGTCAATTATATCCTCGATAGACTCCTCCTCGTAATATTCCTCATTGCCCTGATAATCGCACACAGTGCCCTCCTCTTCGCAGTACTCAGTATCTGCCATAATCACAAGGGACCTTTCAATCCCACTCTAAATCCCCAGAGGGAAGCAGAATTGCCAGCCCAGGCAAGGGCGTCAATCAGGGGAAGTGCCAGGCGCAGGAGCCGGAAATACCAAGAATTAATCAACTCAGGCGCAAAGTCCAATCCTAGGACTAATGGAGGGAAAAAACAACGTTTATCTGGTCTAGAAAAAGGGTTGCCAAAAATTGTCCCACTTCCAAACTCACAGGAAGCAAGGGGTTAATGCAGACAAGCTCTGATTCAAATTGCGATGGAAAACGCTGCTTAATTGCTGCTAAAACGGGCCCTCAGCTCCTGGCCAACTGCGTGAACCCCACTTCAGCCGGGGGCAGAGCGTCGTGCAGGCACTAGAAGCGGGATGCGCGCGCACGCTGATGCGCGCGATTCACCGCCGGCGCACGCCAGGCGTCAGGTGAGCTTCGATGTGCGCCTCTTTCCCCGGGGGGGGGGGGGGGGGGGGGGGAGCAAGTCCCTCTTAGCCGTGGGCCGTGAGAGACGCGGCAGCGGTGGAAGCAGCAGTCGGGAGAGAGGGGAACCTACCAGCGCAACACGCGCTCCGTAAAAGAACTAACCGACGAGGAGCGGGTCAGAGAAGCTCCGCTCCGAAGTCGGGAGGGGAAAAGCCGATATCGGCGTGCAAATGAATTCGAATACAGGCGATAACCTGCAACAAGGTTCAACAGTGTAATACACACAATGTATAAATGGCAACGTTCAAGCAATAAATAAATAAATAAACGCCCTGGGCGCTAATCACACATGATTGCAATAATCAAAAATAAACGCCCTGGGCGTAAATCACAATATGAGGCCTGCCTAGAAGCAGAATAAGCATATAATGTAAAGAGCACTTATCTGGGCATCGGAGCAGCAAAGAAAGAGGAGGCCAGATTAGTGTCTTTATACTTTATATGCTTATTGCCACTGTGATTGGTTGTTGTATGAGAGGCGTGGTTCAAAGCCTCATGGGAAATGTTTTTTACATTTGTAGTTTCATTTTCATTGGCTGCTGTTTGTGCAGTAAAGAAATGAGAAAGCATAATCAGAAGCCTCCGGTCCTGCCATAGAATTTGCCGTGGGTTGTACATGACGCGATTTGGGAATGTTAATCTTAACAACTAAATGGGTCATTATTTCAAGGCACTCAGGGACATCGTCAGAGGTTGGAGGGGTGTTGCACGGCAGTTCTCTCATGAGTTTATAGTATGAGTTTGGTAATACTTATGAATATGCAGTGATTATGTTTGGTTTTAGAATCAGGGCGCGTCATTGCACTGTTGGGAGGGCTTGTCATTCTAGTCTTGTTTTGTTCTTATGAATGGTTTATGAGCAAATTTGGGATAGAGAGTGTGGTGGGGCTGATGTGGGTCATCTAAAGTGTGGCTTGCCACACCCGGATACACAGGCAGGAGACTTCGCTCCTATCTCGAAGAGCCATGCTGTTTACATTCAATGCGGCTTCAAACGTAGGAAGTCCAGACTTTGCCACACTTGAGACGACTCACGTCGATAACGCTATATAAAGCCTGTTCCGAAAAAACACAAAGGCACATGACCGCGACTACGGCAGCTTTGAATCCAAAGCGGAACCTTACAGCTATAAGAATCACACCAAATCATTCGGCTCCTCGCGTCTGATTTCCGGACGTATTCAAAACAACTTGTGACTCCAGGAAACGCAATCAACTTACAAAACAGCAAATCCAACGACCACATAACGCCTTCTCGTTACAATCCGAATTCACCACTCTCCCTTGGTTGAACATGTAACTTTATTGATCATTGGCTGATCTATAAAGTAGCCTTGTTTTTGGTCCTGAGGAGAACCCCACAAAAACTTAAAGGGGTTCGAAACGCGTAGACCCTCTTTTGTCTATCAAACAATTGCTCTGTTGTGACAGAAAGGGCTGGCTGTGTGGTGTTAAAATTGTGTCTCTAATTGATTAATTTTATTCAAAAAAGTGTGCACATGAGGGGGCGCTAGAGGGCGCACTGCGGGATGGCTGGCTAATCTGTCGGCTCCGCCGGACGGACGCGACCATAGCGGCCCTTTCGCCCCTTTCATCTGCCGCTACCGCTGAGAAACGTACAGCGTCCGGTGTCGGAATGTGAGGCCGACACGACGGTATAACTTTTGTGACTGACCACGAGCCACACAGCGAGAAAACAGCGAAAAAGCGGAACACCGCCGGAGCGGATTCAAAATGGCCACGCCTGGCGTCCACCGGCTTCAGGACGGAAAATCGCCTGACAAGTGCTGAGAACTGCCACGCAACGGTGTCCAAGCGGACTGGTGGTGCCGAGTGGGATGCGGAACCGTGGGACAACGGCTATCGATGTTTGAAGGAGGACACATTGACTTTAGCGATGCGTTCCACCAAAGACAAGATGGCGGAGGCGCTGGAACGCACAAGACCGGCGGCACTGGCCGCCCGCACAGCAGGCGAAATGGAGCCTCAGCTCACGGAGGAGTAGCGGCTGACACCAAAGAAAGTGCACACAAGGTGAGACTACCTAGCGGTAGACACCGTGGAAGCCGACCCGCTGCCCCCTGCGTAGCGCACCAACAGCTCTGAGCGCTCGGGGAAGGTGCGTTGTGCACTTGCCTTACTAATGCGCATGGCAATTCCCTTGATGCCGTGAGGACATGCAAAGCACTCCACAGCCAGCCCGCACCTAGCAGTATAGCTCAACACTGCGCCATTCCGCTGAAGACTCTGTCACTCGATATTCACCAGGTAGACAGCACCAACAAAGACGCTCCCGGCAACCGCTAAAGTCGATGAGCAGACGTACCCCGAGGTGGGGGGCTCAGACACCAGCGCGGCGCCATACTCAGACGGCCACCACGCCTACGGCCGGCAGCCCGAAAACGACCGGACATACCTCGCCTCTGCCACAGAGGACCATGGGGAAGCCGGAGAAACAACAGACCAAGCTCCCATTTGAAACGAGGAAACAGCCGAAAACTGCGACGACCACCCCAGAGGTTGACGGCGATGGAGAAATGGCGGAGGGGTCGGCCATGGAGTCAGTGCTCCGCGCAATCCAGCAGAGTTTGCAGGAAATGAATGGAAAACTAGACAATGTGATGCAGAGAGTGGACAATATGGCGGCCAAAATAGAGAAACACGACGAGCGGATAGTGGAAGCAGAACAGAGGATTTCAAAAGTGGAAGACGAGCATAAAACCACGTCGAAGGTGTGCGGGGGATTGGAGAAAACAGTGTAGACCCTACGCGCTAAGGTGGAGGATCAGGAAGCCAGGTCCAGGCGGAACAACCTCCGAATTTCGGGCCTGCCGGAATCCACCAACACAGGGAAGATGCAAACTTATGTCGAAACGCTCCTGAAAGACATATTTGGCGCTGACAAACTATCTTCGGTGTTTCTGATCGAACGAGCTCACCGCTCACTGGCACCTGTACCGAAACCGGGAGCTGCCCCGCGAATGATCATAGCACATATGCTCAACTACAGGGACAGAGACATGGTCCTGAGGCTCGCTAGAGACATGGGCAAAATCACTTATCAGGGGAGTACTCTGTAATTCTACCCTGACCATACCATGGCGGTACAGCTGGCGCGGAAAGAATTTGCTCCGGTGAAAAAGAAATTACGGGACCTGGGTCTCGAGTACGCCATGCTGTACCCTGCGAAACTCAAAATCACGAACATGGGTAAACCGGTCATTTTGCCGACGGTACAGGCCGCACATGACTTTCTCAAACAGCAGGGAAAGCGGCGAAAGGCTCAGGAACGAGCGGAACCGACGAGCGATGTGGAATGACGAGTGGTGCTGAAATGACTACTTGGTACCCCCAGAACTGCTACGAGACTCCACTGGGCCTCCGGATGCTGCGACTAGATAAAGATGACCTGCCACGTGGCGCTCTGCTGGAGACTGTAGGGCATAAAACGGCATGCCGAGCGGACTGGCCATACCAGCGGTAGGGCCCGGGATGGGCATTCACGCAGTGAGTATTTGGAGGGCAGGCAGTTTCCGGAGGGTATACAGAGGGTCACCGGGATCGGGAGGCTGACTTGCTCCCCTGACAGTCAAATATGTTCCGGGGGTGCGAACACTGGCAGGCCCTCGGGCCGGACCTTATAAATAGCACTAACTCGAACTTCTGCTGCCATGTGAGACTGGGATGTATCGGACTATGATGTTCAGGGTTAATCGGTGTAATCTTCTTACTTTTTGATGGCGGATGGAGGGAGATGGGTGAAATGCCTTACACACGACATTGAAGACGAAATAGGCGTCCGTCCACGTCCACTACGTGGATGGAGATGTGTGAACCTGGCGACACCCCCAGGCGGGTGCGCCCCACACTAAGTTTTCGAATGAGGTTACTGTTTGTTAAGGGATGGCTTTGGCAATGTTCGGGTGCTAAAGTGGGAGGGGGGAGAGAGGGGGAACCTGTGTTGTCCGAATTACAAACTCTGTGTCTAAGAAGCATGGCGACCTCCTTAGCCATACATAACCATGCAGGTTTTTATTTCCATCACACCGCTTTGTTGTGGATTTCGCACTATACACTCCAATGTTCAGTGAATGCACTGTACCAAAAAATGCGGCTGCACCTCATGCGGTCTATAGTTATGAATACCAGTATCAATGTCGAGAGTTAACACATTGTCTCTTCTCACGTGGAATATTAGAGGGCTAGGCAACCCGAAAAAGATCAGGCAGATGTTTGCTTACTTTGACAGGATGCATGTGGATATAGTATTTTTACAAGAAACACACCAGGCTAACACGAACACACCTACATTGGGCAATAGATGGGCAGAATCAGTTACCAGCTCGAACTACTCGACCTACTCCAGAGGGGTCAGTATCCTAATACGTAAGGGGACGCACTTTGAAATCACGAGCGTAAGCAGAGACACGGAGGGTAGAAGTGTTCTTGTAGAGGGAAGGGTCAGAGGGCAGAGGGTCCTGTTGCTGAACACTTATGGCCCCAATGTAGATGACCCGGGGTTCTACAGAAAACTTTGGCAGACGATTGCAGACAAACATATGGATCACGTGCTGTGGGGGGGTGACTTTAACGTAACACTACAAGACCAGTTAGACCGAGCTGCGCACACTTCGGAACAACATGGCAATGCGAGGCACATGCTGAGGGACGCAATGGAAGACCTCCAACTGACTGACATATGGAGGGATGGTAACCCGGGGGTCACAGCTGCGACTCACATAAATGCAGCAAACAATAGTTGGGCACGACTAGACTATTGGTTGGGTACACGGGAGATACTAACATGGGTTAAACACATTTCACATCTGCCCAGAACAATGTCAGATCACAACCCAGTATTGCTAAAAATTGCGGTCCCGCAATATGAGCCGCCACCCTTCACTTGGCGTTTCAACGCGGCTGCCCTAAACGACCCATTATATGTCACCTCTATACATACAGCAATAGTAGATTACTTTGCGATAAACGGCCCGACAACTGACGACCCATGTCTTCTCTGGGAAGCCTTTAAGGCCTGGGAAGCCTTTTAGTACATCCTCAGGTATACTGAAGGATATCCGGCAACAACTACGCACACGCGAGGAGGCCATACAGGGGCTGGAGCAGGTGTACACGCACACTGGGGACACTAAGGTGCTGGGTGAAATACAGGCCCTTCTGACTGAACACAGAAAGTTCGCCTCTGACGAACTTAACTATGTCACTAAACGGGCGACAGCCAGGCGCTATGGGGAAGGAGGCAGACCAGGCAAGGCGCTGGCGGACAAGATTTGCTCGGGGAGAGCGCCACAAAATATAACAGCCATCTGTAAGACCACAGGGGAGAAGGTGAGCGACGTTAAAGAGATTACAAAGGAATTCATGACACATTACAGTGCCCTGTATGAAGCACGCCCCTCACCCTCACGGGAAGACTTGCTCGCCTATATGGCAGATGTGGAGATAGCGTGGCTGTCGGATGGCCACAGAGCATACTTAGCAAGGCCTGTCACGGTGGAGGAGGTTACTGATACCATTAAGCGATTGCCGAACAACAAAGCACCGGGGCCAGATGGGTACGTGACAGAATTCTACAAAGAATATGCAGATCTACTCGCACCTCACTTAGTAAGGCTATACGGGGCGGCACACGAGGCCCAAACCCTGCCGGACTCCATGAGAGAAGCCTTACTCATTGCGCTCTTAAAGCCGGGTAAGGAAGAAGATAAATGTGACTCGTATCGCCCCCTGTCCCTATTAAATGTGGACACGAAAATAATCGCTAGTCTACTGGCTGACAGGCTAAAACCACTTATGCCCCTCTTAATTAGGCCAGACCAATCTGGATTTATACCAGACAGAGCCACCACACATAACACACGCACTCTATTTGCCCTGGCACACTACTTGTCTCCCGACACGAAAGCAGTGGCAGTGTTACTAGATGCTGCCAAGGCGTTCGACACCATAGGATGGTCTTTCATTCAAGCGGTTCTGGTGCGAATGGGGTTTCCCCTGATGTTTCTAGGGTGGATCTCTATGTAATATACGAACCTGTCGGCACGCATCAGAATAAACAGACATATTTCGGAGCCTATTCGAATATGCAGAGGCACAAGGCAGGGCTGTCCGCTCTCGCCGATGCTCTTTGCGTTAGTCCTGGAGCCGCTGGCCTGTAAAATCAGACAACACCATCATTACTCTGCCATACAGATGCCATCACGCCCAATACACATATCACTGTATGCTGATGACATGGTGCTCTATGTCAAGAACCCGGCACAGCACTTAAATCCGCTGTTGCGGGAGTACATCAAATTCGGGAGCCACTTTGGACTACAAATCAACTGGGACAAATCTCTCATCCTAGCACTGACAGACAGTACACACCCTACTCCCCTGGACTACCCACTCGAGTGGCAAGAGGAACCTACGAAGTACTTAAGGGTGTGGTTTCACAGGGACCCGGAAATAGTCATACGCACTAACTATGGGCGAGTTATAGCGTCCTTGGAAGATAAAATTAAAAGATGGAATAAACTCCCGTTGTCCCTGGCAGACCGGACCGCCATTGTAAAAATGGTACTCCTGCCCAAGTTCCTGTACTTATTCAATAACATACCAACTAAGCCGCCGGCAGCAGTGTTCCGCAATATTAATACTTTGGTGGTTAGTTTGCTCTGGGCCGGGAAGCAAGCGAGAATGGAATTACACACTATGACACTCCCATATGCTAAGGGGGGCTTCAAGGTACCGGACTTCTATCTTTACTACTTGTGCGCTCAGGTGCAATTCGCGCATTACTGGCACCACGAAGTACCCTTCTTGACACACGTGGCGGTGGAGGCAGGGGACACGGATCCAATACCACTAGCAAACATACTTCTACACAAACGCCCCAGGCTACATGAACGTGACATCAACACTGTAGACACTACCACGGAGGCCTGGAGACTGATGGGTAAGGCGGCTAATGCTCTGCCGCTGTACGCACCGGTGCTTCCACTGGCTCATCACCCGAATATCTCGGTTACACAAGAAAAGGTAGGCATGAATCTGCTGAAGTGGGCAGGTATAGATAAAATGGGTGACCTTTATCTCAATGGGGTCTTCCAAACGTTAGACAAAATGCAATACATCAGCAACCCGTCCCTTCTATTCAGCTTTAACTACTATAGGCTACAGAGGGCACTTAAGGAACATTACCCAGCACACCCAGAGGAACCGACGCCACTAGCACCACTGCAACTCCTGCTCACCACCCCCACGGCATCTCACCTGGTGTCTAAATTATACACAAGCTTGCAAGGCGCCATAGAGGGAGGTACTGACAAGGCTAGGGACAGGTGGAGTGCGGGCTTGGAGACACCCCTCACCGACGAAGAGTGGGCATCTACGTGCATGCTTACCGACATGTTGACACCGAATGGTAATTTGAGAATCATTCATTATAAATATCTGCATCAGGTGTATTATACGCCTCTGAGACTGTACAAATATGGGTTGAGAGAGGACTCAAAGTGCAGCAGGTGTCAACAGCATGGGGCGGATTTCATGCATCTGGCTTGGCACTGCCGCAAGGTGGCGGGCTATTGGGAACAAGTGATGCAGACGTTGAATGAAATGTTGGGCTCTTCCTTGAGATGTGATGCTAAAATTTGCCTTTTGGGTATTGTGCCACAGCTGAGAGCGAGGAGGCGTAAGTTCTGCGCAATAGCGCTATTACTGGCCAAACGGAGGGTGTCCCTACACTGGAACAGTAGAAGGGGTCCGGTGGTTAAAAGCTGGTTAGAAGACATGACGTACTGTCACGATACACTGACCACATATGAGGAGGAGCTACCGATCAGATCCCGGCCCAGGGACTACTGGGAGTACCTACGACACTATTTATTGGAGCATGGGGCAGCAGAGGAGGTAAATGATAACGGCTAGAAGAAGTGCATGGAGGGTAAATAACTGCTGAACACAAATACAATGGTATGGTTTGGGGGGGAGGATGCTGTGACACAGATTATTCGTTGCTAATGGACACTTCTGAGTTACTTTAATGGTTGGTTAGATTTAAGTTACCTTTGGGAGAAAATATTTACCAAAAAAGTAAGATCCCTGGCATGTTTATGAGCGAATATGGCACTTACTAATAGCACTGTGATTATATTGTAAGACGCCGCCGGTCCTTTGGATGTCGGCTGATGGGCTGTGTACATGAACAGCGAGCCCACTCGGGCACACAAAATTGCAGCCGGCCAGTTATGGTTGTAGGCGAATCACATGTAATGTATTTTCTTATGTGACAAGTGCAATAAACCTCTTACACCAAAAAAAAAAAAAAAGTGTGCACATCCAAGCCTGTGTATATATATTCTTGCATTGTTTGATGTTAGGCCCCTCTAGTTTACTTTCGAAAAAAACTCTGAAAACCTTTTCCTTTCTTGTGGGGCCGGTAGTAAGTGTATGAATGTTGAGTAGGATGACTAAATGTGGTATGAAAGATTAAATTCTTGGGTGAATGAATTGGCCTTTTGATCCTTTTTTCTTGTGTATATATATCTACTTTGTTTGAACATTAGTTGTGTTGTTTCTCTTCATTTAACTATTTTCACCACTCTTTTGTGTAAACTGGCGTCGTATTTATTGACAAAAATTGATTCAATTTTTTTTTAAATGTGGTTTATAATGAAATAAAGATTACTAGCCAATCAGATACAGACTGACTCGGAGCTTCTGTGTTCTGCAAAATTGTTTGAATTGGTATCAGTACTGGTATTTCTGTTTATTTCGATATATACAACTTTCTAAGAGTGGTATTTTCTAAACTGTGACCTAAAATACAACTTTACCATTAAAGAGAATTTTAATTTACAATTCTTTTGAGACCAAACAGGATATTTCTATCTGTTCCCATTTTTCAATAGTTAGTACTTATTAAATGTAATAAAGTAACCCAGTGCTATACCAATGGGAGAGGTTGGCCTCAGTAGTGAAACACGAATTTGGAGTTTTTCACTACCAGTATATGTAAAACAAAAAACCTATCTGTTACATACAATCTCCCTGTACTATGGGCTGTTTACACCTACAATAGGGGTGACATATGTACCTTTTGGTATGCTCAAGCGTGGTAGCTTGAAGTACTTTTACTACATGACATTTCCAGTGATCCTCCGAGACAACAAGCATGTGGCATCTATCAGGCAGCGTGCCAAAGTAAATGCTGATGTCACACCAGGGGTCGCTGGGGCAGTGTGTTGCGACTGGGGGTGGTTGGGTTTGTCAGGTAATTGGCTGACTTGATATCAGTAACACTTGGCAACCATGCAATCAACCTCAGAGTTGAGTGATGGGATCCAGGATTTCTGTCTCAGACGGGCCTTCGTCTTGGTGGCACCATAGTGACTCATGTGTGCCAGGGTCAATAGGGGCACCCTAAGCTGGCAAGGAATGACGCTTCGGTAGCCGCGCAGGAGGAGGCCTGGTGGTGGGGTGCTGAGTTAATGACCGACGTTCCAGAGGGCATAAAGGTCACGCTGGGTGATGTCATCATATTTGCTAGATCTCTGAAAAAATCCAACCACTTCCCTGATCCGAATGCCCCCCAGGCCTTCTAGACACAGGAGTCTGAGGTGGTGGCATCAGCAATGTATTCCAGGTTGATGGTCGTGGAGCAGCCCAGTTCCGAGACCCAGGGAATGTAGTCATCTGTGTCAGACGAAGTGCTACAGAGACCATCCGCAGGTGGGCATGGGCAGCGGGAGAGATAGTCGGCTAGATTATTACTGCCTGTTTTACCCCACTGTAATTTGATATTTTTGCAGTTGCAGTGCCAAGTTTTTGATGCGAGGTGGCGGGTAAGGAGCAGTGCCCACAAAAAGGGTTACTAATGGTTTGTGATCAGTAATGACTCTGAATGGGCCGTCCGTAGAGATAAAGAGGAAAATGGTGGCATCCCCACTTGATGGCAGGGGCCGCTTCCTCGATGTGGGTTTAGCGCTTTTCGGTGTCTGAACGCCACTACCTGCGTGCTGCATGAGGACAGCTCTGAGGCAGATGGGGCTTGTATCAACAGTGAGTGCAGAGTCTTTTGCAGGATCAAAGTAGCCCATCAGGGTGTACGAAGGAATGCCTTTTTGATGGCTTGGAAGGCTTGCAAGGAGTTGAGGTTTTCATGAGGTGTTTCATTGGACAAGACAGTTTTGTCAGGTTATAGATAAACCTCCCACAGTAAACTGTGGGGAAAAGAAAGCTCCTTGCCTCTGCCCATGAGGACAGCCTGTTCGCCTTGACAATGTCCGTGTTTTCGGAGGGGCCTACTTCGATGCCTGCATTGGAGAAGACATATTAGAAGAACTCAATGGTCTGGCAAAAGAATTGGCATTTGGCGTGATTGAGAGTGAGACCAGCTGCATCACTCTTGCTAGTTATTTTGAGGAACAAATGGTCCCTGAAAAGATGATTTGAGGTCAAAGCATAATAAAATAGAAATACAATGATGTCTCTCTTTTTGTCCTATTGAACATGATCATTTAAAGGAAAATGCAAGGAGAAAAACATTAAAGTGGAAACATACATCAAGGAATTCAGGCAAACAAAAATATGTTGCTGAACAATGTGTACCATCCAAGCCACTACTGAATAAATTGGCACACTCTTACACATATAAATAAAATTATACAGTTGTGTCAGGGCGTGGAAAGTCGACAAGGTTCGATCCCTCTTTATGAATGCAGGGATCATCTTTAGGGCAAAGGAATATATGCCTGTGGTGATTGCCTATTAGGGAAAACAAAGAGGAGGGTTGAAGAAAGAAGGAAATGGAGAAGCGAGGCGAAAAAATTAGCTAGGAGATTTAAAAAACGTCTATCATTTTACTTGTAGATAACAGTGGGTGATGCATGCCAACATGCCAGTTGGAGTGATGATGGTAAACTCTAGGACCGAGCTGTGGGTCATGCTGATTTATCCTATTATGAGTCGTAAACAGTAGTGATTGTAGGGAGCGGGGAGTGTCTAGGTGACTAAGGTGGTGAACAACGGTAGTTATAGTACCTTGGAATCATGGACGGGGTACGTGTGTTAAGGTAACAATCTCTGTGAAGGATTGCAAGCCTTGTGCATTGCACGGGCCATCAAAAAGCAAGAGGTACTGAAATTGCATGGAATTAGAGGTGGTTTAGAAGGGATGAAGTATCACCTTCATTGGTATAATAGTAATACTCAAATAACTTGCATACTACGATGGGCGGGTGAGGGAAGCTAGTACAATTTGCAGGTGGCTGTGATGGCTGCCAAGAGTGGAGGCATGGATAAAAACGTAATCGTTGATGTTGATTGATGACACCCTCTAGGCCGGCAACAACTTCCCATATTGCATTGTTTACCACCTCCTCTGCAGACAATATACCAAAGCTGAATCTTTTTTAGTGGCAGTGGCCGACGTGGGCGAAAAATGTAGTGATGTAACTACTGCCCTCATGGGGTTCTAGCTGGTGCTACCCAGAGTTCAGGTCTAGCTTTGAGAACCATGTGGATCCATTAATGTCATCAATCAGGTAATCAAGGTTGGGGGATATTTGACGCTTGCTCTCTTTATGGCTTGTTTGGGAAGGTGCAGATCATTGCAGATTCAAATGCACCCAGGCTGCTTTGGCTTGTTTGAGACCACCATTGAAAACACCCAGGGGGTTGGGCAGAAACTTTCTCGCTTACTCATGCATCCTTGAACTTTTGAAATTCTGCTTCCACCATAGGACGGAGGTGAAATGAGACTCTATGGTGCCACTGGGTGATAGGGCGGACCATTGGGTCAAAGTGGAGGGAGATCAGAGTTTTCTAGGCCAGAGATGAGGCAAGGGAACTCTCAGAGGATGATGTCAATCTCACTCACCTGGTCACTCCATACTACAGGCACTAATTGTTGAAAGTAGATTCAGCCAGGGCAACCCCTGGCTAAAATTACAATGAACTCTTTATGCTATGTATCAAATACATGGATCAAGAGAGAGACCAGGGTGGGGTGTCCATTATTTACTCAGTTGGTTCCTTCATTGGAATCCTTTACTCAGTTGAATGAGGGGGTAAGTAATATAAATTATTGTTCTTTTGAATCAGCATTTTGGTAGCCCTAGGTTCATCTCTCCCTAAAACAGACACCAAAACTAATCAGAGAGGGAACAATTTAAAATGATCACAAACACACCAAGAAGTGCCAAAGCCAATAGGTCTTGCGAATGCAACAGCTTTTGACTTGTTTACAACAACATGTTGTACATCAGTGTGGCTGCTGTTCAGCATGGCAGACAGTTCGTGGTGTGGAGTGAGGTGGGGTGTAGTGGAGTAGACTGGGTTGGATTGTGGCAGATTGGAGTGGCATAGGTTGGGGTAGAGTGAAGTAGATAGGGGTAGACTGGAGTGGGGTTGAGTGGGTAGAGAGGGGTAGAGTGTAGTGGGGTGGATTAGGGAAGAGTGTAGTTGGGAAGATGTGGTGGCATAGATTGGGAAAGAGTGGAGTGGGGTCGTTTTTAGTAGAGTGGTGTACATTGCAGTGGGGAAGATTGATGTAGAGTAGGGCAGATTGGAGTGGGATAGATGTGGGCAGAGTGAGGTAGATTGGAGTAAGGTAGATTGATCTAGATTGTAGTGAAGTTAAGTGGGGTAGGTTGGAATGGGATATATTGGGGTAGAGTGGGGTTGAGTGGGGGAGAGTGTGGTCGAGTGAGGTAAAGTAGGGTGGGGTGGATTGGGTAATTTTGAGTCTGGTAGATTGGGAAGGGTGGCATTGGGTATATTCGGTAGAGTAGAGTGGGGTAGATTGGAGTTTGGTGGAGTGGGGTACATGGGTTTGGGTAGAGTGGAGTGGGTAGAGTTGGGTAGATTGGGGCAGGTAGCTTAGGTTAGAGTGGAGTGGGGTAGATTGGCATGGAGTGGTGTAGAATGGGGGGGGCAGAGTGAAGTGGATTAGAGAGGGGTAGTGTATTTGGGGTACAGTGAGGTAGATTGGAGTGGGTTAGATTTGGGTAGATTGGAGTGGAGTGGTTAGATTAGAGTAGGGAAGATTGAGGTAGACTGGATTGAGGTGGATTGGAATGGAGTGGGCTAAATTGAAGTGTATGTAGATTGGAGCAGAGTGGGGTAGAATGGGATAGAGTGGAGTTGGATAGATTAGGGTAATGTGGGATAGAGTAAGGTGGGGTTGAGTGGAGTAGGGTAGAGTGGGAAGATTGGAGTGGGGTGGATTGAGCTAGATTGGAGTGAGCTAGAATGGGGTAGGGTATATTGGAGTGGGGTACAGTGCGGTAGAGTGCAGTGTGAGGTAGATTGCAGTGGGGTAGATTGGAGTGAGGTAGTTTGGCTAAGAATTGAGTGGGGTAGATTGGGGTGCACTAAGGTAGGTCAGGTGGAAGGCTGTGTTGCTGCACAGTGGAAGGGCCTTTGCAAAGGTTTACCGGCTGTTAAACTCGTACTAAAGAGGTGCACGTGCAACTATAATGTTCAAACAGTGTTAACAAGTTTAAAATTGACAACATAATGCCGACAACCTAGTAATCCTGGATCAAACTGAGGTGGGTCTTCAAAGAAAGCTGAACACATTTAATGCGTACTGTTCAGCACAACGACTAACAGTAAACATGGACAAAACAAAAATATTGTGCTTCGGGAAAAGGAATACAAAGTTTAACTGGTACTTGGGCCAAACCAAACTTGATATAGTAAATGAATACAAATACCTTGGAATATGGTTCACACACTCTTTGAAGTGGGGTTGCATTTGGAGGCACAGAAAATAAAAGCTCATATGGCGGTATGTGGGCTGAAAAGATTTAACCAAAGGTATGGTGATATGTCCCATAAACCATTATTGATGGCCTATAAAGCAATGATCCCCCCGTAACTCCAATATGGTTCAGAAATGTTTTGCATTGATGGTAAAAACTCCTGGGATAAGGAGGAAGGGAAATGTTTAAAATCTTTACTGTCCCTCCCTATCTCGGCAGTGGTCTAGGCAATTAGATTGGAACTAGGACTGCCTGCGTGGAATGTTCAGGTGCAACTAAGTCTACTCAGATTTTGGAATTGTTTGGGCCTTGAGGAGGTCACAAAGGTGTCGCAATGGTGTATGAAAGAAATTCAAGTTAGTGAGTTAAAATGGGCGAAAGCCACAAGGAGTAAAATTCAGACCATTTGCGACTACCTAAATGTGAAAATAGACTCGAAGACATTGCAATTAAAAATAACAAAGAGCATTCTTAAAAGGCAGGGAATAGAGTTGTCTAGAGCATCAGACCAGTAGTATTTAAGTAAAAAAGATTTGGTAAAATGGATGTGTAGTAGCTGGGAGAAAGATATAAGTTACTCTTACCTTGACACATTAGCGAATCGTTGGCTAAGAATGGAAGTGCTTAGAAGAATTGGTATTAACTCGGCTGTGATTAATAGTGCTATAAAATCTGGATTAATGCAACAAGATGGTAAATGTATATGTAAGATAGGAATGAAATGCAATATTTTACACATTGTATTGGATTGTGAACATTTTTTAGAGTTACGTAAACTAATCCTTTGTCCGATCTTTTCAAAGTATAATGTAAGGGCGCGTCTACAGGCATGGGAGCTTCTTGCGGAAATGGAAAATGTAGATATTGCGATAGCCATTGCGAAATTTATGCAGGGTTTATATAAGTTCCCTGCTGCGTTAGAGGTTTAAGTGCAGAAAGGTGGGTTATGATCTAAAAAGTAATCTTATTAATGGTTACATTGTTAGGAATTAATTTTTAATGTTACCATGATTTTATGCTAAAATGTTGTATGTGTAGATTCTTTTAAATATTAATGTATGGGGTGTTGTTTAAAGACCAAATGGTCTAAATAAACTTATTTTTAAACTTGACAACATAATGAATTAATACTATTTAAAAAGTGCCCTACAATGCATTATAAATTGCCTTTTTCCCCGCATACTTTAACCAACCCCTGCCGCATAATTTTGTCCTCCGCTGTCGCATAATTCCAGGGGCCCTAATGGTAGTATACTAAATCTCAACGCAGAGAGCCTAGGCTATCGGCTCATGTGCGGCTGGGCCACAACGTTTGCAGCCGCGTATGACGTCACTTCCGGCCCCGGGGAGCGGTCTTATTTAAGAGGACCGTCATTCTCCGAGGCAGGGGGCGGTTCTTTGATCTGATGGGTGGGTCGCTTGTAGGAGGCGGGTCATTTTAGTAACCGCACAGCTCACTGGAAAGTACAGCCTCCTAGTACCGCCCACACCTGTCAAACGGCTTCGAGACCAGGATTTCTACCTTTCGTTCGTTTTCACGCATTCTATCAAGACGGAAGCGCAGTGAAGACGGCCGGATGTCTGAGATCTATCGAGAGCCGGGAGGTAAGAGTACCCCTCTTGCGAATGCGAGCGAGTGGGGTGCACGGTGCGTCCTGGGACATTGGTTCATGCCCTTTGTAAGGTGACCTGATAACTTAATACTTCCAAAGGCTGGGCACTGTCATCGTGGGGGTTAAATAAAGAAATACATGCTAGTTGTAGTTTTGATTTGAATAGTGAACTGGAATATAGGAAGGTCTACAATCAAAACAGTGTATGTGTTTTTACACATAAAAGAACACAGTGAAGCACATAATCTACAATTGCATGTGAGGAAACGAAGATCCGCATTCACTTCCCAAAATTCCACCTCCTCTTCTCTCTCTCTATTGATTCGCGTGCAGTTCCCGCTGCCCCTCATCATGAATTATCTACAGGGCCTCGCTAAAGTATTCTGAAGTATCTACATATGAAACCTATTAAGTTAGAACTACTATCTATATAGTACTTTTACTGTTTGAAAACTTTGAGTGCTGTATTACTGCGGCTCTAACGGCCAGAAGCTTGTTTTTCAGTGAAGCATGTTCTGTTCCTTATTAACTAAAAAGCCCTGAAAGATCTGCCGCCGTTATGGGATTATGTAGTATTGTATTTCAACATTGTAGTAAGGCTCATATACGTTATTCCGCGGAGAAGGTACGCTGATAGTTACAACCTTGGACAGCCCCTACTGCCTCTGAAGTAGCTGTCCAGGAGGAAAACTGCCACATCGGTAATGATACGCACATAAAGGTCAAGCTGGAACATAGAATCAAAAACATAAATGTCAACACTTTATAAACCAACATTACAGTGCATTACCTGGCAACATTACACACCCTCCTTCCCTTAAAACCCCACAAAAAAACAAACAAGATACTAAAAGAGGACAATAAAACATTGAAAACAAGACCAGTTACTGATGCACAAGGGAAAATAAAACACACAACATCATAACTAAGGACAAAGTTATAAAAACATTTTTGGGACAGAATACTCTGAAACTTGGTGGTCCGATCTCTCCTCGCCCATGATATTCTAGTCAACTGATCATTCTCCCTAGCACCATCCCTACAGCCTATAGAAGGTACAGTAGAAATTGTTAGGAATATTGTTGTCGTTTTGTAGCTTGCACGCTAGACATCTGACCTACAGTAGGAAGTTTAACCCTATGATCACTTCCCTTAGCAAAAAATTTCTTCATTAAATATGCGTTATCGGCCGAGTGGGAACTGTAGTATTGTGAGGGATACGTTCTAGTGTTGCAGCATGGTGTAACCCACACTGAACACCCACCCACCACAGGCGTCCTCAGTCAGATGACCCTGCTAATAAAAAGGGCTGAGCGCACGTGCTCAGCGCTAGTTATCCAACTATGCTACCTGTGTCTGCGTCACCTCAATATTAGTATGAGGGCCTAGGGCCCAAATACCACAATGGCGACGAGCGGGCTGTGCCTGTGCGTGCAGCAGCCCAGCAGAAGATAAAAAAGGGGGAGAGAGCTGCTGAGTGGTATCCCCCCCCACCTGCGTGAACGGCGCTGGCCGCTTGGAGGCCAGCGGGGCATGTGACGAGCCCAGGGCCTGTATGTAGATTAGGAGGTGACCGGGAGCCTACCCTGCACCTCATGAGCCCGGCGTGAGCCGCCCCTGCGAGGAAGTGCCCTGGGGGAGAAGTGCAAGCAGAGCGGAGCCCACCCGCATCGGCCGCGACAGAGTGCCCTCGCAAAGTGAAGAACCACGTAGAGCCCACCCGTGTGTGTGTGGAAGAAAAGGCCCGCCGGCTGGAGGTGAGACACGAGTGAGTGTGCCATGTCCCCACACAGCTGGAGGCTCGCGAGAGCCCACCCCGCACTGAAGGATAGACTGTGCTCTCCGGCACGAAGGAAGCCCCGTGAAGGTCAAGGCACAAGGCGAGCGAGGCCGGACTGAGCTTATGCCGCTGCACAACTGCCATGAGGCGAGGTGTGTGAGGCCTGATCAAACAAAAGCAGGCAGAAGGTGAGCCTACCGCAGCGCGACGGAGAGTGAACGCCAGCGTGGGCCCACAGGAGCCCACCTCGCCTCAGCAGGAGAACATTGCCGGCTGTTGGAGGACAGGGAGTGGAGTAGCTAACCACTACCCCGCCCCCGCGAGGAAGTCAAGCGGTGCCCGTTTTACCCGTCACCTGCGAGCATGAGTGACTGATGGATGGCCGTCCCCAGCGCCGACCATGCCCAAGTGCGGTGAGTGAGAGAGGCTGCGGGGACTGCCTCGGGTGCGGGCACAAGCAGAGCCCACCCACGGCGAAGAATGAACTTTGGCCATAGTGTAACCAGCAGCGCGTGCCATGTAAGGCTGCGGTGAAGGATTGAAGAGACAGTGTCTGCGATTGGAGCAGCGCCGGCACCCCCTTGCGCAGCCCTCAGTGTTAAAAGGTCTGCTACGAGGGGCGGCTTAGGGTGAATGGCTGGCCGCTGCGTCTAACGTGAAGTGACACGAGTTGGAGAGAAAGCGGCAGGCACAGCCCGCGGCAGAACGGAGCGGCGCTGATGCCCCCCCCTGCGCAGCCCTTGGAGAGTGAGGCCTGCTGAGAGAGGAAGACGGAGCCAGAAACCCGGCGAGCGCGCAAGGCACAGGGAGAAGTGCTGCGCATGTCAAGGCCCTCCCGAATGGCACCCGGAGGCCAGCAGCAGGGAAGAGGACTGCCGTTGAGAACACAGGAAAAGGACAACAAGTTGAGGCCCGCAGCATGATTGAAGCTGCCCTTGCCAATAGAAGCTTTGCAAGGCCTGTGTATTAATCTGCATTAGAGAAGAGCCCCGATCGTGTGGTCACAAATACAAACATTTCCACAAAGTACATACTGAATAGTAGATTATCTGTGAACAGCGCCTACCTGGCTGCGATTGCCTGGTGCCCTGGGGGGGGGGACCCAAGAAGGTGTGGCATCGGGTGAGGACGTTCTACTGAGTGAAGACAGCACAGGCCTCAGAGTCTTCAAAACCAGCCAGGATCACAGTGGAATGAAAGACACACTGCCACCTACTGGCCACTTCCTGGGACTGCAGTGAAGAAGAAAAAAACAAGCCTGCAACAAACCAAGGAAACAGCAGCAGCACAGGAATGGTTGTGTACAGCACACAGCAGTGGATAGAAAAGAAAGGCAACACTGTACAGTGAGTACTGCCAAGTACAGCAAAAGAGTGCGCAAGAGACTTGCCATGCTAGTGTGGCACCAAACCACTGCAAAGGCACGGCGCAGGAACGGGCCAGGAGTGCAGGAACTCCACACAGAGGCAGTGTGGGTACATTACCCAAAGCGCATGAGGACAGCAAACAGGATTTCACTGAAGGGGCAGGCAGACCCCTCAGACATTGTCAGTCCGCTGGATAGGAAGTAAGCAAGACCTCCCTTCGGCAAAGGAAAACCGGAGACGCCTTGGGATTTCAAATAGAAGAGTGACATCCAACTCACAGCTGAGCAAGAGACCGACAAGATCACAAGACAACCGCCCAAAGCAGCTAGTCATGGAAGGGACAGGAGAACGCAGTCAGAAGCGCGCCGAAGCACTGCAACTGCGGAGAGAAGACGGAGCGATTGCGCTGATCACCAGAAGCATGAAGATTCACAAGGGAGAAGAAGCCAATCACCCCGTTGGTCGCAAGGAAGAAGAAGCCGACCACCCCGTTGGTCGCACGGAAGAAGAAGCCGACCACCCCGTTAGTCGCAAGGAGGAAGTAGCCGACCACCCAGTTGGTCGCAAGGAAGAAGCCGCCCACCCAGTTGGTCGCAAGGAGGAAGAAGCCGGCCACCCAGTTGGTCGCAAGGAAGAAAAAGCCGACCACCCCGTTGGTCGCAAGGAGAAAAAGGAAGCCGACCACCCAGTGGGTCGCAAGGAGGAAGAAGCCGACCCGCCAGATTGGTCGCAAGGATGACTGACCGACAAGACATCAGCGAGCGAGGAGATCTGACAAAGACATCTGACAAGAAGAACGGTGAAGACATCTGTGAAGAGAACGACAGAGGAGAAGTCCACGAAGAGGACCAGGAAGAAGACTGAAGCGAAGTCTAACGACATCAACTAAAATGCATAAGTAATCAAGCGAGAAAGTCGCGACGACAGGTCCAGTCACGATGGATGTGAAGATTGTGTCCTAGGGGAAGACAAGACCAGGGAGACCCGGGTAGAGTGCAAGCTACACGGAGACACCTGGTGAGGGAAGACCATCCAGATAGAAGCCCAGACCGAGTCGCGAAAGAAGGAAGAGAAGACTAATCCTGAGTGGCACGACACCACGGCGAAGGAAGAAGAGAGGAAAGGAGAAGAGCAAAGAGCTGTACGTAACAAACCAACACAACACACACCAGAAGGGAAACACCTGAAGAGGAAAGGAGAAGAGCAAAGAAGTGTGCGTGACGGAACACTACAACACACACCAGAAGGGGAACACCCGCTCCTCAGGGAAGAGTCATGGAGGAAAACTATGATAATTGGAATGTTACAGAACATACAGGTCAGATTAGTACATAGGATCAGAAAATGAATGTCAACATATTATCATGCAATGTTACAGTATATTTTCTGGCAACACTATAAACCCACTATCCGACTCCTTTCAGTAAGCCACGGGGCAGGGAGGGTCTACTGGGCCACAACCGTGGCGGTTGAGGCCTTTTGTCAGTTCTTACTAGGGCCTGCCTACTGTGGCTCAGCAAACTGAGCCAAGTACAACCCTTTATGTACTGACTCTCAGTGGTAGCGAGGCAAGCAGTCACAGACGATTCCTGGTGGTTATTCAGGATCAAGAATCAATACCACTCCGACAAGCACAATAAGATCAGTTTCCAAGCCAGTGTTTCTCTTTGTAGAAAAGTCAAGTACTTTATTACATAGAAGACATATAAATCTACTGCTTGCTTAGTAATGCACAAATACCCGGTTCATGGGAGCAAGTCTATTTGCTTTCACAGGCCTGTACCATCTAGGCCTCAACCTGTCTATAGTAGTCTACCCCATCCCCACCTCCATTCACTGGGTTTCACCTCCCTATTTAGAGTTAGAGGTAGGTCTGTGTGTGCAGCTAATGCTGCCCCTACCTCCCCTCTGCCCCTGGTTTGGATTAGCACTCAATATTTTGGGCAGGGGCCTGTTTAGTCACTCACTAAGTTAATAGCAGTTGCGTTGGGGCACGTTCGGCAATCCTGTGGCAGCTGGATCTCACAAGTAGAAGGAATCCTCCAGGTGGTAAGCATCTGTCTTCTCCGGGGCTGCAAGGGAGCTGGCCATGTAGCGCACCGCTTTATGGTTTGCAGCAGGAATGGAGGCTTTTGTCGGGTGCTCTCTTCTGGGTGGCAGGAAATAGATTGTGGCTCTCTTCTGTCTGTAGTCTGGTGAGTATTTGACTTATGGCGCGGTGCACTGTGATACTACGTGGAGTACTTGGCACTTCTTCTTGAAAGTGATGGCCCCATACTTGCACATTACGATTCTTCAGTGTGGCGGAAGCCAGGCAGTATCTTCTGAACACAGTTCCTCGAGTCAATAACTTAAATTCTTCACAAAGGGCTCTGAGGGCACCTCTCAGGTCTCCTAATCTCAGGCATTGGCTCCAACCCAACAAAACACTTGGCAGTGTCACTGTCACATCGGCCACTTTTGGGGCACATGGGTCCACCAGCAGTTGCTTATCCATGCTTAAGTCTGACCTGCCACCCTTGTACACCTCTCGAGGTGCCTTACAGCTACAACGAGAATAAATTACAAAGGTTGCACAGCACAATCCAGCAGTTCTGTGAGACCTTCACTGCACTTGCGTAGTGAGTCTGTCAGACGAACCCTACGCAAGGGTCAATTGCAGCAATCCCTTCCACGATCCGCTCCTTCTACAGGATTGGCACTTCCTTCCCTCGCTCACAGTATGATATCTTGGCACCTAGGACAGTCCAGTCATTTCTCTTTCAGATCTGATTCCAAATGCTCTTCCCTCGCCTCTCTACAGTTGGCTGTCAGTGCAACACCAACCTTTGGTTGCACGCAGTCCGTGAATGTTCTGTGGGTTACCCCCACCTCTGTAAAAGAGAAAACTTGAACGAACAGCTCAACAGTTGAAGTTCCATTTTTAAACAGTTTTCGCAGACAGAAGATAAGTATTCCATGTCTTCTTCCATGGAAACGGTGTGGGTCGGTTCCGCTTTCATGTGTCCTGAACAGATCAACTTCCAGGCGTGGCCTCAGTCTGCAAGAATGCTCCATCCAACAGAATAGTCTCCAGGTAAAAGTTAGTTCTAAAAAAGAATAGTCTCCAGGTGGAGTGCCCAGCACAGAAGTACACAGAGATGAGAGCAGGCTGCCTCCAGCTATTTACGATTGCTCCTCACAGAGATCAGGAAGACAGACAAGAATCAGTCCCCCTTGAAATGACTCCTTTCCATTACAAAAGATACTGAAGGCCTCACCATGCACCTACCTAATTGCACCTGCTGTTAGAGTCCTTTACAGCCCAATGTATCTAAAAGGCCTTGGCATGACTAAGGACAGCCTGTCTTACCTCTTCACTATAGCGTCTGGTGCCCTTACCTCATCTCGGAGATTCCAACAACACACATGCTGTCTGGAGGAAGCAGCCCTAACACCATTTTGTACTCTGATCCAGGCTGTGGGCTTCCAGAATGGAGCCCACAGACCTGTATCACCTGTGCACAGCAAACTATAAGGTCTAGCACACACGCTTGTGTACACCGCACTGGATGTTGCGTTCAGGATTCCAGATTTATTGTTGAGCGCAAGAACTTTAGATGAATCAGCCTGTAAATGCTCATTAATATCTCACTGGTAGGAAGCTTGTCACTAAGGGCCAGAACCCAGACCCTCGGTTTGAGGTCTTCTCCTCCCAGGCAGCTTCGCTGTCCGTGCTTTCCTCTGACCCCATAAGGCAGGGTTCGAGACTCGCTTGTGCCCGCTGCTACGCTCCGCTCCAGCTGGTTTTGCCATTTTCCGTCCTCTCTCTGTGTCATTGTTGTCTTTTTCATTCCTTCTGTAGGTTTCTGCTGTGCCGTAGTGTTTTTTTCTCTGTGACTCACTTTCTGCTGTTCTGCTCTCCTGCATTGTGCCCCTGCATATTCCATTCCCATTGGTGAACCGCGTTTTTATTCTTCCCCCTTGTGCTCCGTTGGCTCGCTCCCCGTTTCCCGCCTAATCCTCAGCCCCCGATCGCCCCACTCCCGCCTCCCTGCTGCTCGTCTAGCCCCCCTCCCCTACAAATGGCACCTGCTGCGCAGTCGCACCGCTGGTGCGCCAAAGGCACACCTAAAGCAAGCCTGACCACAACCAGCGCCAGGAATCCTGGATCTCCAATTATCCATTGCTACGACACCAACACCCTCCTCGCACTCAACCCCTGAAGATACATAGAATGCCAGCAGGTCTCACCGAACACGACCCACGGCCAGTTCTCCTGCCTCTGCTGCAACCGGACCTTCGCCACCACCTCTACCCTCAACACCACCAGCACCGACAACACCCTCAGCTGCATCCTCCTCAACGTGCGCTCTGTACACAAATACTCTACTCCCTCTCGCCTGATGTCACCTTCTTCACAGAGACCTGGACCAATGCCGCCTCCGCCCCCGACATCAACACCGCCATTCCGGATGGCTACAAGATCCAGAGGAAAAACCGCCCCAACCACCCGGGAGGAGGACTCGCCATAGTCTACAAAAGCACCCTTCACCTCACCACCTCCAGCGAAACCTTCCCATCGGCCAAAACATCTGCATTTCCAGATCAAGACCAGCCCTAAGACCACACTCCGCGGGACACTCATCTACAGACCGCACGGCCCCTGGACGCCCTTCGCCACCGTCATCACCGATTTCATCGCACCCACGCCATCACATCAATGAACTACATACTCATTGAAGACCTCAATTTCCACCTTGACAACCCCAGCTACCCCAAATGCACCATCCTTCGTGACAACCTCGCCAGCATCGGACTCACCCACTCGTCAACACATCGACACACAAGGAAGGGCACACCCTCGACCCCATCTTCTCCGCAGGAAACAGCGCCCACTTCAGCCACACAACACAACCACCTTGGGCCGACCATCACTGCATCCACTTCACTGTCGATAAACCCAAAGCATCTAAACCAGCCCCACCCCCACCTCGAAGGAACTGGAGCAAGGTCACCAACGAGCAACTGAACTCCACCCTATCCCGAGACAACCACTCCCGGGCATCCAACGCTAACACCGCAGCCAGAGAACTCCTCATGTGGATCTCCAACTGCGCAGACGAGCTCGGCAAACAACTCCCCCGAAAAGCCGCCTGGTTCACCACCGACCTCCAAGAAGCTAGGCGCACCTGCCAGAGCTCGACAAATCCACTTGCCCCCTTGCATTTGCGAGGGAGAACGGATGAGGACGAGCTATTTTTAGGTCCTACTCACCCTTTCTGGCGAGTAGGAAGACAAACTAACGTTTGTCCTCTGTCTTTAAAAACGGAGCAAAAGTGACAAGATAACAAGGCATTTTTATTGCTCACAAAGGGACTGGGCAATAAAGATGCCTTTAAATCTTGTTAACTTGTCACTTTTGCTCCGTTTTCAGAGACAGAGGTCAAGTAGGTTGCAGTTGGGTCAAGGGGATTTTCCAAGTTACTAGACCTGCAGGACTAATACAATTTTTCAGATTTGTTGAGCCCTGCCTGCAGACGCCTGGAAAAGAAGTGGAGGAATACCAAGGCAACCGATCGCTACTCCACTTATAAGGATACCATGAGGGACTACCACAACCAAATCGGAACAACCAAAAGGAACTTGATCCACAACAAAATCCCCACCAACTCCAAGGAACTCTTCAACGTCATCCATGAATTCACCAACCAATGCAGCGAAGCCACAGACATCACCTCGTCCCAAGACCTCTGCGATAAGCTCGGAACCTACTTCCACCTCAAGATCCGAACACTCTACGGCAACTTCACCGGCCACCCACAAGACACCTCAACCAGTCCCCTGCCTCCCCAAGACACCAGCCAGGCCACCATCTCCAACTGGACACCAATCACGACCATGGACACTGTTGCAGCCATGAAAGGCATCCACTCAGGGGCTCCCACAGACCCCTGCTCCTGCACATCTACCACAGAGCCACCCCAACTGCAACACACCATCAACACCACCTTCAAAACCGGCACCTTCCCAGATGACGGGAAGAGCGCCAAAGTCAGGCCCCTGCTCAAGAAGCCTACAGCTGACCCCACCGACCTCAAAAACTACCAGCCCATCTCACTTCTCCCCTTCACAGCCAAAGTGGCAGAGAAAACAGTCAATCGGGAGCTGACACGATTCATCGAAGAGCACACCATCCTCGACCCGTCTCAATCCAGTTTCCGAGCCAACGACATCACCGAGACTGCCCTACTCGCCGCCACAGACAACATCCGCACCCTCCTGAACCAGGGCCACTCTGCGGACCTCATCCTCCTCGACCTGTCTGCAGACTTCGACACAGTCTCTCATCGCACACTAATCACCAGACTACACAACACCGGCATACAAGGAACTGCCCTAGACTGGATCCGCTCGTTCCTTACCGGAAGAAACCAAAGGATCACACTACCGCCCTTCCTCTTCGCCCCCACGGACATCACCTGCGGAGCCACCCAGGGTCATCTCTGAGCCCGACCCTCATCAATATCTACTTGGCCCCCCTCGCAGACATCATCCGACAATACGGCCTCAACATCGTATCCTACGCCGACGACACGCAAGTCATCCTCTCCCTCACCAAAGATCCCACCACCACAAAACTCAACTTCCAGAGAGGAATGCAAGAAGTGGAAATCTGGATGACCAACAGCTCCCTAAAACTCAACATCGAGAAGACAGAAGTCCTCGTCCTGGGAACCACCTCTTCCGCATGGGAAAACACCTGTTGGTCCACCGCCCACGGAACCCCACCTATCCCCACGGCCCACGCCAAGAACCTCTGCATTGTACTTGATTCTTCATTCACTCTGAACCGACTAGTCAAAGCCGTCACCTTGCAGCTGCTTCAACACCCTCCACATCCTCCGAAAGACCTTCAAATAGATCCCCCCCCCCCCCCCCCCCCCGAATCAAGAAAAATAGTCACCCACGCACTCATCAACAGCAGACTCGACTATGGCAATGCACTCTATGCTGGCATCAACAAATTCCTACTCCCCAAACAATACAGAACACCACAGCCAGATTCATCCTCGGCATACCCCGGCACAAACACATCAGCCAACAGCTGCTGCGACTCCACTTGCTCCCCGTTGAAAAGCAAGTCCCCTTCAAAATCGTCACCCGCGCCTACAAATGCCTGCACAACAATGGACCCAAATACCTCAACCACAGAATAAGCTTCCACGTACCCAAAAGTAACCTGCGATCATCCAACCTTGCACTGGCGGAAACCCTGCACATCCACAGAGCCAGAGCAGTTGGAAGATCATTTCCCACATCGCAGCCAAGACTTGAAACGAGCTACAGGCAGACATAAGATGCGTCCCATCCCTGAACACCTTCAGAAAAACTCTCAAGACCTGACTCGTCGACTGAACGGAGCAACACACCCCCCCCCACAGCGCCATGAGACCCTCATAGGTGAGTAGCTGCTTACAATTCCCTGATTGATTGATTGACTATCATTCTCTAACACTGCATGCGAAAGGGCCAGATTTAGTGTTGGTGGCAATCATTGCACGCATATTTGTTGGCACCTACCAAGCCCCAATGGCATCCTCCACAGAATCCTTCACTCTCTCCCTCCCATAATGGCCCTCCGCTCTCCTTAGCACCTTTCTCACAATTCCTTTATAGCACTACTCATATTAATACTCTGAGCCCTTTACAGTACACTCACATCATACAGAGACAATGAATTAATGTGTAAATCAATGTATATGAAACGCTACACAAGACTAGGAGTGTCATAAGGCCTAGTAGTTACTTGTCATCCATACTGGTAGGCTTTAAATGTAAAGAGTGATTCATCTGGAGAAACAAAGGTGCAGATTTACTAGGTTTTCATGCTACGCAGCGCAGTAACCAAAGTTGCTGGGGGGTGTTGTGTAAAAAGGAGCTAGCACAACAGTGCCATCTCTAGTAAGACATGGTGTTGTGGCTCTTTCCCCTCGCACTAGCTTACCTTAGGCTGCCTTGCGCCAACACAACATAGTAAAAGGGTGTGTACATGATATCAAGCATTTGTTTGGTACTTGAATGGTACGTTTCCAGTACATAATTCTGTGCTTTGACAAGGTTTAACACTTTACCACTTTGTATATGTGCTTCGAGGAGGAGTCATTTTTGAAGTAAATCTCTTTCTATCATAGACAGTAAATAGGATTTAACATCAAATACATGCGATCATCCATGTACCTAAAACAGTACGCCCCCTTGACATAAAGCACAAAGTAGAGGATAGTGCTACTTCATGTTACTGTAACAATATTTTCCAACTCAATTTGAGAATTTCTCTTGAAGTAAATCCCCAAAACACTTTGTGGCCTGTTTGTGTCACTTTTGTGATAAAATCCGGCACATACTGTTAGTTAATCTGCCCCATGACTTTAGGATATGAAACAAAACACAAGGGTTGGGGTTATCTATACTACTAAAAATGTATTACTACCCAAAGGAATCCTTTTTTTTAGCAACTATAGAATGATGAAAGATTAAGAAATAAGCAAACGGGTTTCAAACTTGTGCCTTGTAGTTAGCATGCAGCACTTTCATGCGAGTTCATAGTTCACTGTGCTATATTAGAAAGATGGTATCTTATGAAGCACAAGTAACAGAAAGATTTCTCACAAAAGAAGTAACCCACTGAGCTACTTACAGAAAATACATCTGTGATATATATGCTACACCTGTGCTTTGTAGCAGGAACATTAACGGTGTGTTTCCAGCTCTCCAGGAAGGTTGCTGTCGCGAAAGAGATGTTGATGGCTTTCCGGAGATGGGGGGGCAATGATTGTGCTGGCTTTGTTGAAGACGTGGTGTGGGCATGGGTCAGATGGGGATCCAGAGTGGACGGTGTTCATGATTTTGATGGTGCATCGTCGTTTACGTTGGACCATACGATCAGGTGGCTGGTGGACGCGGGGGTGGAGGTCTCGGTGGTTGGCGGGGAGGTCGTGGCGTTGAAGCTGTCGTGGATGTCTGCGATCTTGCGGTGGAAGTAGGTGGCCAGTGAGTTGCACAGGTCCTGTGAAGGGGGATGTCGTCGGTGTTGGAGCTGGGGTTGGAGAGTTCCTTCACGATGCTGAAGAGCTCTTCGCTGTTGTGTGCGTTGTTGTTCAGGCGGTTACTTGAATGCGGTCCTTTTGGCGGTTCTGATGAGTTGATGGTGTCTGGAGGTGGCGTTCTTGAGGGCCGTGTAGTTGTCTGGTGATCGGTCGTGAAGCCAGTTCTTCTCCAGTTTCCAGCATGCACGCTTGGAGGCCTGGAGGTCTTCAGTGAATCAGGTGGCTTTCTTGCTGGTGTGGCTGTTGGTGGGTGTTTTGAGCGGGGCGAGAGGGTTGGCGCAGTCTTCGATGCACTGTCGAAGTTTGAGGGCGGTAGTGTAAGGTTCGGTGGGGTTGGCTGGTGGGCTCTGTGCAAAGGTGGTAGCTAGCTGTTTTTCAGTGATTTTGCCCCAGCAGCGACGAGGTGTCTGTTGGGTGCGGTGGTACGTGGTGGGCTTCCTGAGGTGAAATGGACTCCACGGTGGTCGGTCCAGTGGGGTTCGGTGGTGTGGTTGAAGAAGAGGTGGGGGCTTGCAGAGAAGTCTAGCGTGTGACCGGCGGCATGGGTGGGTGTTGTCACGAGCTGTCTGAGTCCGAGGTTGGCGAGGTTTTCGATCAGGGTGGTGGAGTTGGTGTCGTTGTTGTTCTCAAGGTGGAAGTTCAGGTCCCCGAGGAGGATGTAGTCTGTGGAGGCAAAGGCGTGGATGCTGATAAGGTCAGCGATGGATTTTCTGAACTGTGGTCTGGGTCCAGAGGGTCTGTATATAAGGGTTCCTCTGAGGGTGGTGTTGGGGTCGGTGTGAATCTGGAAGTGTAGGTGTTCGGCGGTGCTGAGGGTGTCCCATCATGCCTCAGTGACTCCTACATGTGGTGGGCACCGGTGAGTGTTTAGGATGCCGTAAATGGCAAACACCTCAAGTCCTGGTGTCTTGGACTTACCATTTACTCTTCCGTAAAGCAAATTATCTTGTAAATAGAGAGCCCAGCCTGCTTTATTCAAGCTGAAACCTGTACACATTAGTGACCCAGGTTGGCTTCATGCTCCAGTTGGATTATGTTCTTTGCTATTTCATGAATACACAAAAGCCAGAGTTGTGTACCTTGGACTGGCATAGAAAGTAGTAAAACTGGTAACGTGGACACATCCACTGGGTTTATGTTTACTGGTGGACTTGTTTCAACAATCCGGCATGCTGCTATGGTGCCTGAGGATGATGTGTAATCTTGTTTGTTTTCACAGTATTCCCCCTCTCGTGTGCTGTGCAGAACTATGCCTGGGGGAAGATTGGACTTGACAGTGAGGTGGCCAAACTCTTGGCCAGCAGTGACCCTCTGGTGCAGATTAACACAAAGTTACCCTATGCAGAGGTAAGTGGCTGTTCTTTCTATCTTGTAGATTTTAAAGGAGGTTTAGATGTAAAGTTTAGCAATAAGTGATGCCTCTTTGTAAAGATAGCCAGAGTTTTCAAATGTTGTCTTTGCAAAGTGCAGGGAATAACTTGCAAAATGTGCAAATTCTTTCCATAGTGTAACATCTTTCTTTCTGGCCCTCTATGGCTTTCTGTGGGAGATTTTCATGGTGATGTAGAAAATCACTACTTCGGTGGTGGTAGTTCAGCAAGATGAGAGAGTTTTTCCTGTTTCATAATCTGATCTTGAGCAATAATAACATACTGGAAGCAAGTTTAACACCTTAGCTGCTTCGAACGTTCAGCGCCCAGTGCTAAACGTCCGAAGAACGAATGCTGGCCCGTCGGCCAACGGTCGTGCGCAGCACTGGGAAGGTAGCGCTCGTGACGACCGTTGGCAGACGGCAGCTCTTAAGGTGTTAAATAAACGAGAAGTTTGATTAATGGCTCACTACATTGTTTTACCAGGGAGTGCGAGAATGCAGTCATTTACTACTGTTCAAGTAAAAATGCATCTACCCCATCACTGTAATTAACTACCATAAAATGGTGGTGTATCATAACCTTATTATGGGGGCAGTAACCATACATGTTAAAAGAAGTATACCTTTTGGTGGACCTCAGTGGCCCACAGCACTTTTGTTGAGCAAGGTACCTAAAATGTTGGCTTCCCAAAATGTTGATCACTTTTCCTCCATCTAATTCTTGTGGCTTAGTCCCTTCGGCTAAAAATGATGCCTCCTATAGGTTGACTTTTGACCTGCTGGCCAAACCACCTCTCTCTCTTTCTCTCTCTTTCTCTCTCTCTATCTCTCTCTCTCTCTCTTTCTCTCTCTCTCTCACCTTCGATTTAATTATAGTGCGTTCAGTTGACTCAAATAGGACTGCTGTGACATAATAAAATACCAATGCCTTAGAATGACATGGCCGGCATGCAATTAGAAAGTTCTTTATATTTGGGATGTCCGATGTGTATGCACGCTGCTGCGGTGACAGTGTGCAGGCATGCCCATGAAAGCAACAGAGTGAACTGGTTTGCCTCAAACTGGAGCCGGATGCCAGGACTGAGCAGCTGACGGTTACGATTTCCACTCATTTTAGGCTTAAATAGGTCCGCAGTGTTGATGTATCATTGTGTAAGGTAAGTTTCTATTCACACTACCTTCTCACTCCTAAATTAAATTTTATGTGATGAGGCATACATGTGCATTTAATCTCTTGATAATAATGCCAGAGATGGCATCAACATACGCTCACAGTGTATAATGCCCTACCATTTATTCCCACAATATCCGGAGATCTCTTTGAGTTGATAAACTTCACCATAGTCATTATTTTGCGTCATGCCTCAATATCAAGTTTCTACTTCTTTCGTTGTTTGTCATTCTTAGACTGTTGTGTACTTATGCTGGTCGTGTGTGCTAGAATAGTGGGATGGGAGTTTCTATAGTGTGTTATTTCTGTGTTTATCACTGCCTGCACACCAGTGGGTTCTTCTTTGTAACTCCCTGATCCCACTTTGACACTCCAAGTTTTCAATGCTTTTTCCCACAAAGTGTCGCTTTTCTCTCCACCTGTTTAAATGCTGACCTAGAAGATTAAAAAGAGATCATTGTTCTAAGATCTGAAAGCTATGCTGCTTGCCCCGAGTATTCCGACACATTTCTCTCTGATCGCATTCAATTTTTATAATATTTCGTATGTGTCTCCTGATCTCTTCGAATCTTCAGCTCTGGATGGGAACTCACCCCAAAGGTGATGCCATCATTGTGGACAACAGGATTTCCCAGAAGACACTGGGGCAATGGATTGATGAGCATCCAGAGTGCCTAGGGTCAACGGTCAAGGATACATTCCATGGTCAGCTACCGTTCCTCTTCAAAGTATTGTCGGTCAACATCGCTCTGTCCATTCAAGCGCATCCCAACAAGGTAAGCCATAGACTATTTGGGATAGGAGGTGGGTGAAGGGACGGCACATAAAATGTACATTAAAATCCTTAAAACATATTCTGAAATAAGTTCACACTTCTTTATTTTTTCTTTTACAAAAGTGTCTGTATTCTTTGATTCTCTGTTTAGGGATCCATGGAGGTAAAGCTTTAGCTCTCTAACTAGGAAGTCCATGGTAGAGCTAATAAAATCTCATTATAGAGTAAAAAGAGCTGTTCACATAGGCACATTAGTGACATGTATTCTATGTTCTTTTGCAGACTTCTCACCCTTCATAATTTCTCCTAGTAGTTTGCAGTTTTGCTCAAAGGGCAAGTAATGTTATGTATATTGAACAATTCACACTTTGACCATTTTTGATTACTCACTTTGGTAACTGTGCACCTTTTAATTGAAAACTGGAGCTGCAGTCCACTTCACTGAAGACCTAGAGGCCATTGGTAAGGGAACTTATCACTGAGCTATAGTAAATATCTCATTGATTAACCCCAATTTACCTTATTAAGGACTCTACAAGATAGCTGGAAGAGGTTCCTCATCTTATGAATCACAGGTGTTCCACACCAACTGCCCACCAAAGATGTCACGGAGCAGCTCCTCCACTTACCCCCTTGTTCCTCATCAAGAACCCGTATTATGGTATTTGAAAAAAAATCCCACTAGCTTATCTGCATACTCCAATTGAAGGAGGTTGAGCTGAAAGGCTTTCTCCTTGCTTATTTTCTTGCCTTCACATAATGAAATCTCTTCTCAATTGAGTGCATCTACCCAGCAGAAATACGTCTACCAAGATCCTTACTGGTAAACATTGCAACTCACTCTGGTGCCTATTCACATACTAACAAACAAAATACATTTCGAATTAAGGTATCCTTTGCAGGAAAGGATTTTAACGTTTTCTTATTTAATATTTTATTGCTCAGTACTCCACCAATTTAGAAAGAGGAACACATTTCTCACCTTAGTAACAATGTGCGCATTCTCTATTTTAAGTCAACTTCATCATGCAGTGCAAGCGTCCTAACTTCAGTCACACAAACCAGAAATTGGGAATATCTAGAAATGGCGATACCGACAGATACTATTGGATGTGCTAGACCCTATGAGCATGTCATGTTACTGTCCAAAGCCATACATGACTAATGGACCCCTCGTTCTTTCCCAGAAGTTAAGTCTTTCCCCAAAAGGCATTCTTTGACCTTTGTCCGTAGAAAACAGAAAAATATGTGACTTTGTGGCTTAGTAGGAGGAAGTGTCTTAATATGATTTCTATTTTGCTCACAGTCACGTCATGGCCATAGAGCATCAGCCTCATAGAAAATTAAGTTAGTCCAAACTTGTGCTTGCCCTGAAACTCTTAACATTTCATCCATGGAAACCTTTTTTTTTTAATAAAAACTTATAGTACAGTCTGGTTAAAATAAAATGATAAAGAGGGCAATAACGAGTGATCATATCATAACTGTGTCTTAGTAACAGGAACCATGATTAAACATGGTGAAGGGGCAGATATAGGAATATACAGTTCCTGGCCATGGTTTTAAGTAGTTGTGGCTCTCCCTTCAAACGTTTTGGTGTGGAACGTTGGTGACCGTTACAGCAGAGGAATTTCAGTATCTTACCAATTCTTCTAATCTGGATTTCGACAGACTGTTCTTATCCCTCCTGAGACACCTGTTGGGGTAAAATACATTCCAAATCAGATCTATTAGTAGTGAGGCAATTCTCAACTTCAGCACCTTAACAGAAGAGAGATGTATTGGTTCAGAAGGGGTGATATGAATTCTGTAAGCCCCGCTTAAACCTATTTCTGTGGGTGCCATATATTACAAAACAAATGAATCAAAATTAAAGCATTAATAAAAAAGACTCATTATGATTGACAATAGCGCAATTCTTTTTATAAACAATTGCATAAAGCACCAGTGTTAACATTTTGTAGATGCCAAGTTTTGCAGGTCAGTTACTGGAATTAGCCCTGCAATCTCATAGATCCTAAGCCATAAATATTGCCACCATTTACCTCACATCTTGGCATACTTTTGTTGCCAGCTCTTGCAGTATTGGTGGGTTCCTCTAGTTTCGCACAACAGTCCATTCCTGCACGCCATTCAGATATAGTGGGTAAAGCTGCAATCTTCCATTTGCAGGAGAGATCTCTTTTGGCCACGATTTTAGCCATGCCAATCCGCTACTGTCCTCCACTTCGTAGAACCCCAAGTAAGGCTTGTGTTGGTGGGAGGTCAGCTTAACAGCCCGATACCTGAGTGAGGGCCTCCATGATCTGGTGCCAGTATGTCACAGTCAGGGGGTATTGCCAGGTCACATAGAAGAAGTCTGCATCAGGACATAAACAGCAGAGGCAGTTGGGGGCGAGGGGTTTTACTGCGTGCCAGAATCATCACAGGGTGAGGTATGCCATATTTAAGTAGTTCATCTGTATGAGCCTGACAGGCGGTGGAGGATGTGAGGTTCATACGCACCAGACTCCAGTCTAGATCATACCCGGGCCCAATACATTATTGCATTTTTGTTTCAAAGAGGGAAACCCGTTGGGTTGTTGAGGACTACTGCACAGTAAATTTGGGATATGCTTCCTTTCTCTAATTTTCCCATCTGCAGCTTGACTTCAAGCGGCGGTTTGGGCTTGGGACGTTCCACTAGTTGGTCTGCTTTGTATGCACTCCGAACATGTCGCAGTTGTAGATATATGTGGAATTGGGTCTGATTTTGCAAGTCATGAAATTAACAGATGTTATTCCCTTGAAGATATCACCCAGGCCCGCAAGCCTAATCTGTCTAATTTGACTAAGCCAGTAAGTTGTGCAGTGTGTGAAAGGTGCCTCCTTTGCCATAAAGGGGTTTTCTGTGTCGGGGATTTGTCCCATTCCATTTCATGCAGTGCTGTGAGCCAGCACATAAAGATCACTCTGGTGGCTATGGGGAGTCGTCGTGGGATTGGGTTATCGTATAGTATTCCCATCACTTAGTCCAGGAGTTAAAGTTCTGCCCGGTATGCCTGATCATCCCACTCCTCTGTCAGCCAGTCATTAGTAACTGATCCGTTCTGTAATAAAGTTTAAGGTCAGCCATGCCCATCACACCGTCATATACTGTGTGCCTTTATTTCCTCAGTGCTTTCTGGGTGTTGATGGTTGGACCTTTAAAAAGGACAAGCCACAGATGAGCGGTCTCAAATCGAGCTGTTTGGAATAGGTAGTGTTAAATTCTGAAAAAGGTATAAATCACGCAGAAGAATCATGATTTGAAGAGGGCGACCCTGCCCAATACATGGAGTGTCAACAATGGCCAACGTTGCAGGTCTGCTTTCACAGTCGTGAGTGCAGTCATGTTGAGACTCCGGTAAGACCAGAGTCACAGGAGACCTGGTCTCCCCACCTATTTAGAGCTTGTAATTTGGATAGATACAGGGGTGTGCCATGTTGCCTGTGGGACGATCCCCTCTGAGCAGGACCAGCATAGATGTATTCTAGTGAACCCGGAGGCTCGAGTCCTCTTCATACAGGTCCTGTAGTTCAATACATTGCATGCCCTTGTGGATGCAAGGGGAACAGTAGTATATTGTCTTCCTAGAGTGCTATTCGTTCTTTAGTATCTTCCTCCCACCACCACCCATGTCTTTTGGGAGTCACAACAAACCTACCAGGCAAAGGGCTCAATCACCAGAACTAGAAGGAATGGAGTGAGTAAGCATCCCTGTCTGGTTTCAATATGAATAGGGAAAGAGTCTGATAATATTCCAAATATTCCATTAATCAGCATCTGTGCTTAGGGCTCTGAGTAAAACAGTCCAATATATCTACGTATTTTATGTCCCAGTATTATTTTTCCCAGAACCTAGGACAGGAAGGATCAAGCCACCGAGTTGGAAGCATTTTTCAAAGTCAAGGTGTAGGAGGGCGGAGAGGTCTTCTAGTTTTCTAATATGGGTGATAGCCACATGCACTCGCCTTATGCAGTGATGCATGCCCTGGCAGGATATGCATCCACACTGATCTGGATGGACCCATTTGTTCAGTACCCGCCAGAGCCTGTTGACATGGAGCTGGACAAGTATCTTTACCTTTGCATTGATTAAGGATATGGGTCTCTATGAGGTACAGTGATTTGGAGACTGATCTAGGTTAGGGATTCCCACAATACTGGCCATATCTATCTCTGTGGGTAAGCTACTGTTCGCTGCTTCCGTGCATAGAATAAGTTGGTGTGTGAGATCAAGGATGTAAATTTGTGATAGTGCTCCAGCGGAAAGCCGTCCTGACCAGATGTCCTACCAAAGTTAATCTCATGTATTGCCACATCTATCGCCTCTGCCGTAAGCGACGTGTTGAGACCGATTCTGTCTGCAGTGCAGAGCAGTGTAAGTGGAATGTCCTCAAGTATGGACTTCTGCTGCTCATCTGCGGAACGTGGATGTTGTGCTTAACTTGGGCTGTAGTATGCGTTTAATACCGCTGCATTTTAAGAGAACCTACTCGTTGCGGAGCTAAATGTGTCCATTATCTCAGGGATGATCCGTGAGGCCACGCTTCTGATGGCCAGCCAGTAGAGCAACTTCCCAGACTTCTCACCATGTTCATTGGCTTTTTGCATCGAGGCTCTCCAGCAATGGTGGTCCTTGTCCTTGACCAACTGTCGAGGCTCCTCTTGGCCAGGGCCAATTGACAGCTGATGGTGTCAGCCGGTCGGCTAATGTATTGTTTCTCTAATTGTAAGGTGCTGGTTGGAAGCGCTGTAATTTCCTGCATTCTCTCTTCTCTGGTGCAACAGGTATAGTCTTTTTTTTTTTTTTGAAAACCTTTATTGATAAAAGCACAGTACACAGCGTCTGCCTACAACCCCTCAGGGCCGGCTGCTATGACAGATAGGAGAAGGATATAATAAAACCAATCGGACAGAACGCCTTTAAAACAGTCTCTGAGCACATAATATCGCATGGAGCCTAGAACCATAATATAAGGATAGAAAAAGGTTTAATTTTATGATTTTGTGGAGTACAATTTCTAAAACTACAAAGAGAGTAGAAGCTAACAATTGACCAGGATAGCTATCATCGTTCAAGGAGCACCCGGAAGGAGGCATAATAGAGGAAGGCATGTGTCAGAAGGCAATTTCACCGTCCTCAAAGAGCGAGGGCCAACCGCTATGACACATAATGTTACGATGCAATGAACCCCTTGACAACACTGAACCCCAACCCCAAGGAAGCAAAGAGGTGTAGAAGGAAAAGAAACAAAAGAAAGAAGAAAAGGAAAGAGGGCCATAGAAACAAAGAGAAAACATACAACACATCCCATCCCCCCACCCTGCATATCAGCGGAAGGCCACGGCCCACCCCCCCCCCCCCCAATAGGCATGCCTGTCGCCCCAAGAGAACCCCCAAGTGGGAAAGAGAATAGAGAGAGTAAGAGAAAACCGTCCCACTCTCCAACTCTCAGAAGAGGTGGGAGGAGGCAAATTTAACGTACTCCCGGTCCCCACCGGCCCCGTAAGCATCCCCAACCACAATTATCATCAGCACGACAGTAGTGGCAATCAAAACTGGAGGTGGGGAAGGACATTTCCAAACATGCGAATAAATCAGTCAAAAAAACAGTCCCATCCCAGTCCCAGCCCGTCAACACGTACAGAACACTAAAGAAGTCGCCAAGCCCTGGCCCGATCTTGGGAGACCCCGTGTATCCACCCCCCGCAAGAAGCCACAACCATAGGAGAAGGGAGAAATCAAAAGAACAAAGAAACCGCCTAACCCTGGCCCGATCTCGGATATCTCTCAGGACACACCCCTCGTCGAACGCCAACCCCCTCCACAACAAAGAGACCAGATGTAAGCAAAGAAGAAGGTGGAGACTCACGGTTACAAAATGGACGGCGCAAAATACCCATCAATGCATTGATCCCAAACAAAAGAGTCTCAAAGTTTTCCTGATAGCACAAATACAACAGGGGAAAAAGCGCAAGCTTCGACAAGAGAGTCTTCAAGGAGGCCAAAAATCGCTCAGCTAGCAGTCCCATTGCCGATGATGGTGGTGGAAACAAAGAAACAGTCCCCAAACGTGTAAACAATGTATCACAGGCAGAGTCGGTAGGCCGTCGTCCGCAGGCGCTAGTCCAGTAGTCCCGGGTCTCACCACCGCTAGAATCATTTGGTAACACTGTTGCAATCTCAGGCACCAACAGGGAAGTGTACAACAGGTATAGTCTTTGGCTATCCCTCTGATAGAGGCCTTGCTCGCTGCCCACAACTGCCCTGGCGTATCCACTGTAACTTGGTTAATTTCAAGATAGGTTTGTATTCCAGTGGAAAGGAACTCTATACCTTTCTTCTCCGCAAGGTACCAGGCATGGAGGCTCCGAATGAGTCTCGAGGCGCCTGTTTCTCCTTCCAGGTCTGCCACAATCGGGGAGTGATCGGTGATACCTCTGGGACAAATATTAACACCATTGACTCTTAACATATGGTTGCTAGGAACAATATGAAGTGTATACAAAAGAGTGATTTGTGAGCTGCGGATATATGGGTATATTCCATGCCATGGGGGTGCCAAATCCTCCAACTATCTCAATGGCCGAGGTAGTCCATCCAGTTTCTAAGTCTCTTGGTCCTTGCCAGTTGGTCCATCTTGGTGGGTGTGGGGGGATTTCGAGGTATCGATTTCTGGGTTAGGAGTAGCATTAAAATCCCCTACCATGGAAGTCGTTGCTAGAGTAAATTTTGAAATCGATGTTTGAGGGCTTCAAGATTCAGGGCATGCAGGTGGAGTGGAATGTACACAATTTGAACGTTATATAGTTTTCATTCTAGGAACCCCTCCACCCCAACGAACCTTCCCAAAGCGATCATCGATGTTACGAAAATGGGTTTTGTGTAGAAGTAACGCAACTCCTCTGGAGCCACGAGCGAATCCGCCATAATAGACCCTGTCCTATCCAAACCGCAGCAAGAAGGGACAATGGGAGCCTAACCGGAGGGTTTCTTCCAACATTAGAATAGAAGGTTGGAATCGTATCCTCCTTTTTGATACAGTCCCAAAAGGATGTTCACATTTCAAGACATAACAAACGGTTTCGTCATTTGGGAGTAGGAAATTGTGGCTATCAGTAATCCCGGGATGGGATGACAGTAGGTGGTGCCGGTGTGAGTCATCAGTAACCCGAAGTTAAGACGTCATATGGCATCTGATGGGTGAGCATGACTGTGGTGCTGAAAGTGTGAATGGTGCAAACAACAACAAAGAAATGACAAACACCTCACCTTCCCCCATTCCCTTCTGCCTTCTCCTCTTGAAGCATCTGTCGGACAGTAACTCCCCCCTGAACCAAAACATGATAACTATTCTCGGGGAATGAGAAGTGAACCTCCTCCTATTGATCAGATCTCTCGCTCATGCGGCGGGTCGTTGGGAGTGGCAGAGGGCAGGAAAGGAGCGGCCTGTGAGCGATCTCTCTATGCTCTGACTTTTCTCCAGGACTAGGGGCAGCACCATACATCACTCCTGGGTGTGAGGGTTTTGTAGACTCTCACTTGTAGGCACCTCCTAATGAGTTTCTATCCACTAATCTGAGCGTGTCTCTGGTGTCGGTGGATCCTCACAGTGTTGAGTGATCATCAGTTTATTTTGCAGGGTCGTTTCTGAACCCAGAGGAGTCAGAAGTGCCTCTGGCTCATGTTTGGCCTTTCCAGGATCTTTATAGCCTGTAAGAGCTGGGTTTCGCAGTTCGGGAAGGCCCTCTGGATCCATGCACTTGGATGTTACTACCTGGATTCAAAGCAAGTCCTTCCTTTCTGTTGCCCATTCCCAATCCTCCTCTTGGGTAATGAAGAAGTATGAACAGTCGTTGTAGATCACCTTTAGCTTCGCCAGGTCAGAGTTTTTCTTTCATTTCAACGAACCATTTCCATTGTATCTGGGTTGTGCTGATGTAATCTGGGAAGTTCATGACATAGAAGGATTGAAAATGGTTGGTGCAAACTTCTTGCAGAATAGTGCCTGTCTTGCTAGTTGAGTATGCAAGCTATCAGTGGTTGGGGGAAACGCTACCAGGGTGGCTGTGGGGCCAAGGATCTATGCGCTCATTCCAAAACTAACCATTGTGAAAGCTTTCCCTCAGCTTTCCCTCAGTCAGTTTTCGAGCAATGTCGTGGGAGGGGGTTCAGGGATTCTGCATCTTCCGGGAATACAACAAAATGGCGGTTATTATATTTCAACCTCTTTTCAGCATCTTCCACCCTTTGTTTGAGAGTTGCAGTGACCGAGAAAATTTCTGTCATGTTGGTTTTAAGGATGGCAACTTCGTCTTCTAGTGACAAGATCCTATCTTTTGACGCAATGACTCTGGACACGACATTGCAGAGATTTTGTCTGATAAGGGCATGTCCGCCCCCACTTCCCGGACTTTGCTCTCAACGGCTTCTCGAAAGACTTGGATAGTCTAAAAGAAGATGTTTAGGGCCGTAGGGTTTGTTGTTCCCGTGGGCAAGGGGTCATTCCTCTTTGGACCCATACCCAGCGCAGTCATGGTGGTTAATTTATCTATCTAGGTTGGGCGTGAAGCATGAGTCCCAGGATCTGTGGTGATTGTTCGCAATCTGGTGTGGTAGAAGGTGGTGCCTTGTGTTTGGGTAGGTCAGTGGGTCTGCAGCACTTCGGCCTGCTGGGATTTAGACTCTAGTATTGTATTATCGGAACTCTGCTTGCATGCAGGGTGTCTGTGGGTGTAGATGAGCCACACATAATCGTGGCATGCTCAATGAGTTTATGGTGTCCCTGGTGACTGGATGGTGAAATGTGTGGGTGCCTCGCTCTCTGTTCATTAGCCTGCTTTCCTCATGTGTGGAATGGGACAGCGCAAGCAGCTGGGGGTGAAGGGGGCATAGGGAATCCGTGGTCAGTCTGGAAAGTGAGATCTTAAGGGGTCAGTGGTGCTGTTCATTCAGGTGATCACTTCCCAATGCGGGCCTTGGAAGCCAGCACTCATGGATTGTAGCTACATCGCAGATTGGGTCCATGGTGCGGCCTCCTGGCTGCCCACCGAAGTCCTGAGTCAATGGTCTCCTCATAAGTATAACCGCAAGCCCACTTGCCCCAGTGTAGAAGGGAGGCAGCACAAGCAACTATGGACAGTTTGGTCATGGAGATGCAGGGGACCAGTCCATGGGCAGGGCCGCAGGCTGGACAATTCCCCTCCCTCTGTTTTTGTCACTGCTGGAGAGGTCTCAGGGTGTAACAACACCAGCACAAGGAGCTAGAATACTCCTGCCATCGTACCCACCCAGACCAGAGGCAGGAGGTCTCCAGGCACGGAGCACCCCAAAGCCATTGCGGAAGTGGGGCACTAGGACCTCTCCGCAGGTCCATTGCTGCGCTGGGCTCAGTTTTTGTCCTCCCAGGCAAGGCAGCTATTGAGCCACCGTGGCTCTCACCCTTTCGCCCCTCTGGGGGGGATCTGAGCAAATCCATCGGCTCCAGCCACCGACCGAGGCTCTCACAGGCGCACACAGCCAGCAGTGGTCGCTGTGTCAGGCCCTTGAGACTAGCTCGCCCTCCATGAGCTGCCATACAAGGTAAGAAGAGGGCGCTGTAATAACAGGGCTACGGCCTCTCCCCCCTATTAACTGCAGCCACTAAGTTTGTGATCGTGAGTCTCTCACCTCTGCTCCAGTGTCACTGTGGTGACCTATCCCTGGCCTTTTGCTCTAGCCCCCAATTTGAGAGAAGGCTGAGTGACAACTAAGTGCGCAATTCTCTTCCACGGCCACTGCAGCCCTTGCACCGGGACACAGGACAGGGGAGACTGCCATGGGCTATGTATGTTATTCCTCCCCAGGAGAATTGAGACTGCAGTTAGTGGGATTGCGGCGTATGGTGGGAGAGGTCCAGGAGCATCACTAGTATGCATTTGCCATCTTAACCAAGCAGGCCTCATTGGTGTACAACATATGTATCTTTTCACTCCTGATGTATGGCTTTGGCTGTTTGACGGTTCTGAAAATACGGTAACACTTTTCACACTTTTTGGCAATAGAGGGAACTGGAGATCAGAATAGTATAGGACCGTGCATGAAGACCGTATTGCGAATGTGATTTGCTCATGTCCCAGTATTAATCTTTGAATGCTCCATGGTGTATATTTGTTTGAGGGAGAATGGTAATGAAGTGTTTTATGGCAACTGATAAACCATTAGATGTTGGCATATCATCAGTAGGTACACTATAAGCATTTGGAGAGCGGGGCTTGCAGATTGGTTATACAGAAATTGATGATAGACGTTACTCAGAGGGCAATATTAAACCATAGTATACCTGCACATCTGCATGTCTTTTTTTGACTATAGCGCTAAGTGATGGAGTATTCAATAATTATAGTTAACCTAACAAACAAGCTGTATGGTGGAAGGAAATGTATCTGGAATCCTCACTGTAACCCCCTTGATATCCCTTTACTTTGCAGGACTTGGCCAGCAAACTTCACGACCTCTTTCCAGAACACTATCCAGACACTAACCACAAGCCTGAGATGGCTATCGCCCTGACACCCTTTGAGGGCATGTGTGGCTTCCGGCCCGTTGAGGAGATTGTTGCATTCCTTAAAAGTAAGAGTCCGAGAGAGGGAAAAGGTGATAGGATAATAGTAGAGAAACCTGAGATGGTGAAATGGATGGGGACAGCAGGAGGTCAAAGGGATTGTGGGAAGAGACCTAGCATTATTGGTAAGAGGCTAGGCACAAGGAGAGGGATGGCAGAGATGGGGACGATGCAAGAGAAGGAAGAGGAGGGAACCGATGGATTGAGGCAGGATTTGAGGGCATTGGAGACAAAGCATGGGAATAGATGGGACATGAGAGAGAAGAGATTGGATGATGAGAGGGAATTGATTGACGATGTAAGTGAGGGAAGAGAGGTGTACCACAGTTGGTAGAGAAGAGATGGGGCGATGGGATGGAAGAGAAGTGGTCTATGGAAGGGAGGCAAGAGGCCAGAGACAATTCAAAAGTCTCAAATGATGTGGAGGAGTAGATGGGGCTGATGCAAAAATAGAGAGTTGATCAGAGTTAAAAAATAAGTGACGGAAGTGAGGAGGAAATAATGCAATGAAGACTTTGAATATGGGAGGAAATATCAAGGAATGATAAGGGTGGATTTAAATATGAGAAAATATAAGACACTGGAAGGAAAGTGTGTTGGAAGTGAGGGTTAGAGGAGGTAGCACGATTAGAGGGAAGGAAGAGACTGGGGTGATTAGACGGAAAATGCGTTTGGATAGAAGAATGCGGGATAAGTAAGGGAAGCAGCATGAACAATGTGAGTGACCGAAGAAAATAGAAGTGAGCAGGTAATTTGAAGGAAGAGAAAGAGTGGACTGGAGGAGAGAAATCGAGGCAAATCTTCCAATACCTGCTGGGGATCCTGTGTGAAATACATGGGGAGTCTGTGTAATATCTGGGTGGCTTCTCTATTGTGCGACCTAGCAATGCAAAATTCAGAAAAGGCAAATGTATCTTCTGGGCTGGCAGTACTTCTGCACCTTCTAACACAGGCAAAGTATTAGCCAGGTCAGAATACCAAGGGTGTGGCTTTGCGGATGTGTTAAGTGGGTGTGCCTAGAGAAAGAAGCTCACCAGTAAATTCAGTAAATTCAGGCTACAATGAAATCCTTTGCTCGGGATCTCCATCAGTTGAGGTGTGAAAACAATCTCATTACCGAGCCTTCAATGTTTTGATGTTCCTGTTCTGAGCATCCACAGTACAGTGTTGCACACTGATTTGCCCAGCTCCCAGTGTTTCCGGAAGCTTTTCAATCTTGTAATCATCACTCTACTTCACTTTTTTCATGTTCTTTGCACTGCTTGTCATAGAAACCCTTCCTTTCTTGTCTCTCATGCTACCTCTCTGATTGCCAATCCTTCCAAGGCTTGGTGTGTGCCCGGGGGTCCCATACCCTCTGCGATTTGTATATATTTCCTTTATGACCTTGGCTATTGTGTGCATTACTGGTTGGCACCCTGGTCACCACGTTCCTGCTACATCTCTCTAGGCAGAAGGTCACCACAAAAACCAAAGCAGCAGTGTATGAGCTTTCCCACTTGAAAAATTTAAACCTCTACTTTTTGATTTCAGAGCAGTGCAAACCCTGGTCCTCTCTCTCCTGTTTGAAGGTAATCCTCTGTACAACGGTACCCGACACTGCGCTTGCATCCTACATGATGCAGCTACTCTTATTAATGGCTTAAAGTATAACTGTATCACCTACTGCTGTAGGATCTGTCTTTTTTCCACAGTCCCTTATTGTCTGCAAGACCAGTGGCGATACCCACAGACCTACCAGAAATTTATAACCCATCTTAACTGGCCAAAAAACGAACTACCTCGGTCAGATCACTTCACACCAGCAAGCCAGTACATTGCCAAGTTAAAGATGAAGTGCAAGAAAGCAAACAAAGGAAAAAAGCAGAAGGCACACGTTTTCACAGGATCTGGGACCACAGCCACACTAACATCAGAAATGCCCCAACACTCCTTGCGTTGAGAAAGAAACTAAAGAATCATCCCTTCATGGGACATTATTCCCCACACAGTCCGAAACCACTTTATACCCTCCTCTTGTAAACGAGTTTCAATCTTATGCCTGAGCCCTCGCCCACTAGTCAGCTCTCTGTTTCTTCCAAGATAGGTTACTGCTGTACAGCCATAGCTATATACATATATACGTACATACATATATACATCAGTTAGAAAGGTGGACTAACCATTGTACATGTTCTTCGTTGGCAGATGTACCTGAGTTCCGTACTCTGATTGGTAACACAGCAGCTGAGCAGCTGGAGCGCTGCTTGGCCGATGACCCGCGAGGTATGGCATTGGCACTGCGTACCTGCTTCACAAGCATGATGAAAAGAGAGAAGAAAGTCTTCGTGGACCAGTTGAACATGCTGGTGAAGAGAATCTCTGAGCAAGGTGCGTGAGAATAGCCAGAAAATGAGAAAAAGTAGATTTACCATATCTCTGTAGCTTCATTCAACCCTCTTTTTACCTGGTGTCTGCTGCTCACCATTTCTCTATACCACTTCTCTTTCCCGTTCTGTGTCCTTCAAACCCTGTCACGCATCCCCTCTTTGCGGCCCTTTCCACAGCTCCCAAAGTCTCTGCAACGCATACCAGCCTTAGCCTAGTTGGTCAATGCTAGGTATCTAGTGGTGACTGGTCAGCTGTATGCCTCAAACCTCAGTCATTTAAAGAATTTGGTGCCTCCCCTTGCCTTTTTGCTTTTCTCCCATTCTGGGCCTTTCTCCCTTCCCAGCACTCTCCTTTCAGACAATTATCAGCCCTAAGTCAACTGATGTCTTTTTTACTAACAACCATGTTCTCTGACCGATGTCCACCGGTCCTTAACACCATTTGAAAAAAGTGATGTTTGTTACATACGCCCTTCCATGCTGGGCCGTTTCCGCTGCTGTGCGGTAAACGAACAGGGCGGGGCCGTGACGAACCCCAGCCGTCATTAGCACACGAGTACCGTGGAGCGTGACGGCTGGGGTTCGTCATCAGCACGGAAGGTGACGTAAATAATTAATTTACTCTCTTAATTTCTATACAGGTAAGTACTTAATCAATGATAACTCAATTAAAAGGAAAGAAAACAGAGTCCGTGGTGTTAGAGTTTCTAAGGGTTTTATTCCTCATAAAGGAATCAGGATATCATGTTCTGACCACCACAGGGGTGTCAGAAGGGATAGATGAGCGCGCTCTCGTTTATTGACATTACATAGCTTATATACTTGATTTACATCATAGGTTTCAATGTGAGAGGCGTAACAGCTGAGAGAAGACAAGATAACAGTATACACGTGGTACCAATACATCATCAAGAGGCGTAAACTAGGCGTGAACTAGAGGTGTGTGCTAGAAACGTCACTGATAGGTGACGTAAGTGGGTGGCACCAAGGGGTGGTGCTAACAGAATGTTGCAATGTCAGCAGAAATCGGAAGCTTGGATGCGCGCGCAGCTGCATGACGTGTGACTGACGGGGTGCAGGGGTCTTGACATTTACACTGACGGAAAGAGACAGAAGTCTGGCATGTCAGATCAACTTGTACTTCTATCATATCTGATATCTGATGTTTAGGAACTATACTATCTGGGCGGAAAGGTCTCTAGGGCAGAAGCTATTCTATGCTAACTGTGGATGCGTGTATAAGCGCCTGAGTGTCTACATGTGAAGCGTGGGGGCACGGGGCCTTCCATGGAAGCATGGCAACGGAGGCTATGAATTACTTGCATTAAGACAGATCGGCCTTTTGGCTCTGCAGCTGGAGAGGATGTTTACAGGATCTAGTAGGCAGGAATGTATTCTCGGGGAGCGGAACAGATAACTCGAAGGTTATAGTCAGTCTTGGCAGAAAGCAGGCTTGAGCTGAGCGCGAGGGGCCGCGCTGAATATAGGGCATAGTTCATGAGTACAGAGGTAGCCTGGGCAGAGCCAGGAGCCACAAAAGAGGTTCAGATGGCAGGAATTCAGGGCCTACTCTGGCTAGAGCAGGAAAAAGTGAAAAGTGTACTACAAAAAGACGTTGGCATAGCATACTTAGGAACGGACTATATAATCCATTCATGGTGCGTCTGAAAGAGGACAAGTTGACGGTGGACGCAAATGTATTTGCGTCTTCATAGCTGGCACAGGAGGGAAGTTACATGCACTTTAAGCTGGTACATGGAGTCGGTGGGGTACGCGCTAGGGAACACAATATGGCCAAAATTTAATTTTCCTCATTCCCTCCTTGTTCCCTACGGACCCTTCATGAAATATCGATCCTCATGAATCGATCAGTCTGTTCTTGTAACATCATTTGTTCTTCTTTCTTTCGGTTACGTTTTGAGTGAAAACTGGAATGCTTAATACAAGAAGTGGCACATAGTCCACAAATCGCTGGCCCACACTGTAGGCACAAGCAGCAACTGAATACTAGGACTAGGCCAATGCCTAGGAAGGATAGGATCTTCCATCCCCAAGCTGTTAACGTTGTCCAGAACCAACCGGACCAAGTCCAGGTGCCTGGATTCTGATGTATCTGATTTGCAATTTTATGAAGACGGGTGATAGCTTGATATACAGATGGTGCATTCTGTGGAATGAAAACACAGCAGCTTGACCCGATGACCTTACAGGCTCCACCTCTATCTGCCAAGATGACGTCAATTACAAGACGATTCTGAAGGACAACAACCCGCATAGCGGACTGCTCCTCTGTTAAGTTTCCTAAGGCGGAGGTAGTCTCATTTACTACAGCTTCAAGTGTTCTAGTTAATCTGCGTATTAATTTACTATTCTGGACAGGGCCTAAGAAGAAAAAGAATCCTTTATTAAAGTCAGTGTACTGTTCCCATGCTGTTTCTGTGTAGTCGACGAGGGGGGCATCTCTTCTGGGTCTATTCTTTACTAGATTGCTATTTCTATGGTAATCAGAGGGAGCTAGAAAAACGGGTGGCAGAAGGAATGCAATGTAACAGGTACCATCCCAGTCTGGAGGTAGACGAATGTATGCGGTATGACCACACACAAAGTAAGAATGACTGATAGCTTTGAAGGATGATTTTCCATCATCACTGAATTCGACCACAGTAGTGCATTTACTATGACCTAAGTGTACTGAACCTTTCTTCTTGATACATAATTCACCAGTGACTGGCAGTACTGACATAATAGGTAGAACTGGTGCGGCTTCCGATTCGACAGTAAGAATCATAAGGCTAATTGTGTAATTACCTAATCCATATACTTCATTTTCTAGATCAGTTCCTATTCTAATGGGGAGTCCCTCCTTATCCGGGTAACAAACGTCTAGTAGGACCAAGTTCAAGTTTCCCCAAACCCAACCCCCATCGAAAACAGCAATGTCGGGATCTAAAGAGTTAATTATCTTAAACCATGCCCCGCAGGAGCCATTGTGAGTGAACGGATACGGAAAGAGAGGCAGTGCTCCCTTGTAATTCTGGTAGGGAGGGAGTCGGCCACATATCCAGCAATTCGTAGCATTGTTAGTTTGATGAGAATGATGTAACATACTAATGAATGTATTGTTGCGCAGCGCGAGTCTGTAGGAAAGCTCATGAGGAGGTAACTCACTAAAAGTGTGTTCAGCAGAGACATTGTAAGCAGATTGTTCACGCTTGAAGATAGGATAGTATATAGGTAACAAGATACTAGCAATGATTATTAATATACTGACAATAAACATAATTATTAGTGTCACTATGCAGTGACTACGAAGTGATTTGCAATATGTTCTTTTCTTTTCCTCTCTCTCTCTGACTCGATCTAGGGGATACATGTCAGAAACTATTTAACCGATTCACCTAGGGGAGGACTTAAACAATTAAACTGTCTGACTTGCTAGATCGTAACTTCATACGATATTGTTCTTGAGGAGTTTTTTCTCGTTTGGATTCGGAAAAGTCTTTATTATCAGAGTCTTTGGTGGGGGTGGGTGTGTCTTGTTCCGGTTTCAGTCCTGGGAATGTTTTGATATGGCTTAGGTGGACCCACCCCTTTCTTCCTTCCAATTTGACTGCGGTCTTTGTTGTTAGAAGAACGGTCTTCGGAGACTTCCAGCGGGGCTCCAACGGACTTTTCCTGTCGAAGTTTCGGACTAAAACAACGTCACCGGGGCGGACATCATGCTCCTTCACATCGGTGTTGTCAGGGAAGGCTGCGGCAACCTGTGAACGACATGATTGGAGTGCAGACATCAAGGAGGCAAGGTAATCTGTCAACATATTAGAATCAACATCGGTTATCTTTTTAGGAATGGGCGTCCCCCACATATTCGGTGGTCTTCCAAAGACCACTTCGTACGGAGATAGCCCTGATCTCGAATGGGCGACCATTCTCATATAGAATAGTGCCACCGGCAGGGCGACTATCCAGTCGACCCCTTTGTCCTGACATATTTTGGCAAGGCGAATCTTTAATGTCTGATTATGCCTTTCTACAAGGCCTGCTGCTTCTGGATGTCGGACACAATGGAACTTCCACTGGTATCCCAATAACAAGGAAACTTCTTTCATTAGGGCAGACGAGAATGGCTGACCGTTATCTGAGTACACAACACGAGGCAAGCCGTACCGTGGGAAAAATTCACGAACCAACTGTTTGGCAGTGGTCGGAGCAGTGTAATCTGGGACTGGATATGCTTCGGTCCAGCGGGACAGAGCACAGACAACTACGAGAACATATTTAAATCCTCGACAACGGTCCATCTGGATATAATCCATCTGGAGGACTTCAAAAGGGTGATCAGGAGGATGAAATCCACCTTGCTCTACAGGGACGCTTTTACCTGGATTGAACTGACAACAGATCATGCAAGTACGCACTTTCTGTTTTGCGGCTGCTCGTATGTGTTTATTGTTCCAGATATTTTGCAAACTGTCTAGCATTGCTTTCTCTCCTAAGTGGGCAGGACTATGTGCTGTATTTATCATGACTTGAACCATAGAGTCAGGGAGAAACCATGTAGATTTTCCCTTCGTCATCCAACCCTGATCTGTCTGGATCCCTCCTAGTTCGGTCCATTTCTTTATTTCGTCTGCAGTAGCATGTGTCTGAATGTCAATAACATCTAGTGTGGGATCTCTGACTGTCATGCAGTTTGTCGGATCTGTTATCTTTGTCGTGTCAGTTGTCTGAGTGTGAGTCAGTGCTGTATGTTTTGCTGTCTTATCTGCCAGGTCGTTACCCTGGGAAACAGAATCTGTGGCTTTAGTATGTGCTTTACACTTCATAACTGATATGGCTGAAGGCAGATGTATTGCTTCTAACAGTGCTTGAATGAGAGGACCGTGCTGGATCTTGGTCCCATGAGAGGTCAGGAAACCTCGTTCCTGCCAGAGCATACCAAAATCGTGTACAACTCCGAACGCATAACGGGAATCTGTGTATATGTTAACATTTCTGTTCTTCGCTAGAATACAGGCTTGGGTCAGAGCGATGAGCTCTGCTGCTTGAGCAGACAGTGTATCAATACGATGTGTTTCTTTAACTTCAGTTTCAGTGGTCACGGCATATGCGGCCACTAACTCTCCTGTACTTGTTCTCATGCATGAACCATCCACATAAAGTGTCAGGTCTGGATTTGTCAATGGAACATCTGTTAAATCTCGTCTGGGCTTTGTTACTGCATTAATAATCTCTATACAATCATGTGGAGCTGTATCTGTCATAACTGTAGGTAACAATGTTGCTGGATTCAAGATACTGCAGCGTCTGATTTCTATGTGTGGCTGGAATAATGTCAATTCGTAACCTGTCAGTCGTGCTATGGTCAAGTGTTGAGTCTGGGTTCTGTTTAACAGAACCTCTACAGAATGTGGAACTTGTACTGTTAACTGATGACCTAAAACAATTGAATCGCTTTGTCTGATTGCTAACGCTGTTGCTGCTACTGACTTTAAGCATGCAGGGAGTGCCTGTGCTACTGAATCCAATGTACTTGAAAAATAAGCGCAAGGCTTATGTGAACCTGCTTGATCTTGAGTGAGGACAGACAATGCTGTACCATCACGTTCTGTAACAAAAAGTGTAAACGGTTTATTGTAGCATGGTGTCGCTAAAACTGGTGCTTGGCATAAAGCTTTCTTTAATTCCTCAAAGGCTTGTGTGTGTTCCTGAGTCCAAGGAAGGACAGTCGAAGTCGCTGCCTCCTGTGTCGTTAACTGGATGAGTGGTTTAGCTAGAAATGCATATCGAGGAATCCATTGTCTGCAGTACGAGGTGAGGCCTATGAAGGCCCGCACTTCTTTTTGTGACTGGGGTCGGGGCATGTTTACTATTAACTGAATGCGATCGGGAGTGAGCTGTCTCCCCACTTTGGACAGCAAGTGACCCAAGTACACAACTTGCTGAACACAGAATTGTAGCTTCGAAGGAGACACCTTGTGTCCCTTGTCGGCCAGAAAATGCAAAACTATCAGGGATGCTTGTTCACATTCGGGCTCACTTCGTGCGGTGATCAGCAGATCATCGACGTACTGTAGTAAAGCTGTATTAACTGGCATTTGGATACAATCTAGTTGTCTTTTCAGGGCTTGACTATAGATGCTGGGGCTTTCTGTAAATCCTTGAGGTGCGCGGGAAAATTTGAAACTTCGTCCCTATTCGGGCGCCAAAATGACGTAAATAATTAATTTACTCTCTTAATTTCTATACAGGTAAGTACTTAATCAATGATAACTCAATTAAAAGGAAAGAAAACAGAGTCCGTGGTGTTAGAGTTTCTAAGGGTTTTATTCCTCATAAAGGAATCAGGATATCATGTTCTGACCACCACAGGGGTGTCAGAAGGGATAGATGAGCGCGCTCTCGTTTATTGACATTACATAGCTTATATACTTGATTTACATCATAGGTTTCAATGTGAGAGGCGTAACAGCTGAGAGAAGACAAGATAACAGTATACACGTGGTACCAATACATCATCAAGAGGCGTAAACTAGGCGTGAACTAGAGGTGTGTGCTAGAAACGTCACTGATAGGTGACGTAAGTGGGTGGCACCAAGCAGTGGTGCTAACAGAATGTTGCAATGTCAGCAGAAATCGGAAGCTTGGATGCGCGCGCAGCTGCATGACGTGTGACTGACGGGGTGCAGGGGTCTTGACATTTACACTGACGGAAAGAGACAGAAGTCTGGCATGTCAGATCAACTTGTACTTCTATCATATCTGATATCTGATGTTTAGGAACTATACTATCTGGGCGGAAAGGTCTCTAGGGCAGAAGCTATTCTATGCTAACTGTGGATGCGTGTATAAGCGCCTGAGTGTCTACATGTGAAGCGTGGGGGCACGGGGCCTTCCATGGAAGCATGGCAACGGAGGCTATGAATTACTTGCATTAAGACAGATCGGCCTTTTGGCTCTGCAGCTGGAGAGGATGTTTACAGGATCTAGTAGGCAGGAATGTATTCTCGGGGAGCGGAACAGATAACTCGAAGGTTATAGTCAGTCTTGGCAGAAAGCAGGCTTGAGCTGAGCGCGAGGGGCCGCGCTGAATATAGGGCATAGTTCATGAGTACAGAGGTAGCCTGGGCAGAGCCAGGAGCCACAAAAGAGGTTCAGATGGCAGGAATTCAGGGCCTACTCTGGCTAGAGCAGGAAAAAGTGAAAAGTGTACTACAAAAAGACGTTGGCATAGCATACTTAGGAACGGACTATATAATCCATTCATGGTGCGTCTGAAAGAGGACAAGTTGACGGTGGACGCAAATGTATTTGCGTCTTCATAGCTGGCACAGGAGGGAAGTTACATGCACTTTAAGCTGGTACATGGAGTCGGTGGGGTACGCGCTAGGGAACACAATATGGCCAAAATTTAATTTTCCTCAAAGGGGTTAATGTCTTGTTGCATGTATGCAGTTTTTTTCTGCACTGTAGCACTGAGACATAGTTCAGCCAAACCACCCTGTACTCTTTGTGTTGTCTAGTGCAATACTATCCTTAGACACAGTTCAGCTGAAGAGCCTCATCATCTGGCTTGTCTATCTTTAGTACTAAGATACATGTAGCTCAAGCATCTACTACTTGCTTCAGAACTGAGACCCTCAAACAGCTCATGCAGACATCACATTTATTTATTTTTATATGCCCTCTTTGTTTCTGTCTAGCCTCCTCCATTCACCTCGCTTGACTCCTTTTAGATCTCACAATCACTTTCCATTTTTTCTCCCCTACCCTGCTCCCTACTGTGTTATGCTTTCGTATCTCTTCTTATTTTTCTCTCGTATATTCCCTGCCTGCTCCATGTCTTTGTCCCACTGCCTCTTATCTCCCTTTTGCTTTTGTATTTCTTGTGGTCCCTTGATCATGTACACTATTGTTCTTTTCCCAACAGTTGCAACTGGCAAAGATACTTCAGACAGTAATGGGGAACTTCTGCTACGGCTGCACTCCCAGTTTCCAGGTGACATTGGCTGCTTTGCAATTTATTTCCTAAACTTGGTGAAGCTGAAGCCGGGGGAGGCCATGTTCTTGGGAGCCAACGAGCCACACGCCTACCTGTCTGGAGGTGAGTATGTGTTTGGAGACAGCATTGTACACATCGTGTCTGTGATTGAGTGTGCAGACTACCTTCCTCTCCACTTCAAAGCTTAATCCATTTATGACTGTGCATTGGAATACTGACACACTACCCTCCTAGGCGTCCCTAGTTGTGCAGGTATGCCCATTCAAGGCAAATGATTATTTGTGCAGGGTACCAGAGATCTTTTCCGGTAGCGATGGTTAACTCTGAAAGCAGTTGTCCATACATCCTGCCCTGCATTAGACTGTGCAAGAGATTGAAGCAGTCAGCCCAATCTTCCTCCAGGGGGCTACAGTAATTGACTTTTCTTCTCTGCAAAAAGTTTTTAAAAACTTGCAAGATCACATACTTGCTTACGTAATGCTTACACAAATTGGCGAAAAGGTCCTAATCTCTAAAGAGGCACTAATGAAATGTTCAAATACTGTAATCTTGTGCCATGCAGGCACGGCACTCCCAATAAATCGCTGAACAAATGCAGTAAAACTATGCATTTTACACTTTTGGTTAAGAGTAGAAAAGTTAGAAAGCCATATGCACTAATTGCAGTTTAAAAAGATATATTGACATGAAATATCGTATGGCCGGTCGTTGTTTAAAATTTATATAAACTTCAGGTGCTAAAGGAGATTTACGGCGCTCTAGAAGGAATACACTAAACATCAAAATGTTGTTACTATTAAAGGTCCGGGTGCTTGCAATGCAATTGTGGAAGACAGCACCCCACTTCCCACCGCGTAATCAACAGATTAGGCACACTTGATAACAATATGGTATTGCAGCACTCCACTTATCACAACATGTAAAGTCTTTTGTTAATTAATTTAGCACTTCAGCAATATCAAATAGTCCAAACGCTCTTGGGAGTTTCTTCTTTTATTTGTTTATATATCCAACTCCAATCCCATGCCAACGTGTTTCGCTGAGGTTATTGACAACCCTCCGGCTTCATCAGGGCTGGAAGTAATACAGAATGCGTTTTTTACAATCCACACTTCATTTAAATAAAACAATTCTTAATTGCAGATCCCTTTAAGACCCAAAACAACAACCCTGTGCTTTAAACACCTATCCAAGGTGACATTACCATGCACAGAATACATGTTTGTTCATATAGTGCACCGTGTGATACATTCAACAGTTTTGAAAGGCAATATTCTCAAACTAAATAAATAGCAACATACAGTACTTGCAATATTACATTATTACAACGGTGCCGCAATCAATGCATGTGTTACATTCCAGTGAAAGGAAAATGATTTATTTCTACTGAGACCACTCGTGACATTTTCACTTCATTCCCATGTGTACTACTCAATTACTAGAGATAGTATTTACCTCAACTTGGCTTTGCAATTCAACCTAATTAAAAATAAAAGCAAACAAATACTTAGTCTATTCCCTTTTGGCACGAGGACTGCACTACGAATCAATGCGCTATTATTCCACACAATTTTGTATAACTTCAAAACATGTCCTACATCCTGTTCTGCAAATAAATTCCTCTCCAGTATCCTTTCTCTATTTTCTAGATTCCATCAGTAACAAATCCGTTTAATTCTTTTGTCCTAAAATAAATAGAGGCACATCTAAATCTTACTAATTACAAAACCTGGTCATAGCGTTTCTTACTGCCGCCATTCAATGGTCTATCTTACCTGTATATGACAGGCAGGGCGTATACTGCGGCGTTATGGCTAAATGTCAGTATGTCCCACTTCACATCAAATTGGTGATAATCCAATCTGTAAATTAACAACAGTCTTACTACACACGTCTATCCGATCCTAAAGTATCCATCGTTAATTCCCATACCAATTTCAAACAGAAATCGTACCTTTCTATTGCCGATTCTGTGAACCAACCGCGCTTCTCGCCGCCGCCCATTTTTCCTCTGGTTCCGCCTGCAAAGTTATAAATTACTTTTACTCCTTCTCCAGAGTTCAAATTTGCTATTAAGCCCCCTCCACCTTCGTCTTGCTTACCTTTCTCGGTACTCCCGTGTGCCTCCCGAGTACAGGAAACACACTGCTGCCTCCTGCTTCCGTTATGCTGCCTCTATAGCAGGGGTCTCCAACCTTTTCTGTAGTGAGAGGTACTTCTGATCAGTGAAAATTGTCGTGAGCTACTAAAGGCCAAGCAACTCGCGCATTTTTCGAAGACACCTCCCACGCCCTACTTCATTGCCTTTAAGTCTAATTTCTTTGTGGCCCATACTGTGGTTTGAACAAAATACAACTATAGAGCTGTTCAAAGCTGTCAGCAGACTGAAAATCATAACATAGTAAACTGTATATCTGTCTCACACCTCATTCACCACACTGCTATGCAATGCGTCCCATAACATGATAACTGCAACTTGGTGTTTATCAGGCAAGACAAGGAAGCCCATCCAAAATAGGATAAAAAAACTAAGAAAACACTTTGAACCCCCTACCCTGCCCATGCCATAGCCTGCTAACTATGTAGGTAAGTGCTTCAGTGCAGCACATTAGTAAGCGCTATTAAAATGCTTCAATAGAAGGCATCCCCTTTCTTATCAAAAAAAGTTAAACAAAGCAAGAACCATGCTAAATAAAGACAGAACATCAATGGGATCAAAGTGCATTAATAAAATCACTGCCTTAAGGACTTATGAGCCTTGCTTAGAAAAATCCCACACAAGAAGAAATTGCATCAACTCAGCCACTAAAATTGTAAACTGCCTCTATTAAACGCAAACCAGTAGAAGTACTTACAAAACAATTTGTTTTGCGTATCTGTTGTGCAGCAAAACACAGCTCCTTGTCACACAAGCAGAGCTGCCTTGGCACAAAGGTAGAGTGTGTGAGACAGAGACTGGGAGCGACAGGACAGAGAGGGGAAGGGCCTGTTTTGGGAGGATTGGGTCAGTACATGTAAAGCGCTTTGATTGAAACATCGCTGCCACAGTGCTTTAAAATTTGAAAGAAGATATAATAAAGCACATTGTCAGCTGATGGTAAAATCAAAGGGCCTTGCATGCACTGAGCCGCTTTAATTGACTACCACGCAAAGGCAAATTTAAAGCGTGCTGTAGTAGTACGTGAAAGTGGCTCTTGCAGACAAGAATCTTTGATTTTAACATTGCCTGCCACCGCAGTTGCTGCCCGGTGCCTGCAAGGATCTTGGACTTTAATTTAACCTCGGCTGCCACCGTGGTTTGTTAAGGAAGTCAAATATAAAGCACGGTTGCAGCCGATGTTAAAAAAGGTCCTTGCATGCACTAATCATGAGTCAGTCACTGATGGCTACAGGTATGTATAGGTCAGGAAATATATATATATACATATATATATATATTTTTTTTAATATTATATTAATTAAAAATGCAGACTGCGCAGCTTCTGAGCGGTGGTCTTTTGATAAGGTTCTTCAGGGGGTGTGACCCAGGAAGGTTGAATGGCATGCAGATTGTCACAGGGAAGGAATTCTGTCAACGGTAAGGACAGTCAATAAAGGAGACTCTGCCAACTCGAGTACTGAGCAGCAAGCTGGAATGCAACAGCTGTCGCCAACTGCCGCTGGAATCCAACACTTTTAGTAGATTAAGGACCAGTTTCCAAGTCCAAAATATGTCCCCTCTCATCCAAGGCTTCCCTGTTTGAAGAGCACAACATCTTCAGACTACCCTTGTGAGACGAGACGCCATTTAACAAGAGGAAAGGCAGCTGGCCTGCTCACATTCATCTGCCCAGAGACATCACTAGCACCAAACTGTAAAGCTGCTTTCACTGACTTCCACACGAAGGCAAATTTAAAGCGTGTGTAAGTCAGTGAAAGCAGTTCAAGGCAGGCAAGGACTTTTGATTTTTAACATTGGCTTCCGCTGTTGTAGCAGCTCGGTGCCTGCAGGATCTTTGCATTCACTGAGCAGCTTTCGAATTTAAAGCGTGCTGTGATCAGTGAAAGCTGCTCAGTGAATGCAAAGATCCTGCAGGCACAGAGCTGCTACAACAGCGGAAGCCAACAGTGTTAAAAATCAAAAGTCTTTGTCTGCCTTGAACTGCTCTCACTGACTTACACACGCTTTAAATTTGCCTTTGCGTGATAGTGAGAGTAGTTGGTGCAGGCAAGGACTTTGGATTTTTAAATCAGCTCTGAGCGCGGTAGCTGCTCACTGCCTGCAGGATCTTGATTTTATTATCGGCTGCCATCGCGCTTTGTTACTGAAGGCAGGTGTAAAGCACGGTGGCAGCCGATATTAAAATCGTACACAGTTTTACCAACAATACTTATAATAATCAGGGGGAACACTTACCAGTCTTGCGCAGCTTCCCAGGAGGATGAGATAGGCCAGATGGCAATTATGAAAGGCGCCACGGCGCGGGATTTTAGGAAGAACGTCACGTTCTTTGGCCCGCCCCGCCCCAGCTAAGCTCATTCAGCTAATCAGAGCAGCTGTTTTGTGAGTGGGCGGGCAAGGTCTTAAATCTGCGAAAGACAATGAAAGGATAAAAAAATAGACTGTTTAAATGACCTCTCGTAATTGGAAAGTAGCGCAAGCTACTCCCAGAGGGTCGGCGAGCTACCAGTAGCTCGCGATCGACCGGTTGGAGACCCGTGCTCTATAGACACAAACAACGGACTATCTGCATAAATACCGCGACCGCCATCTTGGAACGAATATGTTTACTTTCTGTTTTCAATTACTACGCATAAGGATAATGGGTATATCATTACGTGAAAGTCATATTATTAGGCCCAAAATCCCTGACTATACATGTCAATATTAACCCTACCTCGCAACTAAGTATGTCTCAATCGGTCACTACGTGTTAAACAATAATTACTTATTGAACATTTATTTCTGCTATTCATGATCGCACAAAGGTGCTCCTTTGCCTATTCCTCATTGAAACTGAACAGTATCAATGCCTAAATCAATCTCCCAGGAAGAACTTAAGCTCCTGGTCAAAATTTAAGCCATCCTCTACCGCCCTTAAGCGCATGATCCATCGTGCCTCCTGCCTCCTCAATCTCAGTTCCCTGTTTCCACCTCGTGGGTCAACCAGTATATGATCAATACCATAAAATGTAAAGCTTCTACTATGGTCCTGCTTGTTACAATTGTGTAAATGTTCCGCAATCGGATACCTCACATCATTGTTTTTAACAGCTCTTAGATGTTCACTCATTCTTTCTTTAAGCATGCGGATTGTGCTGCCCACATACACTCTCAAACATTTACATTCAATGATATAGATGACATACTTTGTACTACATGTAATGTTCATCCTAATATCATACTTTTTCTCATCTTTGATTTGAAAGCTCTTGGTTTTGCCTTTGGCACATCTGCACATTCCACAATGGCCACATTTATAAAATCCTTTTGAATGTTGATCTAGCCAGGTAACATGTTGTTCTGATATTCGATAACTGGGGCTTAATAGAGATCCCAAGGTCTGACCTCTTCTATAGGTTACTTGTGGTCTTCCCCCTATGTGTTTCTTCAGTGTATTATCAAATCTCAGAATATCCCAATACTTGTTCATGCTTTGTAATAATACATTATTACTGGAGTATAAGTTGTAATTAGTCTAATGGGCTGTTCCTCCCTCGTATGTTTATCCGAGGGTTTGAGCATCTCACTAAGCTCCCCTTTCAAAGCCCTCTGTTTACCCATCCTTACATTTTGTTGTTTAAAATGTATACAACATCTGTCTAAACTCTTTTTCATTTTTCCATTCCACTAGTTTCAAGTATATTCTGAGTCTTGTGTTTTGTGTTACTGTGAATCTGAAGCACGCTTGGTTGGAAATGTACAAGTTCACAATCTGACTATAGACAGCAGAGATACTACTCAGTTTACAAAAACTTTTCAGGTTAGAGACAGCATTCATGTTGCTTAAATCCTAAAAAATTAGACTTGGCTCTGATTTAAAACCTTTTATTCTAGCAAGATGCCCATCATATGGACAGCCTGGGCACAAGTTAATTCTTAAAATAGGCCAAAATAACTACCATGGTGTCAGAGTAACTTAATGCAAGGATGGGCACATCTATGCATATGATTCCCACCATTATGCGAGTGGTGGACCATGTAATTGCAGATGTAAAAGCATCATCTGGAGGAACACCATCTCCTTCATGCCAGGCAGGCTGGGTTTCGGCCCCAACATAGCACAGAACTAGTCATGGCCTTGGTCGCCAATGAGCTGAGAGTCAGGGCAGACAATAAACAGCCATGCGCCCTGATTCTCCTAGACTTATCGGCGGCTTTTGATACGGTCAGCCACACCATCTTGCTGGACCGTATCGCGAAGTTGGGGATCACAGGCCAGGTGCTAAAGTGGCTGGAATCCTTCCTGTCAGGTTGAACCCAGAGAGTGTAGCTGGGAGACCAGTTATCCGGGATCCGTGATGTGACTTGGGGGGGTGCCCCAGGGGTCGGCTCTATCCCCCCTGCTTTTCAATATCTATTTACAACCGCTGGTGGAGGAGCTCATGCGTATGAACTGCGAAATTTTCAATTACGCAGATGACACCCAGCTATTGGTCCAGCTGAATGACACTAAAGAGGCCCAGGAATCAGTGAGGAATCTGCTCAGCTTCACGGTCAACTGGATGACTAACAATCTGTTGAAAGTGAACGCTGATAAAACGGTGGTTCTGGTGATCAGCAACAGAGAGGATCCCTGGAGTGACCTGTATTGGCCCCCAGAGTTAGGAACCACCCCTTATCCAGTATTTGGGTGTCTTTCATAGATTCACATGCCTGAATCATTCCCCGTCGCCGAGACGGGAGCCTCCGGTACATAAAAATAGTAATGTCCTAAGGACATACATGGAGAACATAGGCCGAAGGGCCTCCCCTTAGGGGCCTTTCCACGTCCTTATGTAAAAAGGACCGAACTCTCATCGTTAGCCAATCAGCTCCGACCTCCCTCTAGAACCTTCCCGGGAGGAGCCTCCGTCCCTCAGATTTTCTACCGCACGTTGTGCTAGGGAGTCTCCAACCTGAGCTCCTCAGGTTTTTTCTTCAAAGTCTTCACACTTCTCTGGAAGTCCCTTTTTTCAAAGGAGTGAATATCTTCGACTGCCTTATTCCATGTCGGAATCGAATAAAAAGGCTTCGTCCATGGCGGACTCGCAAAAGAAAGCCCTTTTCAGGGCCTGTTCCTCCTGCGGCAAGAAGCGGATCCACGCGGAGGATAAGCACGATCTGTGCTTGTATTGCCTGTACCCTGACCACGTCTCTGACAAGTGCAGGGTGTGTAGAGCCTTCCCAAAAAAGACTGTGAAGGAAAGAGAGGCTCGCCTTCTCGAATGGCTCGACAGGCTTAAGGACCGAGACACTCTGGAATCTTCAGAGAGTAGTGTCTCCGTGTCCTCGAAAGTCTCCAGGAAGAGACCCAGGGTGCAGTCCCCTGGAGAGACAGACACTCCTCCTAAGAAGGCACACAGGAAACCTTCGGAGGCACGTTCCACTACTTCTTCCGTGTCTGTTCGAGACGACCAAAAGTTCAAGAGGCCTGCTCCGTCTACCAAGAGGACCACCTCGGTCTCGACCACCGTGTCGACTACTACGGCCTCATCGCCCTCTGCGGCGGCCACAACGACCACTACCGCGTCCTCAGGCGCGCCTGTTTCCTCTACCATTCCTTTGAAGTCTTCGTCTAAGACGAAAACAGGGCCGTCGACGGTGTCCCCGCTGTCTGCGTCATCGTCAACTAAACAGTCAAAGTCAGGTTCGAAGGGTCCGCCTTCACCGAAGAAATCGCAGGCAGAAGGCTCTAATACGAGGAAGTCGACAGTGGAGTTGTCACCGAAAACGCCTGTCCCTACAACAGTGTCGAAATCGTTGACGTCGTCAACCCACACCAAGGCCTCGTCGGCGGCTGGTGCGCCATCCAACGGCACGTCGTCGGAAGGGACTCCGGCGCCATCATGGAAGGAGTCCAGGTTGGTCGAGGTCTCCATCCACTCGATTCCGCCTTCCACGGTTCCCTCTACAACGAAGGGAGTACCTGCCGCGCCTGGCAAATCCGGGGCGCAGATCACCCCGGAATCAACGTCTCCCAGCAGGGTGGAGGCATTCCCCTCGCAAGTAATTCTACAAAGTGAGGATTCCGAGGAGGAAAACCAGCCCGATCCGGCCACCTCTATCTCGGACCTTCACGTTAAGTGCCAAAGTACGGACGAGGAACATGAGGAATTCACTTATCAGGAACATTCCGTACACACAAGTGTCCGCACGGACAACACCCCGATCTGTTTGCCCGTGTCTCTGGTCAACGACTTGCGCTGCCTTGTGCAAGACTATAAACAACGGTTCCCGGATGCCGACAGCGGGACCCAGGTACCGGTCACCCAGGCCCCACCGTCTACCCCGCGTCCTTCCGCTCACCAGGGCCGACCTCGGAACCAACCCCAGCCTCGTGCTCGGTCCCAACCTCAGGTAGATGAATCCTCTGAGGACGAGGAAGAGGAGGTGGAATTAGAGGAAGGTGAGGTACAAGACGTCGACTCAGACCAGAACGACGATGAGGCCGATGCTGCGTCATCCCAGCATTCGTCATCCCCGGCTTCCCCGCAACCGCGCCAAACAGAGGCGGCGGAAGTTGGGGGTTTCCACAAACTAGTGGACAGGGCGGCTAAGAGGTTTCACATGGCAGTGGAATCCACGGAAACAGAATGCTTCCTCCATGACTTCAAGGAGCACAGCCAGAAATCGGCCAAGTCTATTCCAATAATAGACTTTCTGTGGGACCAGGGCAAGAAATTAATGCTAACGCCTGCCTCGGTGCCTGCGGTGGTTCCGCGCCTGGACAAGAAATATAAGGCCCCGCTTACGGCGGCAGCTTGCCTTAACGGCCACCCTAAACCGGATTCGGTGGTGACCCAAGCGGCCCAAAAACAATCCCGCAACCCATCCTCGCCACTGTCCGCCCCGCCGGACAAGGAAGGCAGAAAACTGGACACCATAGGCAAACGGTTCTCTACCACGTCCGCCATGACCATCAAGGTGGCGAATTCCATCGCCCTGCTGGGGCGCTACAACCGCCAACTGTGGGAAGACATTGCCCCCTACCTGCAAGAACTGTCTGACACGGTCCAGAACGAGGTTAAAGCCCTCCTGGCGGAAGGACAAAACTCTGCAGCGGAGATCATCGACTGCGCGATCGACGCAGCCATGACTGGGTTCCGTCAGTTGGCCGGGGCTGCCGTGCTCCGCCGCCAAGGCTGGCTCAAGGCCACGTCTTTCCGACAGGAAGTCCAATCGAAGGTGCTGGACATGCCGTTCGATGGTCAGTATATTTTGGGGAAAAGATCGACGAAGCACTACAGGCCATTAAGAAGGATACCGACACTGCAAGGGCGCTGGGCTCCCTACAGTCCCGGAACCAGTCGTTTCGGGGTGGCCGCTCCAGAGGTCAATACTCCTACAGAGGTTCCTACCAGAACAGGTCCTCCTACTCGTACAACAACAGGAATCAGTCCCAGCACAAGCAGCAGAACCGACAGTCGTCCTATGGGAGGTCCTCCTTCAGAGGCAAATCCGCCAAGAAGGGCACTGGCGGCCGCCAGTGACCATTTACTCCAGCCAGTCCCACCACCGTCTCAATCCTTTCAAATCGGAGGAAAACTGACCCACTTCCTCCCCAATTGGCGCAAAATCACTACGGATCGGTGGGTACTACAAATGATACAACTTGGACATTCTCTCGAATTCACCAACACCCCTCCCAATACACCTCCCCTGAAGCGTGCTCACAAACACCTACACCTGCTTCTCAAGGAAGTCACCATCATGTTAGGAAAAGGGGCCATCGAAAGGGTCCCGGCGTCCCTGAAGGGGACGGGATTTTACTCCCACTTCTTCCTAGTAAAACAAAAGGAAGACAAGTGGAGACCCATCTTGGACCTCCGGGCGCTCAACGCCTTCCTTCGGAGTCAATCCTTCCGGATGGTGACGATCCAGGAGATCCTGGGAGCACTGGAAAGGGGAGATTCCATGACCTCCCTGGACTTACAGGACGCCTACTACCACATCCCCATCCTCAAAAGACACAGGAGGTTCCTAAGGTTCGAGGTAGCAGGCAGACATTATAAGATCAAAGTCCTCCCATTCGGCCTCAAGTCCGCACCGCGTATTTTCACGAAGTGCCTGGCACCAGTGGCAGCCTTCCTGCGGCAAAGGGGTCACCAGGTATTCCCCTACCTGGACGACTGGCTGATAAAGGCACCCTCTCCAAGGGGCACAGCCGCTTCCTCCAACGCCTGCACCGCTCTTTTTCAGCAGCTGGGTCTGACGATCAACCTCAAAAAATCCTGCACTACTCCATCAACGAGGATTACTTTCCTAGGGGCTACCTTGGATACGGAGTGCGCAAAGGCCTTCCCCTCGAAGGAGAGGACGGACAAGATACTGTCTCTGGCCACGGCGGTGGCCGCGAAGACTCGCATCAAAGTCAGGACATTCACCTCCCTGCTCGGAATGTTGTCCTCCTGCATTCTCCTCATACCACACTGCAGGCTCCGCATGCGTCCCTTGCAAGAAGCTCTAGCGAGGCAATGGACACAGAGTTCCGGCTCGTTCGAGGACACGATCAAGCTCACACCGGCCATTTCAAAGGCCCTTCTGTGGTGGAGAAGGCGGAAGCACCTGACGGCTGGCTTGCCGTTCCTCCTTCCGCCGGCCCCTCTGGTTATCACGACGGATGCCTCCCTGGAAGGCTGGGGCGCTGTTCTATTAGACCTTCGAGTCAGCGGCAAATGGGAGGTCCAAGAGAAACTACTGCATATCAACCTCTTGGAGCTGAGGGCAGTGTCTCTGGCTCTGCAAGCATTCTTGCCACGAATCCGGAATTCCCCAGTGCTCGTCAAAACAGACAACACCACGACGATGCACTACCTGAACAAACAAGGGGGAACGCGATCTCTTTCTCTCTCACGAGAATCGCAGAAAATCTGGAACTGGCTGGTGTTGCACGGAATATCACTCAAGGCGGAATACGTTCCCGGAAAGGACAATACCATCGCGGACGCCCTCAGCAGGCAGAGCTCTCTCTCCCACGAATAGGAGCTGAACGACGACACTCTGGCCCACATCTTCTCTCAATGGGGAGCCCCAAAAATCGACCTCTTCGCAACGGCGGGGAACGCCAAATGCCCAAGCTACGCAAGCTGGCATCACCAACAGGGGTCGTTGGGAAATGCTTTTTCCATCGGCTGGTTCAGCGTGTTTGCGTACGCTTTTCCTCCGTTCCCGATGATACCGAGGCTCCTCCGGAAAATGAAGACAGAGCCGTGCACCATAATCCTGATTGCTCCGTTTTGGCCGAGACCACACTGGTTCTCGGATCTGCTTCGCCTCTCCATCAGACCCCCGATTCACCTGCGACAACACCCGAACCTCTTAACGATGTCCGGCGGCCAGGTACACCACCCGAACCTCCGCTCGCTCAAATTATCGGCCTGGCTCCTGAGCACAGAGAGTTCGGAGACCTAGAGATCCCGCAGGACTGCAGGGACGTTCTGGCCAAGGCAAGGGCGGGCAGTACGAATAAGACCTACTCGCTCAAGTGGAAAAGGTTCTGCATGTGGTGTTCGGCCCAGGGTTTGCAACCGCTGCGGATTACCCCGGTACAGCTGCTGCCGTACCTCCTCCACCTGGCACAATCGGGACTGGCTCACGCTTCCATTAAGGTTCATTTGGCAGCAATCTCTAGATTCACCAGAACCTCATCAGGGCCTTCGCTGTGGTCGAGTCGGCTGGTAAAACAATTTCTAAAGGGACTCTACAGATCCTTTCCGAGGCCTCGGAAAGTCCCTCCAACCTGGCAGTTGAACTTGGTGCTCAACCAACTCATGAAGCATCCGTTTGAGCCCATCCACCGAGCCTCTATCAAATATCTGTCCTGGAAAACGGCGCTCTTGCTCGCTCTAACGTCAGCCAGGAGAGTCAGCGAACTTCAAGCACTGTCCATTCAGGAACCGTATCTCCAATTCAGACACGACAGAGTGGTGCTCAGGCCCAACCCAAAATTTATACCGTGCCTTCAGACTTTCACCTGAACGAACCGATTGTCCTCAAGTCCTTCTTTGCGAACCCTTCCACAGCAGCAGAAAGGGCGCTGCATTCACTGGACCTCAAACGATGTCTCAAATTCTACTTGGACAGAACCAAAGATCTCAGAAAGTCTTCTCAACTGTTTGTCGCCTACAGCAACCCACGAGTGGGTTTGCCTCTTACAAAACAGAGCATCTCCCGCTGGATTTCATCAGCGATTGCATTTGCCATGATCTGGCCGGACGGCCTTTGGCGGATCGGGTGGCTGCCCACTCCACCAGAGCGATGTCCGCATCGGCGGCGCTCTTCGCTGGGGTGACAGTCTTAGACATTTGCCGAGCGGCGACCTGGAAGTCCCCGCACACCCTCTCCAGGCATTACTGCTTGGATATCGAACTGCAGAAGGATGCTGCAGTGGGACAAGCGGTGCTACGCCATCTATTCCAATGAGGTGAGCCTTACTACGTCCCGCCATCCAGGTATGCACATTCTTCATGGTCATATACTGTATTCTGCATGACTGTATAATGCTTTGGTTTCTGCTTGCGCTCTTGTTACCATGCTTTTGACGATTGTCATATTGTCTGACATTTCTGCAGAACTGCTGGATGTACGAATGTGCTTTACCACTATGCATGTATAACTGCTGGCTACTCTGATTCAGGCATGTGAATCTATGAAAGACACCCAAATACTGGATAAGAAATGCGTTACTTACCTGTAACAGCAGTTATCCAGTATTGGTGTCTTTCATAGATTCACATGCAACCCTCCCGCCTCCCCGGTAAGGACTCACGTACCTCTATGTCTACATTGCGACACCCTAGCTGGGTGCGTACGAAAATCTGAGGGACGGAGGCTCCTCCCGGGAAGGTTCTAGAGGGAGGTCGGAGCTGATTGGCTAACGATGAGAGTTCGGTCCTTTTTACATAAGGACGTGGAAAGGCCCCTAAGGGGAGGCCCTTCGGCCTATGTTCTCTATGTATGTCCTTAGGACATTACTATTTTCATGTACCGGAGGCTTCCGTCTCGGCGACGGGGAATGATTCAGGCATGTGAATCTATGAAAGACACCAATACTGGATAACTGCTGTTACAGGTAAGTAACGCATTTCTTCTCCTGGTTCTGTGGTAAAAAGCCTGGGGCTGAGGATCGATGCGGACCTCTCAATGGCCCCTCAAGTTTCTGCTGTGGTCGGATCTTGCATAGGCGTGTTGAGGCAATTACGAAAGCTAGTCCCCATCTTATCTGCCTCCACCCTGCATTCGATCGTATCTGTCACAGTCATCTCGAGACTTGACTATGGCAACGCCTTATATCTTGGCCTGCCACAGAAGCTGTTGAGGAAGCTGCAGGTAGTACAGAATGATGCAGCTAGGCTGATCCACTCCCTGCCTAGAAACTCGCACGCAACCCCCCTACTGCAGAAGTTGCACTGGCTTCCAGTGAAATTTCGAGTCCAGTTTAAATGTCTCTGTGTGGCCCATAAGGCACTCTTTGGGAAAGCCCCAGAGTACATCAAGCAACGTTTGAAGAGGTATGTTCCCGGGAGACCTTTGCGCTCAGGAACAACCTCCAATCTGATTCAACCCAGGTTCAAACTAAAAACCAGAGGAGGCAGGGCCCTGTCTGTGCTTCTCCCGCAACTGTGGAATGAGCTCCCGGCCACCCTGAAGGAAGAATCCCAGCTACTACCCTTCAGAAAAAAACTGAAAACCCATCTATTCAGAAAGGCATTGATGACAGTTTAGGCGGTGGAACAGCTGAGGGTTCTATGGGTGCCAGTGTGTTATGTCCTTCTGTTAAGCGCTTAGAGACCGGCGGTGATAGGCGCTATATAAATACTCCATAACATAACATAACATCAGATGTCACTGATCAGGTGGCTACAGGGCAGGATTGAAGGTCATAGGAATAGCACACCCACACCCATCTACCCTGGAAAATAGCCTTTGTAATGCTGCCTTTACCATGCAGACATGTCTTTGTGGCTTTACTACGCATGCTTTACCATGAATGGTAAGTATTGGTAAGGTAAGTGTGCACATACTATTTATAGTGGAAAAAGGCACAAAGCCAAAACGGGTCCTGTCCTGTTTTGTTTCTCTGTAAAATAAAATCACCAAAATCTCCCCTTGACTGTGTGCTGTCTCCTTGCTTCTTTATGTTGTGAGAATCGGAGCTGATATATATCTATATATATATATATATATATATATATATATATATATATATTGTGTGTGTATGCACGCATACACTACGCACACACACACATATATATATATATATGTGTGTGTGTGCGTAGTGTATGCGTGCATACACACACAATATATATATATATATATATATATATATATATATATTATATAGATATATATATATATATATTATATAGATATATATATCTCAAAACAATACCATTTCAGACATAGAATGCTGCATAAACTATGCAAAAAGAAATAAGAGAACTCTAGGTATTTTCAAAGTTTAGGTGGAGAACAGCTCCTATATGAAGCACTTGACAACACCAGCAAGACTCTAAATTTGCACACCTCAAATGTCTGCTTTTGTACCAATGTTTTTAGGCGTAGGATTAGCACAGTGCCATCCACACCAGGATAGAAAAGGACAAAGTATTTTGCCTTTCCTACAGGAAAGTCTTTAAGCATATGATCAGCGCAGTGCCATCCACGCTGAGCTGTAAAATGACAAAAAGCCTTTTACCAGTCTAGGCTCAGTATTGCAGCTTTGGATTGCTAAAATCCCACCTAAACCAACCTAGAATGAATAGGGTGTCCCATTACACATTTTTAGCTGTTGTGCTTCTGCAGAGAGGTCTAGCTTTGTCCTGACACGATTGAGCACCCAGTATAAGTCAAAACAATACCCTCGCAGGCATAGAGTGCCACATAAATTAGGCATAATGTGTGTGTGTGTGTATGTATATGGGTGTGTGTGTGTGTGTGTGTGTGTGTGTGTGTGCGTATATATATATATATATATATATATATATATATATATATAGTAATAAGGGACATTTTAGGCTTTAGGGGTGGATAGTGGTAAGGGCAATGGTTTATGAGGTGGATAGTGGTAAAGGCACTGCACACTAAATATTAAATATACACATATTTATGTGTGTATGTGTATATACATGTATATATGGGTTCACTTACCTTGTTATACTTGCCATCTGTGGTGAAGGCTGCATGGAAAAGGCATGCAAGGTAAAGGCATGCTTTATATTGTCATACAACCTTCCGACCCTATGCTACGGAGTCCCTACCCGTCTCCTCCACTTCTCTGGTACTTCCGCTCCACTGCTGCACCTTGACTGCTACGTGCTTCTCTGCTCGGAACCAGTTTGGTCTACAACTCTGCTTTCTCTCTGGTTTTCTCCAAATTGGTACCTGCAACTTAGCTGTTCTTAATGTGACAGAGCTGTATGGTGATTGGCCAATTTATAAACCCCCTATTATCTGTAAAACTGTGTTGCGTTGGCTGGATTCGCCAACTTTTGGGGTGCTTTGTTACAGTGCTCTGCTAGAGGGTGGTGATCTGGGGGGGGGGTTGCCATGGCTCTCTAAAAGAGCATGTGATGCACTAACCTCCAAAAAGAAGGTCACTCAGAGTAAATAATTGTTTGGCTATATAGATGGATTTTATCAAACTCTATGAACATCATGATGTTTTGGTGACAACAGATGGTTGTAATATTGGACTGTCAATCTGGAGGGCCCTTATGTTCATCAGTCCTTTATCATATGTGTAAAAAGAAAAATATCTATATTGGCCTGGGAACAAGAAAGGGACACATTGTCTTTACAGTTTATTAGCCTTTGTGTGATGGCATGATTAAAAAATTAAAGTGATATTGTTATTCCTACTTTATCTGTCGAACTAGATGGCCAATTTAGAAAGGGACTCGACTAGTTTCAGCACATTGCAAGCCCACAACGTCTTGTGTAGTCATCGGGATAGCAGTCCTTGATACTATGCTTCTCCAGTATTGGGGTATCTTTCATAGATTCACATGCCTGAATCATTCCCCGTCGTCAGAGTTGGGAGTCCCACGGTACATAACAAAAGCAATAAGTATACATAACTAAAGTATATCCTAGGTATATAGAACCAGGAAGTAAAATAGCTAGAAGTAATAGGATTTTTTGTCCACTTGCATGACTCGTGCAAGTCATTATAGATATAGATATATATATATATATATATATATATATATATATATATATATATATATATATATTCCAAACTACAGCTAATCAGGCGACAGCACCCTCCAGAATGTTCTGCCCAGAGGCTCAGGCTCTCAGATTTTCTACTGGACGTCGTATGAAGTGAGTCTCCCTGAGCTCTGCTCAGTACTTATCAGTTTTCTTTGGAAATTCTTCATTTGATATCTTCTTCAACGAAATCTCTCTTTCGGCCTTGTGAATCTTGTGGGAAGCTCCGGCTGTTTTCAGAAGATCCCCTCAAGAAGTGCATTTACTGCTTGTATCCTGGCCACCAGGTGAGAGACTGCAAGATCTGCAGAACTTTCCCACAAAAAAAACTCTGAGGGGCAGAGAGGGGCGTCTACTTCTGTGGCTACAGAAGATTAAAGATCAGGACAATCCGTTATCTGGAGTTGGGAGTATTGCCTATGTTCAGACTACTTCCTCTAGGGAGAGGGCTGCTGACACAGACTTATCTTCTCCTGGGGCTAAGGTGTCGAAAAAACAGCATACCTCCAAGAGTGCCGAGATGCCTTCTACTTCAAAAAAGGCTATCCCACCTTCTATGAGTAAAGCTATGCCTTTTATGCCCAGAGAAAGACTGCAAAGTCTCAAGCTTCAAAACAAGTTTCTGATAAAGATTTACCTCAGATACAGGGTCCCTTGTTGACGAGCTCGACGAAGCCTTCCGTCGGCGCGACGACAACGTCGACTGCTACTTTCTCGTCCCTGAAGCCACAGATAATAATGTCGTCAGCTTCATCGCCGTTGACACTGCTATCCGTCTCCGTAAGACCTGTCCCGTCGACTAAGAAGGTAAAGTCTACCGTCGATGTTCCTTCAACGACGAAGATTAAAAGAGTGTCATCGACGATTGCCTCGTCGACGAAGTCCATCTCGTCGACGATGACTCCATCGACGCCCGCCTCTTCGGCGCGACTTCGTCGACTGCTGCCTCTTCGACGCTACAACTGTCTTCATGTACGGCTATTCAGTTTTGGTCTTCGTCTATGCTCGCTGCATCTTCTAGGTTGTCTACGGCGCCGTCTATGAAGTTACCTCCGTCGACAGCAGCGCCTTCTTTGCTTCAAAGACGTGGATCTTCCTTGGAGGTCCTTTCTCCAGTTACCATCTCCCCTGCTAAAGTTCCTCTCCGGGTACCTGAACAGATTCTGGAGAAGAGGATGAAGAATCAGATGAGGGTGAGGTTTCGTACTGCCAGGAGCCCTTCTGAGCTCCTCATTAAGTATCAAGATGAGGATGAAGATGATGGCTTTTGCCTGGAAACGGTTCCTTCCGCGCCAGATCCAATCCCTACAGCCCAAATGCCTTTGGCTCTTCTAAATAATCTACAGTGCATGTTAGACGATTATTATCACCGTTTCCCTCCATCTAAATCGGCTTCTTCTATACCACCCACGCCTGTTCTTTAATCTTCATCAGCTTTAAGGTCGCCCAGGCCACATTCTCCGGTACCTTTGCATCACTCTCAGGATGCTCACACCTCTGATGATGATAGAGATGAAGGATAATTGGATGACAGGTCACTATTTATGGAATAGGATGACTACCAGATACAAACTCTGTCTCCATCCACTCCTGCTCCTGCCGATTCGCCTCCTGTTGATATTGGAGGTTTTCATATTCTCGTGGAGAGGGCTACACAACGATTTCTTCTTCCTATGGAAACAACAAAGGATGATTGTTTCCTTTACGATTTTAAAGACCAACCAAGGAAACAAATACGATCTATCCCAATTATTGATTTCATTTGGCAGGAAGGACTAAAGGTTATAAAAGCTCCTACTTCTATTCCTGCGGTCCTGCCCCGCCTTGATAAGAAATACAAAGCACCGTACAATTTGCCTGCATGTCTAATAGGTCAGCCAAAGGCAGATTCTGTTATCGCCGAAGCAGCTCAACGACTAGCGCGGAATCCCTCCTCTCCGCTGTCCGCTCCACCTGATCGCCATGGGAGTCGTCTGGACGCTAATGGGAAGAATGTTTCGACTATGGCAGCAACGACCGCCCTTGCAGCTAACTCTCTGGCTATCTTAGGAAGATATGATAGACAGATGTGGGCGGACATTTTCCCTACATCGACATGTTGCCTGAGCCTTCTAAGTCAGAGGCGCTTAAGATCCTTCAGGAAGGGGAACGAATCTCTGCTGAGATTGATTCATCTGTGGATGTTGCATCTACAGGTTTTCGACAACTAACAGGTTCCACGGTCCTGCAGCGACAGGGCTGGTTAAAATCAACATCATTTCGCCAGGAGGACCAGGCTAAAATATTTGATATGCCTTTTGACGGCGAATCTCTTTTTGGTCAGCAAGTTGACGAAGCCCTACAGGCTATTGAAAATGATACTGAGACAGCAAGATCTCTCGGAACTCTTCAGTTTTGAAACACGCCTTTCCATGGTGCCAGAGGCCGCAGATCATTCTCTACTTGAGGAGGCCTTAATCAGCAAAGACAATATCAATCCTATGAGAGTAATCAACATTACTCTTCCCAATGCCAACAATCCTTCAGGCAGCAACCATCTACTTCCTACTCACAATGATGAAGGAAGTCTACTTACCACGGACGTGATACATCCAAGAAGCAGTGACAACTCTCACCTGCTCTGCCGCTTACCCCTTTAAAAGTTGTAGGAAGAATCTCCTGTTTCTACTCAAACTGGTCGAATATAACAACATGCAAATGGGTCTTGGACATTGTAGCCAGAGGCCATGTTCTAGAGTATGTAGAACTTCTTCTGAATTCTCCTCCCAAAGGACCACCTCCAGCTCACCTCTCAGAGCTTTTTTCCCAAATAAATTTGATGTTGCGAAAAGGAGCGATCAAAGTAGTTCCTCGATTGCAAAGAGGAGCCGGTTTTTATTCCAGATTTTTTCTGATAAAGAAGAAATCAGGAGAATGGCGTACCATTCTAGATCTTCTCTCCTCAACAAAAATCTCAAAAAATTATCTTCTGGATGCTAACTCTTCAAGACATCCTTCAACTCCTCACAGCGGGGATCACATGACAACCCTCGACCTCCAAAGTGCTTATTTTCATGTACCAATTCTACCCAAACACCGAGGGATCCTGAGGTTCAGAGTGGCTGGCAGGGACTTCCAATTCAAAGTCCTTCCATTCGGACTACGTTCTGTGCCCCGGGTCTTTACCAAGGTCTTAGCACCGGTGGTGGCACACCTTCAACTGGAGGGAATTCTAATTTTTCCTTATTTAGACGACTGCCTTATCAAGGCGAATTCTTTCACAACCGCAAAGGCCCATACTCAGAGATGTATGTCTCTTTTCCAATCTCTGGGCCTCTCCATCAATTTTGACAAGTCTAACCTCGTCCCATCTCAAAGAAGAACGTTCTTGGGAGCCACCATAGACACTCTGCGGACACAAGCCTTTGTCTCATACGAAAGGCAACTGAAACTTTGCAAACTCGCCCAGTTACTGAGATCAAAAAGGTGCGTTTTAGTCCATCAGTTCAAGTCGCTTCTGGGGATGCTTTCATCCTGCATTCCCCTGGTCCCCAACTGCCGTCTCAAGATGAGACCTCTGAAAGAAGAGCTCAACAAACAGTGGTTGCAGGTTTCGGGATCCTTCGACGATCTCATCCACATCAAACCTTGGATAAGGGAAGCTCTACACTGAGGGACTTGCAAGAAAAACGTCACAGCAGGCTGCTCATTCCTAGTTGAAGCTCCAAGCTTCATCATCACCACTGACGCCTCCCTCTAAGGATGGGGAGCGCACCAGCAAGGACTCACAGTCAGCGGTAAATGGGATGATCAACAACGAGCTTGGCATATCAACCTCTTAGAGTTGCTAGCGATCTTCCTAGCCCTAAAATCTTTTCAGGCCATCATTCTCGGAGCATCAGTGGTGATCCGGATGGACAACAAGACAAGTATGCACTACTTGAACAAACAAGGAGGGACAAAATCTGCTTTACTGTCTCAGCAAGCTCAGCAGATTTGGGATTGGGCGATCAGACACCGGATAAGTCTGACAGCAGTCCATGTCCTGGGAGTTTCCAACGTTCTCGCGGATTCCCTCAGCAGATCGACAATTTCCAATCACGAGTGGGAGCTCCATCAACCAACTTTGGATTGTATTTTTCAGAAGTGGGGTCGACCCGATCTGGACTTGTTCAAGACCAGTCTGAACCGCAAATGCCCATTCTTCGAAAGTTGGCTTCTCCACAAGGGATCATGCGGGAATGCGTTTTTGATGAACTGGTCGCGGATCTATGCTTACGCTTTTCCACCGATACCGTTGGTTCACAGGGCTCTCCGGAAAATGAAGGAGCCTTGTCGCCTAGTACTCATAGCTCCCAGGTGGCCTCGCCAGTTCTGGTTCACCAAACTCCTCCTTCTCTCCGAATGCGATCCCATTCAGTTGCGACCAATACCAAACCTTCTATCCATTCAGAACGGACAGAGCTGCCACCCGGATCCTGCATCTCTACACTTAGTGGCCTGGCGCCTGAACACTTTAAATTTGCTCACTTAGATATCCCTTCTGACTGTAGGGAAGTCTTAGCCAATGCTAGAGCTCCTTCCACAATAAAGACATACAGGCTCAAATGGAAACGATTTTGTCTATGGTGTCAAGCCGCCAACATTCATCCAATCCATGCGAGACCGGAACACATTTTGCCTTTCTTTTTGCTTTTGGCAAGATCAGGCCTTTGGCATTCTACCCTTAAAGTATTCTTAGCGGCTATCTTCAGATTCTGACAGGATGGTTCTAACTCTCTTTACTCCTCTAGGATCATTTAGCAGTTCTTCAAAGGATTGTTTCGCATGTTTCCTCCAATCCGCCGTCCACCTCCATCCTGGCATCTTAACGTTGTGCTCTCACAACCTATTCATAAGGCAGATTTGAAGTTTCTTTCATGGAAAGTGTCTCTGCTGTTAGCTCTAACATCTGCTAGGTGGGTCAGCGACATTCAAGCCTTCACTATTAAATCGCCTTTCCTTCAATTCACCAGGTATTCGATAGTGCTATGCAATAACCCTACTTTTATGTCTAAAGTACCTACAGACTTCCATCTCGACGAACCAGTCATTTTAAAGACTTTCTTTCCTAATCCTCAATCCCATGCGGAAAAGGCTTTGCATACTCTTGATGTTAAGAGGTGTCTCAAATTCTATTTACAGAGGACATCCTCAATTCGAAAATCTGATCAGCTATTTATAACTTATGGAAAGATGCGTACAGGACACCCAATATCCAAACAATCCATTACTCGTTGGATTTCTGCTGCAATTTGTTTCTGCCATCAGCATGCAGGCAGACCATTACAAGCAACTCCGAGAGCGCACTCTACTAGAGCAATCTCTTCCTGTACTGCTCTTTTTGCTGGTGTGCCTCTTCATCAAATCTGCTGTGCTCCGACGTCGTCCAGCAGACACACCTTTACTAAGCACTACTGTTTGGAGGCTGCCAGCAATGCAGACACGTCTGTGGGACAAGCGGTTCTCCGTAATCTTTTTAAATAATGTGAGCCTCTGTTCTTCCCTCCGCCTCTTTGGATTTTTTTACGTACATATCTTATATGATTGTTTAAGGATAAATAAGTGTAAATATATTTATATTTGATAAACTAATATATATATATATATATATATATATATTTTTTTTTTTATGTATTTATTACATTAATAAAGCACCTGACTCACCCCAAATGGGGTATCTCCGCGCTAAGGACCAGTATTACAACAACACAGGGGAGAGAAAGGTTAAAACAGCTGAGTCTTAAGTTTTTTCCGAAAGGACAGGTAGTTAATTTCCTGCCGAAGATCTAATGGCAGTTGATTCCACAATTTGGGGGCTAAATAGGAGAAGGATTTACCTCCCAATCTAGTCTGTTTAATACGGGGAATAGTGAGCCTTTTGCCTTCAGATCGAAGTGAGCGCATCAGGGGAATATCTAACTAGTTTTCCTGTCAGATATGTTGGGCCCATAGAATTAAAGCCTTTAAACACCAAGCAGCACATTTTGAAATTAATTCCCTTGCGGCCAGGATGCCAATGTAGGCTGTGCAAGAGAGGGAGGGAATGAGCACACCAGGCGGGCCGCGGTATTCTGCACCACCTGCAAGCTCTGTAAGTCTGAGTCCTTAGCGGATATCAGCAAAGCATTGCTAAAATCCAATCGACTCAGGACCAGAGCGTGAGTTAGCGTTTTGCTTGTTCTCATCGGCAGAAAGTGAAAGATCTTTTGGAGCAAACTCAACGCATAGAAACAAGATCTTTTGACTGCGGCGATGTGATCCTCTAAGTTGAGGTTTCTGTTGACCAGAACTCCTAGATTTTTGACCACAGTCTTTGGGGTGGGAGCAGCACCCAGTTCTTCGGGCCACCATCCAGGAGACCATCTCGAGATGGCATCTTTGAACAGCATGATCTCCATTTTCCCTGTGTTTAATTGCAGAAAGTTTCTCTTCATCCAAAGAGTGATGGTTTTCATACCTTCGGAGAACACTTTCTGAACATCAGGGGTATATTTGCTAAGTAAAGATCAGCTGAGTATCATCTGCGTAGGAGATTGGGAGAAACCCAATCTTCCTAAGCAGAGCAGCCAATGGGGCAACGTAGACATTAAACAGAGATGGACTAAGACAGGAGCCCTGTGGCACACCTTTCGTTACATGACTGAGTTTAGATTGGAAGGGGCCTAGATTAACTGTTTGGGTCCTGTCGATGAGAAAGTCCTGTATCCACTTCAGAGCTGGACCTTGGACTCCTATACGACAGAGTCTGTCTACTAGGATTTGGTGAGATATAGTGTCGAACGCGGCGGACAGATCAAGCAGTATCAAGATCACTGCCTGACCTGCGTCCGCCAGCATTCGTATATCATCAGTTACCTTCACCAAGGCCAGTTCGGTACTATACTTTGGTAGGAAACCGGATTGGGAATAGTCCAAACAGTTGGAGGATTCCAAAAAGGCCGACAGATGAGATTCATGTGCCTCTTCAAAAGTTTAATGTATAGAGGTAGCAAAGAGATGGGGCGGTAGTTGTTAATAACATCAGAGGCCAACTTCGTGTTTTTACGGATTGGCATGATTTGGGCAGCTTTCCAAGCTTTAGGCAGTTTACCCTCTGTGATGGAATGGTTTAGAACAGAGCAGAGAGGTTCAGCTAATTCTTCTGCAAATTTCTTAGCGAACTTTGCAGGAATTAAGTCAGTGGGAGAGCCTGACTTAACGGAATTTAGTAGTTGTATAGTGTCTTGGACTGTAAGCAGGGGAAATTCTTTAAGAGCACCCTGTTCCTCCGGCTCGGATAGTTGGTTAATATCAACATCATCTTTATGTGTGGTAAATGAGACTATTTTGCTATAAATGTCTTCTATTTTTTGGGTGAAGTAATCCGAGATGTTGTCGCAGTGGGATTGGGTAGGTTCTTCTTCCGTATCAAGGGTTTTTGGGTTGACAAAGGTGTTAAGGATCTGAAAAAGCATTTTGGGAGAGTTACCTGGTTGTTCCAACTGCATGATATATATATATATATATATATATATATATATATATAGAGAGAGAGATATCGGTGATTACATATTGCCTCTGATATGCATATGCTTATGTTGTGATCAGAATCTCACGAGTATTATTATGGATTTACTGCTTGCTACTCAGGCATGTGAATCTATGAAAGATACCCCAATACTGGAGAAGAACAATAGTTACTCACCTGTAATCTGTGGTTTCCAGTATTGATATCTTTCATAGATTCACATGCAACCCACCCACCTCCCCTCAGAGGCTCTTCTATGCCCTTTTTGGCTTGTCACTCTAGATCACACTTGTGCTAGAAAATCTGAGAGCCTGAGCCTCTTGGGAGAACATTCTGGAGGGAGCTGTCGCCTGATTGGCTGTAGTTTGGACTATATATAATGACTTGGACGTCTCATGCAAGTGGAAAAAAAATCCTATTAACTTCTAGCTATTTTACTTCCTGGTTCTGTATAACTATGATATACTTATGTTATGCATATTTATTGCTATTTTTATGTACCGTGGGACTCCCACTCCGACGACGGGGAATGATTCAGGCATGTGAATCTATGAAAGATACCAATACTGGAGAACCACAGATTACAGGTAAGTAACTATTGTTCTTTTCCAAGGTAATAGAATCCATCCATCAAAAAGGTACAGGGTACAATGGCCCCTATACTGAGATTCAATCTCTTATGTTGTTTCTTATTCTCTATCTTTCCACATTCTATTGCGGTGAAAACACAATAGAGTTAAGGCATGAGGGTATTCAAAAATACTCTTTATGCACCAAACCATAATAAAGCCACTCACTGTACATCTAATGCTGATGCTTCTCTTTTCCATCTATCCCTTCAATAGAATCTTATCCTATTCTATTTATCCGTGTGCTATTGTGTTGTCTACCCTGCACCAAGGAAGGTGCATACTTGCAAAGTTTAATCTGTCTCTTGCCATTTGAAATGACTGAACTTCATACAACACAGCATATGTAACTGCTATAATTCTATAATGAAGAACAAAAAGGGGAGTTTGGCCCAGGAAACCGTAGCCAGGTAGGGCCGAAATAAGTAGTGCACAACAGTATACCTGGCTACCTCTTTATTTAACTGCTTCCCAATTGAAGCAAAAGATCACTGGAATCAATCCAACTAGATCTGGTTATTTATTTAACCTTTTAACACCTCATTTTATTAATCTTTTTCTTTTTTTCAGATAGGCTGGTTTGAGACATACACTTGTTCGTTCAAAAAAGTGAATATACAATACCTTATTTAATTGTATATAGCACTGGCCAGACCCGAGGGTATCGGAGCACATTACAACATTTAAAAAAAAAAAAAATTATGCAGGATAATACAGTAGGTCATGGTATATAATAAAATATCGGAAGTCCCAGCGTCCTGTGTAACCTTGAGGTATGGAAGTCCTGAGAATCCTCGATGGGAACTCAATAGATCATGATATTTAGTATTGTTTCTGAGGTCCCTGCGTGCTGTGCGACATTGAGGTATGGAAGACCTGAGAAACCTCGATGGGTGCACAAGGTCTTGGGTTGAACCTCTTTCAAGGAGGAGGGAATGAGGAGGAGGGGAGTGGGGAAGAGGTAGTTTTGAGTATCAGTGTCCAGATGCTAGAGTGCAGGCTTGTGCGCGTCGGCGGCTGTTACTGGTTCGGGAAGGCACGATTGAGGAAGATGTCTTTTAGGAGTTTCTTGAATTTGACAAAGGAAGAGGTAGTCCTTATGTCGATTGGGATGGAGTTCCAGATTTTGGGCGCGTTTCCAGCGAAGGATCGTGCAGCTGTTTTTTGTTTGCAAGTTTTCATGGGGATGAGAAGAAGGGTGTTAGAGCTCCTGAGGTTCCTTGTCTGACCAGCTCATTTGAGTTTTGAGGCTAGGTAGTCGGGTTTCCCTGTGTGCGGGGCTTTGTGCATGAGGCAAGCAGTTCTGAAGCTGGCACGCATTTTGATGGGTAGCCATTTTAGTTCTCTGAGTGTGGGTGAGATGTGATCATATTTCTTGACTCCGGTGACCATTTTGGCTGCTCCTGTGAGGGTTGTTTTGAGCGGGGCTAGGTGAGATTTGTTTGCACCAGTAAGGACTGCATTCCTGTAGTCAAGTCTGGATATCACCAAAGATTGAGTGGCTAGTTTGAGGTCTTTGGTAGGGATGTATGGCATTGTTTTGTTAAGTAGCTTCAGATTGAGGAAGACACTCTTGCGGAGTTCTTAATGTGATTGGCCATGTTGAGTTTCGGGTCTAGGGTGATTCCTAATGATTTAACCGAGTTAGCCAGCGTGAGATTGCTGTTTAGGGCGTCAATTGCTTTTAGACATTCTGCGATTTGGGGGTTTTCTTCTTTGTTAGAGAACAGGAAGATTCTTTGGGAGCGATTGTGTAGGAAGGAGGAGAACCATTGTAGGACCACATCGTCTGCACCTACCCTTTCTTGAAGAGCTGTTGTGGTCAACCATGTCATGCTGCCAAAAGGTCCAAGAGAATAATTAGGCAGCATTTGACTTTATCTAGTGATTGGGGGATATCGTCTATGACGTTGAGGATCGCCGTCTCTGTGCTACCGCCTTTTCTGAATCCTGATTGGTGTGGGTTTAGAAAGTTGATGTTGTCCAGGTGTTGGGTCATTTGTAGGAGAACACATTTTTTGAGGGTTTTGGAAAGGAGAGGGAGATTGGAGACAGGTCTGAAGTTCAGATCGTTGGTGTTAAATACAAACAGCATTTATATACATTTAACATTCCTACATGTGAAACAAAACCGTTTTCTATACACCAATCTAAATTCACGAAGAGTGCAAACCCTTCAAATTACATTCCTTTCATCATAGAATGAGGATGCCCGGCATTAGGACCATTACTTATAACAGCCGGGATTAAAATGACTCGAGGTTTGTCTTTCAGTGGCTGCCCTGTTTGGCTTACTTCCACTGAGAGACCTGCAGATTGAGCTCCTTCTCTTTAGCTTGTGAACAATCACACAGAGATGTCGTGCCATACCCAAATCCCTTAGCAAACCTTGAGTCTACCGGGTAACCAGAGGACAGGAGAAAAGATTAACTCCTCTAGCAGAGACATGATTAGCAGCATTCACTGGTGCAGCCCCAAAGCTAAATATTAGAAATAAAGATAATGAAAAACCGAACATTTGACAGGCCAGCATTCTTGAAGACGTGATTAATTCTCTGAGTAAAATATCGTTTTAAGGATTCCATGAACAAAAAGGAGAGGAGTCACACATCAGCTTTATAAACCATTGCTACACAGCTCCTGCACTCCAAAAATCTTTTGAATCGAATACTCCCCACATGGTTCATAAGGGACTTCACTGATGGTAAAAGTGACATCCATCAGATTACACCATCCCATTCAAATACGTAGCCCTGATGAGAGCCCCTGGAAATTATAAGGGACTCAAACGCGTCGGCATTTTGGAATTACATCGAGGAAGAGCCATATGGTGGCTACTGACAGACAGGGAGAACCATGAAGTCATTTTAATCCTGGCTGTTATCGCTAATGTTCCTAATGTCAGGCATCATACTTCTATGATGAAAGGAATGTAATTGGAAGGGTTTGCCCTCTTCGTGAATTTAGATTGGTGTATAGAAAACTGTTTTGTTTTACATGTAGGAATGTTAAATGTATATACATGTTGTTTGTATTTGTATTGTATATTCACTTTTTTGAATGAACAAGTGAATGTCTCATACCAGACTATCTGAAAAAAAGAAAAAGATTCATAAAATGAGATGTTAAAAGGTTAAATAAATAACCAGATCTAGTTGGATTGATTCCAGTGATCTTTTGCTTCAATTGGGAAGCAGTTAAATAAAGGAGTAGCCAGGTATATTGTAGTGCACAATATAATTCTATAATGGACATACAGAAAGGTCAAAGATATATTCCAAGATCTTCACAGACTACAAGTACCATAATACCAAGCATCAAAGGAAGATGATATGTGTGAGGACTTGCTGGGGACAGAAAACAGAAGCAAACTAAATTTCTGAAGTGTCCCCAGCACTCTGTACATCAACCGCAGTTCTCCGTTAGTCTTTGAGATATGTCACTAGAATAACATATTGGACATATTGTGTCCTGATTCCACTGAGAATGATTTCTGGCACCACAGATCACGGTTGTTGCACGTTGTTTTCTAACTCAGGCTTCTGGTGCAAGTCCTTCCCTTTTCTGTTTTTCTTGCATTTAATTATGGGCAAAAAAGATTTTGTATTCTGGCTTTAGAGCCATACTTTGGAGTGGACGTTGGTCAATCTCAAACAGCATAAATGTCTGCAGAGGGTTCAGAACGAGGTGGCTCTCCAGTTAGTAAAACAGTGTTATTTCGATGTATTTATGCCATCTCTCTGATACTGAAACAGTTCCAGTTGGCCGGAGAATACAGTTTAAGCATAGCTCTTGGTTTTTCATCATTAATGTAGCCTTACTTTTATTTTTATAGTGAATTTCATTGACTCTCTGCTTAATTGTTCTGTCATCTGCATCTCAAAAACTCATTTGAATTCCACATGTCCTACCCAGTGTTAGGTTTGATCCTTCTCTATCTGACTGTGAATATTTAGAAATGGTGTTTTTGATGGAGTCTGAGCTCTTTGTTAAATACATAGACCCTGATTGCAACTATGGGCTAATTTGGTTTCGAGTACCACCTGTTTACACCCAGAATGGGATTCCGAGTAATGGTGGGAGAGTGGCATAGGATGAGGAGAGTTAGGGTAGACTAAAGTATTTGCCCATGTGTGGATTGCCGACATACTTTTTTGCTCATGTGTAAATAGCTCTCTCTTCCCTATTTGCTCACAAATATAGGACCTGTAAAACCTGGTGAGGATCCTGTGGGGAATTACTGTTCAATGTTAATTTGTGCACTGTGGAAAAAGTACTAGGGTCTGAAATTCCAGTGCTAGATCAAGGAAGCTGAAAGTCTGAGCTGGTGTTCCTAGAATTTAGCCTCTTTACCTTCAGAGCACACTGGATGGAAGGAGCATTGACCAGTCCAAGCACATTCTTGACGTGAGTCGAAGTGCATTATAGGCTATTTACTAGCATTCAAAGCTCACTTAACTCCTTCGATGCTATTAACGGAACGGTTCCGTCATGAGCGTCGGTTGGCCTGTGCTCATGACGGAACTGTTCCGTCATGAGCCCGTTGACTCATTAGCACGTTCAGCACAGCGCAGGAATCTGCGCCGCGCTGAAGGTGTTAAAAAAAAAACCTCACACTTCAGTGTTTGAAGTACTGTGTTACAAGCTTTGTCAGACTTTGAAGCTTTGTAATTAACATATATCAACGGTTTCAGAGCTATTAAATAATTGATTTGCTGCCATTCCTTCTCTGTTCATAATTGCCAGTCCGATACCCTATATATGCATGCTCTCGCTGGAAGAAAATTGAAGTACTATGCTTGGAAGTGCAGCATATAGAAAGTATGTGGCAAAACCAAGCTTTGTTGGCGATTATAGCTTGCTTCGGATACTGCTACCAGTGGATAATGGACCTGTGAACAGTAGGAATCTGTTAAAAAGGCGTTTAAAATAATGCAGATCAGAACAGCTCATTCATAACAAAGTATAGTAAGTGATCCAGTCCTTGGATCAGAGACTGATAGAGCCATGGAGGGACATTCGCAGAGGACATCGTAAGGACAGTATCAAAGAGTGAACCTGAACTTTGCCGGAAGTACGGTGATAATTACTGAGGAGCATGACAGACTGAGCAGAAGAAGAAGAGGGAGTTGAGGCACCCAGACCCTATAGTTGAAGGTCTGTTGCAGCCAAGAAAAACAAAGCAGCATAAGTGTTGTCAGCAGATCCCATGTTATATTATTTATTTTTAGTTTATATCATTTATTTGTAAAGAGCTTCTGTGCAGATTCTCCTTGGAGCTCAAGAAGGATGCAACCTTAAAACCTAATGGTGATTGAGGGAAAAGGCCGGAAGGTGATTATTAAAAGCCTAGTTTTCTGTCGGCGTCATGAACACAGTATATTTCTTTCTGCCCACAGACTTAAAGGAATAAAGTTCAACAGTTGGTTTCACCTCTGTAGATAAAGCGCAATTGCTGTAGATAAATCACACTTTCCTTTAAGAGACTGTTCTTGTCCTAGTAATGGCAAACAAAAATTGGCTTGCTGATGTGAGGGCGTAGAAGGAAACTGTATTGGCCAGAAAGGAGGGTGATTTGAGGTGGAGGGCGATTTGAGGTGGAGGGCTTTATGGACAATTGTTATGACCTTAATGGCCAAGATCCAATGAGTAGCCAGTGGAGAGTTTGCTATACTGTTAACATAATCAATCTTCTGGCAGTTTTCTCAGTAGTCATGCCTCGGTATTCTGAGCAAGTTAGCACTTGATATAAGATTTTATCCTGAAATTTAAAGTACACTGGATAAGCGCGCTGAAAATGTAATTAAATGCTATCATTAATGCGATTGAGGAAATAGATTGAAAACCTGCTGAACCCCATGGGAGAAACTTGAAGAGGTCATTGGGTGCCCCACACATTGTCCTGAAAGTCTGGAACTACTCTTGCTGATGGGGGGGGACAGGATGGTGGGCCCTTTGTGAGGAGACACATGCATTAAAGAGGAGAAATTAACATATATGATGGAGTTGGAGCATCGGAAGGGAGCTATAGGAAGAACATCTATTCTCATGGAAACTACAAAAGTTAGCCGCATTCAGGTGGATTGGGGTGTTGCAGTGGTACAGAGGTGCTCAGGGCTGGAATATGAGCTGCTTTAATATTATCCCCTACTGCAGAGATTTATGGAGTCAAATGTCTTTGTTTGGGGCAATTTTCCACATATATTGGCTCAAAAGCTGTGGGTTATACAGAGCAATCTGAAGAGAAACATTATGGCCAAGCACAGTAGCTTGGAACATTAGTTTTCTGCACCAGCATTGTATGTATGTTTCCATAGGAAAATTATGTGCTTCTTCTGCAGGGCTAACTGCAGACTGATTGGTCTGATCATCCATTAAGTTATTGTGTATTTTAAATTTGTGTCACTTATTGCCTAGGTCACCTAGGGCCAGATGTGCAAAGCATTTTTCGGTCGCAAACGCCCCGATTCGCCGTTATGACTGGAAAAATGCTATATTAAATGTACAAAATACGATTTGGTGCCTTGTCACTAAATCACATTTTGCATTCCCTTCCAGATACTGAATCAGTATGGTATGTATTACTGTTTTTAGACCGAATTCCAGTTACAAAACAGTAATACTTTACCACCATTTTAAAACTGGTTGTGGCCCATTCGCAAAGAGGAAGCCATCCCCTTCCCCTTTGAGAATGTAAATAAAAATATGTTTTAAGAGCAGGCAGTGGTTTTTGGGACCACTGCCTACTCTTAAAAAAATGAAACTTCAAGTTTTTTTTCCAAACGCATCCCGTTTTCCTTTAAGAAAACGAGCTGCATTAAAAACTTTTTTTTTTTAAAGATCGCTTTATTAAAAAGCAATCACAAACATGGTTGTCCTCTTACCTCACCGGGCCACCATCCCTGTGATTGGTGTGATTCCTAATCGGTTGCAAACCGTGACCTGCCCCATTAATATTCAAGAGATAGGTCGACTGCGACCCACAAGGAATTCCTATATGAAACTCAATGAGTTTCATACATTAGGATTACCGATTACCCAATTGTGATTCAGAGAGAATCGCAATTAGGAAATAGGTATTCTTCATGTTTGTGCATCTGGCCCTATGTGCTGTATTTTCTGATGGAGATTCATTCACTAATGCCCTTAGCATGTATATTTCAGGAGAATCTACAGCAGTTTTGTCTCTTTGTTAGACTGTTGTCTTTTACTAGGAGGAAAGGGGTGGGTAAAGGACAGAGAATCTTTTGTATAGAAATGCCACTTCAGATAGAGGAAAAACTGCACTATCGACAGAACAGAAACTCAGCAAACTAAAGGATGACAATTAGCCCTTCAGCTCATTGTTCTGCTCTTCTTGAGAGGAATATTTTGTTCTTCAGCTGTTTTTCCACAAGGGGACTGTAAATGCATGTATTACATGTATTTGTTGTTCTTATGTTTGTTAATGATCTTTATTTCCAAGGTTGCTATTTTAACAAGCACATGGTACCTCTTGCATTGTGATTCACCATTTCCCATTCTCTCCACAGACTGCATTGAGTGTATGGCCTGCTCGGACAACACAGTTCGGGCCGGGCTTACACCAAAGTACATTGATGTGAACACTCTGTGCCAAATGCTGAGCTACAGTCCTGCTCCCGCTCACACCAAGTTGTTTCCTGCAATGCCCAGTCCCTCTGATCCGTGTGCCTCTCTCTATGACCCTCCTGTTCCCGACTTCAGTGTGATAAGGATAGAGGTGAGTACTTGCTCACTCCAGGGTATGTACTTTCTCTCTAATTTAGGAAGCTGAGTGTTTATTATTTAGTGAACTAGCCAAATTGTTATTTGGTGCACCTGCTCATGGTTTATAACAAACATCAGCACAGATAAGCAGATAACATGACATGCAGCAATGAAAACATTGGGGATTAGGCATGAGTTTAGTAGAACGTACAGATGGCGCATCTTATTGAGTAGGATTATGTGCCTCATTTTATGTAGGAATGACAATGGGGGCGAGGTGAGGATAATGTTTAGGTCTGAGTCTTTTCTTCTAATTCTTTCAGCTATCTTCTTGCAACTGAGGCTCCTCCGCTAAGGCGGAGGAGTGTTGCCCTATTGTTCAAAAAGGAAGAAAAAAATGACAATACCGTATCGTTATTGTCATTTTATTTTTCCTATTGCATGCAGCATGTGTTCAGTGTGGGGCGGGATGGGGCGGGGCGGCGTTGGCCAGGAGAGGAGTGGTTTACACTCCCCAATTGCGCATGAACTGTTTGGCCGGCCCTCTTGGGCCGACCAAACAGTTCATGCGTACTTTGCATGTTGCTACAGGCTGCGTTACACAGCCTGGTCAGGAACCTTCACAGATTCCCTGTACGAGTCTAGGCGCCAATCCACGGCGCTCAGACTAATCACAATGCTGCAGTGTTGTGATTTGCCTGTGTGCCGGTTTCTTCCTGTTGCCAACTGGACTGCAAAGGAAGAGGTCGCAGGAGAGGCAGCGGCCGGCCTTTTAAGTTAAGTGTATTTTAAAATTAATTAATTAATCCTCCCCTGTCCCCCACCGCAACACCTCCATCAGGTACCAACCGCTACTGTCTTCTTGTCTCTGGCACATATTGCTTCATCACAAACAATGAGTACACAGTCCGCTCTGCAATATAAACGCTTTCAGATTTATTTTTATTGAGGCTGATGTTTCTCGGCTTAACATTTTCCTTGAGTCAGGCCAAGATTTTATTGTGGAAAGCTTCCCATGGTACGTAGCAGCCCAATTTAGGCACATTGGTGATGAATTTGGGTCAGGTGTATGATCACTAAATGATTTTTTGCTATGCACGAAACCCAATTTTTGATTCTGCAAATGGTTACTACCAATAGTAACAAGTTTGAAGGGGCATGTTTAGGGTGTCCCTTTTAAAGTGGAATTTGTAATCCAGTGGTTTGTGACTGCATATTCGGTTTGTAAACAATTGAAGAATTAGATTTCATAACATCTTAAGTGCTAAGGACGAGATGGTCTTGTCATAAGTGCAGCCAGTCTCAATGGTGCTGAGGGTGCAAGACCCTCTTGTTCTTAGCACTGGGGGTTAGGGGGTGTAAAGAAGGTTGTGACATTCTCAAACTGAGGAATTAATGGGGTCTCACTCCTTCACTGCACTATCCACTCAAAGGTGTTCACTCTTCACTTCCTTCTGTACACACACATTTGTGTTTCTTTTACTTCAATTGTTGCCTCTTTCTTTGGGCCTTCTTATACTACCAAAATCGGTAGATACCATGGCTGGTGTAGTAAGTCCTGGATAATTTTTAACGTATGCTTGCAAACTGTTACTTTCATAGAGTAGATACGCAGATGGTGCTCTTCTGTTTGGTAGTATTTTGGATATTTTCATTTGACTTCCTGTCTAATTTCACTGGCTTGGGATTTGAGGATGTTTAACAAACCTGTGTAGAGCATCGATTTTTGTCCTTCTTATAACTTTGAGCTAGTAATCTCCCCCATATTTTTTGCATCTAAATTTCCTTTTTACCTTTACTTTAAGGCGTGATAGAAATCTTCATATAAAAAATATTATGGATGAGGATCAGTGTGTTTGGGACAATTTCCCACCAGTTGAAACTATGTGAAGTTTAGGGGGCTGGAGGATTGTAGTAGTAAGCAATGATAAGCTGGTGGAATTATTAAGGACATTACATGCAGCTGCAGTAATGAATGCTGGGGATACCAGTTAGTTAAGCACAGATCCAGTTGCTGTTTATGTGCAGGCTGTCAGTTTTGTGTGTAAGACAGCCTCTAGAATGAACACGCCTTCCTCTAGAAATAAAGGGTACATGCCAGTGTTCAGATGTTAGATCTGTTCCTGCAAGTTAGCACTGAGGTAACTTGGATATTCCCAAGGATACTTAGCCTCTTAAATTCTTACGCCACATATATACCATTTAAAAGCTTTTTATAAAGTATTGAGGTTGACCAATCCTAAGAACTTGATCTGTTAGCAAAGTGGTTCCCAAAATTAATATAGTCTCCTAACAAGGATGCCCTTCAGCTTCCCATCATATTCAACCAACATGGATCTCCCATCTGGCTGGATCAAGATAATCCCATTTTACCAGGGGATGATGTCCCCTTTTGAAATTTCGTTTACCAAACGATACAGAAAGGCTCCTCCAATGATGGGATTTATTACTCCCCTTCCACCCCCACCCCCGATCTGCTTTCTTGACCTGATGGACCAGAGAGTGCACCTACAAAGAAGACAACATGTAACCAAAGAGGTGACCAGGCATTTGTACGCAGCTGTTTGTACGCATGCCATTACTTTGCAAGCGTTACTACGCTTGCGATGTAACAACGCACACTATTAGTACTCATGCTGTTACATCGTAAGCGTTGTTACAACGCATGTGTAGTAATTGTATGGGCAATCGTCACCGTTATTTTTGAGGTGCATCCGTTTCCAGACGAAGCAGTAAGCCAGAGCAAAGCGGAACCATGTGAGACGAGTGGTAAGTGGGACTGTGTAGTTTTCAGGGTCGTGAAGGGGGTAGTGCTTAAGGTTGTAGTGTTGTGTTTGTGTAGTGTAGTGTACAGTAGTGTAATTGTGTTTAGTGTAGTGTAGGGGGTTGTGAAGGGTAGTGTTTGAGAGTAGGTAGCGTACAGGAGTGGGGGTAGGGGCAGGGTTGTGCTTGGGTTAGTGTTTTAGGGCTAGGGTAGTGTTGTAGTGCACGGTAGTGTTCTAGGGTTTAGGGTAGTGTCGGGGTTGTGTAGGGTAGTGTTTCAGTGTAGGGGACAGTCTTGGGGTAGGGTCATGTTGGGGTAATGTTTTAGGGTTTAGGGTAATGTTGTAGTAATGTTTTAGGGTTCAGGTTAGTGTCGGGGGGTCGTGCAGGGTAGTGATTCAGTGTAGGGAGTGGACTGGGGGTAGGGGCAGGGTTGTCCTTGGGGTATTGTTTTAGGGCTTATTTTAGTGTTGTAGTGTTTGTGTAGGGTAGTGTTTTAGGGTTTATGGTAGTATGGGGGGTTGTGCAGGGTAGTGGTTAAGTGTAGGGGACGGACAGGGGGTAGGTGCAGGGTCATGCTGGGGGTAGTGTTTTAGGGTTTAGGTTAGTGTTGTAGTGTTTGTGTAGTGTAGGGTAGTGTTACAATGTAGGGGATGGACTGGGGTTAGGGGTAGTGGTAGGGTCGTGCTGTGGGTAGTGTTTGTGTTGTCAAGGGTAATGTTTTAAGGTTTTTTGCGTAGTGTCAGGGGCGTCGTGTAGGGAAGTGTTGGCATGTAGGGGCAGGACTGGGGCACAGGTTAGGGTCGTGCTGGGAGTAGTGTTGAAGGGATTAGAGTAGTGTTGTGAAGTTTGTCTTTTGTAGTGTAGTGTATTTACATTTAGAATTTTGCGTAGTGTTGGGGTGTTTATTAAATTTTATGTTTGTAAAATATTTTATTACGTTACAAAGTGTTTTTAAAAAAAGGAGATGTTAATCTAAGCGGTGTATTTGAATACATACAGGAGTATTATTTTTTAAAAGACATTTAAAATTACTACTCCACCCAATACCCATGTTTAGCTGGAATCCCGTCACAGGGGGTAGGTTACATAAAATGTAAAATATTTATAAAAGGAAATGTTCACAAAGTATTGGTATGCGTAGAAAAGTTAGGCGAAGTAAAAGTAAATCATTAGCTTATTAATGCATTTGCGATGTAATTGAATGCGAATTAAAATTATGCAAAGTAAAGACATTTGCGATGTAAAAACATCGCACTAAAACCATGCGAAGTAATGGCATGCTAAGTATCATCACATATTCAACCAAAGCGTCTCATTGGATGTTATCCTGACTGGCCTCTTTATGCATATGAGATCCCCCAGCATACTGTCAGGATCCTATCATTCTGCCTTGCCAACCTTTTCTTTCAAGTTCTATCAAGGGTCTCTCCTACGCCTTCTATTTAATATTTGGCCAGTCTTAAACTTGATATGAAGTTTTGCCTTTACTTTCCAGCCAGCCACATGACAACAGTAGTCCCCCCTCCCTTTCTGTGTTCACAATACTGACTGCGTGTCTCAGTAACTAAAGCTAGATGTGTGGCTCCTGGCCCTATTAAACAGAATATGCACCAACTGGCTTTAAATACTGCATCATAGATTCTCAAAGGTCAGAAGTTTAGGGGGCGTCCTGAAGTAAGTGCATTTCTGAAAGGCGCATTCTGGTTCATTATCGTTCTAGTTTCTAACCTGTTTGCAGCAGACAAACTGCCTTAGATAGTGTAACTGACTATGCTGTTCTCCATGGAGAGTCATGCCTTCTGATCCACCTTCATCTGCCCATGACAGCTGAAATTGTAGCTTGTAGAGTCCTTCATGACATCCTTACAAAAATATCACCTTGGCTTTGATGGTCTAGATCTCCTATTACTTGGTTATCTGATTCCAGTATTTAAGAGTGAGTCTCTCTTTGCTGCCTCATTGCTGTCGCTTTTAGAGTCTCAGGGTAATCCTTTTCTTTTAATGTCCATATTTACCACTTATGAAAAATCACCTCTGGCATAGACCTTCTGACCTGTTATTTGATCAGTCTTGTTAATCTACTTTCTGTTGTGTTAAGTATCCCTTTGTGAACCCTTGCACTGAGTAATTCTCCCTTCATACATTCATGTAATCAATTATGCCCTAGGCTATGGCATGTACTGTGCTTTTCTGATGGATACATCTGCGAGTGTATTCCTCACCTTGTGAATATCCCCTGCGTCCGCAACAATCGGAAATTCTTTTGTAGCTTCGCGCCGACGTGGACGACGTCATAGAGGCACGGCATCGCGAGCGGCTCCGCTGACGTCACTGACTCCATAATAGGCCCACGTCGGCATGATGGCATCAGCTCCCTTTTTTCTGCGTCGTCGACGCTAACGGTTTTCGAGGGATCCTCTGTTGCGTTGATAGTAACTTTGTTACTATTGTGATTTTCTGTGTTCTTCCCAGTGTTCGGACTTCTGTCGTGATGTCGACCAAGAAGACTGGTTTTAAGCCTTGCAGCGAATGCGGGAAGATGATGTCAATCACTGACCCGCATGATGACTGTATATGGTGCCTGAGTTCGGATCACAACGTCCAAGGTTGTCATTCCTGTAGGAAGATGAATCCAAAGGCCCTTCGTGAACGTGAGGCGAATCTCCTGGTTGCCAAATTAAAAGGTAAAGAGGCCAAGAAGAGTTTGAGGTCGCGATCGAGGCGGTCGAGGTCCTGGTCGCGGTCGGCTTCCAAGTCGTCATGCGGGACATGCTTCCATATCAACGAAGAAGAAACGTAAGATGAGGAAGCATGGTTCAAGGCACCATTCAGGAAAGGAGTCGGATTCGAGAGCGAAGTCGCCTATTAGACGACATCGAAAGAATATGGTATCTCCTTCTCCGGCACGGGATCCGGAAGGTAAGGCCTTGCCCTTGGAGTCGCCGGAGCATTCACCAGCTCAGGCGTCGAATCCCTCTCTGGCTCGGTCTCCAGTTCAGGAGGAGGAAGAGGTTCCTGTTCCTCAGGGTTCGACGACTCCAGCTCACCAGCCCGAGGAACAGGAGGAGTCGACTCCGGGGCAGCATGCTCGATAGCAGCTGGCTGGTTCGTATCCTCCTTTTCCGGGTCCAGGACAAGACCCTTCGCAGTTCTTAAATGCCATGTATGGTGTTTATGCGAGAGCCATGTACCCCTCTGGAGCACCGGCTGGTCCCATGGGACAGTTGGCATACAATTTGGGAGTTCCCCAAGCTTCTGCTCTGGCGCCTTTCTTGCCGTTTATGCCGGCGCCAACACCGCCATGGCATCTGTCGGCGCCGCCAAAGTCATCAACGCCGTTTCCTGCGTCACCGGCTCCAGACCGACCTCGAGATCTTCGGCATGGTCTTCCAACTCTGAGTTGACTCCAGCTCCGTCTTAGATGCCGGCCCCGGCTCCTTGGGAGTCGATTCCGGATCCGACGACATCGCTTCGGAAGGAGAGGTCGAGGCGTGAAGCCCAGCGCCTTTTGGAGGAGCAGAGATATAGGGAATCTGAGTTTGAAGATGGTGAGCTTCAAGAGTCGGAGGACTATTTTGATGATTTAAGGGAGGCAAGTGGACTGGAACTGTCCCCTGATTGGGATTTAACCTCTGTGTAGGATACCCCTTCTAAAGATGTGGCCCCCTACCATGTGGTTATCAAGAAGGCAGCGGATCTGCTGAATTTGACTCTGCCCACTGCTGAGTATAAATCAAATATTTTGACTGAAGTCCTCCATTCTCCCTCATCTGTTGTGGAACCTATGCTTCCTTTTACTGAAGCTTTAACAGATCCTATCCTGGAGGTGTGAAGTAGGCCTCTTACGGGTCCTACGGTTTCTGAGGCCGTTGCTAGGCGTTATAGAGTGGCTCCTGGGGATCCAGACTTTTTGTCCTCTCATCCTTTGCCAGAGAGCTTAGTGGTTCAGGAGGCCTGCTCTAAAAGATCTGCAGGTGCGTTTCCCCAGGTACCTGGTGATGAGGATTCAAAAAAGCAGGACCAATCTGCTAAGAAAGTTTTTTCATCAGCAAATATGGCCCTCAAATCTACGAATGCCACTTGCCTCCTGGGTCGTTATATCCATGCCTTAATGGATACTGTAAAGCAATTGACCCCTAAACTTCCTGAAGAGGACAGAAAAAATGTTAATGAGGTGCTTGCTGACACTCAGGCTGCTGCTCGGCAGGTCATACAGAGCGGAATGGACACAGCGGATTCAGTGGCTAGGGTCATGGGATCTTCGATTGCCACCAGAAGAGCTGCCTGGTTGAAGACTTCCGAGTTCTCTACAGATGTTCAGGCTGCTTTAATGGATTTGTCCTTTGATGGCTCAGGCCTTTTTGGTTAAAAGGCGGATGCTGCATTGGAGAGGTTCAAAGACAGCAGGGCAACAGCCAGGTCTTTGGGGTTGCAGACTAGAGGGTCTGTGAGCAAAAGGTATAGGGGCTTTGGAAGATCTTCTTTTCGTCCCTACAAGCAGGCACAACAGCAGCAACAGCAAAATCCGTTGTATAAATCCTACAGGGGCAGATAAAGAGCTCCTTCTCGGGACGTCAGGCTTCCTCCTCTTCCTCTTCCTCTACCCACCCACCTCCTACAACAGCAAAGCAGCCCTAGATCCGCCATTCCGGATCATACCGGTGTTGTGGGGGGGCCGGCTTACTCATTTTTTACGGGATTCGGAATCAGTGACATCGGACCTTTTGAGTTCTCAATCTCGTAGAGAATGGGTATGCTCCTCCCTTTTGGGAATTTCCCCCAAATTACCCTCCTTGCCAAGGGTTTTGCAAGGAGGACCACCTGCTGCTCCTGCAGGAGGATGTCCTGGCACTGTTAAGAAAAGGTGTGCTAGAGGTGGTTCCGGAGCAGAAAAGGGGTCATGGATGCTACTTCCGATATTTCCTGATCCCCAAGAAGGATGGCAGACTTCGTCCAATCCTGGATCTCAGGATCTTGAACCTTTACCTAAAGCAGGAGAAGTTGAATATGCTCACCCTTACACAGGTTCTTCAAGCGCTGCTGCAAGAAGACTGAATGGTGTCGATCGACTTTTAGTCTGCCCTGTTCCCATGATGCACTGGGCCAGGGACAGACTGATTTGCATATAGCCAGGTTCTGAGCTGGGATGGTGCAGTGAGATAAATAACGGTGATGGATCAAGCCCTGATCTTAGGACTGGGTAAGAGTGGTCTGCTTAATTCAGACACTCTGTTCATCACCACCCCCTTTTCTGAATTGTCCTCACTACCTAGCCCCTATCACGCTCAGTGAATCCGAGCACTTTACTAAGCACGTTTATTCTTTTGTTCCATGTAACCTGAGACCGGCGCTCAAGACGGACGCGAGAGCGACTACATCTCCCAGAAGTCCACGGGAGGGAGGAAAACCAGGCGTGGACCAGAGGAAGGAGAGGAGTTCTCCAGCGCGTCGAGACACCGAACCACCCCAACCCTACTATAGAAGTGTGACGCGGCGAAGGCGATTGTTAAAGTCAATAAAGCCGGTGTTACAACAACCCAAAGCATTCGTGTTTACGTCAATCCCGCCATAAGTGGTGGCAGCACAGTAGCCATCTGTCAACCCAAGATGGAGGAACTACTACAGACACTCGTGAAAGGGCAAGAGCAGTTAGGTTGGGTAGTGGAGCAACAACTGACCGCAGCCCAGGCAGATCGAGAGACATTCAGGAATACCGTAGCCACCCAGATTGAGGGATTGCAGAAGATAATCGGGGACCCCAGCAACCCTGCCTATAGAGAACCCCGAACAACACATCCTAAACCTTCAGGGATTTCCCTCCAGAAATACGTCCCAGGAGAGGATCCCGATGCGTTTTTAACAAATTTCGAGAGAGTGGCTATGGCATGTGGGAGGCCAGTGGAGAAATGGCCTTTCTTCCTTGCACCCCTACTGACACAGGAAGCCCAGGCGGCTTATCAGGTGGCCAATGCCTCTGGCCAAACACCATACAGCCAAATTAAAACTATTATCCTGGATCACCTGGGTCTGGATAGTGAAGCCTACAGAGTGCGCTTCAGGAAGGCAAGGGGGACGCCGGGCGAAAACCCTAAAACACTGTTCTTCAGACTGAAAATGGCCGCAGACAAATGGCTAACTCCACAGACCAGTACCAAAGAAGAAATAATGGACAAAATATACCTTGAGTAATACCTGGAGGCTCTTCCGTACGGAACTCAGAAATGGTTGAGACAACATTCAAAACTGACAATGCTGCAGGCTGTGGAAATGGCGACCACTTTTTCAAGGGCCCAACCCAAACTACATCCTTTGGAGCAAGAAAAACCTTCCCGGCCACCCCCCTCGTTTCGAAAAGAAAACTCGCCCCACACCGGAATTCCACCCATCACGTCCCAGAAAGGCCAGAAATACAGAGTTTCAAAGGGCCGCAATGTTTTGAGTGTGGGACGTGGGGCCACATAGCCCGCATGTGTCCACAGAAGAAAGCCACTGAAGAGCCGATGGAAGTCGGCAATCATGTACACCGCTGAGTTAGGCGGAGCATTTTATGTAAGTGTGTGGGTGAATGGGATAAAGGCAAAAGCACTCCTAGACTCGGGCTGTAAGCAGTCGGTAGTGTGGGGATCCTTGGTACAGAACGGTCAGGTTGTCCCCGAGACCTTAGTTCATAATAAATGTGTCCATGGGGGGTGTGAAAGGGTACCCTGTTGCATATATACCCCTACAGATGACAGAAGGGAAGACATTGGTGGTTAAAGTAGGAGTTCTAGAGACACTACCGGAGCAAATCATAATAGGGACGGTGTGAGAAGTTGGCCTGATATGTGATGTTTCCAATTCTGGAACCACCTTGTATCAGTCCAAACAATCCCTTATGGTGTCTGGTTGTAAGTCAACCTTGTTACACAAGCTATCCAAGGGGTAGCATGGACTAAGCAGCCTTAAAGGCTTAACTTAAGAGGTCGTGTTAAGCGAGCTGTTTTACCTCATACAATCCTGTAATATCAAACGAAAGGACACCACACAAGTATATATTATAAAAATATGTGTTTATTTCTAAAATAATAACCAGTACTCTTTATGAGCAAAGGGGCACAAGCGTTAAATCAAAAGCATAGTATAACATACAAAGTTGCACAGTTATGGATGAGGGCAGGTGGCCACTCAAACCATATATTAAAAAAGTGGTATAAGAGATACCAATCGAACAGTGGTTAGGCCTAGGGCCTAGGGAATCGCTGGGAGCAGTCCGGACTAGCAATGCTGAAGTCGGGAAAAGCCCGCGGGATTCAGGTGCAGCACGTAAAGTGCGGCTTGCACCAATGTAATGTCAATGGTGCGTAAAAGTTACACAAAGAGAGTTTAAAGATACTTCGGCTGAACCTAGAGGAACAAAACTTAAGACACAGACCCTAGAGGTGTGTACCAGTGTGGGAACACCGGCGTTGCAATGTTACCTCACCCACAGGAAGCGGGTGCACAGGGTCGAAGTGGCGTCTGTTTTTGACACGCAGGCTCTTGGTGCTTGGAGCTGAAGATGCTGCAGGCGATGGGAAGCAGAAGTGTCCGGTGTGATCCAAGGGTGGATCGAAGTCGAGAAGTATCTGAAAGCAGAGGGGACAGAGTCTGGGTCACTCAGCAGTGACCAGGGTGGAACCAGGACGGAACCAGGCAATGTTGGGCGCAATCAGATGGTTGTCGAGGAGCTTCTCTCCGTTGTCACGTGGGCTCTGGGGCATCTGCGACGTCCAGGAGCAGGTCACGATCTGTCCCACGCAGACTCTCGCCATCAGCGCCGTCGGCTTCAAGATTGGAGCAAACAGCACTTGGCAAAAGCAATCCACGCCGAACCGGGAGATTGCTTCTCACTCAGACCAGGAGGGTCAGAGCGGGGGCTCCTTTTCACAGGAGCTGGTGCAAATCTGGAGCAACCAGAAAAGCAAGTTGGTTTAAGGTTTTCGTTGGCACAGGGGCCACAAGCCAGCTGGCAATTGACCGGGCCAACGCGTCGAGCCAACACAAGCAGAAGGGCCCCACGCAGCACTCGTCGAGTGTGGAGGGGGTAGCTTCGGTGCAAGAGCAGCTCAGGGTTGGGGCTTCTCAAACCCCGGTGTACAGCTTCGAGGGTCACTCGTGGGCTGCACTGTCAGCGTCTCGTGGCCTTTTCAAGATGGCGTGCCCCACGCTTCCGGTCGCCTCCACGGGTCTCAGCTCTGCAGGGACTGTGGATCGGGCTGGGGGAAGGCAGGCAAGCTTGTTATGTTATGTTATGTTATCAGTTTTGTTGAGCGCGACAGCTGCCCCAGCAACGGGGCGTCCCGGCGCTAAGAACCAAAGCATAACCAACTGAGGAAGGGGGGGAGGGGGACGAGACTACAGAGGGGGGAAGAGGTGCGTTTTTACTGCTTTGCGAAACGTGGACAAATTGGTGAGGCAACGAATGTGGAGGGGCAAGGAGTTCCATAATTTTGCTCCCCTTACTCTGAAGGAGCGATCTCCGATTCGGCAGAATTTTGTGCGGGGGATCACCACAAGGTGTTGGCCCATGGAGCGAAGATTGCGTAGGGGGGTATATGGTGTTGGCAATGATCGGAGAAGTTCGGGGCCATCAGTTCTGAGGATTTTAAAGGCGATGGTAAGAGCCTTGAACTGGATGCGAGCTTCCATGGGCAGCCACTGGAGTCTCTGTATGGTGGCTCTGCTGAGCATCTTCTGGGCAGGCCTACAATTGCCCTGGCTGCTGAGTTCTGAATCCGTTGGAATCTGGATATCTCAGCTTTGTTAGCGCCCAGTAAGAGGACGTTTGCATAGTCCAGCCGGGCAAGGATGGTGGCTTGGACAATGAGCTGTCTTGTCTTGGGGTCAAAGAAGCCTAAGATGGGGCTAAGGCTTCTCAGCAGCCCAATACATGTGGCTGCTACTTTTTTTGTGTGCGACTGGTAGTTCAGTGCAGAGTCCAGCCATACTCCTAGGTTTTTTACCAGGGATTTCGGAGGGGGAGTGGGGCCCAACAAAGGGGGCCACCAATGGTCGTTCCAACCGCTGGTGTTCTTGCCCAGGAGTAGCACCTCGGTTTTTCCTGCATTTAGTTGTAGACAATTTGCAGTCATCCAGTTGGCGACTCCGGCCAACCCACCCCTAAATTTTGTGGCAGTGGCAGAGGGCGCTTCCGTGAGGGTGATTACCAGCTGGGTATCGTCAGCGTATGAAACCAGTGTGAGCTTCCACTCCTTGGCTACTGCTGCAAGTGGTTGCATATACACGTTAAAAAGGGATGGGCTAAGGGTAGAGCCCTGGGGGACTCCCTGGCCTATCGCATGGGGTTGGGAAATAAAAGGGGGGGCTGACACACGAAAGGATCTATTCGTGAGGAATGACCGAAACCATTCCAGTGCCAGTTCACTAATCCCAATGCTTTCCAAACGGTCCAGTAGGATATCATGGGAGACCGTGTCGAATGCTGCGCTGAGGTCGAGCAATATCAGCGCAGCACTCTGGCCGGTGTCCATAATCCTCCGGAGGTGTTCTGTGGTGGCCAAAAGGGCGGACTCCGTACTGTGCCCAGGCCTGAACCCGTGTTGGGAGGGGTCCAAGATGTTGTTTTTGGCCAGATGGTCAGTGAGTACGGCGTTTGCATGTGCTTCAGCTAATTTAGACACCCACGGAAGCAGTGAAACTGGTCTGTAGTTTTCCGGTTTAGTCGGGTCTAGAGTGGGTTTTTTAATTTCGGGATTAACCCAAGCCTGTTTCCAGCATGTGGGCACCGTGGCTGATGAAAAGGAAAGATTAAGGAGTTTGGCCAGGGAAGGTAGGAAAAAGTCCAACGCTTTTAAAAAGTGGGCTGGTCTCATGGGGTCTGAGGGAGAACCCGATTTCACCTTTCTGCAGATTGTATCTAGGTTTTCGAGAGAGATAGCAGGTAGGAGGGTGAGCTTAGAGCCTATGTGAGCCTCAATGGAGTCACCAGTGCAGACAGAGGGGGTATGAGAGAAGGTGTTATATATCTTTCTCACCTTTTCTGTAAAGTAGGTGGCTAAATCGTCGCATTGTTGCGTAGAAGAGATGCATGAGGCCGGGTTGCCACCATTTTGTAATTTTTGCACCAGTTTAAAAATAGTTTTCGTGGGGTTGGGGCTGGACTCAATTTCTTTAGCATAAAAAGAGGCTCGAGACATGCGTATGGCTTTGTGGTATATCTTGAGTTTGGTCAAATAGCATGTTTTTTCCTCGTCCCTGTAGTCTTTCCGCCATTGGCGTTCGGCCTTTTTACACTCTTTCCTGATTTTTTTCAAATTCTCATCATACCATGGGTTAGAGGGGGTACTCTGTCCTCTAGTCCATTTAGCTGGTATGATAGTGTCGAGTCCTTTCGTAATCCACTCTTGAAAAGCAGCAAATGTTGTATTGATGTCGCTTGCAATCTCTTCGATCTCTGTCGCTCGAGTTCCGGCGGGAACTGCAACAAAGCAAGGGTCGAGGTGCTGGATGGTACCTGTTTGCACAGGGTGGTCACTCCTTGACCACAAGGGAGATTCTACGGTCTTCTACGTTGAGTAGGATGTCGAAGGGTCCAGAGTTTCGTTTCTTATGTTTCTTCAGGATAATCTGAGTTGCATTGGCACTGCTCCCACTCTTATTCGAATCTGGTGAGCTGGATTACCTGCTAGGTCCCCTCCTATGGGTGGGACCCAGGAAGGGGGTGGATACACCCCTTTCCTTTGATCCAGGCCGCGCTGGGTCTGGGGCTGGTGTGCCCCAGAACCGGTTTGGCCGGATTATGCAAGGGGCAGCCTTGTGCTCCCCAGGGAGTGTCTGGTTTCTTTGAAACCTCCCTGCTACAATCCACTATCTCCTGTCTGGGGTGGTGTAACACCGCCCTGCGGCAGGAAACCCTTTGTCCAGGCCACCATCTGCTGAGTTTCGGTCAGCAGCAGGAGGCCAGACTTGTGTCCATGGCAGAGGCATCCATTTTGTGGATCTGAGGCTCTATCAAGCGCGTTTCAGTAAAGTAACATGTCTTCTCCCTCTAGAAGGGTGGAATGCTACCCCCGTCACCAGAACTGGCGAGGAGGTAGTATTCCAATTCGTATGACACCTTACACGACATGTTTTGATAAAGCCAAACCAAAGTTGCTATATAACCGCGAGGATTATAAGGCACTTAATAGTATATGGTATGGCATTATCCCGGATCAGCTTAGGGAGTTGTTCCCGACAGCTGCAGACAGGCTCAGCTCATGCCAGAGCTCCATCTCACATTAAACCACGCACTCTGCCTCCAGGATTGATAAGGCCTTCCATAGGAGTGACTCACAGGTTTATATGTGCCCAGATATAGGTTTAGATATAGGTATACTATATCTAAGCAAGGGGTGATTACACCCACTTGCCCCAGCTGAGTGATCAGCCAGTTGTGTCAATTTAAGAACCAGCCAGGGGTGGCAAAAGCTATGCTTCAGCCCCTGGTAGGCCTTGGTGGCACCTATGCCCTGAGCACCTATAGTGCATGGTACAGGGGCTGACAAGGAGTCCATTTCCAATTGTGGTATGTACCTATAGCACATGTATTATGAATTTTGAGAGAGAACAGCAGGCTGGGGGTCTGATTAGCAGGCCCACAGCCTCAGTAAGTCGAAAACCAGTGAAGCAAAAAGCAAAAATTGGGGTGACCATAGGATAGCAGACCCTAGTCTCCTACAGACGGACAATCCCCAGTTCCTAGAAACATTTAGCAAGACCCGTAAACAAGAGAACCCCCTTTTCCCTAGGGCCAAACCCTCTATGGTAACAGCAGACCCCTGCGTCACGGATCGTAGTTTCAAGTTCGCCCAGGCTAACAACGCCAATCTGTTTAACGCCTGGGAGCAGGCCCACCAAACCCAGGACGATCCCAATCCCCGATATCCCCGATTTCTGATTGAAAACGACCTATTGTATTGGCAGGGCAACCCTACAGATGCACCCCAATTACTGGTCCCTCATGACTTTAGGGAGCAGATCATGTACTACTCACACACCCACCTATTAGCAGGACACTCTGGGGCTGAAAAGACAACACAGAACGTGCTACGTTACTTTTATTGGCCAGGAGTGTATAAGGATATCAAAACACACTGCCAAGCGTGCAACATTTGCCAAAAGAAGAATACCTCCCGGCTAGCAGCCGTACCCTTGCAACCATTGCCGATCATAGGGGTACCATTCGAGAGGGTTGCTATGGACCTGATTGGACCGCTGCCGAAAACTAAAAGGGGAAACATGTACGCATTGGTGATCGTGGACTATGCGACTAGATTTCCGGAAGCATTTCCTCTCCGAGCTCCGACCACCAAAGCCATAGCAGATAAATTCCTTGAGCTATTTTCCCGAGTCGGTTTTCCAAAAGAGGTGATCACGGACCAAGGAACGCCTTTTATGTCAAAACTTATGAGAGAAGTGTGTGCCCTCTTAAACCTCCACCAGATCCGGACCTCGTGTACCACCCCCAAATGGACGGACTGGTGGAACAGTACAACGGCACCCTCAAGGCCACAATGAAGAAAATGCTGACGGTTAACTGGAGCGAGTGGGACCGTATTCTCCCCTTAGCCCTGTACGTGATAAGGGGACAAAGACAAAGCAGTCTTGGATGCTCGTTATTCGAAATGTTATACGGAAGACAGCCCCGTAGTTTATTGGAAATGACAAAAGAAGTATGGGAGACAGAGCAACAGGGTGACACCAGGAGTCTCCTCGAATACAGCCAAAGGTTGAAGAACTCCTTGGGAAAAATCAGGGACCTTGCCTACTCCCAACTGGAGAAAAACCAAGCGAAGCAGAAGTCCTGTTATGACAAAGGGAAATAATGGAGACAGTTGGCCGTTCACGATTGGGCTCTTGTTCTACTGCCCTCATCAACGAAAAAGTTCCAGACAGAGTGGCAAGGACCCTTCCGAGTGATTGAGACCATCGGGAAAACAACATACAAACTGCAAACGTCTCCCAGGAAGAACCAAATATATCATATAAATATGCTGAAAAAATGGATCGGACCTCCACCCAGGGCCAACAACCTCACCTTGCCTACAGGATCCAGTACCGCATCCACTATGGATAAACTTGTCATCAACGAGGATCTTCGAAGCTCGCAACAAGAGGAGCTACTCGCGACACTTCGGCCTTTTTCTCCGGTGTTCTCAGATCTCCCCGGGAAGACAACGTGTATCGAACACAGCATCGATACATCAAAAGGAACAGTCACTAAGCAACGACCTTATCGAATACCAGCGGCACGAAGACCAGCCATACAGAAAGAAGTACAAGAGATGCCACAATTGGGCGTAATCCGACCCTCTAGAAGTGAATGGTCTTCGCCGATCGTCATGGTGCCCAAGCCTGATAGCAGCATACGCTTTTGTATGGACTTTCGCGCACTAAATGCAGTGTCCTCTTTCGATGCCTATCCGATTCCTCGCATCGACGAACTGATCGAAAATTTGGGACAAGCCAAATATATCAACACCATCGACCTGACCAAGGGATATTGGCAGGTGCCACTCAAAGAAGAGGACAGAAAGAAGACAGCGTTCGCAACCCCTGACGCGTTGTTTGAATTCAACGTCTTGCCCTTCGGGCTTCACGGTGCCCCAGCAACGTTTCAAAGGCTGATGAATGAAGTGTTACGGGAGTACCAATCCTTTAGCTCCGCTTACCTAGATGATATCATCGTATTCAGCTCGTCCTTGGAAGAACACCTTCAGCACCTGACCACTATCCTGACCCAACTACAGGCAGCCGGCTTACACATCAACGCCAAGAAGTCCCGAATAGGTTTTCAAAAAGTGAAATACTTGGGTTACCTGTTGGGTCATGGACTAATCGAACCTCAAATAGAGAAGATTAGGGCCATTGCCGACACACCCTTCCCACGCAACAAAAAGAGATTAGAGCCTTCCTAGGTTTGATAGGATACTATCGCAGGTTCATACCCCCCTTCTCCGACCTAGCAAGCCCCCTCACTGACACCCTAAAAAAAGACTACAAACCGATGGGATTCCGGGAACCCACAACGGAAATGTAGACAACATTCAACGCTCTCAAAAGAGCCATCACCACCAGTCCTGTGTTGACATCCCCTGACTTCACACGCCCCTTCATTCTGCACACGGACGACTCCGACTATGGGGTGGGGGCGGTATTGTCGCAACTATCTAGCGAGGGTACAGAACATCCTATCCTTTATATCAGTCGGAAATTGTTTCCCCGGGAGGTTAAGTATCCGACGATCGAGTAGGAATGCCTGGCCATCAAATGGGCCGTAGAGAAGCTCAGGTATTATCTAGAGGGTCACCCATTCACCCTTTACAAGGACCACGCTCTCCTGACTTGGATGAGCCGTAATATCTCTAACAACCCTAGGGTACTACAGTGGTTTCTCACCCTCCAGCCCTTCTCCTTTACGATCTGTCACCGTAGGGGCAGGGACAATGGGAGCGCGGACTTTCTCTCGCGTTACCCTCTCCCCGGTCGGGAGAATCCAGGGGGGGTGGTGGGGGAGGAGGGGGTTCCCCCTTCTCCGACACCCCCTCGATGTCTGTTCCCCTCTTTTTCTCCAATGCAGCAGCCTGACCAGGGGGAGGAGGGGGTTCCCCCTTCTCCGACACCCCCTCGATGTCTGTTCCCCTCTTTTTCTCCAATGCAGCAGCCTGAGGTCTGGAAAGGAGGGACTCCATGTGCTTCGACCAGCCCACACGATGAGGAAGGGCACTGTTTCTTTAACTGGACGGAGTTAGAGCCCGGACACGCCACCTGGTCAGCTGGTACTGCGGAAGTAAATGCCGGCTCTCCCGAGCTTGCAGTGTGTTTATCACCCGGAGGAGATGAGGACGTGCGGAGCGGAGTCGGAGGCGTTCGGAGCAGAGGAAGAGCAGACGGCGAACAGCGAGAGACGGAAGGGGAACCAGCCGAAGAGACGAGGCCAGCGACTGGAGAGCCAGGAGGCCAACGACAAGGCGCTTCGCCCAGCCGCACTTCAAGGGAAGTGTGCCTCAGCCAGGTACGTGATCGTATCATGGGCTGTGCGGGTAGAAGAGGTTTTAAACCTCCTTAGAGCACCCGATGGCGACCTCCCCTCAAACCACCACCTGCACGACGTAGATTCCTGATGCACGAGTGACTGTCCTCACTCCCTTGCCCCTATCACGCTCAGTGAATCAGAGCACTTTACTAAGCACGTTTATTCTTTTGTTCCATGTAACCCGAGACCGGCGCTCAAGACGGACGCGAGAGCGACTACATCTCACAGAAGTCCACGGGAGGGCGGAAAACCAGGCGTGGACCAGAGGAAGGAGAGGAGTTCTCCAGCGTGTCGAGACACCGAACCACCCCTACCCTACTGTAGAAGTGTGACGCGGCGAAGGCGATTGTTAAAGTCAATAAAGCCAGTGTTACAACAACCCAAAGCATTCATGTTGATGTCAATCCCGCCACAGATTCTGATGTTAGGAGGGACGGCCACTTTGCGCGTTCTGTCCTCCAGGATTTTCTGGTATAGGAGTGTGGACTTCCTCCTCCTTCTCGAGTGGGGACTGCTGTGGGACTCTATTCACAAGGTGAGGAATCCACTGGCAGATGTATCCATCAGAAGAACAAGTTACTTACCTTCGGTAATGCTTTTTCTGGTGGATACAGTATCTGCCTGTGGATTCCTCACTGACCCACCCGCCTCCCCGTTGCCCACTCTTCTATACCTGATTTACTGTAATGTTAATATTTTATTGTCAAAGGAAATGTGTTATTATAATTGCTTTCCTGCATTGACTACACACTGTGTGTGTTATTTTGTATATTTGGTACTATGTACTTTGTGTGTATATCTACTGTTGTTGATCCGTCCATGTGCCTCGAAGGCACGGAAAAAAGGGCGGAACTGATGTCATCACGTCGATGTGGGCCTATTATGGAGTCGGTGACATCAGCGGAGCCGCGCGCGATGCCGTGCCTCTATGACGTCGTCCACGTTTGCATGAAGCTACAAAAGAATTTCCGAATGTTGCTGACGTTGGGGATATTCCCAAGGTGGGTAATCTACAGGCAGGTGTATCCATCAGAAAAGCACAGTACATGCCATAGCCTAGGGCATAAGTGAATACATGAATGTATGAAGGGAGAATTACTCAATACAAGGGTTCACAAAGTGATACTTAACACAACAGAAAGTAGATTAACAAGACTGATCAAATAACGGGTCAGAAGGTCTATGCCAGAGGTGATTTTTCATAAGTGGTAAATATGGACATTAAAAGAAAAGCGTTACCAAAGGTAAGTAACTTGTTCTTCTGACACCAAGACTTCTAGCCGCAGATTCCTCAGCTTTGGAACCTTCAACAGACTTCAGACTGAATCCAGAAACTTTTTCAGCAGTATCTCTGTGCCCTGTAAGGTGGTGCCTTGCGGCTCTGAACTGATTCCGTTTTGCTCTGGTAACTATGCATAGGGCCTATATATGCGCCACTCCTGAAAGCTGATTTCACTTCCTTTCTTTCTTCACCACCAAACATGGATCTTGTGTTCCCTTCCTTGTTTCTCACCTCAGTACCCAGAACCCCTAATGACTACCATCAGTGTCTCTTTAGCTCTCCGTCCTACAGCAAAGCTACCAATGATTAGACAACCCAGAGCATGCGACTTAGGGTATTCTCAGGAATGGTGGGAACCAAGAGCACACTTTCTTTTGTATTCTCATACCAGTCCACAACGTGAGTAATCAGAGACACGGAAAAGTTTAAAATGTTTATTTTTAATGATGTGCTCTAAGATGCAGTATTTTGGCTAACATAAGCAGGCATATGATTAGAAATAATACGATCAGCATTGTTACAATTCCATAAAACACAAAGGGAGAAATCATGTTACAGTGATCATGGACATATAGCACCTTATGAACCACCCTCCCCTGCTAGGAACTAGGTTTTATGATAATAGAAGGTCTCTTAGGCTTAAATGGGGAACCCCTTACCTCCAAGAACAGCAGAGGTGAATCACATCTCAGGATCAGCAAAACTCTGTGTCTGGAAAAGGTTTCTCTTCAAGTGCGTAAATCATGCATGCAGAGCAAGTGCAATATCAAAGGCACTAGAATTTCAGTTGGTTGCAGCTGTGTGTGTGTTGTGTCTAGAGCCGGGGCAGATCAACCTGAATAACAGCATACATTGTTATGGTGACCTTGAAGGCTTCTGCACGCAGTGTACAGACTAAGGTCGCGATGTAATCCTAGGGATGTGAAAAACAGACCATTCTCATGTGAGGAAACCAAGCAGTCTAACTTACAACAACAGTTACATGTAGTGTTGTGTGCAAAAGCTGCAAAGTGGCAAAATGGTGTTTAAACTTCTAATAGGCTTATGCTAACATAACAATGTGTGAACGCAGGGCCCTATCTTCACTACAGTACTTTTACCTAAAACATGTTTTCAGTGTCCAAGGCATGTCACCCCCGAAAACTACAGTCTGCAAGCCCTATTAGGACTGTCACAAACAGACGTCTGTGATGGATCCCTACCAGGTATGCTTGTGGTACCGGGATTCCAAAGCTGACACTGACTGCATGAAGGCCATCATCGAATGCAAGGCGAATCTCTATGTTACCAATCATAAGAAGACTCCAATTTGGGGCCGCTCCTAATTCACGGTCCACCTCCAAACGTCTTTCCCGATCTCATTCCTGTTCCCAGAGTCGTCGGAGCTGCTTCAGAGGCCGTTCTTCGTATCAAAGGCCAAATCTTCAGGTAACTCTAAAAAGAAACACAAGAAGTCAAAGCGAGATTTTGCTCCCTCACACCACTTCCATTCATTCACCTGAGTGCGGTTGGCGCCACTCAATCAACCAAAATAACTTTATTCGATTCAAAAGAATCATAAAAGTATACAATTTAACATACAAATTCACAAATGGTATTTCATATCCAAAAGTTCAGAAACAAGAACACAATACGCAGTATATCAAAAGCATAAAATCGATAAAACATTATATTAATACACAAATGATTCCGAAATAAAATCAGTCCAATAGAACTAAGACATAGAACTACATTTAGAGGCAGTTAATAATAGTTTCAAATGCTCCAAACTTCCTTATATATTCAAGGTCAGATATCCCTCAGGAAGAGTTTAATAACTTCTTTTGAAAGCGAGCAGAAAAATGTAAAGTGCACTGTGCATTGTTAAGCTACGTCTTACATATACAAGTGGGGTAGCCTCTCACACCAACTCCCTTGGTTAGGCAAGGCAACTGCCAAAGCATAAAGCGTTTAGACCAATTTCATTCATATAAAATTTCAGAGTCAAAAACAATGTATGTCAAAAAGTATACTATCGATAGCGATTCATAATTAAAAGAGCAGATCTAATAAAACTAAGCATAGAACTACATATAGCAGCAGTTTGTAACGATCTAAGATGCTCAAAACCTTCCTTATATGTACAAGGTCGAATTTCCCTTAAGAGGGGCTTAATAAAACGATCTCTTGGAGCTTTATAAAGTGTACAAAAAAAGCACATTGCATTGTTGAGCTACATTGTCACATGGGCAAGGGGGTAGCCTCCCACACCAACCCCCTTGCTTAGGAAAAGAAACTAAAAAGTGCAGTGCATTTAGCCGAAATCTAATCAAATAAAACCACCATTGCGTATGTGTGGTAAAAGATAAATAAAACTGTTGCTGTGATATAACCGCTTGATTTGGTGATTGTTTGTCTTGTTTGGACAGACCTAATGTAGTACAATATGCGTTCTTAATGACCATCTTGATGTCTGGTTTAATAGAGTCAGGATTATCATAAAAGTTTCCAAGACCAATTTTAAAAAAGGTTTCCTTTACATAACGCAGCCATGGAATCTGCATGTTCTTATCCAGATTTAATCAGAAGATCTTCTGAGTACCATATTTTTCCCCATAGGAGCAGGGGGGGGACACATGAATACTATCACTCACAAAGTCTAAACCCACCTCGGAGTGACACAAAATGTTAGGAGAACTATTTGGAATAGATTAAAGGCGTTTTAAAAATGTGTTCTCCATAATTTGTATTTGTGCACTTTTATGATATCCCCATACCCCTGCCCCATAGGTCGCTACTGGCAAACATATAGATTTTTACAGTATCTTCAGTTCCGCTATTGGTTTTTGACCTAATTTGCTTGCAAAGCGGAAGAGGGCCTCTATTGATCTGCTTGTCTTTTGGACCTGGGTTGTTATTAAAGGGTCCCAATTCAGTGTTTTATTAAAAAGATTTCCCAAGTAATTAAAATTTGTGACTTTCTCAATGACCATATTGTCCACAATAAATTTACAAAATAAATAAATTGGCGCCACTCATTTTTCTCTCAAAGTCAACCAACTAAAGAGCCGATCCCGCAATTTACATCGGCACACTCAGAGTTTCCGTGGTCAAATGCCATACCAAGTCAGAGTGAAGAGTTATGGAGATCAGAGGCCTCTGGTGTCTGGAGGAGTCCTGGCTCCACATCAGCCTCCCAATGCTGAGGGATATCCGCTAGGTGCCGAAAGCCTGCCTGTTGCCCATCACAAGGAGGTTGGTACTGTTGATCATGGACAAGAAAATTTACCCCCAAGGCATTTTCCTGGTGGTGATTCACCGAACAGGTTCATTGCATGCCAGGGCAGATGAGCTCCACTGTCAGCGCCTAGCAGGTCATGAGTGGGAGTTACACTCAGAGGTGGCACAAGGTCTCTTCCACCAATGGGGAGATTCTTGGCTTGATCTATTCACCTCCACCGGTAAGGTGCAGTGTCCGCACTCTTGCATGTTGGAGTTTTCAAGGCGTTCATCGCTCAGAGAAGTATTTTGCATTGAATGGAATTCGGCACTCCTGTATGCCTTTCCACTGATAAAACTCCTGTACCAAATTCTCAAGAAGATCAGGACAGACCGGGCTTAAGTCATCCTAGTGGCTCCTGATTGGGCACAGACACTATGGTATCCAGAGGTCCTGGGATTAACCCTATGTCCACTGATCAGGCTGCCTCTCCAGGAGGACCTGCTGCTGCAGCAACAGGGCCGGGTTCTGCACCTGGGCCTTTGTAATCTCCAACTTCTTGCTTAGAGATCGAGCAGCAAAAGCTTTACTCCTTCGACCTTCCTTCAGAAATGGTTCACATCATCTTGGCAGCTATAGATCCATCAACAAAAACTGCACAGCTGTCTTTGGGACAAATTTGTGGCATGGTGTGGCACACACCAGATTAACCCTCTCCAGGTCAAGTTATCTAATGTTCTGCTCTTTGTACTGTCTCTTGCTGAGCAAGGCTTTTGGGCACAGTGAAGGGTTAACATTTAGCCTTCTTAACGGTTTCCAGATCAGCCCTCACTGTTTAAATCATCAGTTTGTGATTCAATTTGTGAAAGGTCTGCAACATATGTTTCCTCCTTCTCCCTTTGTGATGCCCCAGTGAGACCTTAATCTGGTCCTGATGTTCACTCCGTTCGACCTACTTCAAAGCTGTCCCTTACGGCTTCTAACCTTAAGAATGTGTTCCTCTTCACAGTGAGTGAGTGACCTTCAAGCTGTGTGTCAGTCCTCCACATACTTCCTTCCCAGACAACCTGGTTCTGCGGACTCTAGCATCCTTCCTGCTGAAAGTTGTCACGTTGTTCCAAGTCCGTCAAACCATCACCCTGCCAGCTTTCTATGCTCCGCAACATGCCTCTGAAGAGGAGTAAAGAAAACATTGCGTGGACCCCAAAAGAGCGCTGAGCGTCTACGTAGATCGTACCAAATAACCTTGGTTAGACGATCAGATTTGTGACGTTCTCCACAGCTTAAAATGTGAAGGCAGTGCAGAAGAGAAACATTTCCTCTCAGATCGTGCTCTGCATAAAGATCTGCTACGCATTGGCCAAGGAGTAGCCTCCGTGAGGACTGGGTGCTCATTCTACAATGGCCAAAGCCACTACGGTACGGCCACTATGGTAGCACGCAGAGTCCCTGTCGTAGACGTCTGCCACGCAGCTGCTAGGTCATCCCTCCATACATTCACAAAACACTATTGTCTGGACAGTCAGGTTTGCTGAGAGGGTCATTTTGCCCACTCAATCCTGTAGGACTTTCTTGTTTAAGTCCCCTCACAGACGTACCTTCAACTAGATACTGCTTTGGTATCTATTCAAATGGTGATGAATCTGTCGATAGAAGTCTTTATCAGAAACGTACTTCCGTTTGGTATTGCTCTTTTTGGTAGAGACTATCTGGCTGCAGAATCCTCCCCAACCATCCCATCATCCCTGTTCTTTGATTGGTCTCTATCCATTAATAAGATCCCAAGTGGAGAAAGATGCACACTTTATATCAATTTGCTTTTTGGGTCTGCGTCTAAGGGCGCAGACAGTCTCAAAAGCAACAGACATTCACATGAGCGACTGGCGCCTACATATACCTGCTTTACATTTCCGGAGCAGAAAGGTGTCAGTGTGGGGCTGCAAAGCGCCACTTTCTGGCAAGCAGAGGTAGGGCAAAAAGGTTTTTAAATCCAGTCTGCCACCTGGGGAATATTCAAAAGGTGAAGAATCTGCTGCTAGATGCGACCGCCCCTCCTGCTCCATTGAGTACATTTCCCTCGCTAATGCATCCATTTAGTAAACGCCCAGTAAAGTTCAACATTGAATGTAAACAAATAGATATTGATTTAGCACATTGACCAATTGCATAAAAACACAGTTCCATCAATACAAAAGCCAGTAGTGCCATTAATAAAATAAAATAAAAACTCCGAGCTCTTCAGCAGATCAGCTAACGTAAAGATTTCCCGCTTACAGTTCACAGCTGTGGAATGGGCAATGGCTGCCAACACGCTCAGAACCAGCGGTTTTGCAGATACTAGCAGGATTTATAAAGAAATCATGATTTAAGATCAAGAATACCTCAGTGCCACTAGGTGCGGATAATGGCATTAGGAACGAAGGTGTCACTTTTTCTGGTGAATTCATATACATACATTTTGGAAAAAATTCTGCGGTTATTTTGCAGAGGTGTTAGGCATCTGATCCTTAGGTCCCTTTCCTGGACTTGTGTACTTCACATTTACGGTATACAGTAAAGCTCAGAGACTTTTATCGAATCATGAGTCTTATCCCTACACAGAGGAAACAGACTGAAGCACAGTCACTGGTACAGTGGGTACCTATGGCAGGCAAGTGATGATTGAAAGGGGAGGGGGGATTATGCTGTGTTTGTGTATTCATAACTGGCCTGTGGTTTCCAGGTTACTGTTTTATAGAAAATGGCATTTGCATTGGAGTACCGGTTAGATTACTGGCATGGAAGGCTGCACAACGCTGATCCGATAACTCTCATATTTTATGTTTATCATGCCTTTTAAAGAATGCTTCACAGAGTACTAATCAAGTGTTGAACTTTAAAAAAATCATTGATGAACAAAACCCATGCTACTTTTTAAATAATCCTGTTACAAAACGTAAGTTACCTATGACCTTGAATTGATTTTAGTCTCAGATGAGCACATATCTCTACTGTTGAGTTTTTGTACCCTTTCTCCTGATGTCCTATTTGGTTTCCTTTTTTCCTAAAGAAAACCAATCCCATTTGTCATGTTTCCTTTCTCCAGATCCCTGCTTCCAAGAAGAAATACACTGTTGCCTCCATCGACTCTGCCAGCATCCTCTTGGTGATCCAAGGAGAAGCTACCGCTGCTTCTGACTCCGCCTTGTCCGACATCAGCCTGCGTCGCGGATCCGTTCTCTTCATTGCAGCCAACGAGAGTGTCTCGCTGGACCTATGCTCGCAGAGTGGCATGCTTCTCTTTCGAGCCTGCTGTCTCTTCTAAGGAGCTTCCTTCTATGGTCATAGTAGATTGACCACATCATAGAGAGCAAGATAGATGTTCGGCCTCTTCAATCCGGAGTGTGACCTGCAGGGTATGTGGTATGGCAGAACAGATATAAAACTGAGGGAGGTGAATGGATTAGGAAGGGCTCATGTAGAACCGTTCCCAAAACAGGCGTGGAGGAAGAAAAATTATTATTTTTGAAGATTCTTTATTCAATGCCAGGGTTAATAGTGTGCATGTGGAGCAGGAGCAAGCCAGTAGATGTGTGATGGTTGTGATGGCTTGCAGCATCAGTCTGACAGATTATACCTGAAGTACATTATCATGGAGCATGCGTTTAAGTCAGAAAAAATATATTTTTTAATATTTAATGTAAAGATTAGGCATGGAAGAATGAGTAAATGTCAGGAGCAGGTACATGACACGGAAACCTAGCTATTTACGGTGTTTGAAAGCTTCTGATGCGACTGTGGAGAATGCGCTTGTTGGAGGACCGATTGTGTAGTTTCCTTTTATCCAAGGCATCAAATAGCCACTGTACATTGCATGGGTTGAGGACTGTTACTACAAAGTCTCTCTGGCACTTAAATCTTAATCACTTTAGGCGAGGCAGAGTTTTTTTTTTTCCTACAACATAATTTGATTATTGGGTGGATCTAGCCCCTCCTACCGTTTAATAATATTCAATTAGATGCTACATATAGTAAGGTATACACATTCACAATGTACTTGAAATGCATTGGGTCAAATTACATTTTGATGTCAGAGATTCCTTTGGTATGAAATGAAGAGCCAGATTTACTTTATTTTTACTGCAATGCAATGCTGTGCAGCAGTTTGTTAGGCAGGGAGTGCCTGGTCTACCAATATATGATGCTGCTGCTATCGGTAGCACTGGTGCACAACATGCTGATTTGTGCAACACGTACACACCTCTGCAACTTAGTGCAAATGCGTCTCTGTGATGTCTAACATAGGTTTTGTATTAACTACTATGCTGAGACATAGTTTCAAATTGGTCCGTCATTGTATGTGTGCAGTACACATGAAGAGTTTGAAAAGTTTGGTAAAATAAATATTTCTCGAATTTAATGCCAGCTTCAAAGAGCTGTTGTGTTTTTGGGGTGCAAAGCCTTGTCTACAAATATTAATAGATAGGTTTTTTTCGAAAAAAACAAGTGGTTGCATGTAAATGCCCATGTACCACCCATGGAATTCCCCCCAAAAGTTTTGTGCAGGAAACTAAATTCCAATTAGGTGCCAGGTTTGCATCACAACCGTGACCCAAATCATCACAAGATTTTAGTTCACTTGCTCCATAGTCATTTCAGTGTCCGATCTAACACCGCTCTGGCCGACTCACCTCCATCTGCTTGCATCATGGGTCTGCACCTCTGTAAAGCACTAATTGGCAAATCTTTTAATGTCCAGGTGAATTCCACACCCTCCCTCCCCCTAGCAGGTGTCTCTGCCTGCCTTGAAAACCTTGCCTATACCCAATGGTGCCTTGTGCCCCATATAGCAATGTCCCCCCGGACTAGCATTTTAGTCTGCTACTTATTTTGTTTCATGTGAATTATTTATTTTGCGAGGTTCTCAAATGATACGAGGCATCCTATTTTGGAGGTGGGTGAACTATAGCAACATATTTACTGTTAAGGGGTTATGCAGTTAGTTTTCTGAAATTGATGGAAGTGGGGGAAACCTCAATGACTGACTCAAATCTCACGGACAATGATGATGTCCCTCTCCTCACAATAGCACTAGCAAAACACTTCCAAATTACTCTATGGTTTCAGTCATTAAGGATTTGGAAACATTATATATATTTTAATAACTGATGCTTTAAGTATATAATATGGGAAGTCCATCCCAGGGTTGTTAGTGTACGACTCTGTTTTTTGCACTCATTTGTACATTGTATTTTTGAGAGGAGATGATAAGAGACTACTGATTATGTTTACGGTACAAGTTTCTCTGATCCCGTCAGCATGAGCGTGATAGCTGTGCAGACCTATCGGAAGCACGGACAGCCAGAAAGTAAAACTGCAGCCATGTTATCTGGTCCACAGTTAAGGGGGTTCTATTTGCGTTGGGCTTGTTTATCCAGACCAAGATTTCTTAAATTTGCCGGTTGGGACCTCATTGTGGCCAGCAGAAGATAGTGCACTGGTCTCCTGACCCGGTCAGTCACTTCTCAATCACAAACAACGTAGAGTTGGAAATAAAGGTAATCTCGAGTAAGAGATTGAGAAACCTTACTCAAGACCATTCTCATCTTGGTCCCAAACGTTCAGTAGCCGCCGCATTCTTGCACACACACAAGACCATTATGTTGCCAAGGAACCATGCATTTTAATCACTTTGAATGAGAACTCTTCCAGTGTTTGGATCACGGTAGTCTCACCCTCTAGAGAAGTTCATTTGAACTGTATGTTGCTTGTAGTTGGGTGGGTCTGCAGTTTGTGCAGCTTATCTAGGTGGCCGTGTATAGAGGGAAGTAAGCATCTTTTGTTTTCAAATGCATTATTTTTAGAGCCCTAGCATGGGACTGTATAACTAATTCCTGATAGATTGGAATGTACTGATGTGTCACGGCACCAGAAAGGTGTGTCAATAAAGACCCTAGGTTTAATCTCGTACCTTGGTGTGTGTTCTTTTTTGATGTCTTGTGACTTTCTATCATATTACCACCACAGTGCTACACGTGGTTTTGGAAGATAATAATCGATGTGCTGGTTTACTGAGCACTGTTACAGTGAATCAGTGATGCACACTTAAGGCTTCCTCAGAGTTATAATAAAAAGTACATTTTGGATATTGTTGAATTATCACCTCAAGATGCACATTATTGCTACTTAATTACAGTTTGTATTGGATCTAGAGCAAGACTGTTTCTCGAATTCTGTTTATTGAGATTGCCCGTAAGGTGAGGAGAATGTTAATTTAATGGTATAGATGATCTAATGATGCAGAACATTTCCATCCTGACCAAACCACCGACAGCATTGCATGAACTATGGGCCAACCAATGTAAGACCTTGTATCATTCCAGTTGCAATTGAAATTGAATGCTCAATGCTTCCAAATTTCAGATGTCATCCAGTAAATAACAAAACATTGCCTTGCTCTTCAAGACCTCCCCAAATTCTGGAAAACCGAGCATCTCATTATGAAGGTCCTCTGCGCTCAGGTCCTACAAGACATTGTCTCTACATCACATGTCCTGTCCTCTGCACCTGCCTACTTCACTCATGTTCATGCATCTGTGACCGTTGATTATCTGTACTCATTTTCCTACGGCTGCTGTAGATCATCTACTGCCACAACAGTACCTCAGTCTCAATTGGTTTTAATCATTCCTTTCCACAAGGAAACAACATGGGAACAGTGTACATTCTTCTCTAAACCATTGAACAACTTCTGTTGTGTTTCACAAGGATCCCCACCTCCCTCCTATCGGGATAGTACTCCGCATGAGACTGCTGTGGAAAACATACTTTCCACTCTTGTGTGGGTGACGCCCAGATCTATCTTTGTGACTTGCCCAGAAGTTGTTGCTTCTCCTAGGTCTCTGAGGCTGGGCCCCTTGAATGGACACTGGATTGGGAGGAAGGGACTACAGCTGGTGAGACTCCAGCCTCCAAAAGGAAAATGCACTATCCTGGATCCGAGTCATATGCATTTATACCTAACATATTTTCTTCCCACACACATCATTTTTGGACACCTACCAACTTGACCAAGTGCATACACCTTGGTGTCCACCTGGATACCGATTGATGTCCCAAGTCAACTTAGTCACCATAAGTGGGTTCCTTTTTGCTTCGTTAATTTAAACTCTGCCTTCTTAATGTTCCATAAAACCTACTCCACATTGTTATTGGTTTCTTGGTCCACTCAAACCTGAAACACGAAGATTCCCTCCTTGTTGGCATACTGAAATACCAAATGACCTTCATTCAGGTTCTCCTCTGGTTACCTGCCTGAACTAGGATTACTTCAATTCCTTGGTCTCGACCTTCGTACGCCTGAAGTATCTCACTCCTGAGACATCTACCTCATCAGTTTACACAGTGACTTGCAAATGCATGGCATTGGCAGTGATGTTCTGCAATGCAACGGCACTAGAGTCCGCATTCACATCATAACAGGAGCGCAATCGGAGCATTCACAGTTCAGTTAGGAGAATAGACTCAAACGTGTCTTGAGGAAGGAAGACGGGTAAAGAAGTCCGGCCTGTAGCACTCCATGTGAATAAGGAAGTTACTCTCTTTGGGAGCCGAGCACTCAAGGCTTACTGTGAGGAGGTGGTATAGCTTAGGAACTCGGATAGATCAGAACACGGTAAATAACATGCAAACGGAATTCGAGCTATTATTTAGAAAAAATTTAAACGACAAACAGGTTAGTAAAACCAAAAAAACTATATATTAAGAGAACAAGAATGTGCCAGCTCCTCGTGGGGCTAGAACCCAAACTCGTTCTGTATAGAGCCTGTTTGCTTGGTTTTTAGTTTAAATACGTTTTTATTCGCATTTTATGTCAACTAGTGGTACAACTTTTCCAAAAGTCCCTCCCTCCCCCCAAAAAAGTTTTTACTGAGTTTACAAACTATTAAAATATTATGGCATGATGTACTCGGGCCACATTACAATATATTGCGGTACAATCTAGAGCAATAAGCACATGTTTGCGAGTTGTACAATGCTTAAAATGGAGGAAGCTCTATCTTCTTGGGGTAGACCCCGACAGGGAGACATACAAAGAGTACAACCGTGGTCTCCTACAACAACGCTCGTACCAACAGGATCACCCACCGTGGTGTGAGGCTGACCATCGCCATCTTGTGCATTTGAATGCGGATCGGACTCCCCAGAGCAAGACAGACAAGTCGTCAAGGGGCCCCAGATGTCTCTTGGCCGAGAAGCCAGGGCTGTAGCTGTGCATAAAGTTCACAATGAGTATTGCAGCGCATCAAATAACTAAGCCTGTCTTGTTTCTGCTGCGCCATGGTACTCCCTCAGCACATCGCTATGCGCCTCTTTGCCAGCATCAGGGCATCGCAATAAATCAACGCACCCCCTTTGGAAACTGTTTGACAAAGCCCAGTAGGGCAACCAGGGGTGTGAGCTCCAGCTGAAACACAATCATGTCTGCTAAGTCCACCACCTCTCTCCAAAAGACCTGTACATTAGGACAATCCCATGATAAATGGAGAAGGTCTACATGGTCATAGGAGCGCTGTAGATATTGATGTGAGCGGGAAGGGTCTATTTTCGCCCTGTGGGCAGGTGTGGCGTATAAGCAAGGCAGATATTTAAAATGTATGAGTTTATGCTTGTGGTCTATTGAAATCCATTTGATTGGCGTGCAGCAGTATCTTCACTGGGGAAGGGTGATTTCAATTCCTAATTCTATACAGTGAGTAATAAGCTAGGGTGGCCAAGTCATCCACTCAGCCTTTCCAGGCCCAGCAGGTGGTCAACAGTAATCTTCAGTCCGCATGCGTCTCTAGACTATTCCGATGGGAGTGTGAGGAGGTGTGTGTCCTGGACCTGGTCTCGTTCTGGTAGCAAGTAGGGGAGTCTGGGGTCAAAGGGCTTTAGCCCCCTCCTTGTGTGTAACAGCCCGGGCTGAGATAGCTTCCCGGGCTGGCGACCGTCTTATTACAGCCGCACCTGAGTACTTCACAGGTCTTTAAAAGACCATTTACTTGTTAATGATGTTTTTTTGTGTCTTCACCTCTTCTTAGAGCCCATGTATCTCCACTCTGCCTATTGCTGGCAGAATGAGCCCCCCTCCAAAATGTGGCTCTAGGTGCGCCTCTGCCTTACATAGTGGCACTGTGCCACCTAACATAGGGGCAGATTTACATGAGCTGACTCATTTCTGCATATTAGCAGAGATGCGTCAGTTAATTTGTGCCACGTAGAAAAATCCTTGTGCTACCATGGATGCAGCGTATTTACAATGGGGCGCACCCTGGCGCAAGGATGGATAGATAGATGCATGACGCATCTATTGGCATAAAGGCAATGCATTGCTGGAGTCGTGTCTCAAGCAAGACGCAACTCCAGCAATGCTTCCGACTACCTATTTCTATTATGCTGCGTCACTCCTTACGCCTGCTGCAAGCAGGCATAAGGTTGACGCAGCGGCGTCGTAAAAGTGACTCTGTAAAATCTTGTAGATTTCACTGTGTCACTTTTACAAGGCTTTCTTGCATCGGAACGCCCACCCTGCATATATTACACTGAACACATGTATATTGTGACGCAGGGCTTCACACCTGACGCTGCTCACGTTGTAAATGTGTCGCAGCGTGGCCCATTGTTTACGACAACGCTGCATCACAAGTGACGCAACAGCAGCATAAAAGTGTCGCAAGGAGCTTGTAAGTCTGCCCCTCAGAGCTCTACGTCTTGAAATTCTGGGCTCCCCCTCTCACATGGCAACGTGAGACAGCGCCAGCCAATGAGGGGTTGCCTGCCGGCCCATTTAGGTTTCATCAGAAAAAGGAAAAGGGGAGCAAAATTAGAGTATTCATTATTGACAAAAAGATTGAGAAAGGGGGTGAGGTCGGGTATAGAACCACCATTTTAATGATGGCAATTCTGCCGGCCATTGACCAACATACTTTTTTGTCCTTTTAAAACTCCCTCCCCTCCCAGGTGTTTTGAGCTGCTTTGTCCACCCCCACCACCCATACCCTCTCCGGCTCTTTATCGGGTGCTTCTGTTTAATCAGAGCTGCTCTTGTATGGTTTCATATATTAGATAAAGTGGTATCTTGTTAATGAATCTTTTCATAGTGCAAATCCAGCTTGGATACCTCCAGTATGTTTCCTGATCCGAGCTTCTTCGGGCATAATCATTCTTTAATGTCCCAAATTATTCCGAGAGGACCCCTTTGTGGTTTTAAATCACTTTCTTTACTGTGGGCAGTTTTGGACAGATATTCCTTCCTCAGTAGCCATCACAACTTATCCAGCCAGCTGTTTTCTGTGGGAGCTGTTGGCTGGCCCCACAGGGCCAGGATGATATGCTTCACTGCAGGAAGTGTGAAATGATTTGCCCCTTCCTCTATGGCGAATGATTTCTGCAATTTTACATGATTCGTCGCCGCTTTCTAAGTGATGATGAAATCTGAATCTTTGGTCTAACTTACTCCCTTTGCTTAGCTTTTGTTCCACACTATACTATTTGTTTACATAAGTAATCCACGTAACCTCATAATTCTATATCTTAAATAGCTAATATTAATTTCTGTATCAAATTGTACTAAATGGCAAAACTTTATACTATTGGTTCAAAATGCAAATTACCATCTTTTTTCAAGCATACTTTTTATGACATGTTTTCTTACATCTATTGTTAAGATTTTTGTTCTTTTCCATTGCCAGGCTTAATTTCTTGGCCAAACCACATCGATCCCGAATTATTGTTCTGCTGTATTTAATAAATCTTGTCGGAGGTCTTTTCTACATCCGGATTTTTTTTGTCAAACCTATTTATTGACACTAAGGTATGGCAGGTTTTAATCCACTGCTACCTTTCATGTAATTAAATACTTCAGTTCCTCTAGTTACTAAGAACATTAGCCACAATTGAAAATCTGAAACCCTAATTGTGGTGGCTTCCTGCCCATCACATCTCATTATTGACTCGTGTACATTTGAGAATTCTTAGCCAATTAGGACTATTACTGTTTGGCATCAGGCTTACAGCACTTAGGACCAACCCTTCGATTCCTTGCCCATTGCTAATCTACACCTGTAATATCATGTTTAATGTGTTTTGATTTAAAACAACTCTGCTACGTCATGTTATTAAGGAAGAGAAAGCAAAATAACCAGAGTAGATTAGTCCGCACAAACGCCAGCACATCATCTGTCATCCACCACAGCGTCACTCAGCACCACCACAGCATCACTCAGGTCAACCACAGCGTCACTCAGCACCACCACAACATCACTCGGGGCCAACACAACATCACCCACCTTTACCACAGCATCACTCAGCGCCACCACAGCATCACTGAGCACCACCACGGCATAACTCAACACCACAGCATCACTCAGCACCACCACAACATCACTCAGGAATACCACAGCATCACTCAGTACCACCACAGCATCTCTATGCGCTACCACAGCATCACTCAGCACCACCACAGCTTCACTCAAGTCCACAATAGTATCACTCAGCACAACGACAGCATCACTCTACTCCACCACAGCAAACAACACCACATTATCGATCAGGGCAAACACTGCATCACTCCACAACACCACAGGATCACTCAGCACCACCACAGCATCACTCAGGGACCCAACCATATCACTCAGCGCCACACAGCATCACTCAGCACCTCAACAGTGTCACTCAGCACCACCACAGCATCACTCAGGGCTAGCACAGCATTGCTCAGCACCACCACAGCATCACCCACCTTCACCACATCACTCAGCACCACCACAGCACCACTCAGGAACACAACAGCATCACTCGGTGACCCCACGTCAACACTATGCCCTATCACAGCATCACTGAGAAGCACCACAGCAACACTGAGGAGCACCACAGCACTCAGCACCACTACAACATCACTCAGGACTACCACAGCATCACTATGCGTCACCACATATCACTCAGCACCACCACATATCAGTCAACACCACCACAGCATCACTCAGTATCACCACAGCATCACTCAGTACCACCACAGCATCACTCAGTACCACCCCAGCATCACTCCGGGCCAGCACAGGATCATTCAACGCCACCACAGCATCAGTCAGCACCACCAAAGCTTCACTCAGCACCACCACATCATTACTCAAGCCCACAACAATATGGCTCAAGGCCACAACAGCATCAGTCAGCACCAACACAGCATCACTCAGGTGCAGCACAGGATCACTGAACGTCACCACAGCATCAGTCAGCACCACCAAAGCTTCACTCAGGGTCACCACAGCATCACTCAGCACCGACACAGCATCACTCAGGGCCACCACAGCATCACTCAGGGCCACCACAGCATCACTCAGGGCTACCACAGCATCACTCAGGGCCACCACAGCATCACTCAGGGCCACCACAGCATCACTCAGGGCCACCACAGCATCACTCAGGGCCACCACAGCATCACTCAGGGCCACCACAGCATCACTCAGGGTCACCACAGCATCACTCAGGGTCACCACAGCATCACTCAGGGTCACCACAGCATCACTCAGGGCTACCACAGCATCACTCAGCAACACCACAGCATCACTCAAGAACATCACTGCATCACTCAAGAACATCACTGCATCACAGCATCACTTAAGCACCACCACAGCATCACTTAAGCACCACCACAGCATCACTCAGCACTACCACGGCATCACTCAGCACCACCACAGCATCACTCGGGGCCACCACAGCATCACTCGGGGCCACAACAGCATCACTCGGGCCACCACAGCATCACTCAGTGCTTCTTGCACTTCTTAATTACAACTTCTCAGCATGCTGCACAGTAGCCACACTTCTCTACTACACAGCTTGGAAACATTGGCAAAGTTAATAGCTTTATCTAAACACTTATAAGGCCCCCCAATGCATAGCCGATAGGTCTCGCCTTTAGGACATTATAAGTGTTTAGTTATCCAGCACAGTATCCTTGATTCAACAACAGCAAGGGCTAAACACTTATAAGGTTCCAAAAGTGAGACCTATTGGCTATGCCAATGCTTGTCTTTACTTTTGCTATAATCGCAGCACCCGCGCTTAACTTTTAACATGGTTAAAGGTAAAGCGCTGGTGCCGCGATTGTAGCAAAAGTAAAAAAATAGATGTGTTTTTCTATTTATTTACTTTTGCAGCAATCGCGGCACGCTTTACCTTTAACCATGATTAAAGCGCCGGTGCCGCAATTGCTGCAAAAGTAAAGAAATAGAATAAAAATCTATTTCTTTACTTTTGCTATAATCGCGGCACCTGCGCTTTACTTTTAGGTTTGACAGCCAAAGATCCTCTCTATGTTCTTGAAAGCTTGTTTTCTATAATTGCCTAATTTCTCTCTCATTGACCCATGTCTCTTTTTCATTGCCCCATCTGTCTCTTTTCTTCCTTTCCCTTCTCCCTCATTTTTTTCTCTCCTTCCCCCTATACTTCTTTTTTTCTCTTCTGCTGTCACTTCTCCTTTTCTCTATCCTATATTTACAGTGTGACTTGTTAATATTGCAAGACCCAGTATCTCCAGAGTTTTCAGGTGGTTGTTTCTTTCGGTTGGTGTTTCAGGCTGCAGATGCTTTCCCACTCTGTGCACGTTCTGCTAGGTTCCAGTAGACCCACATAAACCACTAAAGGGGAGCGGGAACGAAGGATAAACAATCTATATCAGATGAGAGTTCTTAAGCAACAGGGGGTCTTTGCTTTGAGCCTAATCCTCAGCTGGAAACTGAAGCTCAGGCGGAAATGGCAATAGCCTGCTCAGACTGGTCTTTATAGTCTCAATGTTATCACTGAGAAGGTTATCGAAAGTGCTGTACTGCTAGGAATCCAATAAAAAAACCTTGGCCAAAAGTTACCCGCTGGTCCATATAGGAATCATGGCCCTAGATAAAGTGTTGATATGCGGTTACTATAGTGGAGGCAATGGCCAAACCTCTTCAGGTCCTCGTGCTTCAAATGGGCGATTGTGGGCATGGAGAGCAGCTGCACGTTGTAGTCGACAAAAGAAAATGGATACATCCTTTATTGTGTTCAGACGTTTATATTCTTTTAAGAGTATAGTGTTTTTTAAGGGGGGGGGGCGTCTGTCTGTCTGGCCCCACGACTTTCCAATGAATTGGTTATTCAACAGACATTCTCAAGTTTTCCAACTCTGCTGCTTCTGCACAGAACAGTGGGGCTAACTCCAAGGATGCTCAGTTCCTCACACACATATTGGCCTTTTATAAGGAGTTGCACTAGATTAGTAAAAATGTCAAGACGATATATGGCAAATTGAAATTGTTCTCGATTGTGGCACCCACTCACCTTTTACATCGTAGCTGGTGCAAGGATCCCCCTTTAGATAGATTAGATCTGCCCCCGCTCTCTCTTGTGTCAAACTTCTTGTGTCTTTGAGCCAGCCTGATTTGAAATGTTCTGTGTTCTTTTGGTGTTTCTTGTCTATTGGTAACTTTGAAATATCTGGCAGTGTCAGTGGATGAACATATACCTCCAGTCTGGCAGCATTCTAATTCCTTTGCCCTGCATCCTTTTTCTGCTGTGTAAGCGTAAATACATCACTTACCTTTTCTACATCACTTACCTTTTCTACATCACTTACCTTTTCTTTGTCTGCACAGTCAGAGGAACTCTTGCAGGCTTGGAAACTCTGCTTATACATAAAAAAAATCTAAATTCCTTTCAGGCTGTGTTTTCAACCAGTTATATACATCCTTGTAAAAACTGAGCCTAAATTCCCCTCTGGCTACACACCAGAATGTTGTGAATTTAGAAAACAGATACGTTTTAAATGTTTTATAAAAATATCATCTTACATCTTTATATCAAAGGAATAGCTGGAATAAGAGAGAATCGTTTCACTTCTTGACAAAAATGAATGTAATGTGGGCTTTTAGATCGTTTTCACTCAGAAACATTGTTTTTGTTTGCAACTTAATAATAAGGCGCAAACTTGTCCCAAAGGCATCAAAGCACTTTACATGAGCACCAGATTACATTACATAATGTCAGAATAGTTTTTTGTTATAGACACAAGAAGATTAAGTTATTTACCCATAGTCACGGAGTGGTGAGCTACCGCCAGGACTAGAACCTGGCTCCCTGGCTTCAAAGTCAGCAGCTCTGGCGTGGTTAGGCCTCATCTCTGAGCACATAACACCTAAAACATGGTTATCTTGAAGTGTTCATTCTTTTTTTATTTCTTAACCTTCCCAGGAAATTCATGTTTATTGTGTGTGCATAGTAATTGTGGGATATGACTTACCCTTAACATCATCTCCCATAAATTAGGCCTTTGGTGCTCAGTAAAGTTGCCCTGGAGAGGCGGCAAGAGTTTGATTGCCACCTTTTCAGCTTAGTTGAATTACTTTGTAACCTCATTAGTGGGGAGAGCATACAGTCTTACCTTTTATACTGTAGTAGTGTCAACATAACCTCATGTTTTACACTTGGGGAGTTTTGTGGGGCCAGATTTCTAACAACCTTCAACACTCAGTTATACTGCTATAAAGTTAATTCTAAACCCTTAAACAGTTAAACTGGAAACTATTGTGGAAATCCAAGGGTTTGTGCTAGGGACAGTGAACGTAGATGCACAGAAGGAGCAGTGCATCTAAAGCCAGCAAGAATAAATGAAAATCTGCTTGACTCCCGAGTAGATTGTAAGGAAGTACACAGAGAGGGACTCACCCCATCAGGGGCCTAGTGAGGCAGACAGTGGTCCTCCAAAAAGAGCAGTTGGACTTGGAGTTGTAGATACTCAGGCTAGTGTGACTGGAGAGTTAAGAGGATGTTACAGAGAGACAAACTCAGAATGGAGCATATTTTGGGAAGATGAAAGATAGAATCCACGCCTTTTCAATAGAAAAGCCTAAGTGCCCGTTATAATGTCTTCTTCATATTTATTGCATGCAATAAACGTTTTCTTGTGTATTTCGATTTACATTCTTATCACCTCCCAAGAGCTAGGGCATGGCTGTTTGACCAAGTAATCTCCAGAGAGTCAATGAGGCTTTAAATGCCTTAACAGTTTAAACAAAGGACCCAACATCCTAATCATTAAAGAAATGGGGTAACCCAAAAGTACTGGACCTGGGTATCAAATTGATATTAACAAACAATGGTCCGGGACCTATAACTTAGTACAAGAGCAATGAATCAAACCTTAATTAATTAGAGAGCATATATTATTTGCCACAGCTCAACCCAATTAATGAAAAACATAAGAAACTGGCAACAACAACAAGGTCCAAAATTATATGCAATATTTTAATCTGTTGTCAAATGCAAAATTTGTATCACAATTCACAAATTGTTATGTATTTTTTATACACGTCTAGAATTAGAATTGCCCCGTATATAGCGTGCAGTATAAAAAGGGTGTCAAAGAAAGTGCAAGTGATAGGGTGAAAGGGAAAAGAAATCACACACAATTTATAAAAAACATTTTCTATTATTTCAAAGGAATGCCAGCCAATGAATGCTGGACCAGAAAACCTGACCACATTCAAATAGTCCAAGAGGACTTCTTAATCTTGTTATCAGACATAAAATGTAACAATTATCTGCACTATATCACAGAGGGGAGGGATATAGGTGGTGGTCCAGGTATTAAATAAAATGGCGACGTTTCAACTCGTCTTGCGGCCTTGCGGTCAGTTATGCCTGGGCCATGCGAGTCTTCTTCAGGACATATTGGACGGGGCAACACAGGGTTCTCTTGATGACCCTATAAAAGATATGAATGGACCGTAAGAATTTGGGGCTGTTGCCTAATTGATAAACTAAGAACAAGGGTATAGAAATGCTTACCCTGTTTAGGGAGTAGTAGTCGTTATTTACTCCAGCAGGGTTTAGTCCATGTAATCCACAGAGTCCTATTCTATGCACAGATACCATAGAACAGGACTCTGTGGATTACATGGACTAAACCCTGCTGGAGTAAATAACGACTACTACTCCCTAAACAGGGTAAGCATTTCTATACCCTTGTTCTTAGTTTATCAATTAGGCAACAGCCCCAAATTCTTACGGTCCATTCATATCTTTTATAGGGTCATCAAGAGAACCCTGTGTTGCCCCGTCCAATATGTCCTGAAGAAGACTCGCATGGCCCAGGCATAACTGACCGCAAGGCCGCAAGACGAGTCGAAACGTCGACATTTTATTTAATACCTGGACCACCACCTATATCCTCCCCTCTGTGATATAGTGCAGATAATTGTTACATCTTATGTCTGATAACAAGATTAAGAAGTCCTCTTGGACTATTTGAATGTGGTCAGGTGTTCTGGTCCAGCATTCATTGGCTGGCATTCCTTTGAAATAATAGAAAATGTTTTTTATAAATTGTGTGTGATTTCTTTTCCCTTTCACCCTATCACTTGCACTTTCTTTGACACCCTTTTTATACTGCACGCTATATACGGGGCAATTATAATTCTAGACGTATATAAAAAATACATAAACATTTGTGAATTGTGATACAAATTTTGCATTTGACAATAGATTAAAATATTGCTTATAATTTTGGACCTTGTTGTTGTTGCCAGTTTCTTATGTTTTTCATTAATTGGGTTGAGCTGTGGCAAATAATATATGCTCTCTAATTAATTAAGGTTTGATTCATTGCTCTTGTACTAAGTTATAGGTCCCGGACCATTGTTTGTTAATACCAATATCCTAATCAGCAGGGAACCTGTGCCGTCCTCCACATTGATATTGTTGATTGCCCCTACAAAATCAAATATCTGGACAAGGTTAGACATCTGGTGTGAATGAAGGCAATTCTATGGCCCACCCTTTAAATGTAACCATTTTGAGACATTGCACATCTTAGAACTAGTCCTATTTTTGGACATACAAAGGATTTTCTATTTAGAGAGAGGGTGGGAGATTTTCTTCTAAATATTTGCAGTGAGATCGTTAAAACACTTAGACAGAAGATGAAATACACCCTGGTTCTTAAGTGAGTCTTAAAGACCATTTGCTGGCACTGTAGGGGAGTTAGTACAGTAGTTTCTGTGAAGATGTTAGGAAATAGATTCTTGCGTGTGGCAGTTTAACCCTTTGCGTGCTGGTGACGGAACCACTCCGTCACAGCCACGGACGCGCTGTGCTAATGACGGAGTGGTTCCAACACAGCCTGGCCGCTGCGTCTGTGCGTCATCAATTCCATGCCTGTGCTGCGCGTTCTATTGAGCGGGCGGGCCGTGACTGAACCACTCCGTCATAAGCACAGCGCGCCCGTGGCTTGTGACGGAGTGGTTCCGTCACCAGCATGGCGGTGCCGCCTCCCCCCCCTCAGCGCCGCAGCAGAATTACAGTCGCGGCCAAGGGGTTAACAAACAAGGCTTACTTTTTGATCAAATATTTTGAGATACCATGCCGTTTTGAGAGTAGCTGTACAGACGTGGTCAGAGCATATGCAGTGGTGATTCTTACGGGAAGTGTAGCTGTTGCAGTCTACAGTAGGGGCAGCTATGGTGAATGATTTCTTCTTTCCCACTGGGGAAAGACTACGGTGACTGATCCCCAAAAGGTGTGACATGCGTGTTTTGTTCTACTCCTGCCAGTCGGTTGACCTGGTTGAAACAAGCATTGGCATAGCCAATAGGTCTCGCTTTTGGGACCTTACAAGTATTTAGTTATGCAGTACAATATCCATGGTGCAACAAAATCAACTGTTGCATGGCTAAACACTTATAAGGTCCCAAAGGCGAGACCTGTTGGCCATGCCAATGCTTGTTAACACAATTCTTCATGATCATTGACGAGTATGGAGGCTGAATGGAAGGGGCATTTAAGTGCTGAGGTGGTGGGATCTAGGAGGGCATGCCCCAGTGTGGTATTCTATAGTTCTCCTCTCTATGGTATAGTTCCTTCATTTCCAGTCTTCTACTTGCATGTTCTTGTCTACAGCAGCAATTAGAATGGACATATCATAGTACTGGTGAAGAGTTTGAATGAATGCTGGTAGCTGATAGACAGTTAAGACTGTGTGTCCAGGTTGTTGGATAGATCTTCTATTAGGAAAGAACCTACATTCAAAACCAATTTGAGTTTGGAGCCTGCTTCTTCGAGAATTTCACACCCAGTCCACGTGAGAGAGCAGTGAATGGTGCGGGCTGGAACTGCCGAGATGCTGTGGCCACTGTAGAAACCCAGTGATGTGGCAAGGGTGGGAGAAGGAACCAGCTGAAGAGCTGTGCCGCAGGAGCGTGCTCCTTTCAGTGTCCAGTTGCAGTTGGCCCTGAATGCAGCGTGGAAAGCTGTGGACTGGACCCTGCACCCTTTTTGCTAACCTCGAGCTGATACAGTGCACAGGTGCCAGGGCTCCCGCCTAAAGCCACTCACATCATCCTTCCATGTCTCGACACAGGCTGGGGTGGAGTCAGTGATTCTTGCTGGGCCCACCACACCCTGTGACGAGTTGTGAAAGGGTGGGGTGTCATGCCCCATGAACATGTAACCCCTGGCCCTACAGGGCTTCAGCCTGAAGCGTACAGGGCTACATATACCACTATGCCTTCAGGCAGTGGAGTACAGTGCAAGATGATACAGTTTAGCCAGGCTGATAATCTCACAGACTTAAGGGCTGCGAGATAGCACAGCAAACGCTGATGGAGGCAGCTGCTAATGAGCAGCGAACCCATGAAAAAGTAGTGATTTAGTGCTTTTCCAGGTTATGTGTGATCATTCATATGCACAACTTTGAAGAGAGTAGATGGACAGACAGCGAGTGTTATGGGCATTTTTTCTTACATCAGCATCATAAAGGGAGCAAGTAAAGAGGGTGCAGCCCTGGCGCCCTCACTGAGGAGCCGCCCCAGCTTTTTCGGAAGCATTCGTGAGTGATGATCACTAAGTAGCAGTTATGTTATAGCTGCACTTTGGTTACCATAACTGTGCTTGGCTGCGTGATGAATGAGTAAGTGTGAAACAGACATTTTTATAGCTTGTGGTTTGCAGACAGCTCTGAAGGTCCATTATGGTGTTGCTAGTTTAGGTGTTAGCAAGAGCTCTTGTTCTTACTAAAGTTATATGTCTACATCCATTGGTCTGTTATTGTATCTTTCACATCTTTCTTCCACTCACTATAGCATAAAGCATGGGGCAGTGGGTCCGCCTCCTTCAGCCACTGGCTAACATAACTGTGAATAATGCTATTCTCCCCTTTTACAAGGAGCAGCACATCCACACAAAAAGTAGTTCCATTACGTTCCAGGGACTACTATGACAATGAGTACTTCCTTTTTTGGGACCAAAGGAGATGTTTGCTAATAAACAACAACAGAAGAGTGACAGTAAATACAAGATCATAAATATATGATCCCACACCAATGGCCACCAAAAAACTGATAGGGAGAATTAAAAAAAATATATTTTAACAGAATTTGTTTTTCTTTTATAAAAGGGAATCCTCACTCATCGACCTGGTTGGTGACATGCTTCATCATTGGGTTCTACTAGGGCAACAAAATGTCACCCCAGTATAATACGCCTGTATTACAGCGGAGCTGGGTTTTTTCATGTGCAAAAAATAACAAGAAAAAGTGCTAAAGTGCGTGAGTTAAAAAGATAGCTGGTTGTAACCTATATTCATTTTAATACATGGTCAAACCGCAATCTGTTCAAAACGAATGCAAAGCGGACCATTTCGGGTTCATTAATTTGAAACCCTGTGTCCTAGGTAATAGTGGTCAACATGTTTCTGCTTAAATAAGGCAAAATTCGCCAAGCATTCTTCAGGACCTATAGATTGATCCACCAGCGGTATGCACACGCTAAGGTGCACCCTACCGTGAGGATGTGATAACAAAACCAGTGTTACTCACGGAAAATGCCAGTGGGGGCTCTCATAGAATTATCTAGGGCCCATAATTTGTTGAAAAAAAGAGAAAAACAGTAATAAACAAGCAAAACTACACAGTCCCCTCAAGAAGGAGAGCTCACGTTCCATTAGTATATAAACATTTTGTCAAAGAATTATCAACTGTTTTCCCAAACACCCCTGTGGCAAACATAAACCTTTTCAAACATGCACATGCCGCTTAAGAATAGTTATGGCTGTGTACCCCTCCTATTCCGGACTTGGGGTTGAGCAAGACAAACCACCATGCACTCTCTGTGTTTAAAAAGCGCAAATCGGTAATTTCCGATGCTATTGTCTTATCACGTCAACCTAGGTTATATCGAAAAGATATATTGTTTCCAATGTCCAGTTTTAAAATATATTGTGCATGCCCTAACAATTAGGATTATAAATATCTGACTGGAGGATAATAGCCCGAGAAATTTCACAAAAAGGCAGGAAAGGGACTCACTTTAAACAGACAGAGTCCGAACAACATGGGCTCAAAGGGCAGGGGTATTCTTCACGCCGTGCTCTATCTGGATAAAGTAAAGGAGAACAGATGTAATTTAAAAGGCTTGTCTATATTGGAGGGGATCAGGCATATTAATACTGACCCAAGGCAGTCTCCTACTTACTTGCAAGCCAGCGTCTCCCCGAGATCTACCTAATTCTATGTCAGGAAGCGGAGGCGAGGATTTTGCTAGTCCTTTCTCCATTTTATTGGACAGCAAGTTAGTAGTAAAAGAAAAAACAATACACCATGGACTACCCAAACCAACATGGCAGCGTTAGTCCTGGTAACATAACAACCAATCAGAGTCCAACAGTTCGTATATATGGAGTCCCAGCTGTTAGTCCTTCCTCTTTCTCCATTGCTGCCTCGGCAAGATAAGTCACGCTTTTCATATCTTTGTCGTGGCAGTTTTTGTTGTGATTGTAGACAGCTTTACTTTGATATCGCTTGTTAGTAATTGTCTTTGCCTTTGTTGTAGGCTGTGTTTATAACGCGGTAGGCTTTCAGCCCGAGCGTTTCTTCTTCGCGCGTGCGCGATCTTGGTGTCGGCTTCTGTCGCCGATCAGCTGTTCTCCTCAGCGCTCTTCGCGGTTGAGTAGAAACGCGCTGAGGCACTGCGCTTCTTTCGTTTTTTGGCCTCTTCCCTCACACTGACGCCGTTTTCGACGGCAAGAAGTATTTTCTGACTGGAATTTATTAAATTTTATTTGAATCTCAGTCAGAACTTTGGTGTTTCAGGTTTTCACTTGTGTTGGCCTGTCTGGTACCTGTGTGAAGGGTTTTCCCCTTGTATATAGTTGGGGTGTTTGTGTATGGGTACCAGTTTTTCTGCTAATATGCAGTCCGGTCCTTCAACTGTTGAGGTGGTGGCTCCTAATGATCAGCCACAACTGACCCCTTTGCACCCTCCTGCAGAGGTTGACAGGCTTCTCTCTTCGGCGATAGCCCAAGCTCTGGCACCTCTGCAGGACAGTGTAAATAGACTGTCAGCCCAAGTTTTTAAGAATGATACCGGTGTTTTTGGGGACAGTGGGGCAGGGCCCAGTGGTGTTCCGTGTGCTCTACCACGTACGGCCAGGAAGCGTGACGCGGGGCACCTGGAGGGCTTCAGTAAACTATCTGAAGTGTTCCGTAAGAGTGCGCGCACGCTTAGAAGCGCACCCTACCGGGGGGACGACTCACCCGGAGAGACTGGTGGTTTTACCACCCAGGACCTTGACCCGGAAGAAGGGTTCCCCATTGAGGGAGATGATGAGGAGGACGAATACGTAGATGAGGATGAGGACGCTTCCTCAGAGGATTTTTCTGATGTGAGCAGGTCTTGGCGCCCTAAGCCCAGCGCTCCTAGTCTTACGGAGGGTGATCTGGCGCCTCCTAATATGTTTGACCCATCTACTATTGTAAGACCTAGGTCATCGGAGTGGTTTCCTGAGCAGTCTACAGCTGATTATGTTGCAGCTAAGCTTCGACAGCCTTTACCTCAGGATGTTCGACTCCGTCTGCGTTCTGAGCGCCCTCGCCCTTCCCTTCCCTTTAGAGTGGCATGCACCCCTGAAATTGATCCCAAGTTGTGTACCTTCTTCGCCAAATATATCAAGGACCCTAAAAAGGGTATAGATAGGTCATGGAAAGCCTGTCAAGATAAACTCTTAGATGTTGTGGGCCCTCTCACTAAAATTATTGAGACGGCCCAACGTTCTAAGGAGTCGGGCTTACCGATGTCTGTTGATGACGTTGCTGGTTGGTCGCAACGGGCAATGTGCCTTCTTGGCAATGCCAATTGCACGCTTTCTATGGAACGGCGACGTTCATTGCTGCTTAAGATTGACCCGAAACTAGGGGATTTGTCGTCTTCTGAGGCAGGCCCAACTGCACAGGGTGCTTTGTTTGGTGACCCCTTTGTGAAGGAGTTGGGGAAGTTTGTGGCAACCTTTTCGGCTCTGGACAAGGCTCAGGCTTCGATGAAAAGATTTTTTCCCAAAAAGGTTTTTGGCGGGGCCGGCAGAGGCAGGGGTCGCTCTTCCGGCTGTCAAGTCCAGCAAGGCCCCAATAGAGGCCAGTACAAAAGAAATAATGGCTGGAATGATGGACGACAGGGTACCTTTTACCCCTCCAGAGGAGGCAGAGGCCAAGGCAAAGGACGTGGTGGATTCCAGTCCAACTCCAGAGGATTTAATGGTAAGATTTCGAATCATCTCTCTGGTTCAAATGGGGGGAAGGTTAGCGTTGTTTCCCCAGGCCTGGGCATCAATAACTTCAGATCCTTGGGTGCTAGAGACGGTTCAGGGGTTTCACATCGAATTTTACGGTTCCCCTGTTCAACTTTCTCGTCCTCGTCCTCTAGTGTTTTCTGTCACAGACCAAGAACTTGTAGATTTAGAGGTTCGGGCGATGTTACAAAAAGGCGCCATTATCCCCTCGGCGCTTCACCCAAACGGTTTCCTCAGCAACATCTTCCTGGTGGAAAAGAAAGGCAAAGGGTTCAGACCAGTAATCAACCTCCGCTCCTTCAACGAGTGGCTAATTTACAGACACTTCAAGATGGAGGGCATCCATCTTCTGAGAGACCTTCTGTTACAGAACGATTGGTTGGTTCGCTTGGACCTGAAAGATGCTTATCTTTCGGTTCCAATCTTTCCTCCTCATCGTCGATTCCTCCAGTTTCTGTGGAGGAATCAGGTTTACGAATTTCGTACGCTTCCCTTTGGTCTTTCCTCAGCACCTTGGTGCTTTACCAAACTCCTGCGCCCGGTGGTAGAGCATCTCCGTACCCTGGGGATTCGTCTGATTGTTTACCTGGACGACATTCTTTTAATGTGTCAGTCCAAAGACCTCCTTCTTCACCATCTTCAGGTTACTATAACCCTTCTTCAGTCTCTGGGATTCATCATCAATGCCCAGAAGTCGGATCTCTTTCCCCGTCAGGAAATGACTTTCCTTGGCTTTCTGATCATAACTACGGATGCGACTCTTCACCTTCCTTCCGAAAAGATCTCCAAGATCAAGAAGGAGGTTCTTCGGCGGGATCGAGTATCCCTCCGCCAACTGGCCAGGATTGTGGGCTTACTGTCTTCATCGATCCAGGCCATTTTTCCAGGCCCTCTTCATTACAGGGCTCTTCAGAGACTGAAGGCATTTCACCTCCGCAAGGGTCTAACTTACTCGGAACTGATTTCCTTGAATCTGGAAGCCCGATCGGAGCTTCTTTGGTGGTTAGATCACATGGATGCCTGGAACGGGAAGGCGATTTTCGGTTCCCGTCCGGATCTGGTGATCGAGTCAGATGCCAGTCGCCAGGGTTGGGGCGCCCGTTGCGGCTCTCTCTCGGTGGGCGGCAGATGGACAGAGGAGGAACTACACCTCCATATCAACTGCCTGGAGCTCCTTGCGGGCTCGTTCGCGATCCGCTCCTTCACCTCGACCAAGGTTTCGTGTTGTGTTCTTCTTCGGATGGACAACACGACTGCGGTCAGGTACATCAATCGGTTGGGAGGCACGCACTCCAAGGTCCTAGCGGACCTTGCGAAAGACTTTTGGAACTATTGCCTTCTTCGCCAGATCTCTGTCACGGCGGAGTATCTCCCAGGCGATCTGAACACTGTAGCGGATTGGCAATCCAGGAATTTTTGGGATGCCAGCGACTGGAGACTGGATCCTTCAGTATTTCAGAGAATTTCGGACCTTTGGGGTCTTCCAGTGATGGACTTATTTGCGTCCAGGTGGAACGCCCATCTACCCCGCTTCTACAGCTGGAAACCGGATCCGGGGGCGGAAGCAGTGGATGCCTTCCTACAGGACTGGTCCCTGTTTCCAGCTTATGCGTTTCCCCCCTTCCTTTTCATTCAAAGGGTGTCGGCTCAAGTCCGCAGGCAGAGAGCTTCTCTGATTCTAATCACGCCAATCTGGAGAGCTCAATGCTGGTTCCCTTCTCTTTTGGAACTATCCTGGGACAAGCCTCTTTGGCTTCCGTCGTTCGACCACATTCTAACGGATCCATTGGGTCACCCGCATCCGCTGGTTCTCCAGGGCCATCTACGTCTCATGGCATGGAGGATTTCAGAGGACGTTGGTCTTGTGACTCGCTTTCGAGAGACGCTGAGCTCCTCATTCGAGGAGCCTGGGCTCCTAACACCACTAAACGTTATAGATCAGCATGGAACAGATGGGTTCGTTGGTGTGTGGGAAAACACCTGGATCCCATGGGCTCCTCTGTCACCGACGTGATTAACTTCCTCGCTGATCTTTTCAAAAAGAAATTGGCGTATAGCACCATTAATTCTTTCAGGTCGGCAATTTCTGCTGGACATGCCCTCGTTGATGGCTCTCCGGTTGGTGAGCACCCTTGGGTTTGTAAACTCCTTAAAGGTATTCGCCTTTCGCGCCCCCCAGAACCTCGTTATTCAGGTTTGTGGGATGTTAATGTGGTCTTGAATTTTCTAAAGTCCTGGCAGGATAATCAGTACCTTTCCCGCAAGGAGCTATCGGCCAAATTAGCGATTCTCCTCTGCCTGATTTCATGTAAACGTGCTTCAGATGTTCGTGCACTGGATATATCAGCCAGGGTTTTTACCCCAGAAGGGGTTACATTTACTGTTTCAAGAAGAACGAAATGTAATACCAGGTGAGTAACTTACCCGGCTTTCCCAGATTCGCCAAAGCTCTGTGTTGTTCGTTGCCTTAAGACATATGAGGATGTTACTCTTGAGCTCCGCCCTCCGGGCGAGAGACAATTACTTATTGCGGTTAAGAAGCCTTTCAAGGCAGTTTCCTCTCCCACCATTGCCAGATGGGTCAGGTGGATAATGTCTGAAGCTGGAATTAGCGTCACTGACTTTGGGGCTCATTCCACTAGAGGTGCAATGGCTTCCAAGGCTATTCAGGTAGGTGGACGCCTGGAGGATATCATGAATGCAGCGGATTGGTCCTCAGATTCAACTTTCAAAAAGTTCTACTTTAAGCCAATCCATGAGGCTGCTTCGTTGGTGGTGAGTAGGCTTTGAACAAGCAAAATCCTCGCCTCCGCTTCCTGACATAGAATGAGAAATTTCCTAGTTACCACAAAGGAAAGTTTCAATTCTATTAAGGAGGCGGAGGCGAGGATTTTCCCACCCAGGCTTTATCGAGCCTCCCCTCCCGTGACTGGACTATGATAATTTTACTTTGTCTAAGGGAAGTATCTCTTTTCTGTGTTTTAATGTTCTCATTGATAAGCTGTGCAATGCTGATTAAGTTCTCTTTGCAATTCGTTCTGTTTACTCCATTGCAATGTTCTTGAATTCTTCGACATTGTTCTGGACAAGATATTATTATTATTGTTTCTCTTCCCTAGGCTCTGATCAAAAAACGGACTAGTGGTTGGATGACTTCTTTTCTGCGGCAGCTCCCAAGAAAGAGGAAGGACTAACAGCTGGGACTCCATATATACGAACTGTTGGACTCTGATTGGTTGTTATGTTACCAGGACTACCGCTGCCATGTTGGTTTGGGTAGTCCATGGTGTATTGTTTTTTCTTTTACTACTAACTTGCTGTCCAATAAAATGGAGAAAGGACTAGCAAAATCCTCGCCTCCGCCTCCTTAATAGAATTGAAACTTTCCTTTGTGGTAACTAGGAAATTTCTCATTCAATAGCAATTCCGTGGCCCGGATGATACACACCACGCACAGGCAAACTCACCAAATACCCTGCCGGTTCCGGTCACGTGAGCGCCAAAGGAGAGCGGCGTCATCACGTGAGCCCAAAATTCAAGGGACAGTGGTAAATGGCCGCAAGCTCCGTAGAGTTAGACTACAAAACGTACTCAATAAAAGTCAAAATTGGTAATTCGCTAGCAAACTCGCATAATACATAACTGCAAACAAATGCAAGAAGCGCACCAAACCAAATTATGCTGATCAATGTCCCGTATGCGTTATTTACCTTTTTTTGTGTGTGTTGAGAAACAAAAACTTTATAGCTTCATTGTCAATCAGGCAAATAACAAAAAGACAGCATTAAGCACCAGAGTGTGTGGACTCATGTCAGAAACTAACCCATGTTGGTTTTTCATAAAGGGAGTCCTAATGTGCATAATGTCATTAGAAAATATGTGTATCTTAATCCACCCGTCAGTAAGGGACAATCGGTTGTCTGAAATAACAACTATGATCAGAGTTGGGTAGAGAATACCTTATCAATCAAAGACTGACTAGGGACATTTAATGTCTCATTACAGAACCCCAGGGTATGTCATCGTTCAGGCCTGAACGATGGCTAGAAAGACGGTAGATCCATCTCTGCTCTTTTTCGAACAAGACTGCCTCTGTACTATTGGTTAGTTGTTCTATAATAGTCCACCTGATTTCATTGGGTGTATGCTTTATCTCTAAGAAATGGTTTGTTAATTTAGTGGTAAGTCTCTGACAGCGGATACTGCTGCGATGTTCGCAGATGTGCAGTTTGATCCTTCTTCGCGTTGTCATATGGATACTTCATTACATATATTGCGTTAAGTTAGCATGAGTGTATTACATGTTTAAACAGCCGTTTTGCCTTCGGCTTCAGTTTTGCACACGACACGTACTTGTTGTTGTAGCTTTCACCCTAGAAGCGGCGAGTTGCTTTATTTGAGAATAATATGTTATTCCTATGCTATCAGCTTTGCCTGGTACACTTGGTACAACTGTCTGCACACTGAGAGCTGCACACTCTAAGATTAACCTAACACAAGGTTGCTGGGAGGTCTGATCCTCGCACCACATTAGACATTAGACATAACACAAATAATGTTGATGCCAACATTTTGGGCTCTACGCGGGTTTAAGATAGAGTTACACGGAATGAACGCAGACACTTGGTGCTGCGCATGAAGAGAGCTGGTAGCTGTTGATGTGAACTGCTCCTACTGACATTGAGAGGTATGGGGCCGCCCTGCTAAAGCCCAAATGAGACCTTCTTAGATATAATATAATATGCTAGATAGGGTGCGCGAAATATAGGTGATATAGATTTCTATAGAAATTGCATTATAACATGCTAGCACCTTTTGCTTACTATGGATTAGTGACTATGCTGCTGACTCTGATTTTTATAATCTGGTATTTTGGTATTATACAAGATACTGCGTTTGAGAACTTTGCATTGAATAATAAATATTTCAAACTTGCACTTGTGTTCTTTGACTCTCAGTTTTGGTTTGAAATGATTATATAACGAAAGAGTGTTCATGTGTTCCACGATTCCTGAGGTATTCTAAAGATCATGTTCTGGTTTGCCTAAGACATGTATCATTCCATAATGATCCATGAGGCACTGTAGCTAGCTAGGTAAGGGGATTTCTGACACTGAGATGAGTTTTGGATCATCCTAACTCACTGAGGTTCTAGATCTCTATGCACAGTTCTGTGGGAGAACGGAAACCCTGCTACATGGCGCCCAACGGATTGGTTGGCCGTATTTCATGACACTCGAGTAGTATATCATTCAGACCTTGACACCTTCATTCCCGTTTCCGGTAAACGGTGGTGTCGGAAAAACCTACCTATTTATGAAATAGGTCTTTTCAAGCTTGAATTCTTCTGTAAACGGTTTCTTTGAATTACTACCCAGTTGTGCTACAAACTATTCTTTGTCTCTTTTCACTTCCTTTGCTACCATGGCCGTGGAAATTGCGCAGCATAGCCGCATCGCGGTTCGCGACCACTTGCGGACATACAATGTCCCTGTGGACGGCTTAGCTGTGGTTCTAGTGGTGAGTGCGGAACATGCGTACCCGTACGAATTATTTTATTCTTGGGTAACATTTCCGGCTGTGGACGCTAATTCGGGTGTCTTCCATTCATACACTGCCTCGGCAGAACCTATCTGCGATCCTCAAACGTGTTCAGGATGATCACGGACCTGAGTCGGCGGTTGAGTTGGGTATGCGCCTTAACGGTTCATTTGAGACAGTTTGCGGTATTATCCTTGCCAATGTAAAAGGGGATGCAGTGAACTTTCAGGTGGCCAATGGTCTGGCGTTAGTACCCGATGCCGAGAAACCCCGTCAGCTGGCAAGAATTATTGTGGCGGCTTATAAAATGGTTGGCCGCAATTCTAAGGGTGCGAAGGTTTTTCTTGAAAAAGAAAAGAAGCAGCCCCAGGGGCAGTCTTCGGAAACAGGTGGACAGCCCAAGTCCAAAAAACAAACTTGGCCAAAAAAGCAGAATAAGGGTAAGCAACAGCAACAACAGACACAGGTCTCTAGTCCGGCGCCTTCACAACCTGCGCAGTCGGAGCGAGTTTATGAATTGCGCGATCGCGCTACGATTAAATCGCCTGACAGATATCAGTCATCTGACCAACGCTCTCCTCGTTCCTTTCAGGACTCATCGGCTACATCAACCGGTGGTGGAGGGGGCGGCAGGGGCAGGGGTGGTCAGCAAGGACGTGGCCAGCCCCGCACGCGAAGTGAAGGGGACCAGCGGGACGACTCTACGCCAAAGAGACCGCAGTTTGCCAAGAAGAAAGTCGCTGCCTTAACGGCGCATCGATATGCCCCAGATAGTGAGAACGCGGCTTCGGAATCTGACGTGGGCTCTGACCTTGCTGGACAGCGCGGCGGAGATTACCATAGTGAGAGAGGCCCTCCGTCCACTGTTGAAGGTGACAGCGACTGACACTTATGTTGTAATCGAAACAGCTGATACACATGTTGCTCCCCCTGAAAGACTTTTTGAAATTGTCCTGTTAATTGAAGGTGACATGCAGCGAACTGTAAAAGGGGTATTTTGGGAAAATCTTTCAGATACGTATGACATTTTGCTTTCGGAGGCTGACTGGCCCCCACCTTTTGTTCTCGCAGCTCCGCGAGGGGAGGAGGTGATCCTCCCCAGTTTCGCGCACACTGTATCTAGAGTGGAAGCGCTGCATTTTGCAGAAGAGTGGGCTCTGGCGCTTGCGCCGGCTGTGTACCGAAATCAGTGTGGCTGGGATAAATTGTCCCCTAGCCATGAGATTCCTTTACGGTCTCAGCCACAGCCACAACCCCAGTACCCCATACGGCGTGAAGCTAAAGCTTCAGTCGCGGCTATCCTTGAACAATTGGAGTATCAAGGTGTAATTGAAACGTGTGTGTCACCTATGAATAATCCCCTTTTTACTGTTAACAAGCCGGACGGCTCTTATCGTCTAGTTTTGGATTACCGGCATTTGAACTCGCATTGCCGTAACTGTGCGGTACAGAATACTCACGGCTCTGCCCTAGTGAATAGTCTTGAGCGTAAACGGTTCAAAACCACGCTTGACATTTCCAATGGTTTTTATGCACATAGATTAGATGGTCTAAGTTCCCAATGGACCAGTTTTACATGCGGCGGCGTACAAAAAATGTTTAAACGACTCCCAATGGGATATAAAAATAGTCCTGGAGTGTTTTCCGCCCGCATTGTCTCTCTTTTGGAGCGATTCGATCCAGTTGCATGTTCGTATGTGGATGACATTTATCTCACAGACGACGAGCTTTGGGTGCATCTGTGTCGAGTAAACAGCATAATTTGTAACTTTGCAGACATGGGTTACAAGTTTAACTTTGCAAAATCACATATTGCGGAGTACACAGTGTTGTTTCTAGGTTATGAACTTAACCATGAAGGAAAGGGGTTAGCTCCTCACTTCCTGGAGAAGTGTGCGCAGTTGCGCTCTCCGACAACGCTGAAAAAATTACAGTCTTTACTGGGTTTTTTGAATTTCGGAAGGACATACATTCCGGAATATGCCCAGCGTATCAAGCCTTTATATGCCTTGGTACAACCATCTTTTTCCAAATCATGCTGGCTGCCTGAGCATTCAGCCATTCTGCAGTCCTTGCAGGCTGATTTGCTCGCTTCTGACTACTTACAGACCCGTGATAACCAGACCAACCTGGTGATAAGAATCATCCCTGGGACGGTGGGTTTCACGTACCTGACTTTTAATGAGGGGGATACTGTACCTATTGCTTACAAGTCACACTTGTACACTTCGGCTGAACTGCGTTTTTCCACTGTGGAGAAAGTTTTAACGGCTGTGCAGATGGCAATTCTTAAGGAACGTGCCCTGTCACAGGGAAAACGCATGTTGGTTGTTACCCCGTGTCCGGCCTTGGAGGCGGTCACGAAAGCCAGTGTACCAAATTCTAAAGCTTTGCACCCTCGGTGGATTCAGTGGGCTACATCCTTGACATCTCAGGATGTCACGTTTATTTTTGACGCTGCCTTACGGTCGCAGGAGTATTTACAGTATGAATTTGTTCATCCTGCTCCTTTAGCAATGCGGCCGCTGGAGGATTTCCACTGTATAATTTACACGGATGGGTCGGCGCAGGTTGCGCATGGCTCTAAACATGCCTACGTTTCCGCTTGCGCCATTGTGGTCGGTGCCATGGTGAACGATGAGTTCAAGTCCAGCGTCGTGCATACGCAGACGCTTGGGGACTGCACCGCACAATTAGCGGAGCTGCGTGCTCTGATGCTCGCATTGGAGTACGCTGATCCTTGTGTGACGACTTTGATCGTAAGTGATTCTTACTACTGTGTCCAGTCTTACAATGAGAACTTGTTCTTTTGGATTCAGAATGATTTTCGTGATTCCAAAGGTAGTACAATAAAACATAAAATGATCTGGGTCCGAGTGGCGGAACTTAAAGAGAAACTGCCACTCGTGTTTGTGATTCATACTCTCGGCCACCAGCGCGTGGGAGTCCACGCTGTTGGCAATTCGCTTGCTGATGAGGCAGCGAAGTCTGCGGTATCAAAATACTTGGTTGCAGCGGTCACGAGGTCCAAGAGCAAAATAGATGACGACATCTTGGCGGCTGTTGCTGCCACGGCGAAGGGAGGTAAATATCCTGCGGGGTTCCCTTCGAAGTACACATACCACTTAAGTCCCGATAAGCTTCCTTATGTGAAAATTCCTGAAGTTGGAGAGCGTCTGGTTCCCAACTCGGATCGCAGGGCTTCTCTGATTACAGCGGCTCATGAAGGTGTGGCGTCTGCGCATGCGGGCGTCTCAGCCACTGTATCACAGCTACAACAGAGGTTCTGGTGGCGGGGACTGTATAAACAGACGCGCGATTATGTCCTTATGTGTGACATTTGTCAGCAGATTAAGCCTTCTACTGCTGCGCGTCCGCCTCAGACACAGTTGTACATCTCTAATAAACCGCTTGGTTGTGTTTATTTGGATCACTGCGGTCCTTTTTCTTCTGATACTGCGTATAAATACATCTTAGTAGCAGTTGACTCATGCACACGCTTTGTATGGGTATGGCCGCATCGAAGCGCTGATTCGCGAACTGTCATAAAGGATTTGCGTGTCTTTGTGGGAATCTTTGCTTGTGGTACTTTCCATTCGGACCAGGGTCCGGCTTTCGCCTCTAAGGCGTATAAGGATGCTATGGTTTCGTTGGGAGTACAGGTGAAGTTTTCAAGTCCCTACAGGCCTGAGGGCAATTCTGTAGTAGAGAGAATGAACCGCGACTTAAAGCAATCTTTGACAGCACGTGTTATAGGCACTGGTAGAAACTGGCTGACCCACCTCTATGGCGTGCAGCGTGCGCTTAATAATCTCCCTAGAAGGTCTCTGGGTGGGCGGACCCCATACGAAATGCTCTTTGGTATCAAGATGTACGTCCCTGACCTTGATGGTGCAGACTGCCAGGCCCAGGCCGCGGCCTTTGACTTAGATGAACATTGCAATGTTTTACAGGATCTACAAAAGACCAGAGACAGTCTTGCAAAGGAACACTTGCCCTCCACGTCGGATGATGCGTTGCAGATCCCGGTAGTTGGATGGCTACCCCAAGTTGGAGAACTGGTTCGAGAGAAGATCGATAACAAGAAAGAGTTTGGTCCCTCATTTAGAACGCCGGTTCGAGTCCTTGGAGTGAAGGGCACAAGAACAGTCATTTTACCACCACTTCCAGGTCGTAAAGAAAACAGATTTATTTCTATTGACAATGTCAAGATACACAGGGTGGCCGATTCTTCATAGTATGACACCGGCTGCTTCCTGTCCTTCCATGGTGAGGAACTCTGTGCTGGCTATTACATCTGGTGCAGATCAGGAGGTGTCCCTCGAGATGCCTGCTATATCCAATCCTTTATTAAATACTATTCCTCTTGCTAACATTGATGAGCGGACATATGCAGATCCTGCTGATTTATCTATGTCTGATCTAAATGCACGTTTGGCTAACCAGTCAAGATTCTCTTTTGACTCTGATTCGGAACTTTCAAAGAAACCATCGACTATTGCAAAATATGCCACGTTGTTTAAAAAACATTTTTTAATTCCACCTTGGACCTACGTTTGGCTGATACTATTTTCATTTTATCTTTTTATGTCAATTGGTTTTGTGTTTTATTTTTTCCGCTTGATTGATGGCCATTATGTGAAAGAAAGAACAGGAATTCGGTACCTTAATGGAACATTGGCCCCTCTTTCCTCCTCACATTCAGCACACAGGCTAAGGAGAGACTTGAAAACAGTAGAAATTACTGCTTGGCCTGTCCTTGATGGGATTGTGTGGGATGCGGTTAGGTTTCAGATACATGGCCCCACAGAAGTTATTAATGTTCCTAATGTGCTTAGAGTAAACATGGGAGATGTGGTTAAACAAAATATTCATTCTGATGACTGGGATCTTCAGGCCGTAGAAGCATTGTTCTCTGATTTAAAATATTATTCGGCCTTTGATGCTGAGGATTTGTACTTAGATTCTGTCAATTATGGTGATTTGTTTTGTTATCAACATTATGGAAATCATTTCTTACACAAGACAAGTTCCAGGAGGGTTCCTGTGAATTACACTCAGTGGGAACATTGCCCTGCTCCTTTACAGGGGAGCTCAAGTACGTTTCTGGGAAAATACTCTTATTTTACAGATTTTAATCAATCAAATCCTGAGTCGTTTTATTTTAAAGTAAACCAGAAATTCATGCCCAAAGTCAGACTGACTGATACAAAATTGCTGTATTCAAAGTCCTTTCTGGAAAGGTTATCTGTAGATGGCTATGAGTTATGGAAGGATACTATTGACCTTAAATCGGTTTGGGGTACCAAAGATTGGCAGGTACAAGGCACTGAGGCTTTGCATCGTGCATGTCTCATCCCGAATCACATGTTGTTTTTAAATTCAACTATTTCCCAAACAACATGTTTTGGATTGGCTACATCTAAAAAATTAAATACCCCTACTATCCCTGATTTGGAAGAATATTCAGGTTGGAGTAATTTCAGTACATTGTCCATCAGTGAGATACAAGCACTTTTGCAGAACTCCTCCTTTAATGTTTCCCATTTCGACCCGGAGGGGTGGCTCTTGTGGCAAAGAAGCTCTGATGCTTGCCAACGTCGTTTTGTGGGTTTGTCTGAAGGGTTTACACATGTCAGGCCAGATCCCAGGTTTGAAACAGATCACACTGTTACTACTTATTCAGTAGGAAAATTGTGTCAGAACTGGTTACAGCATTCCACTTTGGCTGCAGTTAAACTGCATCTGTCCCAGTTGAATGAAGATATTGACCTGATTGATTGTATAAAAGGCCCAGCTAGGGGTAGATCTAAACGCTTTCTTTATGCTATATACAATGAGATTTGGAAATTTTCACAAGTTGAGGCAGCTAAACGCCTGCGAGCTATTGATCAGGCAAATTTGGAAAAAGTGCTTGCAGTGGTCGATAACAGTATTAACATGCTTTCTTCCAGAATTTACACATTGGATAATATTGTTTCTTCTGTTGTTGATATTGTACATGATGAAGTGTCCACGTTGTACCATGGTCAAAATCAATTGCGTTCTGTAATGCAATTTGCATGGACACTACAGACTCTTAAGGCTGGTCGAGTTCCCTGGACCTCATTGAACGTTTCATCCCTTTTTGCCCCTTTTAATCTTACTGAAAAACAGCGCATGCTTTCAATGCGTGATGCTTCATTTTCTATGCTACATATTGAAAAGCTAGAATCCTTGCCTTTCTCTGTGGCTGAAACCACTACTGCCACATGGCTTATTCATGGATTAATTACATTACCATTCCCATTATATAAATTTACTAACTGTATGCGTTATATTGCTATAGGACGATATGAACCGCTAGGCAATGCATTCCTACATGAGGCATGGTCATTACCATACACATACAGATGTCTGAAAGATGGAAAAGAGGTTAATCTTAATGGTGAGGAATGCACACAGTCACCTGACCATTCATTAATATGCAGACACATTCAGTTACACGGTTCTTGTAATCAGGACCGCCCAAATTTAGCATGTGTTTTAAAAGGCACGCCAGTTCCAGCAGTAGTTCCCACATTTACATTATTAGCTAATGGTAGTTATTTGCTTTTAAACAACGAATTATGTTGTGGTTTATTAATTGGTGTGGCTTATATAGTTACTGTATCAGAGCGTGTGGTGTGCTGCAAGAACGTTCTATACCCACCCACGCATGGGTCTTCAGATGTCTCCATCTGGCCACGGATTCCAACCTTGGAAGCAAAATTCAATGGTTTAAGCAGAATAAGGGCCCTTTTGTCTCAGAAACAAGTGACCCTGAGTTCGGCCCGGGAAACGTATGTCCTTCACATAGCTAACACCCGCACAGAGGTGCAGGCGCTTTTAAACACTGATTTGCCATTTCATTTCTGCGAGCTGGTACACCAGATTTTTAATGCTTCTTCAACGACTGGCCTTGCACATTTCTTTAAACTAGTAAGCAGTGGCCTCGTGACTACGTTTGAAAAAGTTTTTGGTATCATTCCCACGTTTTTCCACACTATTTTTTCGAGTTTGTTTGGTGGACTACCTGTTTTGCTGGCTGTGGCCGCAGGCTTTCTGTTGGTGTTTTTCTTCATAAAACATGGATGCCCATCCTGCGCAAGACGCCGTTCAACGCCTCCTGACACTGTGCCGTAATCGGATGCTCAATTACTATGGAACATTGCCGCTTGCAGCATTAAGCACGGCCTATAGATTGTCATTTCGGTTTACCGACTTCACGTGTGTCCAACCTGTGTTTCACTGCCTGAGCTGCGAGTTCGATTGGGCCATTGATTTATGCCTATGCTTGAGGACTGCTCCTGACGTCGATTTTGATCAGCTAATGCGTCCCGTTGTGGCTCACGAGCTGATCTGTTCTGGCGAGAGAGTTATGGCCTTGGCAGCAATAAATGGAGTTCTGGGCCAATGGGAGATCTCTGCAGCGGCGAATGCCTTTCTGACACACAGCGATCTAGTGAACCCACCGAGTTGTCCTTTGACGTTGCAGGAGGATCCGATGCTGGAGGAACACGTATGTTCTTTCCCATTGCTAAATTGGATGGCTGAACTGTTTTCGGATGATGGCAGTGATTTCATACTGGAGGCTGTTGCAACTTTCTTTGCATATACTTTCCAATCGTGAGATGCCTGGAAGGAATGCTTTGTTGTGAAATATAACTTTCCCCTCGCTGAATTGGAGGGATGGACTATGTTCAGCTGATGGAGAGTTCACTCACGTGATGACGCTGGAGATAACGTCTAGGTGGCACATGACTTTGGATATCGGATAAGTGCCTTGGTTTTTTCTCTTACAAACATTTGAAAGGATGCGACCTGGTCATACATTTCATATTTTTTGGACCTGGCAGAAGACTTTTGGTTCAAGACTTTTGTTATTTTTTAGATTTGAGGCCACTGTAGGCATTCATACATATTCATTCATACATATTCATTCATACATATTTTTAGCTTATTTTAGCTCAAGATTATTGAATTTTGCTTTCAATTTTTGTATCTGATTTAGTATTGCCTTTTCCCTTATGATTGGCGGTGCTCGGACCAATGGGGGGGTGTCATATGGATACTTCATTACATATATTGCGTTAAGTTAGCATGAGTGTATTACATGTTTAAACAGCCGTTTTGCCTTCGGCTTCAGTTTTGCACACGACACGTACTTGTTGTTGTAGCTTTCACCCTAGAAGCGGCGAGTTGCTTTATTTGAGAATAATATGTTATTCCTATGCTATCAGCTTTGCCTGGTACACTTGGTACAACTGTCTGCACACTGAGAGCTGCACACTCTAAGATTAACCTAACACAAGGTTGCTGGGAGGTCTGATCCTCGCACCACATTAGACATTAGACATAACACAAATAATGTTGATGCCAACATTTTGGGCTCTACGCGGGTTTAAGATAGAGTTACACGGAATGAACGCAGACACTTGGTGCTGCGCATGAAGAGAGCTGGTAGCTGTTGATGTGAACTGCTCCTACTGACATTGAGAGGTATGGGGCCGCCCTGCTAAAGCCCAAATGAGACCTTCTTAGATATAATATAATATGCTAGATAGGGTGCGCGAAATATAGGTGATATAGATTTCTATAGAAATTGCATTATAACATGCTAGCACCTTTTGCTTACTATGGATTAGTGACTATGCTGCTGACTCTGATTTTTATAATCTGCATTTTGGTATTATACAAGATACTGCGTTTGAGAACTTTGCATTGAATAATAAATATTTCAAACTTGCACTTGTGTTCTTTGACTCTCAGTTTTGGTTTGAAATGATTATATAACGAAAGAGTGTTCATGTGTTCCACGATTCCTGAGGTATTCTAAAGATCATGTTCTGGTTTGCCTAAGACATGTATCATTCCATAATGATCCATGAGGCACTGTAGCTAGCTAGGTAAGGGGATTTCTGACACTGAGATGAGTTTTGGATCATCCTAACTCACTGAGGTTCTAGATCTCTATGCACAGTTCTGTGGGAGAACGGAAACCCTGCTACAGCGTCATTCCCACATAACGCAATGCACACGGGCAGACTATTAAATATACCACATTGCAAGTGTTGCAATTAGTGTGACTGCGTTGTACCTATTGTTTCCCAGGTTCAATGTTTAGTATTTTTGTGTGGGAAGTCAAATGGCACACACTGCAACTGCCGCACGGGTAGTGTCCACTCACTGCAGGTAAGCCCCAGGCATTTAAAATTGTTGGTTCACTCAAAATCCGTGGGTTTATAGGGCGAGTATGTACTAGTGAGTTTTAGTACCAAGGTAGCACAGTCAACCACAAAGGAGCGTGAAGTAGTGTAGTCCCATGTGGACTGATCAAGGGCTTCAGATAACACTTTAATCTTATCCTGGGGGATGCAGGTATATAGGCTCTCGATGTCAAGAGTTACCAGAAAGCATGTTTCATCTGGTAATTCGAGCGTTCTAAGCATCGCCAGCAAGCTCTTAGTATCTTTGATGTATGTGCTGGTTGATTGTATGATTGGTCTCAGAAAAAAATCACAGTATTTTGAAAGTGGTTCTAAAAGAGAACCTATACCTGAAACAAAATCGGGCGTCCTGGGAGGGGCAGGGGGGTGGGGTACATTTTTGTGAGTTTTAGGCAAAGTATAGAAATAAGGCACTTTCCCCTCAGATGTCATCAGAAAGTCTGCCTCACGTTTAGTGATCAAGCCATCTCTTTCAGCTGTTGTCACTAATTCACAAATGTCTCCATGAAGCATGAGTGAAGGATCCTCTCCCAATACTGTGTAATTGTTATTGTTATTCAGTAATCTTTTACATTCCCGGTCATAATCCTCCGCATTCTGGATCACTATGCCACCCCCTTTGTCTGCGATTTTAATCACTATTTTGATGTTGGTTTTAAGTGATTGAATAGCTTGGAATTCTGCAGTTGTTAGGTTTTTGTAGGATTTGGATCTTCCATCGCCTCTACCTCATGGAAGACTGCTTTTTCAAAAGCCAGAATGTCCTGAGGTACAGTGTGTGGCGGGGGAGTGAAATTAGACTTTAACTTGAAACTGGTGTCACTCACAGTACTTGGAGGAATCTCCGAGTTCTGGTTTTCAAAAAAACTTTTTAACCTCAATTTTCGGAAAAAGTCATTCAATTCACAGTGCAATCTAAATTTGTCAAAGCTCGGGGTGGGTATAAACCCCAAACCTTTCTCCAAAACGGAATTTTCAGCTGGACTTCCTGTTAGTGATGATAAATTGGTCACTAGGGTCGCATGTTGCGCTGTTCTTCTCCGTGTATTGTCCCCCACAGTTTCTGATTGTTCCCAGTGTACTTGGTTGGAACCTTTTTGTCTCCCCCTTCCCCCTCGTCCCCTGCCTAAAAAAGGCTGTGGGTACATATTTTGGCAATGTTGTGGGCGTTGGAAAAAAGGTGGATTCCATCCCATCATTGGTGGAAAAGGGGGCTGAAAAGCGTTTGGTCGAAACATACCACCACCTTGTTGTTGGTGGTAAGGTTGCCATACCTGAAAATTTTGTTGACCTCTACCCCGGCCCCTTCCTCTGCCTCATATATATATAATGTTTGCTAATAGCCAATTGGTTGGAATTAACCTCTTCTGCATGCTCAGCCTTGATTTCTCATCTTTTGCTGGACCTTGTATTTTTGCTGACTATAGAACTCTGTGCACATTACCCCTGCTAACCAGTAGAAAATTCCTGTGCTCCCCTCTTCCATCATTGTTGAATGGGCATAATCCTAACTAGTATTTTTAACTTGCATATAATTCCCTAGTATATTGTACAAAATGTACCCAGTATCTGCAAGTTAATTGTCATTAGTGGGCTGCTGTGCACCTGTTCTGCCATCCCCTACAGTGATCGAGTAAAACACGGCCACAAGCATACCATTGTAGCCAGAATGTGGCACTTTAACACTGCAATTACACTTTTCAAAATAATCCCCTTTGACAGATCAAACCTCCTTTTTAAATATTAATAAATCCCCTCTATGTAGGCCTTATTGACCACAACGCAGGGTGCACGGTATAGGACCTGTAGAAATGTAATGTTAAGATGTTACCATGACTATTACTTCTAATCAATTTTTCACTTTAGCAGGCCTAGCTGTCTCATATAGAAAACCAGAGTACATATTAAAATCCTAATACTTTATCTCAGGAATGGGACTAGCTAGAAAAATGTATTAACTATTTTTAATAGTTTATTAAAAATCCAATTCAATGGTGAAGTCTGTTTTTTAATAAATATTAAGGAAAAGTAACGGTATATTTTCACTGCCTGAAGTTCTGGAGACTAAATTTGTATTTGCTCTCCTACTTCTGTCAGTAATTAGCATTTGAAGAAGTATGAAAACTGCTCCCACAGCAGAGACGAAAGGTTTTCATGTGTGGAGATGGTGCTGTTCTCTTGACTAGTGGAGTTGGGGCTAATAACAGGATTGTCTTTAAAGAGGCCTTTCCTCTTACAGGTAAATACCTGTTTAAACACAACCGTGGTGAGGGTGGAATGACTTTTTTCAGTAACTGGGCCTCCCCAGAGCCTTATTAGGTCTCGCCTAGCTATCGCGTAAGCGATGCTCTGCGAGAGATTAAGGGGCTTCTGAAAGTGCTCCCAAAGGCTGCATGCGGATCGGGTACAGTGCATGTGCGCCAGGCGCGCGCACCATTTGCCAGCCTGTGTGATCACTTTTGCGGCCGTTTGATGTTCTTAGTGAGCCGCGTGGCCACTGAGAACATCAAAGCGGCCACAACAGTGATCACCATTTGCGCGCGCACCACTCGCGTGCTCTCCCCCATCACTTTCCCTGCTGGCATTCCCCCCTCCCTTCTCGCCCAGTCCTTTTGTGCTTCTCCTCTGCTCTCCCTTGTTTATTAGTGCATTTAGGGAGGCTAGTGGGAAAGAATAAGTGATTTGTCCATAATCAGCAGTATGTGCCGAGGCTCGAACACAGATCCCCAGCTCTCAAGTTGTCAGCTCTAACTGCTTTGCCACTGACGGTCTCTCACTCTGTGAATCCCCGTGTTCGCATTAAAGAGTTTGCTCTGATGTTTGCCGAGCTGCATCTTTGTTTTCTTTGGTGTGGCTCGCAAACTCTAAATATTTTACATTTTTCGTAAGCAGCACAGCACACTGCCTATGGTGTGCTGTTTTTTTTAGTAACATACAGAGTCCTCCCCTCACTCTCCTCCAGGTCTTTAAGCATATCCTTTCAATTTCAAAAAAGCGTCTCTAGTACTCTGTTCACTACTGAATCGGACTAGCAGCCTGGGAGCCTCAGAGCTGTGAGTACCTTACAAGCAACTTGCTGGCTGCATTCAGACGTGTGCGGGCTTACAGCTTCAGACTCTGTTGCCCTGTCTTGTAGAGAGGGAGGGGGGAGCATTCACGATTTTACCCCTGCTCTGTTGGAGGTCATCATGTTTGTTTGTTGGAAGCAGCACCTCCTAGCCCGCGTAACAGATGCTTCGAAGCAAAAGCCTTTCACCATGGCAGTGTAAGGGTCACGGCACAGTGTCTCGGTGGAGGAAGGAGTCATTTATCTTTGCAAGGTAGAAGCAAAGCTTGTCTTGCAGCGTTACCAAAGCCTGCATCCAAGATACCATTTGAGTTGCACCGCAGCTATCTGGCTTGTTATTTTATTTTACACAACACCTTTAGTTTCTGATAAAAGTGCACTTGTTTTGCGAGCGTTTGAGGAATGTGCTTCCTTGAGATAAGTGTTATGGGGCTCCTTGCTCGACCAGAAAAATTCCTTGGGTTTGCTTTTGAAGTGGAGTGGGGGTCGGGTGTTTTATGACCCCTCCGTCCATTTGCTTAGGAACGTTTTGCAGACGTGAGCTGCATCTGGTGCCGCGTTAGAAGTGTTGAGCCAACATATTTACTGTTTGTGATCAACAAAGGCTTGTTTTACTTACAGCTGACAACCCCGTGCTGCGCTTAACTATCTGGAGCAGCAGCTTTAAAATAGGATTTTCTGATCTGCCCCCTCACCCCCAAGCAGCGCATGCCACTTTCCTGCCTTCCCCACCAGAAGCCGGGCCAGAGTTTCAGCACTGATGCGGAACCCTAGCATTCATTGCCTTCTGCCTTCATACCAAGTCGCAGTCAAACTGAAAGCAAATTATTCCTGTCACCATTTCTGTTCCTCTGCGTTTTTACTATTTTTAAAGAAAATGTGTGAAAAGCATCCCTCAGCGAGTTGTCATAGGAGAGTCGGACTTCCTTATCGCTGGAATGTCGGATTACAGAATACCACTTTCATGCGACGAGCTAACAGCGTGCTCAGGCCATCCAGGGCAAAGCATCTCTCACCCACACATCTACCCATCCTCTCACCCACTCACACAACCACACACACACACACAAACACACACAACCACACACACACACAACCACACACAAACAACCACACACACACACAACCACACACACAACCACCCACACACACAACCACCCACACAAACAACCACACACACAACCACCCACACACACACAACCAGACCCAACCACCCACACACAACCACACACACACACACACAACCACGAACACACAAGCAGACATTCAACTACATCGTCAGTGCACACTTTCACCAGGCACAGACACCATCAGTCATCAGTGCACGCTTTCAACGGGCCCAAACACCACTACCCATCAGTGCACGCTTTCAACGGGCACAAACACCACAAGCCGTCAGTGCACGCTTTCACCGGGCACAAGCACCACCAGCCGTCAGTGCACGCTTCCACCAGGCACACACCACCAGATGTCCGTGCATGCTTTCACCAGGCACAGACACCATCAGTCATCAGTGCACGCTTTCAACGGGCCCAAACACCACTACCCATCAGTGCACGCTTTCAACGGGCACAAACACCACCAGCCGTCAGTCAGTGCACGCTTTCACCAGGCGCACACACACGCACATCACCAGCCGTCGGTGCATGCTTTCACCAGGCACACACCACCAGCCTTCAGTGCACGCTTTCACCAGGCACACACACCACCAGCCGTCAGTGCACAATTTCTACAGGCACACACACCACCAGCCATCAGTGCACACATCAATTGTTAACGCATCCACAATTAACTATTGTAGCAATCGCAGTATGGCGCACTTTACTTTTAAACGTATTCATCTAAAGCGCAGCATGCCACCATTGCTAAAAAAAAAATAAAACCCACTTTTTTTGGCCTACAATTTATAGACTTTTGTTGCAATTAGTGTTGCAATTTTTAGCAATGCCAATAGCTCAAACTTAATGCCCTATCGCATTGCAAATGCTTGTTTTTAAAATTGCGCTGTTCATTTAAAAATGTCATTACTAGTTACTCTGTTACAATTGTCACTTTTGCAGAAGCGCTTGTCTGAATAACTGTGAAAAATTGTAATTACTGCTCAATCGTACTAAAAAGGGAGGAATTTTCGATAGATTCGACAGCCATTTTGAGCATGACACTTGAAGTGAGCGGTTAGTGCTCCATCGTTCGCCGACACTGAGCACCTATTCCCGGCCTGCCTATTTAAGTGCAGATGCGTGTAGCGGGCAAACCCGTCTGCGTACGAATGGGAACAAGGGTGCTGATTCTCAGGCAGCAGGTATGCTTACCTATTCTGTCTCTCTCCAGTATGCCCTCTGGTCCCCCACACCGGAAGCATGTCGTTCCTCATAGACTTAGCTGCAGGAAGAGTAATTGCACACAGTTTCTAGATTTCCCATCCCCCACGCTAAGCTTCATGTACCAGGCACCCTGGGTGCTTCCAGATAATTACAGACATTCACCCAGCTGCAATAGTATCAACCAGGAACCTAGGTCCAATCACGCTGCGGTCGCTTTCACAGTCTCATTAGACAAAAGGTCCCGGACTTGATAGTCACTCAGTCTCCTCTAGCAAGAGTTGTCCAAAACTGTACGTCCCCACCTGGAATCTTAGAAGTCACTCCCCTTCTGCTATGCAATTCAGTAGTACTAGCTACACGAACAATAGACTCCTGGCTCAGGTACTCATTGAATACTTTAATCCCCATCCCTAATAAAAAAGCACAATTGAATCCTTATCGTGGCCCCATGGTACAATGACTCCCTGTACTAAAACAACAAGCATTTACAATGCAATGGTCTCGGCATCATTAAAGGTAGAGCTATTGGCATTGCTCATGACATTTCTTTTTTTTTTCTTTAAATCATAAATAAATGGCATTGTCATTTACATTGCCAGTAGCTTAATCGTTAAATAAATGGCATTGAGATTTACAATGGGCAACTGCAAGACTTTGTTTGTAATGCAAGCCATGCTTTCGCAGTACTGTTGAATTTCATTATCCTCGCCTTGTGCTATTTTTCAGCCGTATATATGGAAATCCTTATAATTAAAAAATTACCACAATTAATTTAAAGTGATTAATATATGTAGTCAGTGACATTGATCCAGCCCTTCTAGACCTTCTTTGGACATATATAAACAAATCAACTACCCAGGAGCGTGGCCATGTAGGGATTACTGAGTTAAGCATACTGTAGCGCTTTAAAATCTCAGTTCAGTTCAGTTTCCCTCGACCTAAAAAGGACGTTTGAGGTTTTTTTACATCCATTGCTCGCTTGTTTGTTTTTTGTGGTGAAGCTGTAAGCTATTGGTGTTAGGAAACCCCCGGCCTGGTCTTGAAGATGTGGTCATAGACTGGAGTCTGTAGCAATTCTTTGTAAATCCTTACATTTTGCACAGCAGTACGTGATCTACAACTGGTGTTAAAAATTTCAGAGACTCTTTGCTTTAAGCGGATGTGAAATGTAAACCTCTCACTAGGTAGTACCTGGGGCCTTGGTAAAGGGGTGCCAGAGAAGTGGATCTGGTGGTGAGTGTGCCTGGTGAAAGTGTGCACTGACGGCTGGTGGTGTGTGCCTGGTGAAAGCGTGCACTGACGGCTGGTGGTGTTTGTGCCCGGTGAAAGCATGCACTGACTGCTGGTGGTGTTTGCGCCCGGAAAAAGTGTGCACTGACGGCTGGTGGTGTGTGTGTGTGGTTGTGTGTGTCGTTGCGTTGTGGTGGTGAGTGTGTGGTGGTGAGTGTGTGGTGGTGAGAGTGTGGTCTGAGAGTGTGTGTGTGGTGATGTGTGTGTGTGTGTGGTGTGTGTGTGTATGTGGTCTTATGTGTGTGGTCTTATGTGTGTGGTGGACTTAATTCGAGTTTTTGTACCCTGCACACTCACACACTGCCCCTACACACTCACACACTGCTCACCCTACACACTCACACAATGTTCACCCTGCAAAATTACACACTGCTCACCCTGCACACTCACACACTGCTCACCCTGCACACTCACACAATGTTCACCTTGCACACTCACACAATGTTCACCCTATACACTCACACACTGTTCACCCTACACACTGCTCACCCTACATACTCACACACTGCTCACCCTACACACTCACACACTGCTCACCCTACACACTCACACACTGCTCACCCTACACACTCACACACGCTCCCCCTGTAAACTCACACACTGCTCACCCTACACACTCTCACACTGTTCACCCTGCACACTCTCACACTGCTCACCCTACAAACACCCTGCTCACCCTGCACACTCTCACACAAGGGCCGGAAAACACCGACGCAGATTAAGCACTGATGGGTATCCATTTTCTTCCTTACACTTGGGCCCCTGACACACTGGCTACCACAGTTCAAGAGATCATTCTTAGTGTAGAAACATCCCCCAAAAGGTTTTATTGTTGCATTTAAATATAATGCGTAACATACATATTTTCTGACAATCTGTTTCGTAAAGGGGAAAGGTACTTCCGGAAGCCCATAGTAGGCACACCCAATTAACCAAAAACTGAAGACCATTTCTTAAAAAATACCTGAGGAATACTTGTAATTATATTTAGGCTTCTTTTCTGCTAATTGCTGCGTTGTATATTTTACTATGACAGCTATTAAAGGCAGTTACTTAAATTATTTTTCTGTGCTTCCCGGTGACAAAAATAATTTGTTGGTCAAGAATATAGCATCTTCTGAATATGTATTAAGAGACCTTTGCATTTTACATAGAGATTCGTTTTTTGCATCAATGTGCGCTACCCTGCCATAATGAATGTATAATACTGCCAAGGAATGTACCCAATCAATGCTAGTAGGCACACCCAATTAACCGAAAACTGAAGACCATTTCTTAAAAAATACCTGAGGAATACTTGTAATTATATTTAGGCTTCTTTTCTGCTAATTGCTGCGTTGTATATTTTACTATGACAGCTATTAAAGGCAGTTGCTTAAATTATTTTTCTGTGCTTCCCGGTGACAAAAATAATTTGTTGGTCAAGAATATAGCATCTTCTGAATATGTATTAAGAGACCTTTGCATTTTACATAAGAGATTCGTTTTTTGCATCAATGTGCGCTACCCTGCCATAATGAATGTATAATACTGCCAAGGAATGTACCCAATCAATGCTGCATAATTACAGTGACTGCCTGTAACGTGCCACTTTCTCTTTTACCTGAGGGGCCGCTTCCCTCCATCTGTGGAGAGGATGCAGCGTAACGACCAGAGCTATTGACTTTGTAACTGGGGAATCCGGTTCAAATTCCGGCATCGGTTCAGCATTGTGTGATTCTGGGCAAATGACTCAATCTCCGCGGGACTAAAAAACATAGATGATTCTGACCTTGTGTATGCAAATGTCCTTGGGGTGAGTTCGCGCTGTATGAAAACGGCCTGGAAGTCGTTCCCTTCAGTGCGACCTCAGCGATTGTTCTCTGTCGCAACCGGTGGGTGCCTGGGGGGGCGGGGGTGGGCAGCGGGGTTGAGGCCCGTCTCCGCCTCTCCAGCCATTGCCTGTAGCCAGTGCGGCCCACCGAGCTCAACACTGCGATAGTCAGGAAGCACCTACTTCCTGTTTGGCCGACAATGCTTCCGGGTCACCGCAGGCAGCGCGGCGGCCCGCCCTGCACGGGGAAGGGAGGCAGCTTTCGAGGAGGACAGCACCTGGCCGCGAGCGCGTTCTCGTGTGCGTGGCCTTAACAAATCGGCGCGCGCGGCCAGTGCTGTCCTCCTGGGAAGATGAGCCGGTAACAATAAGGTCTCTGGCGAGAGCGAGCTTCGCTCGCTTCTAGCCGAGACCTAAAAAGTAATGAAAACCACTTGAGAGAGTGTGGCGTAAAACTTAGCAATAAGGACAAACAAAGCTACAAATCAGCATTAAAAACCTACTAAAAAAGTGTTGTGCTGCTAAAGCTGCGTTCTATATGAATAAATCTTCCAAGCAGTTAAAACTCTCTGACCCTGCTAACTGCCGCCATCAAAACTACTGCGTGATAAATTAGCTAACTTTTCCTTTAAAAAAAGAAAAGTGGTAGATATCCAGTCTGCTTTCCTTATCACAGGTGAGGCTAGCAGTCAAGTACCCTCCTTAATGTAGCCAGCACACTGCATATGTTTCAGCCCTTAGAGGGGCCCTCTTTTATGGCACTTCTTGCATCCACTAAATCTGGCTCGCCACTGGATCCCTGCCCCCGGCAGTACTTTGTAAGTTCCACCACACTATACTGAAGCAGCTTATGAAACTGCTAAACTCATCACTGTCGGAGGACATTGTTCCCAAACCCCCCTCAATTGAAATTGAAAAACCCCAATCTGGATCCATTTACCTGGTCAAATTACACACCCATATCTCAATTACCCATTTTGGCCAAACTGTTGGAGTAGCACTTGAACCAGCATTTCACACGGAACTTAACCCCTTCCAGGCTGATGACGAGCTGGGCTCGTCATGGCGTAGCCTCCTCGCACGCTGATGACGAGCCCAGCTCGTCACGTAAAGTGCGATTTAAAAAATCTCAGCGCAGGAGCGGAATTCCGCTAGGTTTTGAGCAGGCCACAGTGCTGATCGGCCTTCCTCGGTGTTACACAATTCCTGAGACACCAGTTAGATTAAGGTGGGGCTGCTGCACTGATTCTATTGGACCTCAGTGCAGCATTTGACACTGTAAATCTAACCACATTCCGTAAGAGAGCGCAGGTAATGGGAGTTTGGGACACTGCCCTATCCTGGCTAAAATCCTTCCTGTATGATCATACCTTTCCGGATCATACACACCAAAACAGATCAAACTATCACCCCTTAGCCTCAGGGATCCACTTCTCTTCAACTTCAATGTAAGACCCTTAGCAGAGATAGTGGAAAATGTGGCTTCACACGTTTTTCTTACGCAGATACACAAATTGAGGTATCTTTGTCCTTGAAGGACAATCAGAATGCTTATGCCCTCATCTAATCATGGTCACGCCAACTCCCTGAAATTAAATTCGGACAAGACGGAGTTTCTGATGGTGGGCAATCTCCTCAGCCTTTTACCAGCTGTAGAGAATCTTGGAGTTTGGCTGGATAACAAACTTTCTATGAGCCATCAATCAACAAGCTCGAGCCATGTGCTGTGGCATCTTGAAATGGCTTAGTCGATTGTCAATGGTCTTCATACCTCTACCCAGAGAACCTTAGTCCAGACCCTAGTTATGGGAATGTTCTTTATTTGGGAGTGGCTAAAGCACTACTCCGGTGTCTGCAGATTCTACAAAAAGCTGCTGCACGTCTTCTGCTTCACCCTCCCAAGTTCACCTCTATAGCCAGTTTGCTACACGACTTACACCGTTTGCCTATTGAATGGTGTGTGCGATGCAATGGTGTCCGTGTACTCACCCGCAAGCAAGCTGTGTTCGAGCCATCTTCTGCTGTCTGTCACCCCCAGAATTTGAAAATCCAGCCAAGGAGGCAGAGTGTTCTCTTTTCTTGGACCAAAGTTCTGCAACACTCTGCTGCAAACTTTGAGAGTGTCACTCACTCTGCTCATTTGACAAATGTCTTACAACCTTGCTGTTTCAACCCCTTGATCTTTCTTAATCTTCCTTCTCCTTAGACAACATTCTGGACTGACCCAATATTCGCGATGAGCCCATCAAGGTTCCAATTACAGTGACCCTCCTTTTGACATTACATTATCAGATCCTGCTTGACAGGTCTGCTGGGGTTTACACACAAAACTTGTGACACACTTGAAAGGATGGGAAACAGGATGCCAAAACAATTTGTTTCTTTTCACTATCTGCTTGCTGAAAAACTCGGCTTTGTTTAACTAGACTTATGTCTCTGGGTTTATTGGGGTATCATGCCTGCATCAACATAGATTTTGGTGTTCGATGTAGGAAGAGACTAGGATTACCATAGTACGTGTGAACATGCCACCCCCAACACCCCCTGCTCTCAAATTTAATGTGGCTGAAGACTTCCACCATCTTGAAAATACCCTAAGTTACTAGTGTTGGCACAAGGAACTTTTAACCCATTGGTGAGGGCCTGCCCAGAATTCATTCCCACCAACTAGCTCATGCAGGCATAAATGTAGCACCAGGCACCCACCTCAGAACACTCCTTGACCCGAGGAAGCTCAGAAGAGCACTGAACCTGCTGTCTGCAAGCTGAGAAGAGCACTAAAAGATTACATTTGCTTGCTCCTGTATCCAGGAAAAAGTGGACTCCAGGGTCATAGTCTCACAACCTGTTAAACCTACAGAGACACAAGAAGTTACACTGGGCCTTTTCCACTAACTACCCAGCTGACTATTATCAATTGGACCTGGAATGGATCCTTTTGTTTGGACTCTGGCTTGACATCCTGTGAGTCTCCAAGTGCCTCCCCTGAGGCTTTACAAGTGTACTCCTGTGGTGGATTATGCCTCGAATGACTGAAGTCAAAAGGAAAATTCTTCGACTATTACAAATCTGGCTGGTATATCTGACACTCCGGATCAAATTGCACCTAGGTTATGGTCTACTGTGAAAGTTGGCACTTTTTGGTTCTTGGCACTATTCCTACTTAAACCTTTAACCATGTATAGCTCTGTTTCCCCTTATTGGATATTTTCCCTTTTGTTGATTCAATTTTACTCTATTTTTCTGATTTGTTTGGGATTTTGTTTTGCATTCCAACTTTTGTTTTTACTGTTGTAGCACTGCATAAATACCTTACACATTGACCCAAGTTAAGCCTGTCTGATGGGTGCCACAGCTACCAGGGAGGTGTGCTCAGGTTAATTTAGGGGCTTTGATGGATGGTTCACTCTGACAAGGGTTGTAAATTATACGTTTAGGTGCGCAGTGCACCCACCCCAAAATTATTATTTATGAAATTTATTTAGATGGAGGAGGACTCAGGAGCTTCCCCTACAAAGGTTCGCAAAAAACCATCACAAAACAAGCAATGATGAAGCAAAAAGGCTGGTGGCCAATGCTAAAGTTATTGGCTTTGCCAGTTTTGATTTATTTCAATTTCTTAATCCGATTCCCTATGCTTGCTATAGCAGTAAGTTATCCACTCTAATCGTATGTACTTGGGAGAGGTTTACAGCTTGTATGTGTGCACTCCAGTTGCAAGCAAGATTCCATTGATCCTTCCATATATTTAGGCCGTCCTGGTAAAACCCATAATAACTGATAAAACCCCACAGCAAGGTAAAAATGCCCTCAGCAGTGTAAATACCAGCAAAACCACAAACTATTTGCCATTCAAAGAATGGAAAAGGAGAGTTAAAGTAATTTTTAGTTCTTCCTGAAGGGGGTCAATACAATGTAACTTTGGTATGCAAGGTAGCAGCAAGAAAGACCGGGCTAACATTATTCAGCTTGAGCTTTGTTGTTTAGGGATGTCACTGAAATATTGTTTCATCGATTTGCTTTTTTCAGTTTTGTGATCTTTAGTCTAAAGGTGCAGGGTTTAGAAGCATGTTTTAGGTCTTGTTGAATTATTTTATAAAGTGTAGAGAATCAGGAAATATCAAAATCATATTTGATATTTTGGCTGTGTTTGATTCTTTCACTGATAGGTAAAATAGCTGGCTTCATAAGATTTTTTCCCAATATGTGCCTTCATTTTTACCCAGAGAATGGGTATAAAAAAAAATAAAAAAATTAAAAAAAAAGAACCACCTTAATACATCAGCCTCTTTTCTAGTGAGTCAGTATTGATAGTAGGTGAATTGCCAAACATCCAAGGTTTTAAACATTCAATGCAAGGCGTAGTGACAGGTATATGAAAAGATGCTATCACCAAGCATCTGGGATAGTGGTGGGAACATGACACAAGACTTTTGGAAAATATGGAATGTAGTGTCAATTGGAATGCTGCTGCAAAAAGGTTCTTTCCAAGTTCAACGAAGATTGGAGGGATATTGCTTGCATCTGCAGTGATTCAGCCACGTATATGAAAAAGTTGTGTGATGACCTGTCAAAATCGATGCCTGAGCTGAAGTGCTTCCCTGTAAGAGATTCTTGACACTTGTTAGATGGTAAGCTGAAAGCATCTTTACAATCATCAGAGTAAATGAAAATGCTATTGACTTTTTAGTCCATTCTGGTGCACTGTTTGGTTATGCTCGAGAACTAAAACACAAATATTTCTCATTGTGTGCTTTGCATGGCATCAAAGAAACAGTCATCCCAACTGTGTCACTTAGCTGATGGTTCTTAATCCTAGAGGGCGTGAATGCCATATTATCCATGTGGCAACCATTTACAGAAATTTTGCTGAGTGATGATACCAAAGTCACAAAATATGGGGATCTTTGGTCGCATATTGATAGTGATGTGAAAAAGTACACTCTACTGCATTCTTAGATATTTACAGGAAAACATCATTGGGTACTCTTCACAAGTTCTAGATCCCTTCCATAAAGCGGAAATGAGCTCAGTTCGATGCATATGTTGCAGACCCTGCCCAGAAAATCGCAATCTTCAAGTGCACCAGTGTTAGCATGAAAAGTTATGTCAGTGGCCAGAGTTAGCAAATTGTGTACCAGCTGTTTTGGCGTTGCCTGTCTCAAGTGCCAATGTTGAAAGGGCCTTTTCACAGATAAAAGTTTACATGGGAAGGAAAGATTGAGTGTGCATGACCAAAGACTTACTGAAGAAGTTTTGTATGGGGTACTGCATTAAGTTTGATTTGTAAAAATGTATTTGGCCCTCATATACACTGTATGTACACTGTCTATATACCATACACTATCATTGCAGAAAGCAAGCAATAATAAAATCAAAACATTCCATAAACAAGGGAAAAACACTGTTTCTGTTTTTAATTGCACGAAAATGTGTAACTACTGATAGCTACTTTTTTTTAAGGCATAGAGATCACTTGAAAAAACAGAAAAAAACCAACCAGTATTTACTAAAAATAGAAACTGAAAACAGGAAAGCTTATATATATTATATACTTGTTCCCTGGATGATTGATTACTGATCAAGAAGTGAATTATTATATACATGGACTGCATCAGACTGAGGCTGGGAGGACCTTCTGAAAAACTAGAGTTACTGTCCTCTGTTTTGGGGTTAGAGGTATGACAAGACAACCTTCACTAGGTCTTTGATGTGTGGCGGAAGTCCTCCATCTCGTTGGTCAAGAAGCAGGTCTTCAGGTAGTATAAGCAAGGCACTACACGATCAGCTTGATGTGGATCAGAGGGGTAGCAAACTGAAGTCTACACCGTCCTTCCCACCCTACTTGTATCTGCAGAGGGTTAGTGTAAACGATTAAATGCTTAGATATTCCCGTTGTTTCAAATGATCTTCCCTCAAATGTGTTGCATGTGTTTTAGAGCCCACATCTTACACAGTGATTAGGTTGCGTGCAAAAAAAAATCCAATCTGGAACTAAGTGATCTATGTCTTCATTAGCTTCAACTTTTCTTTTTCAAACCTTTTTGTTTAGAACTAGTTTGCGATGGTTATTTAATGATAAATACAATAACTCCATATAAAAGGAATCCCCAAATAAGTCAAGGGGAAGAAAAGTCAAGTTCAGCACACAAAGCAGTTTTAAAAAAAACATGATCCTTTTCATTACATGTCTTTAAATTGGCTCCCAAGACTGAAAATGATATACTATGATCATTTCACACAGCCAGGCCGTTTGGTACCTGGAGGGAAGAGAACAAAAGATCCATCGTTTAAGTCAGTTTCGTTCTTTATTTAAAAACACAAAAACCCACAAACGGACTATCCAGTCTCACTTCAGACTGTCATATATATCATTATTCAAACAGCTTAACAAAGAATATACAAAACAGCTAACTTTAAATATTGTGATTGTTTTCCGCAGAGTGCAATATAACTCTGAAGCAGCCATCCTCTGCTCGTTTCAAAGGATCCTGGTGTAACATACTATACAAGGGGTGACCATCGCAGGCCAAGATCGGCCAGATTTAATCTATATTGTCAGGATGAGTAACAGGTACATAAGTTGCATTATTACTTTTTACGTACATTTATGATATAGTACTATCATGAAAAACCATCATGTGTGTGGACCTACACTGGACATCTCTGCTCTAGACTATTCATTGTGATCACTTGGCCATCCAGTGCCACATTTCCAGGACGCTGTCAGAGGACACCACTAATCAGTTCTGTGTGCAGATACCATGGAGTTACAGAAAAGCTTTTCACAATACTATACCTTGATTAATGCTAGTAAGAGGAAAAGGATCAGATAGGTAACCATGGAGCATATTATCAAGGGGGTTTATCTCCGCTTTTTTGGCTTTAAAAGCCAGGAAAGCGGAGATAAAATGATCTCCCTATTACCTAGCTGTCGCTAACATTAGTTAGCGACAGCTAGTAGGAGATAGCGACCATCTTGGGCCCCACTTTGCATGTCAGTGATATCTATCACTAATGACATGCATAGTGGGTGTGCCAAGATGTTAGCGACTGAAAACAGTCGCTAACATCGCTATCTCCTATTACCAACTTTGAGATATTCGCGCTAAGCGCGAATATCGACCAAAAGCTAACACTTGCCCTGAGCAGTTCTTAGCGATGTTATCCAATGGGAGGTGGATAACATGGCTAAGAGCATTAGCTCGGTAATGAATGAATATCGCGGACTTTTCAGCGATATTCATGCATTGCGGCCGATTTTTATCGCATTTGCGATAAACCTTGGTAATACCAAGGTTTATCTGCGATAAAAATCGCCACAGCTCAGCGTTAATTTTTTCACGCTAACAAAGCAATAGCGATAATTATCGCTATTGCTTGGTAATATGCCCCAATGTTCATTGCTTGTGACCGCAGCATTTGTGAATGTCACTAGTATAGGGCAGAATATCCCTACTATGCTATGGTATGGTGTTGCCACAGAAGATGCAGCTCCACAGCAAAATTCAATAGTGATGAGAACAGGTTCATTTATCCAGCAGTTAACATCTACCAGACAGCTCAGGATACAAATTTTTGATGCACAGATTCACCTGGCCTTGTATGAACCAACTACACTTTGAAGCGCATTTATTTACCCAATAATGTGCTCAGACAGTGTAAACAATGGGTCATGAATGCCATGTTGGGGCTCAACCTTGTTCCTTAATAGGAGATACAGGTAGAAATTGTAAGACAGGATTCCTATTATCAAAAAGCACTGTGGGGGCTGAACAGGTATATCTAGAGCAGCACTCTGATCGTGTGTGGTTGTTTGCCAACATGTCCCAAACCATGATTTCCTATAGAATCGCTCTGTGTGCTAGAGGACACAGTGACTTTAATGCCTTGGTGTGTTCAAAATAATTTTCCTCAACTCACTTGGCCTCACATTTCCAACAGAGCTTCCACTGACACCATCTTTGATCAGTGATATGGTGAGTAAACTATATGGAAAAACCTTCACTCTACTGTGTAGTACAAAGACACGCCATTGTGCCCATCTATTTTTATGCATGTTTTTCGAAAGCCTTAACAGCACACCACACAATCCAGGTGCAACCACAAATTATGGGTATACAGACTTTCTACAGGGAATAGCCGGTGGTTTTCTTTCAATATTCCAAGCAGAAGCATAGGATAATGTCACCAATTAGCACTTGGCCCTTTAATCACATGACTGCTAAGGCAATTCCCCTCCAGTGCTGCAGATCCTTGAAATACATTATTTCATGACGAGCTCAGCTCGTCATGAGCACACGACCAGTGTACTGCATGACGAGCTGAGCTCGTCATGAGCAGCGAAGAGGTTAAAGGTGGCCTTAGTTCAATGTATACAGACAGAATCAGGTCTGCCACATACATTCAAACTCATAGAAAATCCAGCACTACGTTTTGGGCAGAGTTAGCAGACACTGGGAATCTGGGGTCAAATAAAGTAAGAATAAAATAAAACAAATGTATGTTTAGTAGCCATACTTGTTAAAAAAAGAGAAGGTGGATCGAGACGTGACGGTCGGACCATATGGGACTTGGCGCCCTCGCAGAGATAGGCCTCCGAACACATACCGGAGCACGCCTACACATACTACTCTGAAGGTATGGGACACAATTTCAGGCGATGATAGGTGGACTACCTTCCCATCTCCATACACCCCGATCCACCACACCCCTTTTTCCTCCGGCTCTCCATGAGGGTCCCTTTGACTCCTGGAAACAAGGCCGCTGTCTAGCTTTGATCCACCTGTTCCGGGATGGCGAACGTCTCACTTTCAAAGAATGCAGGGACGAATATCATTTAGGAAGGGGGGGGTTGGGGGCGGGAGGACATGGGAGGGGTTTTGTTTCTTATTCAGGGTGCAATGTTTGCCTCCTACGGAGGCAATTCAGCCAATGCCAGTTCTTCCATACATCACCTAGCAGTCCCAGGGGGGGGGGTTTCAACCGTCACTTCCAATAGGATGACGCTACGATTGATTACGAGACTAGGCTCCTTGTGGTGTGGCCTCCTTCGCTGTTTTTCCCATCTGAGACGCTTTGCTAACTAATGACCTGCAGTGGGGAGCCCTCCCTTTCCGATGTCTGGTTGCTGCTACTTACTGTTGCCTTCTCTGATTGTCATGCCTTCATCGTGCATGCATACTCCCCTGCGAGGGACCTTTGGCTATGGCTATGCTTATTGGTACACTGTTTGCTCCTGAATAACTCAATAAAAATATTTTTGACAAAAAAGAGAGAGAAGGTCTCGCTTGGAAGACAAAGGCAAAACCAGTTTCTGAACAAATGCTGGGATACAAAAAAAAAAAAAGAAGCTCAGCTCGTCATGCAGTACAGTGCTCCTGACGAGCTGAGCTCGTCATGAACAATGGGAATAAATGAGTTCCAGCACAGGAGGAAACTCTCTCAAGCAGCAATGTGGTTAAGACTGCTCATGTGGTCTATCATGTGTAAAAACAAATGTACACCCATTGTGTTTAACCGAGTAACCTTAACTCCATTAACAACAGACATTGTACATCCCCATTTAGTTAAAAACTCAGAGCAATAAAAGGTCCTGTGGTGTGAGATCACTTGCTTAACATACATCTAGAGCAAGCTGTCTACAGCACTGACCATCTAATACCCATGCCAGAGGCCAAAAATCAACAACTTAGAATCAATACATTTCCAAAGAGGAAGTATTTTACGCTGTGCTTTTGGCTCGAAGAGAGCTGTGTAAGCTCTGGGACTCCCCAGTCACCCCTACAGAGGGTATCTGGCTACATTCAATGAGATTTGTTGTGAAGTTGGATATTTCAGATCAGACGAGAATAAGATACAATTTCTGGAAGCCTTTTCCTAGCACGATATGGGCGAAGGTAGGGGTTTTTGGTTTTGAGATAATATTCAAATGATTAAGCCTTTAATTGCCTCGGCTGGTGGAAAACTTTTCTGTGTGTGCAGGAAAATAAGGGAAGGGTTTGAATGTGTGGCTGGGGAGGAGGCCCTCCAGTGGTTTTTCGAGGGTTCCCGGTCGTGGGGGGCCTCTGTTCTCTAAGCTGTTATCTACCCCCCGTATCCAGTAAATGAGGTTGAAAACCCAGGGGGGTGTTTCGTTAGACGAAGGGTGGCAACAAGGCAAATAAAGATAAATAAAAAAAAAAAGAGGAAGTAGAAGGTTTCTGACAAATGGGGACTGCCAGAATTACATGACATAGGAGTGTTTGTTGAATTATGAGCATCTATCTTAGCTGATCGGTCTGCTACTTGAGAATGTCCATCTAATATTCAGTTAGACCAAGTTTGTGTTCATATTCAATAGGAATTTGTGGGAAAGACACTGTGGTTTCACATTGTGCAGCCAAGTCACTAGATGGGTATATGTCTCCCAGTCCCGTTTTATATCAAAGACTAATGATTTGTTTTTAAATTCTTGGTGCAAAAGGTTACAGGTTGAGTGACAGCCAGAAGCTACATGAAAGCTTGGCTGGTTTTAAGCTTGAAGAGCCAAAAGTACCTCTAGCAGAGCTACACTGACAGTACACCACAAAAAGGTGGTGCAGTGTCAGTGCACCCCCACAAGGCAGCCCTCAGGAGGCAGGAAAGGGGTCCCTATAGACCCCCTCCCCCACCTACAGGCGGGTGCATCTGCTCACAGCAAAAGCTCACTAGGGAATCTTTCTCCCCTCTGGAAAGTACAGGCAGGTTGCCGCCTGCATAGTGAAAGGAGTACCGTGGCACAAACAGGAACATTTTGCCCTGTAAGTAAGAAAGCCCAAAGCAACAGAATCCTGATCATCCTCCCTGGTACATTATCCTTTTAAGGAACCTGGACAACTCCAGCACTCCAGAACTGCTCCGGGGGATTCTGTTTTCTCTATTAGAACATTGGAATGTTGGGAGCTCCATTGAAAACAATGGCGTGCTCTGGGCTTATAATGGCTGGTATAAGCCTGGAGCTCCAACATTCCAATGTTTCTTTGTTCACAGCTCTGTCTGTGAACAAAGGCTTCAGGGAGCCTGAAGCGGTTCCAATCCCCTCACGCTTCCAAAAGGCTTTGTTTTTTTTTGTTAGAACATTCTGTCCTCTAGTGACAGAATGTTCTAATAGCCTTATAGCCCTTGGTAGATGGGCTATACCGCTATTAAAGTCCCTCTCCCTTGTTAAAGGCCCTCGCCTTCGGCTCGGGGCCTTTAACGCTGGAGAGGGCCTTTAATAGCCGGTATAGCCCTCTACAGCGGGCTATAAGGCTATATTAATACCCAGAATACATCTACCTATGCTTCTTCAGCAAGAGAGCGGATAGCGATAGCTACTCCCAGTTCCTTCTGACCTGATTATGGTAATATTTAACAACAAGGGGTGGTGATGGACAGAGTTTCTGAATTAAGCAGAATACTCTCACCCAGTCAAGAGATCAGGGCTAGATCCAACACCGTTTTTTAGCTCACTGCACCATCCCAGTTCAGAACCTGGCTATATGCAAATTAGTCTGTTCCTGTCCCAGTGCATGATGGGAACAAGGCAAACCAAACTACCAAGCCAATTCTTACACTGGGAAGGAAACAAGCTTCCGGGCACCGGTTTCTGGCATTTCAGCCGTCGTCGGCCCGGCTTGCTTGAATCCTGATGGTGCAATGAGCAAGGGACTCACATCTGAGTATACCCTTGGACGCTTAGGGTGGACAAAATATTTAACAACAAGGGGTGGTGATGGACAGCGTTTCTGAGTTAAGCAGAATACTCTCACCCAGTCAAGAGATCAGGGCTAGATCCAACACCGTTTTTTTAGCTCACTGCACCATCCCAGTTCAGAACCTGGCTATATGCAAATTAGTCTGTTCCTGTCCCAGTGCAAGATGGGAACAGGGCAAACCAAACTACCAAGCCAATTCTTACACTGGGAAGGAAACAAGCTTCCGGGGACCGGTTTCTGGCATTTCAGCCGTCGTCGGCCCGGCTTGCTTGAATCCTGATGGTGCAATGAGCAAGGGACTCACATCTGAGTATACCCTTCCACGCTTAGGGTGGACAAAATATTTAACAACAAGGGGTGGTGATGGACAGAGTTTCTGAAGTAAGCAGAATACTCTCAACCCAGTCAAGAGATCAGGTCTAGATCCAACACCGTTTTTTAGCTCACTGCACCATCCCAGTTCAGAACCAGGCTATATGCAAATTAGTCTGTTCCTGTCCCAGTGCATGATGGGAACAGGGCAAACCAAACTACCAAGCCAATTCTTACACTGGGAAGGAAACAAGCTTCCGGGGACCGGTTTCTGGCATATCAGCCGTCGTCGGCCCGGCTTGCTTGAATCCTGATGGTGCAATGAGCAAGGGACTCACATCTGAGTATACCCTTCAGACATGAGCCCCTTGCTCACTGCACCATCAGGATTCAAGCAAGCCGGGCCGACGATGGCTGAAATGCCAGAAACCGGTCCCCGGAAGCTTGTCTCCTTTCTGGTGAAGAATTGGCTTGGTAGTTTAGTCTGCCCTGTTCCCATGATGCACTGGGCCAGGGACAGACTGATTTGCATATAGCCAGGTTCTGAGCTGGGATGGTGCAGTGAGAAATAACGGTGATGGATCAAGCCCTGATCTTTGGACTGGGTAAGAGTGGTCTGCTTAATTCAGACACTCTGTTCATCACCACCCCCTTTTCTGAACTGATTATGGTAATAGCATTCATCTTTGCATTCCAGCACATTAAGAATTCAGCATCACAGTTTCTAGCTGTGGTGAACCTTCGGCCACATGTGAGTGATTTACGCCTCCACTGATGAGGCAAGATAATTACATCTTAAGGACCCAGTATGATTTACTGCGCACATAGACACCCTTCTTTTAACCTGCCAAATATTACATATTCGAATCTACTGCCACAGCTCAGATTAGCGTCAAACGAGCTGTTGTAGGTTTATCATGTGTGGTGATCTCAACAAGTACTCCATACAATCTTTGTCATGGCTGCCCCACCTCTTCTATGAATTTTAATGAATTCACCTTAGTTTCCAGTGACCGGTGATGTTCAGGATGAGCCCACAATTCTGACTCTGAACCAACGAGGCCAACATTCCCTCTCTAATGGGTCAGGAATACATGTTGAGGGTATAAGATTATATGCTTAAAAAAATGAAAAACCACAAAAACAAGCAGCACCGGAGTGCTGAGTGTACAAAGGCACGAGACAGAGAGAACATGTGAGAGTGCACAGAGCCGAGACAAGCGTGGCAGACATTAGCCAATGAGGGTTGTGATATGGGATGAACCAATAATCAACATCTGGATGTTCTGAAGGGCAGGTATGTAATAGGTGCTCAATGTGCTCTTGACCTAGCTGAGAAGTGTTCTAAAAGGCAGGCCATCAAACAAAAGCAGAGCCTGACAGCAGTCAGACTGATCACACTCACTTTTAGCATAAGGGCAATATAAAAACGGACGACTGCCAATTAATACCTATATCTGAGCAATCTATCAGTCGGCAATGGAGGTCTGACATAGCCATAATAACTACTCAAACATTTTCTTATATGGCTCAGTTATATAATTTAAAAAAAAAAAAAAAAAAAAGGAAAGGCAAGCAGCAGCTACCAACTAACTGAGATAAATCAGTAGCACTTATGAATTTCAGCAGAGCAAATAACGTGTTATAGGGGTTAGTAATGTAAAATCACTGCTGAGTAATAGAAATTAAGGAGGTGCAGCCTTAGCCAACATAGTAATATACAATACTCCAAATTCCTCCACGTAAAACGGAGGGAAATTAAGCAAACTTAATCCAGACAGGAAAGCAGACTTCCCCCAATGGAAGGTGAAACAGTCATTTCGTTTTCAAATGAAACTCCCTCTACAGAAATTGGTCCAGTTCAACGTTTGATCAAGGAGTGAGTGGGTGGGTGGATGTCTCTAGGGCAGTAGAGATGTAGTGCTTTTGTGCCTTAAACAATGGAGAAGTAAACCAATATTTCATACTAACACCCACTCCTCAACACCATTAGATTTGAGAATAACCAGAGATTTAAAGTAAAAACACACACGTACGCAAACTCCAGATTTCATGTGTAGATCCCAAAGAGGCGGAAATAACGTACACGTGCGAAGGCTACCAATAGGCAGCTTAGGTACTTAATAGTGAAGGCCAAGGTTAGTCACCATATTAATGTAGTGTAAACATCAAAATTGAATGATGTAGTGGTGGATGGGATGCTCATAGAGGCAATGTTGAGATACACTGATGCAAGCATCCAAAACCTAGTGTTTGAGTGATCACAATTTCAGCATCACAAGGCATAGAGTGCAGGTGTGCAAAAAAGAGCACAATTAATAATTCTATGAATGTCTTTAGTGTCACTGACTCAATCCTCTGCAAGAGAAACTCTTACATCTTCCTTAACATTGAGCACAGGTAGTTCTCTTACAGTTCTCAAAATAATCTCTAGTTCATGAAATGGAAAGCTAGTCGGGTAGAAGATATAAATGTGCAACACAAAAGAGCTATTTTAGGCAGGGAGAGTATCTCTCCAAGCTGTATACGTTCGTCCACGTTGCTGAGCATCACACACCAACCACTCTTTTGAAGGGAACAGCAACGGCGCACAGGTCAGAAGGCACTTCTTGTTAACAGTCCAGGGAAAGATTTCCTACTGCTTCTTCTTGTGCAGTCTCGCAATTCTGAGGTTGGAATGATTTTGAACTGGGATTTTACTTCCTTTTAAAGCCTTGAGAGAAACAAGAACTTGAATGGGACGCTATCACATGCTGGCTTCGGCCACTTCCTACGCAGCAACTCTGACATTGAGCCCATTCTTCTAGCGTCACAGCTTGAACACAAACTTTGTTCAGCTACGGGTACTTCACCAGCACCTACGATTCTGCTTTAAGAAGAAAGGCTTAGCCAATCGAAAAAGGGAAGGGGTGCTTTCATAACCTGGTCTCCATTGTAACAACGGATTTTACCCTTTGGTTGCTGGAATCTTCACAAAACCTTGGGCACCGCAAGAGAACGCTTCGACTGTGCATGTCAAGATATCCATTGCATCTGTTCATGCTGGTGACCCATAGAACAAAGTCTTCAGATTCACCTCCGGTTCACTACTGGACGCTGCAGGAGCCGTTTTCCCCATAGCAGCAGGAGCAAGAAAGAGCTGCCGCTGGCTTCGGAGGGATGAGGTCTAGGTCCTCATCATCTGGAATTTCATCGAGGTGGTACCCGTCCTGAAGCAGCTGCCGGTTCAGATCCTGGCTCACCTGCTGGCATGGGAGATAATAAAGAGTAAGTTAGTGGTTCACTACATCCAGGGGAAGCACAAGAGAAGAGCTAAATCAGTCTGGACATAAGGAGGCGTGACTTATAATATGCCACCGGCACTATCAATGACACTCGAGTGGCCTCTATGCATGCCAATGGCACCACTTGTGCCCTTCTGTCAATTCTGGACTAATTTCACACACCACTGAAGTCAGAACCCATCAAAAGTGTATGTCAAAATGTGAAAACCTTGATAGCGGAAGGAGATTAAAAATCAACAGAAAGAAATAGTACCCGCAAGAGAAACACAGCCAGAGGTAGCTCGTGCTTCCAATGCAAACTTTGCTTCAGACTCCTTTTTGTTTTTAATGCTATCATGGCAGTAACACACACCTGGAGCAGGGCTGGAGATTACATACAATGTGAAAGTAGTACAGCCACAAATCACTGCAAAACGACATGTCTAGATTGCACTCCTCCCTTGCATCTGAAAGCAGAGCTGGACTGCTCCTAAGCAACCCTTAGCTTTCTTTGCCGATTGGTAACAGTTTAATGCATTAAACCATCCATCCGGATATGTCAGCTTTGAAGTAGCAGTACACTCACAGGTCACATGGTAGCCAGAATTCACCTGACACCATGATCCACCAAAGTCCGATGTATGAATCGGTGCATTCTGAAGGCGAGGGAAATGGTATGAAAACCTCCAGATGCATATTTTGCATTAAATCACATTTGGAAGGCAGCTTATCCGTTCTCAGGGCTACTTTAGCTTGAGAACTCCGATACAGATGTTTAAGGAGTATTAGCACATACAGTACCCACGGATTCCCCAAGAAGCACTAAATAAAACGTTAAATAAGAACTGAATACTTAGTTTAAAAAAAAAAAAAAACATTTGTTACATATTTCTTGATAAAACGCTTTTTCTATTATGGACAATGGGAATCCCTGTACCAGAGGTCCCCCAGGTTTGTACTCCCTATGATTTGACATTAACTTAATCTATTACTGACCTCTGCCGCTTTTGAATTTAAGCAAGCTATAGTGATTCCACTTCTGAAAAGAAGCGAATGTCAGCCCCACTGGCAGAGGCTATTTTTAGCCCAAGATCTTGAATAAAAAGATTTGTAGTAAGCATCCTAGAAGGTTCTAAAGCTTTAAATCCGGTAAAGTGCCAGTTTTTGCCTGATTCTGTGTCAAAGAAGCACCAGCGCCATAATCCCTTTAGATCTCACTGGAGCATTAGGCACTGAGACCCCTGTATCCTTAGCAATGCCTTGCAATCTCTGCTGATTAGATTACACATGCTAAACTAGCCATGATCCTTTAACACTGGCCAGCAACATTCTTCTCCCCCCCCCCACCCGTTTTCTTCGATCACATTGTGTGCCCTTGAACTGTGAAGTCCCTCACAGTTTCTCATTAAGCACTACATTGTTTAATGCTTACCTCATCCCTCTGGCTATCTTTGTTCCATCCTTTTGGCTTCTCCTTAACTATGGTGCATAGCTGAATTCAGATGAGCAGGGAGAACATGAGGCAATGTTTCACAAGTGCCTATTGGCAGGAGCATACTGGATGTCGACTAACCTTCGGACGCATAGCTTGAACAAAGCAGACTTCTTTGGGTAACCAGCTTTCAGTATGGAAATCTATCAGGTGGTCTACAGAGGAGTAAAGTGAGGGAGGTCAAATGTAGGACTACTGGGAAACTCCTAGTCCTAGAAGAGCAGGGAGGTGGAAGATTCCCTTTTAGACTTCCCTGGCTCTATACACAGAAGACCTGTGTACCCCGGAGGAGCAGTCAAGGAGTGGCTGGAAAGGCTACCTATAGTTAAGCGCTCAGAAGAGGAGAAAAACAAACTTAGATTAGGTGATTATTCATGGGGAAGTTAGGCAGAATATAGATAAGAGCATAATAGGGAAGGTAGCGGGCTCAGATAGGTTCCTTAATGAATTTTATATGGCCCTCGGGGATGTCATCACCCAGTTTTATGAGGATTTTAAAAGAAGGTGCCCCTCTACCCACGTCTTGGGAGGAGGCCACTGTCACTTTGATTTTTAAGTCGGACGAGGATCCTACATTGTGTGATTTGTATAGACCCATTTCTCTCCTTAACTGCGTTTAGAAGTTCTATGCAAACCTACTGGCTAACAGATGGAGTAAGGTGATGGGAGGGATTTTACTAGAGGATCAGAAGGGTTTTATGAAAGGGCGATACATGCATGAATTCACCCATCAATTAATAGGAGCTATAAATCTTGCTGTGGCAAATAAGGCGCCACTTGTCGTCATCACGCTGGATGACACCAAAGCTTAGACCGTGTGAACTGGCAACATTTGCACACACTTTTAGGGCCCTATAACTAGAAGGACAAGTTCTGTGGGATGATACAGGAGATTTCCACGCCACCCTTGGCAAGAATCGTGCTAAATGGCAATTTAACGGCAGACTTTCATATAACAAGAGGGAGTAGGCAGAGTTGACCCCTCTCTCTGCTACTATTTACCCTGTATAGCCAGTATAACCATCCTGTAGCCTGTAAGATTAGAAAGACATAAGGCCCTTTATGAGCAGCCTTTGGGTAAATAAACTCTTTATATGATGATAGAAAGTGTCCTGATAGGAGGCAAATACATCAAAAACAGAAATCACAGTGTGTAATATGGAACTAGAAATCGGTCTTATGACAAGAGCATTGAAATACTTGGGCATCAGGTTTAGTCAAAATCTGGATAAAATAGCGGAATTAACGTTCAACTGGATAATGGTGGAAACCAATAGCCTTTTACTGAGCTGGTCACATTTACCATGAATGCTGTTTGGTAGAGCGAATTTAATAAATATGTCTGTACTCCCCAAATTCACTTTTATTTTTTATGCCTTACTGCTACACTTTAGGAAATCCTGGCTACAAAAAATGACATGGGAGAATCAACTCCTTTATCTGGGCTTCCAAGGGCTCAATTAAAAAAACTGGGTAGAAAACTCGTTAAAGGACGCATCGCGCTGCCAGATTTTCAATTCTATGCCTGGGCCTTTCAGCCTAAAAACGTTAGCTCCCTGCTGACTGATTTGAGTGACGCTGGAGGTAATCACTGGTGGAAGGCAATGGTGAAGGAGGTAAAGGATGGGAGAGATTATGTTTTTGTATACGTTTGATGATGTGTTACATCAAAAAGGTGAGATTAAAAGTGCTACAGGCGGCGGCATTGCTCTGGGCACAGATTATTCAAGCAACTAATTTGCCGTATTACAGTAGGTTTGCCCCAATATGGGATTCCCCAGGAACTCTTCAGTGTCTGGAGGATAGAATGGCAATTGGGTTGAAAGAAGCGGGAATACTAACATTGGGGTCAGCTGCTCTAGGCCGAGAAACTCTGCTCTTGGGCAGAGTTACAGGCAATGACCAGGGGATCCACCTCCAAATTTAAATTCTATCATCTGATATATTTGTGCCCGGGCCTGGGGGGGGAGGGGGGGGGGGGGGGGTGGAAGAGTGGCACAACTGGGAGAGCTTTTGGTGAACACGCCTCAGCGAAAGCAGGAGGTTATCAGGATGGTATTGGTTAATACTGGACATCATGGATGGAGACTTCTGCCTGCCTGGGACGCTATGGGGAGAACATCTCGTGAATTTGCAGATCAAGGACATGAGGCAAGTATCTATGCGCCTTCTTTATAGTATGGTAAAACCTGCCTTTCTGAGAAGGAATAATTTGTTCTCCCTTCACAGAGACTTCTGGATGCCTAGGAGAATGGCCAAGCTGCAAGACGTGGAGGAAGCCTAGTGTAGGAAATGCGGGCTGCGTGACCTATCCTGGTATTCAGCAATTTTGAGAAGAAATTGGTAAAGTACTGAACGTTATATTCCCTTGCAGCTTTGAGGTAAGCCTGAGATAATCATTTGTGGATGCTCATCAGGGCCAGAAAAGTACCCCAGGGAAACTACAGCAAGTTGTTTTATTTAATCTTACTAGGGAGAAGAGAAATTTGTAAGCAGTGGATATCTACCTCTTGCCCTTCTAAGGCCAAATGGCTGCGCTCCGTTGCACATGTATGCAAGATGGACAGGAACTGTGCTTATATAAAAAGATCTTGAATGTGGGCCCCCTTGGTAACTTGGCTAGAAGGAGAGGAGGGGTGGGCATCAGGGAGGGGGGGGGGATAGGGGGTGGGGGGGGGGAGAGCAGCCAACGGTATGATAGGTGGGAGCACAGAGTTATTCAGCTCCTCTCTTGGTCCAATGATTAAACCAAATGGGTTCTCAGATACTATATCGGGCGAGGTCTGGCCCAGAAGGTCAGAACCCTCTTCCTCAACTGAAAATCCTGGCTCTCTCATCGGTGGTATGGATAAAAGGGTAAACGGAGAGTAAGTTTGGTCCGTCAGAAGTGACAGAAGTGAGTGTGCGAAATAAGGACCCAAAAAAAAATAATCATGAGGCCTCCAAATTTTGCCTTAGTTCTCACCACTACTAGTTCCTTAATGAACATCAGGGTTGCAAGCGACAATAGTCAAAACTTTCTCCCCACGTCGGTAAGATCACCTGCTTCACCCTTCTCAGAAGCCTTAAAAAGATGTTATCATTTGTCCTTGGGAGAGAAAAACAATTGGTGGTCTGGGCCTTCGTATCAGCTTTAGTGGAATATATCAATCCCATTCTACTTGCCCTTCCCAAATACCTACCACATGTTGCAACATTTGACGTTTTAAAATATATTGACAGACTCTTTATTTCCCATTCTTTATTTTAAGAATACAATTTCATTTTGTTTTAGTATTAATAAGTACTGTAGTTCCACTGCATACAAAACGAATCATCTTCCTGAATATGCAGTCTTAGTAGAAGTATTCACCTTCAATAAGAACAAGTATACCTTCCAGGCGGCCCTAGTGGCTATACTTTACCACTGCAGAAATGTGGAGTTCAGATTCAGTTTTGACATTTAAAATGGAACACTGTGCCTTTGACCTGAAAGAGCAGGCATTCCATTCTTGCAATCTTCAATGAAGGGAAGATGTAACACAGAATATCGGATTATATTTTTCTTTTGCAACAATGCGGGCACATCTTCAATTTACCAAAATCCGAGGATTAAATGGTACAGGTCTAAAGTAGCATGCCAAAATAATTTCAAGCAGATTAGTAGTTAATTCCCCGAGAGCCACACACGAACATTCTCTGCAAATGAAAATATTGCATTTCCTTTTGCAAACAGTGGCAAATAGAACATCCTGAAGTGTTCTCCAAATGGATGTCAGTAGATCGAGGGAGCCAGAGGATAGATAAATCAAGCCCGTGCGCATCACCCAAAACTATACTCCATTGCTTCACTGAACGAGAATAGAGAACCCACTTTATCTCTCTTGTGAGATCAGGAACAGCTGTAGTGCGGTCTATGAGGACAAGCATGATCCCCTCCCCCCCACCCCACCCCCCCTTGAATAGTTGAGAAACGTCACATTTGCTTTAATTGCAAGCGTAAGTCACAAAAAATAAAGAAAAAGTGCTAGCCAAATGCTTGCAACAAAAATGCATTATTTGTGGATGGGTGTCGATATAAGATCAGGCAAAATACCGTCACTCACAGTACAAGACAGCTAATGGCAGAACAGAAGTGGGCTGATACATTGACACCTTCTCTATGCTGTCATAAACTGAAGCAAAACGTGGATAAAAGTTGAACAGGGCAGATATATAGCCCAGCGGCAGTTGCCACAGGGTAGTTCTAGGTAGGATTGTGTTGCCATCGGAAATGTCTTGTTTGTGTTGCTAACAACTTTGGCGTGGTTTGACGAATCTCCATTAAACTTTCCAAAGAAGTGCTACTTTTTGACTAGTTTGCATATGGAAAGTTGTGGGGTGAACTGTCAAAGGGGTGCTGAGAAAAAAGCGGAGGGGTTTTCCCCATTCATTTTTCCATAGGAACTTTAAACACAGCAACAGCTGAATGGATTTACACCAAATGTATCTAGGTCCATAAAGAGTGCTTTTTGCATTCTGGTGCAAATCCGCTCAGTAGTTTTGGAAAAATTAAGGTCAACAAAATTGTATACATCATGCTGTGAAGGATCCGCACAGCCAACAGATCTCACCACCTCAACCAGGAAGGGGGAGCAGCCATCTTAGGACTCAGAAGCAGTATAGGGATCCCCTGACTCTCGCCTAGTGGTGGGGGGCACCAGGCCAAAAATATTTTTTATTATGTATTTGTTTAAATTGCCGCAAATTCGGGATACAATAAAAAAAAATGTAAAGTGCCAATTTCAATCTCCCCACCCCTCTGATGGGCCTGGGCCAAGGGAGAGAGTGGGGAGACAATGTATATTTATGGGGAAGTTGGGCACATGGCCCACCTCCCCAAGCCTCCAAGAGCCCGGGCCCGCAATTTAAATTAAGGCGACAGGGCTGCACAGTCCAGCCTCCCTGAGCCTTACATTGGCCTCGGGACCAGACAGGAGCCCAAAGCTGCTACCACCCACTGGAATAACAAGACATTTCCCTGCCCGTGTTTTTGGGCGGGAAAATGCTTTGAATTGCTCCCACCCTGCGGGAGCAAAACAAAACTGGCCCACAGGGTTGGAGTAATCCGGTCTTTCGTACTGGGTGCAAGCAGGGGAGGGGGCCCTGGACCTCCCCCCGCAACTCCTAATGAGGCACGCACTGTGGGGTACCCAGGAAAAACGTGATCTAACCTTGCGTGGTGCAAAAAGAAGGATGCAGGAAACCATCATCTTAGAAGGCTAGGGAAACCTCCATCCACAATGAAAAACGTTCCCGCTGCTAAAAAGGCCTTTATTACGATTGTGCCCATCGCTGCACAGATAAAGTAAACTGTAAGAAAAGTGAAGGCATTAAAGAAGTCTTCTTGTAGTTCAGCAACCAACTCAACTGCAGCACCTAAGCAGCTGCCCTAGGTTGTACTTTTCACACACTCAAGCAATGCTTTTTGGAACCAGTTCTTTTGCAGAGGATTGGAAAGGACTGACACACAAGTTACCAGTTAATTAAAAACGATTTCAAACTTGGGCTGTTAATGAGGGGTTTCATTTGGACGTTACCAGGGCACAATAGAAAAGAGTGATACAAGGTATGTTTAAAATTCCATCTATGGAAGTGTTTTGTGAAGGTTTACAATAATTATGTGACAACAAATCATTCAAAGAGGAACACCTTTATTGGCCCCTAAAGAAAATCTCTTGGCGTCGCCATACCCAAATCAGAGAGAATGGATATTAGAATAGCTCACCTTAACCACAACTGCTTATATTGATTGAATCTATGAAGATTTTCTAGGAGGGAGGCAGTGATGCTTCTAAAATAGGATAGCACTTGTCACTCGAACATGTCTCGGATTAATCAGTGTTATTACCCTGCCCTGGAATTACAGTTACTGGGGGTCCTGGCAAATTTGGTGATGGAGATTATAAATTTTTATGAAATAAAATGCATGAATTGGTGTTCTCCCGCCAATTCCTTATGTTTCCGCCAAGTCTTTCGAGTGGAAATTTCAGCTGTTTTCAGGAGCAAAATCTAAGTGTGAAAAACAAAAACTGGAAATTACTATGAGCCCCTGTAGCATCCACTAGTGGGCCATAAGAATTTACGGGCAGCTTGTAATCCGAGACATACGTTTGCATTGGCCTCCATTTACTGGTAACTTTTTTTATACTTGTAGCCATTTATAGATCTTGAAGAGCGTTCACCATGATGCTAGCTTTTTCTATATACTGTAAAGGAAATAAAGAGCTATTCCGTGGATGGGTTTTGCATATCTTCTTTGTATGCAGGGTAAATCTATAATCTGACTGCATGAGTAGGCATCCTGAAAGTCGATGTAGACTAACCACTGATAGCATTTCTAGGATATGAACAACACTGAGTGACTTTCATTTCTCCATCCTGCAAAATCTTTTCAGCACTGATCTAGAAAGGAGGCCCTTTTTGAGGATTATAAATCTCCAAACCTCGTTCGCTCTTTGGTCTCTAAAGTGTCCATCTTTTCGTACTGCGGAAAAACATTATTGAAACATGCCCAGGTAGAACAGGTTATGATAAGGGGGTGGTGACAGAAGGTCTCGTCTAAGTTTATCTCCCTCCACGTTTTCATGAAGTCTCATACCAGCCTTAAGCTAGGGAATGCTTTGCAAACTATTCATCATCAAACAGATTATGTGTGGGGTGGATCGGTGCTGGTGGTCTAGGAAACTAGGTTGTAGCCCTTCTGGCCATACTGGGGCTAATGTGTAGCTGCAACATTTCTCGCAAAGCCATGAAAGCATCTAAACTATTAAGAGAATAGTTTTATTGAAGCAGGCAGGCCTAAAGTTATATAGGTGGCTCAGATGGTCTTAACTTTTTCCAAGGATTAATCAATGTATCATCCAAACAGCCTTGGCCCAATAAACAAAGGCAGATATGGATTGGCTGCACATTCCCATCAAGTAAATAAAGCATCAAATTCTGACTTTCACGTGTCATTAGCGTAGTAGGGTCACTTCGTTCAGAAAATGTAATCTTAGCTATCTTTTTGCTCACTGCAGGGACCAAACTAAGTGTGTGACCAAGAAGGTGCTACCCAATATCTCCAGGAGTCTGGGTACTGTTACAGGGATTACATTTAGTCTCCATTTTAGTTTTCCTTTTTAACTTAGCATCTTTTTAAGATGGTGGTTTGAACATGTTTTCATTAACACAAGAAAATGCCACGTACACATTTATTTTTGTTAGACATTGTTTTTCTGTAGTCAGCACTGTTAGTTCCAGGGACATATAGACTAGTAAATCATGTCCTTGCTTCATTATGTGCTCATAGGAGAAAACTCTTTCCTTCAGACTAAGTAAAATTGTTTTTCTGCGTCTAGCAGAATGAGATAAGGCTGGTGTTTTTTCATTTATACAGCTGCCGTTTTAAATTCGGTGAGAGGCACTTCACACCGGAGTTATCATGGAAGCTGCTGAGACCGAGAAGCAGCTTCGCAGGCCCCAACATTCATCCTGAGGAGGAAGATTGCAGCACAGGCAGATGCGTGCAAGCTTGCACACTGAAACTTTAGTGTAGTTCCTGTATCGCTGATAGGCTCTGCGCATTGGAATAACATACACTATAGATTTTACATGGGACTGAAGTCAGTATGTCTCTATTGAGTATATTAAACCTAATTGTGTGTGCCAGCTAACTCGGAGGACACCAGAAACTTTCTTGAATAAACAAGAAGGGATTAGTCTCCGACAACCGCATAAGCATGACAACTTTGTTTCCCTTAGAGTCGGAACAATATCTTCAGAGTCGTGGAAACAATAGAAAACTATTTCACTCAGTCAATCGTGCATGCTTAGTTTCTACAGAGTTGCATGGAAATAGAGAGACAGGCGTTTCAATAAAAGGGGTTTATTGAACAGTCTTATTTCTCATGAAAGAGATATGAACTGCTACAATTGTTAGACAGAATGCAAAGTATAATGAGTACAGTGTAAACAGTAATGTAAATTAATACTGTAATAGCATTGTCTGTTGCTATGACATATAAAAATACATACATAAATAACACAGGCTAAAATACTCAACTGGTGCTTCTAAAATAATAGTACCCCAGTGTACCTAACCGATGTCTAGTACGAGGGAAGAAGTAGGTGCTGCCTTAGCATAGGTTTTAGTTCTGCCAAGAAAGGCCAAAGGTTTCTCTAGGTTCTAATCAGCTCCATACCTTAGAATGAGAGGTTGGGATCTCTTTCTCGGGACTCGATGTCCCAACACCCCGCAAGAGGAGTCAGAAACACTGGAGCTGGATTCTCGGCATGAGGATTACAGAGTCTAGTCAGTGCGTCAGCTGGGGAGCTGGCTTCCTTCGATACTTGCTGTGGCGAGCTGCGTCATGCAAGTAGGTAGTCTAACTGCACCGAACCACACCGTGCTTTGCCATAGCAAGTGAAAGTATATTTATACCTTGAAGGTGTTTAGGAATGCCAGTAATGACGTAAGAGTTGGGCATATGAGCGTCATGAGTGAACCCCTAAGGAATAGATGTTCATGCACAATAAATGAGTTATTGGAGAAATCAATATCCAAGCAAGGGGAAGTCCCTAACGGCTTAAGAGTCTGGTTTTCCAAGAACTCATGACGTAGATGAACGGATGGCAGTAGTCATGCCTGTATTTGGGTAGCATGGACTATGCCTAAAAAAGGACTGGATTTCTATACCTATATAAGGGTAATGTGGATCATACCTATATAAGGGCATGAATCGGAAAATTCATACGGAATCTAAATCGATACACAACAAAATGGAGTGCATTTGTAGATGCACTGATGCCAGCTTCCGGAGACATTATACCAAGGTATCAAGTTAAATCATTCCACGGGGTCAGACAGAAGGGTACTCCAACCAAGCTCTCGCTACTGTAGGGATATTAGTGCTAGATAGCAGTAACATTAGGAACAATTTATAGTTGAATTGTTTGTTTTTCACCAATCTAATAATACTTATAACAATGATGTGTCTCATCTATTTTACAATCGTAGTTCATGTTTTATTTACAAGTGTTAAAACACTTGAGAAGAAAACAAGTTACTTACCTGCAACTGTAGTTCTCCAGTATTGGAAGCTTTCATAGATTCACATGCCTGAATCATTCCCCGTGGTCGAGACAGGAGTCTCCGGTACATAAAAAAGCAATGCTTAGTAGTATAGCAAACTGAAAGGAGGCCTAGGCCCATTTCCCTAATGCAACCCATAACCTTCGTTATGTAAAAGAGACCAAACTTGTCCCTGAACCAATCCGAGCTTCTCACCCTCTAGAACACTCCTGAGAGAACCTCTTGCCCCTCAGATTTTTGTGCACTTGTGCCATAAACACCTTTTGTGCTAAATCCGAGATGAGCCTCTCAGGGGAGGAGGGTGGGTAGTATGTGAATCTATGAAAGCTTCCAATACTGGAGAACTACAGGTAAGTAACTTGTTTTCTTACTCCAGTATTGGAGCTTTCATAGATTCACATGCCTGACTCAGAATAGCGAGCAGTAGAATAAAGAAAATTTTTTTTTGGGACCAAATGCAGATCTAGTATATTTATATAAGACATCATCTATCGATCTATCTATCTATCTATCTATACATATTGAACATGGAATTCAGTATATTAGTATTGTAACCTCTCTTACCAAACATAACAATAAAAAAATGTGCATCTGTAACCAAGAAACAAGGACGGAGGGATGTAAAAGAGGGCTCACCGTTACTGGATAAGGTTCTCAGCACTGCTTCTCCCAGCGCCATATCTCTCTCTGCGGCTGCATCCAAACAGTAATGCCTGGTGAAGGTGTGTGCACTCATCCAGGTCGCTGCCCTGCAGATATCCTGGATCGGTACTCCTGCAAACAAAGCAGTGGAGGTGGACACTGTTCTTGTCGAATTGGCATAAACTCGTGGATTCAGGGGCTTTCCAGCTACCTGAGCACAATACTCTATCGCACTGGAAATCCATCTGGCAATTCCTCTTTTTGAGAAAGGGAAGCCCTTCCTGGGTGTGCTGAAGACTTGAGGAAGGGTCTAGTCTTCTGTAAATGGAATTTGAGACAGCGTTGGACATCCAGCGAGTGGAGAGCTCTTTCCGCCGCTGTTGGTGGTTGAGGAAAGAACCGTTTGAGAATTAGTGGCTCATTCAAATGAAAGTCAGTTGGCATCAGTTCTGAGTATCATTCTGTCCTCCTTAAATTGTAAGAAAGGGTCTTGAATCGTGAGAGCCTGTAATTCCCCCACTCTCCTGGCTGAAGTGAGCGCGATGAGAAGCACCACTTTCCACGATAGGAATTTAAGATCTGCCCTGTGTATTGGCTCGAAGGGCTGTTTCATTAATTGAGAAAGAACAATGTTCAAGTGCCAGAGAGGTGGTGGAGGCTTTACTGGAGGAAAAACCCAGAACAATCCCTTCATGAATTGTTTGATGACTCTTGCCGACCACAGAGATGGTCCTGAGGAAGTCCTTCTGTAGCGTGATATTGCGGCTAGATGTACCTTTATAGATTCATGAGCTAAACCAGACTTGCCAAAAGAAAAATGTATGGAATAATCTCATGCGCTGCCGAATTCAGAGGATGAATGTTACATCTTTTGCACCATAAACAGAATCTCTTCCATTTCATCCTGTATGTTTTGTTCGTACTATCCGCTCTGGCCCTCAATAGGATGTCTCTGCACTCCGCTGAAATCTTCAGATGTTGAAATTCGCAGTGTTCAGGAGCCAGGCTGCTAAGTGCAGTGATTTCGGGTCCGGATGGATCACTTGTCCCGGGACATCGTCAGAAGTGACGGTATTGGCTGGAGGCGAATTGGGTGAACCTCTGACAGTAGCAGAAGCTCGATGAACCAGTGTTGCCAGGGCCATCATGGGGCTATCAGGATTATCTTGCACGGCTCCTTTTTTATCTTCGGAAGAATGCGTGGCAAGAGGGGAATTGGAGGAAAGGCGTAGGCAAAGATGCCGGACCATGCCATCAAAAACGCATTCCTCCAAGATGCCAGTTGGGGAAGCCAGCTTGTGAAGAACTGGCATTTCTTGTTCTCTGCTGTTGCGGAGAGGTCTACTGTCGTTTCCCCCCCATCTTTGGAAGATGCTGTCTAGAGTCCCTTGGTCGATCTCCCACTCAAGGCAGGTGGATTTGAGCCTGCTGAGAGTATCTGCTTTGACGTTCTGGTCTCCTGGGAGATGTTCCGCTGTTATGGATATCTTGCGTTGCAGCGCTCATTCCCATACCTTCTGGGCTTCGAGACAGGGAAAGTGATCTTGTACCTCTCGGTTTGTTTAAGTAGTGCATCGCTGTTGTGTTGTCTGTTCTTATAAATACAGCTGATCCTTGTATCCTTGGTAGGAATGCCAGCAATGCCAAGCGGACGGCTCTGAGTTCCAATAAGTTGATGTGCATTTGTTGTTTGTGCAACTTCCAGCGGCCGCGGACTTGGGGGTCCTGAAGGAACGCTCCCCAGCCTTCTAAGGATGCATCTGAAGTAATCACCAGTGGGGCTGGCTCTGTAAGGAATGAAAGACCCTGCGAGACGTTCCGCTTTTGGGTCCACCATGTTGCCGCTTGAATCATGATCGGCGTTACCTTGACTACGTCATCGAAGGATCCCTCCGCTTGATGCCATTGTAGATCTAGTTGCTCTTGCAACGGACGCATCCTTATCCTGCAGAAAGGTAGGAGGGGAATGCAAGAGGACATCGTTCCCAGTAATGTCTTGTACTTGCGTACTGAAAGACACTTTCTTCTTGTAAAGCCCTGGGATAGAGATATTATTCTCAGCTGCCTTTCCTTGGAGGGGAACGCTTTGTTTACCTCTGTGTCCAGTATTGCTCCCAAGAAGGTGATGTTTCATGTCGGCTGTAGGGATGACTTTTCTTTGTTTAAAGTCAGACCTAACCTGGCAAACAACTCCTCGCAAGCCGCTGTTGACAACAGGGCTGATGCTGCTGATGGCGTTTTGACCAACCAGTCATCTAGGTATACTTGGTGCTTCTGTTTCCTTAGAACAGCTGCCACTGGAGCCAGGCATTTTGTAAAAATTCTCTGGGCGGATTTCAGGCCGAACGGTAGTACCTTGAATTGGTAATGTTCTCCGGCTACCACGAACCAAAGGTACTGCCTGTGGGAAGGATGGATGGGGTTGTGAAAGTAAGCATCCTGTAGGTCTAATGTGGTCATATGATCTCCTGGATCTAAGAGCAGCAGTATGTCTTGAAGGGAAACCATCCTGAAAGATTGTTTCGAGATAGGTGTTTAGGGATCTGAGGTCCAAAATAGGACGCCATTGAAGAACGGTTTTCTTGACTAGAAAAAAAACGGCAATAAAATCCCCTTTCCCTCTGGGAGTTGGGTAACTGTTCTATTGCTCCCTTTCGGAGCATTGTCCGAATCTCCAGAAGCATCTAATGTAAGTGCTTGACCTCTTGATGTTTCGGCGGTGTACAAGAGGGCGTTTGTAGAAGTTCTAGAGTGTGTCCGAATTGTATTATGTTGAGGACCCATTGGTCCGTAGTTATTTGCTGCCAATTTTGGAGATAAGCAATTTTTCCACCCAGGGGAACATGTGACGTAAGAGGGATAGGTGTAGCCGGATCCTGAAGGTTGTCATTGTCATTGTGTGTTATCCTTCCCCCGACGACCTCCTCTACCTCTAGGAGTAGATTTTCTGTAGCCTCCTGTCTGACGTTGCGTATACTGCGGACGGTAGGGCTGAGATGAGTTGGAGTAAGAAGTGTATCTGCCCTGCTGGTATCCTCTTCTATAAGACGATTGGCCTCTACCTCTAGAGCCTCGAAAAGGAACCTTCCGATATTGCAGCGTTCCTAGTGATTTTGCCGTGTCAGTATCTTTTTTGATACTTTGCAGTGCCTCGTCGATATGTTTTCCGAATAAATCCTCTCCATTGAAGGGAAGTTTCAAGATTTTATTCTTGACTTCAGGCCTAAACGCTGTTGCTCTCAGCCATCCTTACCGGCGTAGGACTGCCGCTCGTCCCAAAGATCTGAAGGCCGTGGTCGCGATGTCCATCGCGCAATCAATGACTTCAGCCGAAGTCCTTTCTAATTTTTGGAAAATCCGCTTTGCCTCCTGTGCTATTAGCTTCTGGAATGCGGTCTGTGTAAGGTGAGAGGTCACACCACATATGCCTATCGTACTTGCCCAGAATGGCCAGGGCATTCGCCGCCTTAACTAGAAGGGCAGACATGGAGGAAAACCTCTTCCCCGCATTGGCCAAACGCCTACCCTCTCTGTCAGGAGGAGTCCCAATAGGAGCGGATGGATTCCTCGATTTCTGCGGAGCCGCCTGGGTTATAACTGAGTCCGGCTTGGGGTGACCTAGTAGACAAGCTGGAGTATCCAAAGGCGCTTTATATTTCTTGTCCAGTCTGGCGAGTACTGTAATCACCGTTGCTGACCTTTAGGCCCTCTTCCCATACATGACTGACAATTGGGATAGACCGAACTGCCTTGTGGTATAGCTCCTTGAAATCGTACTAGAAACATTCCGTCTTGTCAGATGACATGGTGAGCACAAAACTGTTTGTAGCTCTCTCCATTAAATTATGAAACCCCCGATGTCCTCCGGTGGTGAATCGACAGGTTTCGGTGAAGGAGACGTAGGCCACTGAATGAGATAATCGTTCCACTCCCTGCTAGGGTCAGTTATCTCTCTCTCCTCTTGTACATCATCAGTGGTCACTGGTTCTTGTTGAGACCTTGTTAGTGGTGATCTAGGCAAGGGCTCTGGTAAAATATCTCACCTTCGCACTGGCGTACTTAGAATAGAGAGTGGGTGAGGCGTAGCCACCAGTATCTCGAGAGGTATGCGGTACAGGATGCCTCTTTATAATCTTCCAGCATAAACTGTAGATCCTTTAGTAATGAAAATGGAACGCTCACCATCTCCTCCTGATACTCCTGGCGATAGTGTTGCTGGGGACTATCCGGATACCCCTCATATTCGTCCTCAGGGTCATTGGCACTTGCATGCAACTGCGACCGGCTACTGGTGTAGCCAAAAGGGCTGCCATCATCCTCCTCCTCATCTGACTCTTCCTCCTCCAACAGCTGGGATGGTACCAGAGGTGTCACTTTACTCGAGGAGGTAAGTTCCGGGGTAATTTTCCTCTTCCTGGCAAATTCCTGTTTCTCTGGGGTTTTTCCCTCATCGACGAGCCCGTCGACGAGATCGCAGTCAAAACTATGGTCGTTGACGCTGCGGTTACTGTCGTCGACGATCCCGTTGTTATGTTAGTCGGCGATCCCGTCGACAAAGTGATCGTAGCTGTTGTAACAGTCGTCGTCAAAGATCCCGGCGTCGACACCATTGTCGACGGAGATATAGCTTTAGAAGTAAGTTTTACCTCAGTTTTCGTCGACGACAACGCCATGTTCCTCGTCGACGCTCCCATAGACGATGCAGATTTTTCCAATTTTTCCTCAGGAGTTAGGAGACCGGCTTCTTGAATGAATGTTTGACCTTAGGGGGTGACTTTGAGGGCTCTGAGCTTGTCTTCTTTGTATGTTTTACCCCTGAAGCATGACCCTTGCTCTCCTTTTCTTTGCTTGCAGGAGATTTAGAGGGACTGCCCAGAAGACCCTAGAGTGGTCTTTTTAAGGGTCTTCTCAGGTCGTCCCCCTTAGGTATGAGCCTGATGAGGTCTGCTTCTTTTTGGAGATCTCCTAGAAGTTGAAGACGCCTCATCACGGTCACTAGATAGGACTTCTTTCCTGGCCTTTAGTTTTTGAAGCCATAATAAAAGCCTTCCTTCACGATCCCTCAGTGTTTTATTTGAAAAGGTACGACATACCTTACAATCCTTTGCCTGATGGTCTGGATGAAGGCAGTAGATGCAATCCTTATGACGGTCATCTGTATAGTCTTTTCTAAGAACAGGTGGCACAGGCTCTAAATAAACCTTTTTTTTCTCCTTGTCAGCCATTCCCAGGAGTTGGTGAACAAGTAGGCAGTAATCAAAATTACCAAATCAGAAGAACTCTCAAATCCAATCCAGATTGAATAGAAACTGTAGAATTTGAGCAGAACTCAAACGGTTCTTTCCTCAACCAATAACAGCGGCGGAAAGAGCTCTCCACTCGCTGGATGTCCAACGCAGTCTCAAATTCTATTTACAAAAGACTAGACCCTTCCGCAAGTCTTCACATCTTTTTGTCGCCTTCAGCGCACCCAGGAAGGACTTCCCTTTGTCAAAAAGAGGAATTGCCAGATGGATTTCCAGTTCGATAGAGTATTGTCATCAGGCAGATGGAAAGCCTCTGAATGCACAAGTTCATGCCCATTTGACAAGAGCAGTGTCCACCTCCACTGTTTGGTTTGCAGGAGTACCGATCCAGGATATCTGCAGGACAGTGTGACCTGGAAGAGTACACACACCTTCACCAGGCATTACTGCTTGGATGCAGCCGCAGAGAGAGATGTGGTGGTGGGAGAAGCAGTGTTGAGAAACCTTATACTGTAACGGAGAGCGCTCTTTTACATCCCTCTGTCCTTGTTTCTTGGTTACAGATGCACATTTTTTTTTATTGTTATGTTTGGTAAAAGAGGTTACAATACTAATATGCAGAATTCCAAGTTCAATATGTATAGATAGATGATGTCTTATGTAACTATACTAGATCTGCATTTGGTAAAAAAAATAAAAAATGTGCTTTATTCTACTGCTCGCTATTCTGGTTCAGGCGTGTGAATCTATGAAAGCTCCAATACTGGAGTAAGAAAAGAAGTTACTTACCTGTAACTGTAGTTCTCCAGTATTGGAAGCTTTCATAGATTCACATGCAACCCACCCTCCTCCCCGGAGACGCTCACCTTGGATTTAGCACAAAAGGTTTTTATGGCACAAGTGCACGAAAATCTGAGGGGCACGAAGTTCTCACAGGAGTGTTCTAGAGGGTGAGAAGCTCTGATTGGTTCAGGGACAAGTTTGGTCTCTTTTACATAAAAAAAGGTTATGGGTTGCAAAAGGGAAATGGGCCTAGGCCTCTTTTCAGTTTGCTATACTACTATGCATTGTTTTTTTATGTACCGGAGACTCCCGTCTCGACGACGGGAAATGATTCAGGCATGTGAATCTATGAAAGCTCCACCACTTGGAGTAATCTATTATTGTTTCCCATTTGTGAAACCTCAGGCATGCAAAAGAGACAAATGAAAGGGTTGGATCAGTTTCCAAGAACTCCTTGGGAATAAGAGTGGTCATGTTCGAGGTTACCAATAGCATCTGTAACTCCGGAGAATTAGGAGTTTAGATGTGGTACTGTGAGATAGCCAAACCAACATTTACTGAGGATATAAGAAGACTCAGTCCTTATATTATGAAGCTTTGTTGATCTAATACACAGTCCTCATAAATTTGTAGGAACCGTATAACAGTACTTTTAGTCAATTCATTGAATGAGCTCACTTCCTCTGAAGTGAAGCCACCTGTTTTACAACTTCTGTACAATTATTTTCAAACCGTTTTAATTTCCCCCACATCCCCATTCGTACTCTTTGTACCATAGGGTTGCTACACTACAAGTCCTGATGTATATACCAATGAAATATCTGTATGTGGACATACCTTATAGCCGGACGGTCTCAGTCTAGGTTTAGAAATCTTTCTGTAAAGAGAGTCAGTGTATCTCCCATTTGAGTTAATGCTACTCACTCAGACACTGGCAAACATTACCAGTTCCTTGTGCTTCCACCAGTTTATGCTCACAACTGTCGGCACAGTTTTATTCACCAGGGAACTGTGCCATAGCCTATACCCATGTAGCGCCTTTGACTTGGTAAAATTGTTTTTGTATTGAACTGTGTACGAGATCAAATCTTGTTTGTGATTTTTTATATTTTTCTGGGTATCCTCTTAAGAGTGTCTTTACAAGTTATGTAATTTATTTACATGTGCCTGAATTACAATACTCATTGTTTAGAAGATATTATTGACCGTATGCGGGTCTGTTTGGATTAGCAATTGCTAATGCTTATTTTTTTCCTACTAATAGTCTCAATTATCCCAATAGTTTCCAGGACCAAACGAATGGGGTGATGCACCAAAAATTAAATGAAAACGTACATTTTATGGGTTTTAATGTTTTTTCCTACCAGATTAACCTCCAAATCCAAGTCCCCAATTGCTCTGCGAATGGTCTTTTTCTTTACCATTTACATGGTATTTGTTAGGTAGAGAGGGAGATGTTTGTTACAAATGTTCAGTCAATTGTCTTTCTTCAGGTCCAACTGAGGGAACAGGTGTTTCTCAAGGTGGCAATGTCCTGTAAGGCAGCATTTGGAGGCTAAAGCAGGGCTGCTTACCAGCTCCTTTATTGTTGAACTTTCTTGCAAACAATATCTCCAAAACTCCTCAGAAGGTTACTGGGGATGCACGTAAGGAAGGTGATCAAGTTTCCATCAATCCATCCATCAGGCGACCCAATGCAAGGATACGATGGTTGGCCAACATCTAGCAAAAAACAAAATATAACCTACCAGATAAACAACGAGATACTAGAGTTGGCAGGATCTGCCGGCATCAGGCGCTCTAGAGACAGTGCTTAATTTGAGCCGGGGCTTTCCAGTGTTAAACACCGGCACTTAATTTTCAACACCATACCTAGAACAGTCTACCACATGTTGGAGTTGCTCATCTAATTTAGAGCTTAGCGGAACAACTGTTGTTTAGGAATACAATATACATTAAAATGGTGCTAATACCTGCCTCCAAAGCCATTCCTTTTGCTTTGGAAAACTGGAATAATCTGAACTGTCGCATTTACATGCGAGAGAGATTGTTAGTAGTTGTTTTAGCAGTGATGACAAGGGCGATGGGTGGTGCAAGCTGAAACGTAATATTTTCCATATTAAGCACTGTCTAAAGATGGACAGCAAAAGTGAGCATGGTCCTCCAAGCAGGTAAAGAACCGCCATCAAGAAGGCTAAACTACCAGTAACTATACAGGAATAGCATGCGACTAAGATTAGTATGCCAATGCGTTTTACTCGAATGCCTGCAATATTAAAAGTGGACACATGGTGGCAGCAGAATGCCATGCATGTGATATTCATGGCGTTGAAATAAGAGAGATCCTTCGCTGCCAGCATAAATTGGCAAGTGAAATAATGCAGTTTATGGAACGGGAACAATTGGCCCGAGCAGCTCCATAAAGCAAAAGAGACAGACATCGGTGGATGGGGGAACAAATCAGTCTCGTATGGCAGAACAGTGGAGCAACAGAAGCATGATCAGTCTGGTGGAAAGAAGATTGTTAAAATAACACCTAATGCCTCTGAAAACCACACTGGATGCCAGCTCTGTGCACTCCTCGTGACTGCAGTCTGGCTGGCTGGGCATCGAGGCCGGATGGACGGGAGGGCAAAAGGTGGGCCAGGAAGAGTGAATGGAGACGTGAGGGTGCAGGGTGGCAGAGGGGAATCCCGGAGTATCCTATTGAGAATGAGAGGAATGTGACGCGGAGGAGGACTGAAGGAAGTATCGAGGGCCAGACAAGCTGTGCAGCGTATACAGTAAATGAGCAGGCTTTCATCGCACAGTATGAACCACATGTCCATATGAACGTTCAGAGGAGGGCCTCATCGAGGCGAGGGAAGCACCCTATGGGGTGTACGGTCAGCAAGGACCCATGAGGGACAGAGGACATTTGCGAGCTGAAAGGGACATGGTGGACACCGACGTTCCAGCTGGGACATTACCTAAGCGGGGACTGTCATGTCCACACAATAATGACAGACAAATATCTTATGTGTAGAAAGGAGCTTTATTCCACACGTCTTTCATTGTCCCTATCCCTACTCTAAGTGTTCTAGTTCCTGTCCCCTGCTCCTCCCGTTCCTGCTCCTCCCTTTAACTCCACCCCCAACCACTAGACTACATCACACGATCCTACATCTCCCCTTTCTTAACAAAATGAATTTAATTTCCACAGTGTTCGCAATTCTTCAATCCACCACACGGGTTGGCTGACAGCCTGTTCTTCAAGCATCAGTAGTGTTGAATCCGTGTTGGGCCTGACTTTGGTCAATCTTTCTGTTGTCTTAACCATGGCATCCTTGATTACGGGAATGCACTTTTGAGAATGCAACCCATTGCGTGTGGGCTGCTTATTCTCCGGTTCCGCAGTTATTATGGTTCTCTCTTGTTTTGTGACTGCTACTGGCTCAGCTCGGCAGTGGCAGTCTGCTTTCCTTGGTGACTCTTGTTCTATTGATGATCGAACTCCTTCAGGAGTGGACGATGTTCTGGTTCTCTTCCGAGCACCCACCTGTAAGGTTACTTCTCTTTGTCTTGTCAGGTTGGGAGCAGCACTGTTCTTCTGTTCACCGTCAGGCATGCCAGACGTTAATGTACTATCTGAAATGGCTGTCTTGGCTTGATTCTTGGACTCGTTTGCTGCCTCTGTTTGTCTCTCCCACTCCCACTCCCACTCGTGTTTGAGACTGGTGAATCCCTTGACCATCTGGGCATGTACCTGTTTCTCTCTCATCCGGTGACACTCTGTCACCACACTTGGTCCTCCTCGCAGGGTGACAGGATAGTCCTTTTCCACTTGGTAGATGCTGTCCCATCTCCTTGTTTTCCTTCTGTCAGTCCTTTGAGTCAGCCTCGCTGACCCCATCAGGGGTGACGGTATATTACTCGTGTCATGATATGGCGATGACTGACATCACATGTTGTCCTTTGGTTCCATTGCGCGTTCGGATGATTGATGCCATAGACGTGGTTGGGACCGTGATTTTGTTGACCCGAGTGATTGGACCGACATGCTTTCCGAATCGGAGGAGTCGTTCCCCGATTCCCTTTGAGAACGTTCCTTTGCGGGCGTCTTGACTGGTAAGTTTGAGTTGGTAGTCTGTGATGACATGCTCCTGGAGTCGGAACTATCTGCGGGACATTCCTTTGGGTACGTCTCTTTACATGTCTTCTGCGTGGTTGCTGTGGAGAGGTTGTTTGCTAACAACGCGTTTACTTCTTTAGTTTGATCCTGGAACATTTGGTCTCTGCCCCTCTCACATGACAGCAATTGTCTCTTCTCCGTTTTCTCATGGTCATGACTGTCTTGAGTGCACATGCCTCTCCCGTTTCGGTGTCTGAGTGGCTTACCACTCCTCATGTGGTTAGTTTCTTCTTCTCGCTTGTTGGGTGTACTGACGTTCGTGCCATTGGGGTGATGTGTCTCGCTGCTTGATGCTTCCTCGGACTCATCTACAGACTTTGGTGAATAGTGGGAGGATGCCCGGGGGTGTTTGCGTGCAGATTTCCAGTGTTGACGGGATTGGTTCAGTCTTCTGTAGTTTGTCTTTCTTGCCCTCTTGTTGGGCAGGCTGCCATCTTGTCCATGGGTGTGATCTGTCCCACTTGACACTTCATCTGCTTCAGAACCGTTTTCACCATCGGTTGACTGACTCCTTGAGGTTGAGTAACTCCGTGAGGTTGTATCAGTACCACCATCTGTTGACTGACTCCTTGAGGTTGAATAACTCCGTGAGGTTGTATCAGTGCCGCTATCGCAATCCTGACTCATCCTGGTCTTTTGTGTTGTTGACTTGGAGTATTCCATGACACTTTGTCTCTTGTTTCGTCTTGGCTCTGATCTGCCTTCACCCTCCCTCTTTCCGGTTTTGTTTGTTTCCTGGGCCTTGCCCCCAGACATGAGGGATGTCTCTTTCCAGACATCCATGTGTCTTGCATTCGAGTGCACGTCTTTTGATAAGTCTTTTGCTTTGACCCGCACTCCAACCTCGGCCCCTCTGATGATTCTCTTTAGCGACCACTGCCCCTGAAGAATCTTGCGCTTTGAGTCTGCATTTGAACACCCTTCGATTATCCGAAGCCGAACGGCTTCTTCATTTGTAAACGTATTGAAGTAGCAGCCGGGTACCAATCTTTGCAACCGGGAAATGAATTTTGGCAGTGGTTCTCCTGGTTCCTGCCGTGCTGTGGTGAAGGCGATGAGAGCATGATTCACGTCTACCGGTGCATGGAAATGGGTATGTAGTTTCTTTTGGAGTCTCTCATAGGTCTCTGTATCCTTTTCAGGGAATGTTCTGACTAAACGTCGGCCCTCATGACCTATCAGCTGGAGAAGTAGTTTCAGACATTTTCTCTCTCTTCATTGACCGATCGCGTCAAGGAAATCGTCCAATGATTCCAGCCACCGGTTCCATTTGGGGCCCAAACTCTGACTGTCAGTCTGGGTCACTGGGGGCGGTACTTCAAGGCAGGGATTGGGCCGATGAGTTGCTGTAACCACCGCCATGAGGAAGGAAAGTTTCCGTCTGCTACCGTCGCAGGCTTGTTCACTTTGCTTCCCGTCTTATTTGCTGACCTTCTGCAGAGTTCTTGTGTCTGGTCGTTTCCTTTGATTCTGGGAATGTTCCCCACACCTGGGCGACTACTGTATGCTGTCCACCCTTAGTATGACTGTCTCAGTGAGTTCAGCTTGGATTTTCTGACCATGCGTGACTCAGCAAATCCCCACTTTCTTTTGAGTTGCCTGCTAGCTGCAGGTGATTTGGGGCTCTTTCGCGATGATATGCGACGCCATTGACATCTCGTTCTTGTGGGTCCTTTCGGCCTAACACAGGTTATCCAGTGATTTCAATGATGAGAGAATGCTTCTGTGGTATTAGTCTACTCATGCTTCTGGATCATTTGCTTTCTTAGGTCTTCTTACTGTTGATCATTTACCTTTCGCGTGGTGCTGGAAGTTTACTTCGATACTTAACCTTGGATCGTGTTTGTTACGTTCAAAGTCTGTATTTGCTTGTGCTTGCTGTGTTTATTGACACTTTTATTCCTTTCGCTTCATGTTTCTTAGACTCGTGCTGGTTTACATTCAGTGTGATCTTCAGTTGTTTCTGGTACTGCCTTCTTCTGGGTCTTCTGCAATTCTGCCCCCTTCGGGTCTTCTGCCGTTCTGCCCTCTTCTGGTCTTCTGCCGTCCTGCCCTCTTCGGGTACTACTAGGACTGCCCTCTCCGGGGTCTTCTGCAATTCCGCACTCTGGTACTACTAGGACTGCCCTCTCCGGGGTCTTCTGCAATTCCGCACTCTTCGGTTTGTGCTCGCCGTTGTCTTTATCCGTCCCTTGCATGGGCTTGGTGCACTGTAAATCTTGCCTTTGCCAATGCTCGTTGCTAACAGTCGCTTTTGTTCATTCCCCTTCTGATCACTTGTATTGGTGCTTGTTTGTGTTTACCGTGGTCTTTAGTTGTCTGTGGCATTTGCTTTTACTCGTTTCGTTACTCTGCTTGCATTAACTTATGCTTGTTCTGTTGCACTTCTTGCATTTGCTCATGCTTACTTGATTACCTTTCTTGCATTTGCTTAGGCTTGTTCCATCACACTCCCTGTATTGGCTAGTGCTTGTTCGTTTACCCTTGCCAACGCTTGCTCCTTTGCATATACCAGTGTTCGTTCTCTCGCGTTTACCGATGCTTGTTGTACTCTCTCCTCTTGTCCTTGTCAATGCTTGTTTTGCAGTTGCTTGTGTTTGTTTATTCTGTTCTCTTGCATTTACTTGTGCTCGTTTCACCTCGTGCCTTATCTTGTGCTTCTTTTCTTTTATACTTCTTGCATTCGCTAATGCTGGTTTCATTACAGGTGCCAATGCTTGTTTTCAGTTTCCAATGCTCGTTTCATCAAGCTGGAGGTTGCCTGACTCCAAAATGGCCGCTTCTAGTTCTTACATAGGGGATGTCTGTGGCTGCCTGACTCAAAGATGGCCGCCGGGCCTAAAATCTCGTGTCTCCCGAGATTTGGATCCCTCTATTGAATTTCAGCTATTGGGTACCGGCAGGCTTCAGGCACTCACCGGGCATATGAGGTCCATGCTGGATGCTGGGATCTTTGCTCCTCGCAGCTCTCGTTCGCTCAGGATCTCCTCACATCAGGTAGGACCGGGGTGGGCTCCCGACGTCGCTACCACCTTGCTTCTTTTCACTTCGCGCTCACTCGGCGACAGCGCGCCGAAGCTCACGCATCGGGCGTGAGGTCCCGATGTTGGGGCGCACTCAAGTTCCGTTTCCCTGTGCTCGACAGCGCTTACCGGCTGGCCTTCTCCTCCAGGCGCTCTGGCGCTCGTTTTCCCGGTTCCTTCGTGCTCTCTTCGTCGTCTGGCTTGGGGAGAAGGTCACCTGCTGCTGGCCTCTTTCTTCAGGCGGCAGCTCCACACAACAGCGTTCTCCTTTCCTCGACGCTGCATGAGACAGGGCACTCTCGTGGGATTCTGTGGGCAGTGGTCATGCCCATCCCACCCTCGTCACCAGTTGTCATGTCCACACAATAATGTCAGACAAATATCCTATGTGTAGAAAGGAGCTTTATTCCACACGCCCTTCATTGTCCCTATCCCTACTCTAACTGTCCTAGTTCCTGTCCCCGGCTCCTCCCGTTCCTGCTCCTCCCTTTAACTCCACCCCCCAACTACTAGACTACATCACACGATCCTACAGGGACGCAGACAGTGACTGGGGGCAGTGTTTGGATACCATTTTAAGTGTTTAAAATGGCCCTAATTGCACCCCACTCATGCCATGAAAACACACCACAGATGAAGACTACAGACCTTCTTTAGAATATTTAAAGTGCACACCAGATGCACAGCCACAGGAGGGCAGTGTGTGCGCTACTCATATAGGCCAAACCCAGAACATACTACTTACAAATAAAAAACGCCGCCTACAGCTGAAGGTACTGTTTCAAGTCATGGCATCTCCATACACACACCAAGCAACAAAGCCAAAGGTGGCAGGTCCGGTTTGGTGCATTGGGGTCTCATTCAGATGATATTTTTTGAATGATTGTTTAAAAAATGTGAAACGAAAGCACCAATGTTAAAATAGACGGCTTACCAAAAGAACTGTACTACATTGGTATAAAACTAAATAAAAAAACACTTTTGCTGGAGTGACATTATGTTTAACCGCTCCCCTGCTGATGACAGAACCGCTCCGTCATTAGCCGCGGTGGCGCTGTGCTGACAGAGCGGTTCCGTCATGGCCCGCCCGTCGCTCCTGCGCGGCGCGGATTCCGCGCCTGCGCTGAGCGTTCTATTGAGCGGGCGGGGCCATGACGGAACCGCTCCGTCATAAGCACAGCGCAACCGACGCTGGTGACGGAGCGGTTCCGTCACCAGCATGCGACCGCCGCATTTCCGCCCCACCCCCTTAGCACTGCGGCGGAATAGCCGCCGCAGTGAAGGGGTTAAAAACAAACCCCATGCATGTGCCAAAATAAAGACGTAGAACCATAAACCCTCCACGCCACTGGTCATAAACTGCGTGACAAGGCTGATAAAGAACTTGTGTCATCATCTAGGGCTTCCAGCTTCCTTACTGAAAGACTTTCAGTTCATAAGGGCTCTAAAAGGCTCAGACATCACAAATGTAGTGTAAGCAGGTGCTGGCATGTCAAAAACACGATCTCAGAGTCCTAATATGTGGGTGACATTAAAGAAACCAAAGCAATTCAGTCACAATTTAATGCATCTTGACTACATGACAAGGGGAAGATAGAAGACTAAATGTATGTGGAAAAATAAAAAGCCTAGGGGAAGTTCATAGAGAGAGCAGGAGTACCTATAGACAGCAAATGGTGCACGCACACACACATACACCAAATGTGAGTGATTTCAGCATCAACACGTGTCAAATAATCGAGAAAAGTGAGTCTTTTTTTATAGAGAAACAAGTAGATAGTAAAAACATGCAAAAATAGGAGTAAATAGCGTGTTAGATCAATTGAATCATACAATGGTAATGGATAAAATAACATTGACAAGAATGTGGTAAAGTTAATGAGAAGTGTTTGTATTTAAATGCAAAATAGTACAATTATTTGCAAAAAATAAAAAAGAACAGAATGATAGAAGAGGAAGTAGAGAGAAGGAAGAGATAAAATGTGCGGATCAAGAATAGTATCAATTCACTTACAATTTTCCATCACAGTTGTAGTAACATGACTTTCCTAAGATCGCAGAGGCTTTTTGATAGACAGTTAACCTAAACTTTTTTTTTGCGAAAAAACCTAAATTCATTTTATTTAAAGAACATCAAGGTGATTATCTATTTTTCAGTCAATGTTTAAGTTCTGCATATACAGACGGCACTACCACAAAAGCAAATCTAATGTGAGGCATACAACCATAGCATCTTCTTGACTTACTTCTGCGGAGGAGTAACCAGAGGAACACCTGGATTCCAGCTCTGCATCACTACAAGAGGAAGCACAACAAGTAAAGTCAAAACATATCCATGACACTCTTCTACTCTCTTAATCCAACAACGACCCAAAATCAGTCTGGAGAAGCAGGTGTCTGTACGAGAGGCGGGGTGCAGATCTGCGTACCGGGGGCAACCTTCTAAGTATTGGATGACCAATTCACAACAAGCATTTACAATGCAATGGTCTCGGCATTATTAAAGGTAGAGCTATTGGCATTGCTCATGACTTTTTAGGTCTCGCCTCTCAATGCGCATGCGCATTGAGAGGCGAGACTATAGGGGCTTAAATAAGGTTTACCTACACTGGCGATTGACTGGCGATTGACTGGCGATTTGATGCTGTGCCCGTGCGCTTTTAGGTCAATGCGCAAGCGCATTGACCTAAAATGCGCGTGCACATCATCAAATCGCCATCTGTTCCCCAGCAGCACTCCTCCCACACCTTTGAAGTGAAGCTTAGCTTCACTTCAAAGGCTCCTGCTGCTTCACACTACGGCCGCATTTCTCCTCCCCCTCCCCAGCCGCCAGCACCTCACCTCTCTCACACGGCTGCCAGGCCGTGTTATTTTTTCAGCCTCCCCTGAATCTGCTACTTCGCCAGCACCTCCCCTCTCTCTCACGGAGAATGTTTTATTGTCTTTTTTTAATTTAGAAATATCTCTATAATTTGGCGTTTATCAGCGTGCTGCTGTAATTTATTCAGCCTGATATTTGGATCACGTACTTAGGCTGCCGGTGGGTTTTAAATTGCACAAAGGCACCTACATATAGCTGTGTCTTTTTGTTAATGAAATCTTTCTTAATTGATTTAAAGAGGTCACTGTAATTTGGACTTTATCAGCGTGCCGTTTTTGTTTATTCCTTCAGAGCATTTTGCACTGATTTCTGGACCGGTTTGGATTGCATTGTGAAACCGCTATGCATTGCATTTGCTTACTTTCTCCTTTATAATCGTACGTTCGCTTTTGTTGTGAGTTGGAAGCTGTAATTTTGACTATCAGCGTAGTGCTTTACTTTTATCAAAAGCCTTCTCGCTCCGACATTGCGACACGATTTTGAAACAACCCTGCACTCCATCTAGCTGCTGTCTCCTTTCCAATCTCACAAACACACCAGTTAATGGCTTTGTGTCTCTTTTGTAAATGGATGTGCGTTGCTTTTACTCCAGTCTTCGTTTTCACAATCCACTTGCAGAGTATCTGCCGGCCAACTGTTTTCTTTGGCTATCGCAGCACATCTTGGGTTTGATTACTTTCCTGCTTGTTTTGTGGAGTGTGATACCTAACACCCCTTGGTTGTTTACTTTGCTGCTTGTGTTCCAAACCTGCTGCCCCATTCGAATCGTATGAAGGCTCCTATATATAGCTGTGTGTCTCTTTTGTCAATCGCTGTTATTTAAAATGAGTACTTTCATGCTTCTTTTCCGTTATGAGCGCTGTAATTTAAACAGAATGCTTCAAATTACAAATATAGACAAGAAGGAAAAAACACACAGCCTTCCACATGCCCAAACAAGACCCATATGCTGCTGTGTCGAAGAGCGGTTGCAATCTGTATAGCTATTTGTCTGCTTTCAGTTCTTAACGAGAGGCTACTCGGCTCTCCTCCGTTACCCCTCCCTCGTTGTCGCAGCCTTTTCACTGCCAATACAGAAAGGTGACCGCGCTTACCAAACAGCTTGTTTTTTTTTTTATAATTAGAAGGTAGACACAAACTCGTACAGTAAACTCTACCCCTTTCTCAGCCTGGCATGCTCTAATTGCCATTTCTCAGGGCCATCCGCACTCCCAGCATGTAATCTCTCCCAAGCTCTCAGCCCGTAGCACCTTGTTATTTTTATGGACGCATTTACGGCTAAGGCTGATTTTGCTCGGGTGAAATGCATAGGGCTGTTTTCATTTCCTAGTACGGCGGTACTTTGCCAGCAGTAGATTTAATTCATTCATTTGCTCAGTGCCATCTTTAGTGCCTCTAGGAGTCTTTTTTTTTTTTACATAATTAGAAGGTAGACACAAACTCGTACAGTATGTGTTAGATATGGAGATGTTGTAGGGTAGGTAGGTAAATGTCTCACTTGCCCTTACTGCAAATCATGACAGCTTGAAAGGTAGAATGCTGTGAAATCTGTGTAATTTTTTTGCCACTAACGGTATCCGTGCAAACATGCTTTCAAAATGGTATTTTTAAACAGTGCTTCCGGGTTTGTTGGAAGAAGTACAGAGGACATGAATCAAAGGGGGATGTTAAATTGTTATGTAGGTTTAGTGGTGTGTTAGTTGGTTTGGTGTGAGGACGCTCTAATAATTCTTTGGTGTAGGTATGATCACCTGCTGTGACTCAAGCTGTGCCACGGCCCCAACTCTCTTTGTTTTATCAAACAGAAACTTTCAACATGTTTATTTCTGTGAGGCACGTAAGTTTGTGAGAAAATAACACGTTGAAACTGTTTACACAAAAAATGCTAGCACAGTACATTAATGTGCACCTACACAAACTGTCTTTAAAGTACACGTGTCTTCAAAAGTGCCACGTCTAGTAGTTTGCAAGTATTTCCACTTACACGCCGAATATCCACCCTACTGTGTACCGCTGTCCCTCTTTGGGGATGCCAGAGGCTGGTTGCCATGCTGACGTTTTAGTTATTGCTATTATAAATTACAAAAACATTTATTTCAGTCTTAATTATTAAAAAAAATTAAAAGCCATTTGTATTTGGTAAATGAATACATCTAAGTCACGTACATACAAAACATTTAGCATTACAAATGCTATAGGTGTCACATTTAAAAAAGCTTAAAGTATTGGCATTGTAAATCACGAGGCTATTACTTTTGCAATTTTAAAGACCCACACATTAAAAATAAATTGTCAATTACAAAACCAATAGCTCCAACTTTTCTATTGCGAGACCTATTGCATTTCCAATGCTTGTTTTTTAAATTCATAAATAAATGGCATTGGCATTTACATTGCCAATAGCTTAATCGCTCGCAAATGCATGACCTATTGCATTTACACCCACACAGAGCCACACACACGAAGCCACCCACACACACGAAGCCACCCACACACACATACAGAGCCACCCACACAGTCATTCACACAGAGCCACCCACACACACAGGGCCACCTACACAGAGCCACACACACACACAGGGCCACCTACACAGAGCCACCCTCACACACAGAGCCACCCACACACACATGCACACAGAGCCACCCACACAGAGCCACCCACCCACAGAGCCACTGACCCACAGAGCCACCCACACACAGAGCCACCCACCCACACACACAGAGCCACCCACACACACACAGAGCCACCCACCCACACACACAGAGCCACCCACCCACACACACAGAGCCACCCACCCACACACACAGAGCCACCCACCCACCCACACACACAGAGCCACCCACCCACCCACACAGAGCCACAGAGCCACCCATCCACACACACAGAGCCACACACACACACAGCCACTGACACATAGAGTCTCACCTATAACTGAGTCTGCTTCTTGGAAAGCGGGGAAGAGGCGACCCTTTGATACCGACTCCAGCAGTTGGTGTGCGTAAGGGGCAGATCCCACATTCCTTTCCATGCACTCACACTTCTAACTGCTCCTAAATGTCTGTGGAGGGCATGCCTGGTGGAGGGATGTAGAGGGAAAATGTTGCCTTCCTGGTGGCATTGGCCCCTTTCTGAAATGGATTCCTAGTGGTTCCCAGACACTGAACAGCTGCTGACCTATTCACATGTCTACAGTCTGCAAATATGTGCTCCCTCCTTGCTGAGACAGAAACTGCAACATTTGGGGACAGACACTGTTGCTGAGGGACTGGTGCCAGCGTAGGGAGACAGACAGACTCTTACTGGTGTAAGGACGGACATGGTGTTGGGGCAGACCTCAGTGGTGAGGATGGGCACTGGTGGTGCGAGAAATACACAAGTGTAGGTGGCGACGGATGTATGGGAGGGACATGTATGGGGATAGACACTGGTATGAGGGACAGATACTGGGGGAGGGGTGGACACTAAGCGACGGACACTGGTGAAGTGGAACAGACACTGGCGACAGGAGCCAGACACAAGTGTAGGTGGCAACGGATGTATGGGGATAGTACTGGTATGAGGGACAGATACTGGTGTTAGGGCAGATATTGAGGGAGGGGTAGACACTAAGCAGCAGACAGTGGTTAAAGGGGAGCAGACGCTGGTTAAAGGGGAGCAGACGCTGGTTAAAGGGGAGCAGACGCTGGTTAAAGGGGAGCAGACGCTGGTTAAAGGGGAGCAGACGCTGGTTAAAGGGGAGCAGACGCTGGTTAAAGGGGAGCAGACGCTGGTTAAAGGGGAGCAGACGCTGGTGAAGGGGAGCAGACGCTGGTGAAGGGGAGCAGACGCTGGTGAAGGGGAACAGACGCTGGTGAAGGGGAACAGACGCTGGTGAAGGGGAACAGACGCTGGTGAAGGGGAACAGACGCTGGTGAAGGGGAACAGACGCTGGTGAAGGGGAACAGACGCTGGTTAAAGGGGAGCAGACGCTGGTTAAAGGGGAGCAGACGCTGGTTAAAGGGGAGCAGACGCTGGTTAAAGGGGAGCAGACGCTGGTTAAAGGGGAGCAGACGCTGGTTAAAGGGGAGCAGACGCTGGTTAAAGGGGAGCAGACGCTGGTTAAAGGGGAGCAGACGCTGGTGAAGGGGAGCAGACGCTGGTGAAGGGGAGCAGACGCTGGTGAAGGGGAGCAGACGCTGGTGAAGGGGAACAGACGCTGGTGAAGGGGAACAGACGCTGGTGAAGGGGAACAGACGCTGGTGAAGGGGAACAGACGCTGGTGAAGGGGAACAGACGCTGGTGAAGGGGAACAGACGCTGGTGAAGGGGAACAGACGCTGGTGAAGGGGAACAGACGCTGCTGCAGAGGGACTGATACTAGTGTATGGGAACAGGCAGACACCTGTGTGAGGACAGACACTGGTGTTGGGGCAGACATCAGCGCTGAGGGTGGACACTGGTGGCGAGAGACCGAAATGAATGTAGGTGGCAACAGATGTACGGGGAGGGACATGCATAGGGATAGACACTGGTATGAGGGACAGATACTGGGGGAGGGGTGGACACTAAGCAACAAACGCTGGTGAGGGGGAACAGACTGGTGAATGGGGTCCTGTACTGTTTAACAAAGAGAAAGAGGTGAGCTGTGGGACACGTGTGGGAGCGAGTGAGATAAGGGAGATGAGACAGGCGACAGGGCTCCCCGGCATACTGAGGGGGTGGGAGACCGTGAGGAGGCGACAGAGTGAGACATGAAGAGGGGAGGGTGCGCAGGAGAGAGTAGGGAAAGGAAAGGAGATTGAAGAGAAAAGAGGCCAGGAAAGCGTGGAAAGAAGAGTGAGCGGAGAAAACACGAGCGAGAGGAAGAGACACGGATAAAGGAAGCAAGAATCAGGGGATTAGCGCGAGTGCGCAGAGTAATGAGACACGGAGAAGGGATTTGTGCGAGCTCGGAGTGGGATCAGCACAAATAATGGGGGGCAGTGGGAGACGGGAGGGGCGAAGACAGGCGACAGGGCTCCCCGGCATACTGAGGGGTTGGGAGACCGTAAGGAGGCGACAGAGTGAGACATGAAGAGGGGAGGGTGCACGGGAGAGAGAAGGGAAAGGAGATTGAAGAGAAAAGAGGGAAGGCCAGGAAAGAGTGGAAAGAAGAGTGAGCGGAGAAAACACGAGCGCGAGGAAGAGACACGGATAAAGGAAGCAAGAATAGGAACCCGAAGAAAAATGGGAGAAGGAAAAATGAGGGCGAAAGAGGAACAGCAAGAGAATGAGAGAAATGGAAAAATGCAGAGAAAGAGATTAGGCAGTAACAAGAAAAAAATAAAAACATACCTGGAATGGCAGCGGGGCTGTTCCGGGCAACAACAACAACAAAAATGGCGGCCGCAAACGTCCAAAATTTTTGGAATCGGGGGCGTGTTTTTTGCATTCTGAGTGACGGATGACGTCACAGGGCGAAAGAACGCAAAAACACGCCCCCGAATCCGAAAAAGACCGAGCTCCAACCGAGTGACGCCCCTCTCCTCCAATGGCTGGCCTCCGTTTAGGACCCAGACAATGGAGAAGAGGGGCGGGTTCAAGCCCCCCTAACTCAAAACCATAAAATCTTCGAACTCCGCCCACTGCTTTGCAGTGCGACGGTCCTCGACCTAAAAAAGGCATTCAAACTAAATGTATGGGTGTGGGTGCAAGCAGTATATCTGCTGTTCCAATATCGCCAATACCCCAGAAAGATCAAAGTGGTGCCACGAGGTGGAGCGCGAACTGCCAGCGATGTTTTTCATATTTCATAAAGTCAATTCGCAAAGGGAACCCCGGGAAGTGCAGCAGAAACTTTAGAGTCAAAACAACAAGCACAAATATGCAGCCTCTACTAACCATAGCAGTGCATTTGTTTACAGCGTTCTCCAAAACTCGATGCTTAATCTCTAGGGGAAGCGGTAACAAGTGATCGTTTTGAAGTAATTGAACATTCATCATCCTACTAATAGCACATCTCTAAAAAATCCTTTTCAGATTTCCGTCTGCGAACATAACCTCAGAACCGTTTGTAATGTCATCCCCAGACTACTGAAGAAGCTCCAAAGTCATACCAGTGGCAGGCTATGCCCAGATAACACTAAGAACATTAACAGCACCTAACAGGGCAACAAGGATACTTAGACAAATGGAAAAAGCATCAGACCCTCTGAACCCTGCAGTGAGAGCCTCATGGGGTCGAATTTGAGCAAACACACTGGAAAGGAGGGCGGTAAGTGTGCTCTGAGCAACTGAGGCAATATCACCTGGAATGGTAGTGCAGGGTTGATTGTATCTATGTACTGGAACTGCAATCATGGAAGCCTATGAGGCAAGCTAAGGGTACAAACCTAGTGCCTTAACTGAAACATTCCCAAAGCATCTCTGCACTGCACCAGCAAATATAGGACAAAGTGACAAACTGCATCTTTCCTTGTATTATAGATTATACTAGCAAGTTCAGGAAAGCGTCAGGGCACGCTGAGGATTTGTAATCCTTCAATATTGTTCTTCTAAACCGCTTAACGTGACATAATATAACATCACCATGTCTCATACTTCCCTTGTATTTTTTTCAGGTGTAGCCACATAAAAGCACATTTTGGCGACTAGTGAAACCCTGATTTAGTAAATGCAATGGGAATGCCTAGATATATCGAAAATGGAGACCTCACCTGTCTGAATCAAGCGAGACCAAGGTTTCATCCAGTGATTGGCTGAGGGCTGCGTACCCCTTATTGAACTTCACTGACCTAGAAGGAGTAAGAATCAAATATTAAGAGTCCACCAAATCCAAAAGTGAATATCCGGTATTCATTGAGAAATCGAGAACAAACATTTCAGATGACAAGGAGCAGTACAGCACAAACCTACACTGGGTGAAAAATCTCCAAGTTCTGTAAGTAAAGGACCTGTAAGTGGGTGGCTTTAGTAACTAACTTACTACTGCATAGGTTTCCCCTTTTTTCATGCTTCTAAGAACTATGTTATTTCAAATGTGTAAAAGGGTGGATAGAATAGTCAGTCACATCATGGTGGATATTTTTATGCAGGACACTGGCCATATTCAATTTCAACTATTTATGAGGCCCACAGTTTTACAAGCAGGGTCCGCAGCGAGGCTCGGAAACTAGTAGGATACTAGCTTCGACAAGCAGCCATATCCTAAACCTCCAAGAAAATAATTCACTTGGAGTTAGTGGCTAGTACCAAAAACTACACTCATGGTCCAAACATGAATGCATTACTTCCAAAAAAGACAGAACCCTAATAGCTTGTCTATAACTTAATGGCCATTTAGCTGGTGGTCAGCCTACGATCTTCGTGTGAAGAAAGTACAAGTTCAGTTTCCAGGACATGAGTGTACCAGAAGTCTAGAACTCTGGTCAGTGGCAGGATACAGAGCCCCCAACTGCAAAGTCACGATTCTAGGACCTTCATTCAGAGAGGCCTCTACCACTGAATGAGGAAGCGCGGCCTCTATACAGAGTCCAGTCTAGGAAGGAGGATTGCTCTGTGGACGAGGCTCATTTAGATGGACTGTATAACAAGTGGGTGAAGCAAAGCATTGGAGAAATGAAGCAGAAAGTTTGTAAAAAAAAAAAAAAAAAAGCCTCATTGAACCTTTTTGATGGCTGTTGTGGTTGATGGAGAACAGCTCCTCCCATCATGCCTTTTTTCTTTAGTGCAGCTCGTGCCAACTCCCGGTGCCGTTCTGAAAAAAACAAAGGATTTTATTAGAATGAGCTTAAAAACAATCTGGATATGGCACAGTGGCTTGCCCATATCAGAAAACATCCCAGTCTTTTAAACATAAAACAGCATAAGTAAGCATTACTATCCCATGTATAGCATGATGTATCCGCTCACTGAGAACCACAGTGCCACACCACTCACTTGCCACCCACAGATACCGCTCCCATTTAACCAAAATACAAACCGCGACCACCTGGCAACCTCAATGATGGATGGATAAGGTGGTGGTTTTGCTTATAAATGATGATGAACGCTGGTGCTCAGTCACTCATTAACAAGTTCAAACCAGGAAAAGTCACAAATGCTATCCTGGTTCTGGTGGAATATGAAGAGACAGAAACTGTAGTAAGATATATCATTTGGAATCCATATCAAACAATGGCTTCTGAGAATGCTTTTTCTGTGCCAAGCCTCCGTAGGTTATGGCAAGTAGATTTAAAGAACGCACATCCCTGAATCCGTCCAAAGAACAGCTAAGAGCCCATCTGAGATGTTTGTTGACTTTAGGACTCAGAAGGGGTTAGTTCCCAGGATCAACTTGTCCTGGTGGAAAAACCAAGTATGGACCAGTGGCACATAGGGCTTACAGTTCACCTCTAATCATAATCATGAAAACAGGTCTAGGTCTTTAAACCTGTAAGTGCAAACAGTTTGTGCATCTGTGACAACATGTCTCACTTGCTTACAGGCTTTCTTGACAGAGGGAACAAATGCAGCTGGCCAACCAGCTGATGCTAGATGGCCTAGGAAGAGGGAAAATAGTCAACAGTGGTAAGCTTGCACACTCCAGTGGCTGATCAGTGGGTATTACAGATAGCCACTTGTATAACTAACTCGGCTTGGTGTTGGGACATCGCGTCTTATTGGTTTGTAGTGTGCAGGTTTATTCCTGTTCCGTCATGTTTCAAGCATCGAATTGCTTAGTAGCCACATTGGCACGGGAGACGCAGGACGAATGAGATAATTATCATGAACAGGTTTTGCTGCTGCAAGATATTAGTACTGAATTTCTATTCTGCTTCACCTGCACAACGAAGAATGCAAGGGATACGGTGCAGCACAGGAGGTTACATTCAGGGTAAGAACTGTAGTGTAGTTCCTATATTCCCAATAGGCTCTGCGCATTGGAATAACAAACGATAGTTTAGACGTAGGACTGAAGTCAACTATGTCTCTATTGAATATGTTAGACTTAATTATGAATGCCAGCTAGCTCAGAGGTCACTAGAAACTTTCTCGAATTCACAAGAAGGGATTCGTTTCCGACTATCGCAGATAGCTATTTCACTCAGTCAATCGTGCATGCTTCGTTTCACCAGAAGTGCAGAGAAATAGAGAGACAGGCGTTTTCAATAAAAGAGGTTATTTATTGAGCAGTCTTCTTTCTCATGCAAGAGAAGTGAACTGCTTACATTCGCAATACTTGTCATAAAGTAAAGTGCATACAGTAAAAAGATTATAAAATAATACTGTAAAAGCATGGTATGGTTTCTAAGCCATACGGTATTTAAAATGGATAAAATAAATAGAACGATAAATAATGACTAAACGTACTCAACTGGTGCTTCTAAGATACGCCTACCCCGGTGTACCTAACCTAAGCCTAGTACATGGGAAGAAGTAAGTGAGAAGTAATTTTTAAGTTAAATAGTTTCTGCCAAGAATCTAAACCAAGAATTCTCTAAGGGTCTAATCAGCTCCGTACCTTGTTATAGAATGTAGGAGGTCTTCCATCTCTCTCTCAGGACTCGATCTCCCAGCAACCAGCAAGGGTAGCAGGGAAACACTGGAGCTGGATTTCTCGGCAAGAGAAAAGACAGAGTCTCTCTCAGTGCGTCAGCGGGAGGGTCGGCTTCCTTAGGCACTTGCTACAGCAGGGCGTCGGGCAAGTAGATAGTCGATCTGCTCCAAACCACCGTGTGTTTTGCTAGGGCAGATGCTGGCATATTTATACCTGGAGGGTGCAGAGTTTGACGTAAGGTTGGACATAAGACGTCATTAAGAACTCGCAGTTCTTTCAGGAGTTCTAGGACAAATCAAATACAGAAGCAGGGGGAAGTCCCGGGCTTCTGGAGGTTTGGTTTCTCTAAGAACATGTTGTGCTTTCTAGGAGTCTGTGGAAGTAGCCTTGCCATATTTGGACTGCATTGGCTATGTCTTAATATGGGTATGATTATTATGCCTATATAAGGATATGATATAACTATATAAGGGCATACATCGGGAATATTAAACTAGAGTCTTAGATTCGTCCACAACAGAACATTTGATTGGAGTACTGAAACTGATGCTGCACGTGTCTTTGGTGGTAGTGTATTGCTGGGGCCTTTAAAACACATCTATGATTCCTTCCTGTATTAAGCGAGTTCACTTTGCCCAGTTTGCCCAGTCCACCGCCACCACCACCACCACCAGACAAAATTAACAGTAGTTTGAAAACTTTAAACTTAATTAAAACGTTATATTAAAAGTAATTATAGAGATAGATAATGCATATTTATATTGAGACAAGGTTAATACCACTGAATATTCAAGTTAGGATTCCATAACAACCAAAGGCTGTATGTACTTTTACCACAATCTCGGTCTCTTTATTTGGTCCAAAAAACACCGATATTACTGATAAATATGGAACATCTACTTAATTTATAAATCCAGAAATCCTTTTAGGTTCAATCTGATACATTCATAAACACTGAACATATATGTGTGTAGGATCCTGGTACATTTTCACCCTAAATGATGATCTTGCCATATAAAACAATAAACAAGGCCCAATTACAGAAAAGTTATTATTGTTAATACAGTATGAAGAATGCTTATATATAAAAGTTATGACATGTGCTGGGTTCTCACCTGGAATGTATGCCTCTAGCTTGGAATGTTATACATTAAAGTGGAGTTTATAGTGTTGTGATTTGAAAGTGGGGGTTAGTTGCTGTGAACCTGCTACCCTGCTAGTCATGAATGAAGGAGCTCTAATAAAAAGGAAGATACTTACATTTTGGTATTTGAGCATCCTTCCGCCGGTCAGGTGTTGACTGGCAGGAACGCCTCAGAAGAGGAAAACTTCACCAGACACCTTCCTCTGCACTGCACGCTGAGAGCCCTGCCAGTCAACTCGCCAACTGCCGGCTATCCTTCCATGGACTGGTAACAGTGGAAGTTAGGTTTTGAGTCATACCCGATGCTATTAATAGGGATGATTTTACAAGCAAAGAGAAATCTGCGTTATCAAAACATTGTTTGGGTCCAGAAGATAGGAAAATATTAAAGCATCTTCCACACCAGTCTGTTTCATTGAGGAAAAGCATCTTCCACACCAGTCTGTTTCATTGAGGAAAGGGATGTGGAAGATGAATATGTATCAACACTGAAAATGTTAGATGCGAGGCTTAAACCCCATAAATATGTAACTACAGAAAGGCATAAGTTCTGCAGACAACTCAATTACCTGGGTAGTCTTTGGAGAGATATGTTGGTGCTCTTAGAACTTTAGCGTCAACGAGTATAGAGACTTTGAAGGCGAATTAATCAGAAATGAAGTAGCGGAGCATACTAAATATAAAAAGGTTCAGGAGGTTTAACTGGCCACTCCTAATTCAACTTTGAACAAGGCTGTGGAATTGGCTGCAGTCATTGAAAGCACTGCATCTTACATGGAGCAAATGTCTGTATCTCAACCAACTAAAGAAGTAGTAGCTGAGTTGTGGAACCAAGTACAGTAGGAAGAGCAAAGTCAAATCTAAGAATTTAAGGTGTTACAGATGTGGGAGCGGCAATCATTTAGGAAATGCAACTTTCTGTCCTGCTGTTGGCAAATTGTATGCAAATCGTAAGAAAAAGGGACACTTTGGCAAAGTGTTTAAATCCGCAGAAAAGGAAAAATAAAATGAAAAAAGACAAAGTAATCAGTGCTGTAAATGATTCTAGGTCTTCAGAATTAAGTGAAGAGAGCGTTATTTTGTATGTTGGAAAACAAGTTCAGAATGTTGACAATCAATAATGTTTTGTTCGCAGATATTTCCAGGAAATGTTTGTTGGCCTTTTGGTAACTAATGGGGACAACACAAGAATGCATTTTTAGTCAATGGCTGCCCTGTCTTGCCCCTGGGGTCAGATTCAGAGAACTTCAAGACCTACATGGACACATGCTAGGATTAATTCCCATATCAGAGAGGAGAAATTACTTCTGTTGGAGAGAAACAAACTGGGAAATTAAATACACCTTGAAATCAAATAGGATTTTGGGAGAGAAAAGAAAAAGTGCATAGTTGAATAAGCCCAGGCAATCATACATGACCTTAGGGCAGCAACGAAATAAGGATGTGCAGTTAATTACGTTGTATTCCTTTGACCAGTACTGTGGATCACATTTATGATGAATTTGAATAAAGGAACCATTGTTTAAAAAACGTAATAGGCTTTAAATCCATGGAGGAAAGGATATTTTTATATGAGGTGAACAATTATTCAGTTTATCGTTATTCTTGAGCCTAATAATTTGTAACCCTCCAAACCTATCAGAGGCAAAAAAAAAATCTTAAGAGGACTTCTAATGCACAATGACAGCATCTAAATGAACATTAACAGCAGAAAACCTGTAAGGAAAGACAATACCACCACAGTGGGCAGAGACAGATGCAACCTTCCATGGTACTACACGTTTAATTCTTCACAACTGAATACTTGAGGTATTTTGTGAAGATATATTGCCTTATTCATATATGACTACATCAGCTTGTGAGAAAGGGTCAGAGTTGCACTTAGTACGGAGAAACTCGAGAGCAGAAACCTACCTTTGTATCTGAACAGAATTCTTGACTGCAACACCAACCACCCAGGGGCCTTTAAAGGAACCTTCAGAGTTCTAGTAAACACCCGAACACTGGCATATTGCAGTGTTGTGGAGCTTTCTCCAAATGAAGTTCCACTGTGATTTTACTCAAAATGAAATCATACAATAGGCTGCTATAGACATACCAACCAAAAATAAGTCTGAAAAGATGAAGAAAGATCTTCTATACACAACTTCTTTCACAGACCAAATTCTCTGGACTGTCCAACAATGCGCAGAGGAATGCCTGCATAGCTCCACTGCTAAAGTCAGTCGTCAAACTCTCAAATGTTCTGCATTTCTATGCAGACATTCAATGAGGGACTGCAAAAAGCTCTTACAAGCACTTTCCTGATACCTACAAAGGGGCACAATAGCATTGCCCATCTCAAAGCTATGCCTCAGCAACAAATATAACAAGACAAAGTCAAAAGTTTTAACAGAATTAGAATTAGCTTTATTTGTCTGAAAGTCAACCATAAAAGTGCACAAATACATACAAGGATAAAATTAGTCAAATGACCACCTTACACATAAAACGTAAAAAATCAGGAGTAAAAACAGACGATTTAAAAAGTCAAAAACACATGATTAATCAAAGTGCTCCTAGAACGTACTTCAGCTCGAAGAAACGGGCTTCCACAGTAGCAAATTTCATTATAAGACAATTCTTGTAGAAAGCAGAAAGCTTGGAAACACCTGCAAACATTTCTAAGCCTCATAAGAGGTACTAAAATCCTTCTAGTATAAAATGTATAATAGTCTGGAGAAAAAAAAATGAACCATTGATTGTTTAGACAGATTGTTACAAGTACATATTCGGAGTCAAGTTTGTGCTGGTACTCAAGCTGAAAACATGAATATTTCATTGTACCAGTTCTAAAGCGAAATTATAGGGAGCACTCCCGGCTCCCACTAATATTCCACAAAAACCTGGTAGAAAAGACCTCAGGGTTAAGGTCCAAATAACTCACATCATTTGGTTTCCAGGCTTCCACACTTAGAACACACTTACAAGCTGAGTGGCTATCAAAAAGCTTGTGCTTGCTTCCTGCCTAGGGCAGCGAATTAGACTATATCAGAAAATATCCATTAGTCCAATCCTTTCCAATGTCTTTTTCACGTACGCCAACCAAGGAATGAAAAGGCCAAACAGTCAGAGATTATACTCTCTGTGAGTGGGGCTCCTACTGTGTTCATAATAGATAGCCACAGAAGCTGTGGGGCAAATGCGAATTCAATCGCTTAAATAAGTTCGGTCCAACTCCTTTTGGCATATAAAATGTGGAGTCAATATGGGGAATGTAAGGATTCAACGGCAAAAACGATTTTCTTCCCTTTGAAATGTCTTTGGGTCACTAATGCCCCACTTTTGAAGCCCCATAGGCTGCTATGGGTTCTTATTGGGGGGGAATATATTTGTACCAACGGTGTAAGCACCCTTCTGCCCAGCGGAGATGGTAAACTGAGGAGCGAGTCAATGGCTCTTTACAATTTTGCCCTACTCTTTGCGATGTGGGAAGCCCATGAACTAGTGGAACTAATAGTGACCTCAGGTAAGAGAAGGTACTGGTAGTCAGTAAAGTGTTCGTACCCACTGCGATAAGTAAAAATCATGTGTGCTTTGGATCCCATTACTTTGTAAAGGATTTAGCAAAGTTGGGCGATGAAGCACACAAATGAATGAACCAGGGAACGCAGAGCTTTGGGTGTGCGCGCGATTAACATAGCGTCATCCTTGTAGAGTAGTGAGGGAAGGGGGGGCGCTGTTGTACATTGGTACATTGGGCGCGCTTGGTGAGCTCAGAGCTAAGGTTATTGATGTACAGGATAACTAACAATGGAGCAAGGATGCACCTTTGGCGCACCCCTAGTCTTGTGCTAAATTCATCTGACACTTTTCCATTATTACAAAACCTAACTCGTGCTTATGTGTCTCAATGCAAAGATAATCTAGAGTGTACAAGTGTTGGGTCCATTCCCAATTCAATAAGGAGTTGCCACAGCTTTGATGAGTTAACGTAGTCGATGGCCATCGACAAATCCATGAAAGCAAGGCATAAGGCAGACTTTTTTGTAACGGAATACTTCTCAATAATTAAACGTAAGTTGAGGCACTGTTCTACCGGTCCTATGCCACTACGAAAGCCAAAAGTGCAGGCATTCAAAATGTTATTGCTAACCCATTCTATAATTCTATTATACAAGATTCTGCCAAAAAGTTTGGTGGGAATGTAAATCAACGTGCTGGGACGGTAACATTTAGGTTCAGAGCGGCTCCCCTTCATGAAAATTAGGACTACAGTTGAAGCAACCCAGGAGGGTGGTATCGTGGAGTGACTCCGGCTGTTATAAACGTTTGTCAGGGGTGGGGCCCAAAGATTCACATTGCACTTAATGAAATCAATGGGGACACCATCCGGTCCTGGTGCTTTATCCCCCATACTCTCCTGGATAGCAATCCTGACATCCTGCAGGGAGACAGATAAAAAAGGGGTGAATTTCCATGAAGTAGCGGTCACAGTTCGAGTTGCTAGAAGCATAGATCTTTGAGAAATGTGCCACCCATTCCTCCCTCACCTTCTATATGGCAGCTGATGGATGTGCCAACCTGATCTAGGGATCTCATATTTGATAAGGCTATCCAAAAGGTCTTACTGACTTTGGTTTGGGCAGTGTCTGTTAATGTACTCCACTGGCTGGAAATAATTACCGTTCTTCGCGACAACTTATAATCCTCTCACAGGGTGGCCACAAGTGCTCAGTCACGAGGATGCATGTTAAAACACAGCGCAGAAGGCGATGGCCAAAGATCAGTCATGATCAAACCACCGGGGAGAGCCTAAAACACTGGTTTGATCTGTTTTAAGAGGGACTGTCTAATCCTAGAGCAAAAAGATAAACAACTATCTAATATTAGCCCATTTTCATCATTCTTTATTAAGCACCGATCACCAGCTCCTCGTTCTCAGAAACCACTTTTCCCAGGAATCTCGAGGGCTTGGACAATGTGCAGCACAATCCAAGATTGTCCGTAGCAGGCAGTGTATTACAGAGACTTGGTATAGCTTTGGTGGCTTCCCTAGGGGGCTCTTCCGGAGCGATCTCAATCGGGTATGATCACCGAAGTTGGTGCTAATAATAATGCCATATATTTAGGCGATTTGCCAAGTTTCGGGAAAGTTAAATATAAACAATTACCGAGAAACTGTGCCTGTGTGGGTAGCCCCTGCATACCTGGCCGGGTCCCCTCTACCACATCAAACAAATCTCAGGAAGGTAAAACCTCCAATTCATTGCCTCTCAGGTCGGACCTTGTAAGTGCTTCTGGTTCCTCCCTGGGTCTGTAATTAGGTAATCTGGCATTAAAATCACTTGCCAGTAAAAGGTACATTTGTTGACCCTGATCAGATTTACGCTCCACAATAGCAGATGTATAATCAAACAGTCCTGGCGATTGTTGATTAGGCACGTTAAAATAAACGTTTATAAGGTGCACAGTAAAGCCCCCTAGTAAAGCACGGCTTGATAGTCACTTCCTGGAGTTTTCAGCTCCTCTGCGTGGCCTCCGAGGAGTAAATTAATCCAAACAGATAAACTGCCAGAGGCGCGACCTGCACCGGAAGGAAATGCCGGAAGCCTGAAACACATAAACCTTCGAAAGCCGTAGGGTTGACTTCAAGTTTCTTGCGTTAGCAGGATGTCATATGGCTTGATGAGCAGCTGCCAGTCAGTAAGCATGACCTTACAGCGGAGGCCAGAGACCTTCCAACGAAGTATTTGTAATCGAGGAGTTTTTAGCATTTATTGGAGGCGATGGAGTCTATCACGTTCATTCAAGGGCGGATATAAAATCAGGAGGCAAGCACTGAAACCTTGGGTTTGAACATACCCAATCAGGCTCTGCTTGGGTTGTGGGTGCAGCTAAGACACCATGAGCCGGATTCGGTGCCCTGAAGATCGCAGTAGTGGATCCTACTACGCTTAAAGCTCCCTTCCCAGCAACCCAGGGGCTACGTGTCGATCGTCCACAGTATACTCTGCCAAAGCTGCGTACCTGGTGTTGCATGCGAAGCCCTGGTAAGACTCATTCCATTGGTCACACAAAGGTTGGCATGGCTCTCTTGTAGGTGGCATATAAAACTAACCAAAGGGTAAAGACAACAGTTTCAACTGCTTTCCCTATGCGCTCGTACTCAATAGTTTCCACACACTGCGTGGGCTCCTAAACTTCACAATACAGTCGCCAGCTATGCTTTTACCAGAGGGACCGCCGATCCAGCCTATCCTCCATATCATTATGATTTTATGGCTTTCTGCAGCCTTAAAATTTCTGTGCACACTACACCAATGGATAACCTTATTTCGTAGCCCATCCCATGTCTCCATCTGATTTTGATTCAAAGGCGGCACACCTGCCATTATCAAGACGTATGGGCAAGACTCTGGAGGTAGATTTAAAATTATGGAGCTAAGGTTATTCATTCTCCATATGCCTTCTGTCCCTGCTTGGCATACCAGTTTGGTTCCGGTTCCCAGTTGTTCTTGACACGCTACTGTTGCCAGCAGCCCTTAAATGGAGTCTTGTGATGGAATGACCATGGGAACCGTTAGACAACACATTCTATGTGGCTGGCAAAACGATACCCAGAGTCTGAAGAATTCTTTGGTCCTGGGCAAAATTTTCAGACATACACAACAGGAGCCTGTTACAGTGAGCAGGTTCAGCTGTATCTGAAATACGATTGGTCCCAGTGTAAGATGTGGTGTGAGATCTGGGCGCAGTCCGCAGTCACTATGATGGCTTCTATTGCACCAAGATGCTCTTTTATGAGTCTTAACTGTGCTTCCAGGATCACTGAAATTCTATTATAGATCCCCTTAATGTTAACTCCACCCATGTTTGGCTTAAACCCATTCGGTGGAGCACGGCATGTGCCAATATCTGCTGTGCTGTGTCAATTGCCTCTGTATCCATGACTAAGGCCTACTCCGTTGAGCTAACAGTTGGAGTTGCGATAATGCTAATGCCAATTACTAAGCCAGCAAGACAAAGGGCAATTGCACGCTCCAGCATTGTGCCAATACTTGTAGGTTTGTGCGTGGATCTATGTGAGGAGTTCCCAACCACCTTGCGCTTGCCCGTTCTGGGATGGAGGTTATAAGAGCATTACTTCACCTGTATCTTCAAGGTATATCCCCCACGTCAGAGGGGTGGCCCAGTCTCGTCCGCATTGGTCAGCCACAGAAGGGCTCAGTCTAGACCTGGTCTTCGCCCGGGCACATCTCGCGCTGCGGGATTCCAAGGACACTCGTATAGTTTCAGTAACACACAGGTGAGGAGGCCCATGCTTCCAACAGGGTGACTGCTCAGGGACCAAGTCCCACTCCAGCAAGGTCCTTTCCGCTGCAGGAATGCGGGCACAGGGTCACAAAAAGTCAATGCAGGCAGGGAGAATCACCCGATTAAGCGTCTTTTAGGTACCAAAAAGGTTTTTTCAAACTTCTGTAAAACACAGAGAACGGGTTCCACATCAATACAGGCTTATCATGTATATGTTTACATACCAGTGCACATGTGCACAAACATCTACACATATGCACACACAACTTGCATTACAAGCACAAGTGAAGAATTTGCTGACAAAAAAGCCACTAAACAGTACAAAGAGGCATGTAAGTTTAAAAAAACAAAAAAAACGGGCGGCCTAAGGAGAAGAAAGATCAGATGCACAGAGAGGGCCACCAAACAGGCAGGCGAGGGAGCACAGGGAGGGATTTAAGGGACATAGGCACTGTATTTCAGAGGAACGCTGAAGCACAGTGGCGATGAAGGGCATGGAGGAGCGGATGACCAAGTAGTCTGTGATCATGTGGTGGCAAGGGTTATAAGGAGGAGTGATGGGTTGATGCAGCGGCAACAGCTAGTGAGGAAGAAGCATGGAAGAAGGCGATATGGTCAAGGAGGAAGAGAGTGGTAAACAGACTGGGCTAATGAGGCATACGTACAGAAGCATAGGAGGGAAGCACAGGACGGGCAATGGGTGGGAGTAATGGGAGGGGTATACGTTGAGAGAAGTGGGAGGAGCTAGTGGTAACAATAGATGGTGTAGGAGATGCCCAGGAAAGACATGGAGGTAGCCAGAAGGAGGACCTGCGTGTGCACCAGCCAAATCGGAAGATTTTGCAGAAGTGCACTGTACAGATGCTGCAGTATAGGCGATGAGCAGCAGAGACACAGTGCACAGAAGGCAGGGGAGTGTTCTATAAAGGGAATAGAATCGATTGCACAAGGCAGAAAAGACCCAAGGAAAGCACAAGGTATATAGGAGGCAGATTTGGAACCCGCGTTGTCTGTATTTTATTACTTCCCCCTCGGGCCTCGTATTGAGCACCCATCCAACACAGCCCACACAGAAGCGGACCGACCTCGCTTGTAGTCCCGTCCCCTACGCTACCATAACGCACCTAGTTCGAAAAGACCCCGACAGGAATCAGCCCAACCGCCATCTTAAACGACATGCCTTCCACCATGTCAACCTTCCCAACCCCCTCACCTCACCCTATGTTAAAGCGCACGGCCCGAACTCCTTCCTGATCAGTCTCCCCCCCAACCTCTCACCCAAAGCGAAAAAAAAACCTTAAACACAAACTGATCTGGCAATTCCCCGAATCACTCTTTGCTGACCTTTACCATTGTTCCGCCAAAGGCCAAGTAAAAATGGACCTCATCTTTCAGACGGAAAGCCCCGACAAATGGAATTCCATCCTGAGAGCACAACTCCACATCACCAAAACCATCAGTTCTCCCCATAGATGCACACTATCTTTCTCCGCCCCTAACCGCAAGGCACGCTGTGGGAACACCTTTGTGACCATTTACTCCAATGGCACAGTCTTGATTCAAGCCAACAATATCAACCTGGAGTCCTCTTTCCCTCTCTGAGGACTACCTCTTTCCCTCTCTGAGGACTACCATCACCCACACACAGCCTCCCCTCCCATCGGTCCCCCCCTTCATCGACAACCAGTCCCCGCAGCAGAACATCCATGCCATACCTCCATCTGCTTCCACCAACCCTCAAGCTCCGCCTCAATCCACCTCCCACTCCTCTACCCTCAAGAACAAGAGGGCCCCCTCCTCCACTGGTCCGGCCCCTTGAAACCCCCCCCCCCCCCCGGGAGACCACAATACCCAAGCTAAGTCTCCTGACCACACCCCAATCCCCACCCTCATAAGAAACCAACCACATCACGACCCCGCACAACCCCGCACAACCTGCCCCCAATCCCACAACCCAGACCAACAACACCACTACCAAAAACAAGCAAAACGCTGTTAGATCTTCGCCCCTCCGTGAAGACCCCACCAAAATCCCCCCCACTCCTCCCAAAGAAGAGACGGGGCGCCGACTCTCCCTGATTGAAAGCCAAGTGGCTACTATCATACAGGGCCTGAAAACATCCTAAGCAATCTCACTACATTCCATAAGCTGTCCTTAAACCCCCACTTGACCCCTATCATCTCCAACCTCTCTCACCAAAGCCCTCCCAAGGTTCCGCGGCCCAGCTGGACCTCACCCCCCCCTCCCAAACTTTACTACAAGACCCAATAGAACTGTGGAAGCCATGTCATCTGTCGAAGCGACCGAGCTGGCCTCCTCGTACACCACCCCCTCTATGCACATCCCCCAGTCCTCGATCCAAGTAATCACTGGACTCAGAAGTAATCACTCCATTCAGAAAGCACCTAGACCTCCACCCTCCCTCATCAACATCCCTACTGCCCCCCTAATGAAGGAGCCAAAAAAAAAAAAAAATCACCCCTGACCAACTGCATGCTTATTAACTGAAGGTCAGCCACTGAACATGCCATAGAGCTAGCAGAATCCATCCTCAACCATGACATTGATATAGCCTTCATCACAGAGACTTGGCTGAACCACACCTCTCCTCCAATCATGGATATTCTTATACGCCCGGGCTTCTTTATCATCAACAAAGATAGGACAGACCAGAAAGGTGGGGGACTAGCAATCATTCACAAAAACAACCTGTCTGTGACTGAAATCGACACGTTCAATTACAACTCCTTTGAATGCCTAACCACTAACATTAACACCAGCAACAATAATTCACTGCAGGGTCATCTCGCAACACCCCCTCGTTCACTGAACACTTCTCAGACCTGGTCGCCCACTGCTCTCTCCGAGACAGCAACAACCTAATTTTGGGTGACCGCAACATGCACTGGAATGATTTAAACAGTGCACCAATCCAAAACTTGAACAAACTATTACAGAGCAACGACCTCACGCAACACTGCTCAGAAGAAACCCACAACAAAAGGAGCCCCACGACGTAATCACAATAGACCACACCCTACCGGCCGACTGGTCAGACCACCACTTAATCTTGTTCCGCATCTCCCAACCGATCATGCACCAACCTCCCATCCAAGACCCCCCCCACATAGTCAAGAAATCTAACAGATCAACATGGCAGACCTGGAAGAAAAAATAATCACTCTCCTCCCCATCCCCCAGGATGGTCTCTGCACAACAGACCTCACATCCCACTACAACACAACCATGTCCTCTATCCGAGACCAACTTGCCCCCCTGAAACTGAAAAAATCTAGGTACATCACCTCCAGATCCTGGTTCAACAAGGACATTAACGACGAAAGGAGGCAGCTTAGAGCCACAGAACATCTATGGAGAAAGGATCCCCTTCTAACCTTTTGCGAAAAACTCAATACTGCAAGAAGAATGTACAAAAACCATAATGAAAAAAACTGCTTTTCCTGCACCGCCTTCGACAATGCGAAAAACAGGCCAAAAGAACTCTTCAACATCATCAAGCAGCAAACCTCCAAACCCTCTTCAACCCCAGTTCAGGCCTCCAAACTTTTATGCAACAACTTCGCAACCTTCTTCAACGAAACAAAATCAACAAGATCGAGCAATCCCGCCGCTAAAAACTCAGCCCCAGCAATCGAAATCACCTCTAGCTCGCGTCCCACGAAAGCCTGGAGAACCTTCGACCCCGTACATGAAGCTTAGATTCTCAATCTCATCTCATCTCCTCCTCCAAACCCTCTTCACACATTCTCGACCCTGTACCCTCTCAAATGACCACAAAACTGAAACTCTCCCTTGCACCACTATGGTAGAAATCAAACAGTTCCTTAAAAACCGACATCATACCAGACGGTCTCAAAGTCGGCCAAGTCACACAATTACTTAAAAAGCCTGGCCTAGACCGTAACAACCTGAACAACTACAGACCGGTTTCCAATCTCCCCTTCCTAGCCAAAATCCTCGAAAAATGCGTTCTCCATCAACTGAATCAGCACATGGACAATATCAACCTGCTGGACCAACACCAATCAGGCTTCAGAAAAGGCTGTAGCACTGAAACTGCGATCCTTAACATAGTCGATGACATCCTCAAATCCCTTTACACTGACCAATGTTGCCTACTCATTCTCCTAGACCTCTCGGCAGCCTTTGACACGGTGGATCACTATCTTCTCATCAAGGCTCTCAAAGACTGTAGGTGCAGACGAGGTGGTCCTTCAATGGTTCTCTTCCTTCTTTCACGGTCGCTCCCAAAGGATAAAAATTAAATCCTTTACGTCCGACCTACTCCCCGTCAACAGGGGTGTCCCCCAAGGTTCAGTACTCTCTCCTCAGCTCTTCAACACATACATGGAACCCCTCACGACCATCCTAAAAAAGCCCAACATATCCTTCCACCTATATGCTGACGACACTAAGATCTACCTGGAAACCTCCTCCATTAATGACATTCTAAGACTCAACAACACTTTCAAAGAAGTTCAACAATGGCTTGCCACAAACCACATTAAACTCAATCAAGAAAAAAAACGAAATCCTCCTCATCTCCAACAAAGATGAGAACCGCAGAAGCTTACAGGTCCGAAATGTAGAGTGTATGTAAAAGAATGACCAGGAGACGGGGGGGAGGGAGGGCAGGGAGGGAAGGGTAGTTTGGGTTTAGCAGATTATATAAGTCACATATATGACAATTGAACGCTGTAATTGAGAGATATCCGGAGAACTGTAAGACGCGATGAAAGTTAATTTGAAAGACATGCTACCAGAAGTTAAAGTTAAAGAAAAAGGAAAAGACTGATACAATGTGTAATGATTGAATGTACTGTGAAATAACTGCTACAGTCACGAATAAAGAGTTAAAAAAAAAAAAACAAAGATGAGAACCCGCAAATCGTAGAGTGGCTGAAAGCTATCGATGCTCTCAACGGCAATCTCACCCTGGCTAACTCAGTAAAATCACTAGGACTCACCCTTGACCAAAAACTAACCATGACCAATCACATTAAGACCTGTGCCAAGAGTGCCTTCCTTAATTTGAAACTCCTCAACAAAATCAAACCTTTCATCCCGCCCACGGACCTCAAACAAGCCACCCAATCACTGGTGTTATCTAGATGGGACTATGGGAACGCAGTTCTCTCAGGTACAGCTCTCTCCCACGTAGCCTCACTCAAAACAACGCTCAACGCAGCTGCCAGAATGTTCACCGGAGTCAAAAAGTACAACCACATATCTCCCGCACTCAGAGAACTAAACTGGCTCCCAGTGGAATTGCGTGCCTTACTCACAAAGCCTTACACACAGGGAAACCAGAATACCTGGCCTCCAAGCTCAAGAAAGCTGGCTAGTCAAGAAACCTTAGGAGTTCCAACACCCTCCTACTAATCGCTCTGAAAACAGGCAAGCAAATAACTGCAGTTCGTTCCTTCGCAGGAAACGCACCCAAAATATGGAACTCTATCCCGGTTGACATCAGGACTACTCCCTCCTTCATAAAATTCAAGAGACTCTTAAAAGACATACCTCAACCGTGCCTTCCGAAACTGAAATTCAAAGCGCACAAGCAGACACCTTGCTCCCAACAGGCAACATCCCCTCCTCATCCACGCCCCCGAATCCCCTACTCTCCTCCACTCCCGCAGGGAGACTGAGCTCAGGACTTTACCCACGGATCAAAACTACCTCGGAACCACTCTACCTTAATGTGCTTCTCGGACGCACAGCACACTGGAACTTTTGATCACTTAAGCTTTCTTGTCCCTCTTTTATGTGTTTTTCTCCCCTACTTGCTGTAAAGCGCTCGGATACCTTCTGGTCTGGCTAGCACTATATAAAACCTCTTAAATAAAACCAGGGCTTGAAAAATCCATAAAATGGTCCTAGTCCTGCAGGACTAGTACCTTAAAAAATGTCCTCGACCTAACTGCAACCTACTTGACCTCCGTCTCTGAAAGCGGAGCAAATGTGACAAGATAACAAGATTTAAAGGCATCTTTATTGCGCATTAACTTTGTGAGCAATAAAAATGCCTTTAAATCTTATCTTGTCACATTTGTTCCGTTTTCACAGACAGAGGACAAAAGTTGGTTTGTTTTCTTACTCACCAGAAAAGGGCGAGTAGGACCTAAAAACAGCTCGACCTTGTTAAATTTAGCTCAACTATGCGAGCGGTCAAGTGGAATTTGAGCCCTGAAAATAAAAATAATTGCCAATACGGCTAACAGTCTCCAGTTATTGTTGGATATTTTTAATGATTTCATGGGGGGAGATCAGCCTGAAAATAATCCATAAGAAGTCTTTCATAATGACATGTGGTCCTAAGAATACCCGCTCTCTTCATATATATATATATATACACATTGCCAAAGTAACGCATTTTAATTATTTAAGGGCCCGATGTCTTGATTTTAGTTAGAGTAACCCCTTGCCCAGAAAGCAGGTAAATTTAAGGGGACAGTTGATTAAATATTTAAATTCTCCATAAGACTTGGAAATAAACCCCTTACAAAACTTATTTCTCTTTATAAGAGTATGTGCATCTCCCAGGGTACTTATGGGGCCAGTACTTGGGGCTTTCTTCGTTGGGCAACCTTCAAAATGATCGAAAATAAATTCCTATGCAGGCTACTTGCTGTGCCTAGGAGCACGGCTAGTTGTATTACTCATTTGGAAGCCGGATTGGCCTTCGTGAAGAATCTATTTCACTTTGTCCCGCTGTTATGGCTAAAGATCTGGCTCTCACCCTACAATTTGTTCAGTGAATTCATTCTTATAGACAGTCTTAAACAGGATCATGCAACTGCAATATCCTGACTCGCCTATGCCCAAAAGATTTTTGACCTTGGGGTTGTAACAGTTTTTTCTTATCCTACATGAAATGAACTGGAGTTCGAAAAACATGGTAAAATCTCATTTTTGCTCTGTTAGAATACATCTTAGGTTTGTAAAATATCAGTCAATGACCTCAGTTGCCCATTGCCTAGATTTAAAGCCGACAGGGTAGAGAACTTTATCTTATCTGGATCACTAACTCGGAATGCAGATTCTATCTGACCTGCTTCAGATTGGGCACTTTTCACTATCTGGCAGCCTACTGCAAGTAGGGCTAGTGGTTTTCCACTTTACCCCCTTTTGATGGCTTTTTAAAGAAGATTGTGGCCCATTATATATTTTTCTGTAGTTTTTAGGTCTCCCCTGAGCCAGTGCATGCGCTATATGGCGAGACATTTAGTAAGCGGCTTTTGAAAGTGCCACCACAGGCTTTTGGTGGCCTCAAGCTTGCATGAACGCGAGTGTGCACACTTGCAGCTGCCATCTGTCTTTCCTCCGTCACACAACTTCCGCTCCTCCCCCTCCCCCACCACAGATGGTTGCATCGCTCCCCGCGCTTGATCGCGATCACTTTTGCAGTTGCCTCACTTTCACGGCTGCGCGACCAATGCTTGTTGCCTTTGCCGAAAAGAAATGCTTGAATAGGGCTTATAGGCGGTTCGTTCTTCACAATGGACATGCAAACAGCATTTGGGTTTGCTACACACTGGGGCATCACTCACCGAAGCCCTTTTAACATGAATTCATGACATTAAAACAACTTGGCGGTACAAAAGGGGGTGGTGATAGACGGAGCATCTGAACCAATCAAACACTCACACCCAGTCAACAGATCTGGGTTTAATCCATCACTGTTCTTTAGGCCACTCTGCCACCCCAGTTCAGATATGGCCATATGCAAATCAGTCTGACCATGTGCCTCTTGGGAACAGTCCAGCCCGAACCACCAAGCCATGCCTTCCCTGGACCGGAAACAAGCTTCCTAGGACCGGTTTCTGGCATTACAGCCGTCTTCAGCCAAGCTTGCTTGAATCCAGTGGCAAAGTGAGCAAGGGACTCAACCCGTAACTTGGGCTTCCGGATGGATAATAAATGGTCTATGAACAGTCAAATCAACAACATCATTGGAACTTGCTTCGGACTAATGCGTAGGCTAAGAAAAATCTTCAAGTGGATCCCTGTTCTGGCCCGAAAACCCTTAGTCCAGGGCCTAATAATAAATAGGATAGACTACGGGAACGTACTTTTGGCTTCCATAAATAAACATCATCTGAGGAGGCTTCGGGTTCTCCAGAACACCGCAGCCCGATTGGTTTTTAACCTCCTGCGGAAAACTTCTTCTGCTGCCTGTTTAAAAAGCCTTCACTGGCTGCCGGTAAAAAAAAAAAATCACATTCTCTTTAAAACATTGTGCCTGGTCCACAGACAGATTTATGGAAAAGGCCCTAAATATTGGTCCAAAAAACTCAGATGGTATCAGCCACAAAGAGAACTTCGATCCAGAAACGAACTCCTACTGACACCTTTAAGAATACGAACCTCCAGAAATGGCAGTCGAGTGTTCTCGTTTCTGGCCCTGACCTCATGGAACAAAGTGCCTTTCAATCTTCGCAATTCCCCAGATCACGGCTGTTTCCGCAAAGGGCTAAAGAATTGGCTCTTTGCAAACTAACTGCGTCCCCCTTCTGTCAGAGACTGCTGCAAGCGCCATGAGACTCCTAGGATGTGATTTGCGCGCTATACAAATGTCCATGACTTGACTTGACCTATTGGCTACACCAATGCTTGTTATTCTAGTCCTAGGGCACACTTTCTATGTCCATTACTGTGCAACATTAGTTCTAGTTCTTTTTCGGTTTGTCTGTATCACCTCCAAATCAGGAAGACTGTAACCCTTACTAATTTTTATTTCAATCAGATTCGTATTTTTTTGTTATTAGCCTTTTGGCTGTGTACCTACTTGATCTAGTTTGTATTGCTGAAGGGGGAATGTTAAGAGTGCCTTCAGTGGCTTAAGCCTCCATTGCATGAATTGTTATATTTTAATAACTTGTATGTATGTTATTTATTCTTTAATGTCCTTGTGCTGAATTAAAGTTATTAAACTGAGTTCAGCAGCATAGGGTAGAGTGGTGCAGAATGCAGAGGCATAGAGTGTAGTGATCCAGAGAAGCATGCTGAAGAGTGTGGTGGCATACAGTACATTGGCGTAGAGTGGTGCAGGGCATAGAGTAGAGCGGCATAGAGTTCAGTGGGGGAGAGTGATGTGGGGGAGAGGGCATATTCCTAGAGTGCAGTGCTGTAAAGTATATTGGGATAGAGTGCAGTGGCACAGAATAGTGTGGTGTGGAGTAGCGTAGAGAGCAATTGCATAGAGTACTGCAGTGCGGAGTGGAATAGAACACTCGTTTTGAGTAAAGAGGTGTAGAATGGATTGGTGTAGAGCAGAGTGGCATAGAAGGCAGTAGCATAGTGTAGAGCACGGCTTTCCAAACTCTGTGGCGCGACACATTACTGTGTCGCGCCCCACATGTAGGTGTATTGCGCGATGCGATGATCTGACGTCTGCCGGCAATCAGCAGTGCCGGGCTGTAGGGGCTCTTAGAAGAACAACAAAGCCCTATTAACACGCACAAGGTCTTTAAAGACCTGTTAAGTACTCTGGTGCGGCTGTGAGCGGTTCCGGGATGCCACACACGACAGGGGACTGATTAAACAGAACAATTATTTTGAGATGCTGTTAATGAAGAAGAGTTGCCACTGAATGTTAAAGCAGGTTTAAACGGCGCTGGTGTGCAGCCCAGCATGCCCACTGACTGATGGGCACGACTACACCTTTCCTTGCATAACTCAGCTTTCCAAATAATAAAAATAAGAAGTCTCGTCAACAAACGTATACATGTCTGTTCAAAATCAGTAGAAGGTGTCATGCAAAGATGATGCCATGTAAAAAATAGACACACATTTTGACTTCCCTTTCTGTTTACACCAGTCAGCATCACTGGCAACTGAAGAGTGTGTTTGGCTTAAAATGCACCACAATCTGCAAAATCATTGGCATTGTTCATAAAAAGACAGAACCAAAAAAATGCATTGATGGGGAATGAAACACAAGACGATAGCATTTTTAAAATATGGATATTTTTTGTTGCGCACTGAACTGGTGCCTCCCATGCACTACCACGACCGTTACTAACATTCCACCCTCACAGGTCCTGCGTTGTAAAATGACTTGGGTGTTAATTGATATTAATGACATGAGCAGAATCTTTATTGTGGAGGCATTCTATGACAACAGCGTTTGGAAAGGGAATCATGTTATATAACTTTCAACATATCTCTTACAATTTCATACAAGAAAGGGAGACACTCATTTCTTCGTTTAAGCTGTACTGCTTACGGATGAATTTCACTTCCGTTTAAGCACTTGCTTCTCTAACCTGAAGGTCTGGTTTAGAGTTCAGGGGACGGTTTACTCAGTCAAAAACATGACTGATATCAAGCGCGCAATGCCCATTGGGCTCAAAGGGCTTCAGCTCCCCACCCCCCCCTTGTGTGTGGCAGCCCGGGCTGAGACAGCATCATGGGGACACACACAGCCGCACCTGAGTACTTCACTGGTCTTTAAAAGACCATTTGCTTGTAAATGAGGCTTTGTTGTTTTTTTTATCCCTTCTTAGAGCCCCTGCAACTCCACTCTACTTACTGCTGGAAGAATTAGCTCTCCCCCCGAAAGTTTTTCTTAGCCCCCCCTGCGAAATTTGGCTCTAGTTGCACCTCTGACTGATATCCCGTCTGCCACATTACCAGAGCATTATATCCAATGGTGCTTGTAATACGGTGGATGGAATATCTTTTACGTTTGTGAAGGAGTTTTCCCGCCCTTCGCCCAACAACAGTTTTCTATTTATCGCAGATGGGATTTATGGAGTGGCAAAGGGTGGTAAGGTTTCCTTGCTTTACCACATATCAGGGAGGAAAAGGAAAGTTCTGCCTCTTATCTATTATTATTGTGCAAGGGACAAGAGAATGTACATCAAAGGCATCACGACATCATGATGTAAAAGGCATGCTCCTATACGTCTGACTACAGCAGGTTCTGCTAGTATGTGGCTCGCTTGTTAAGACCCCATATTTACAAAAGGTACCTGGATGTGAAGAATCAATCGAGCAAAAGGTTGGCCAAAGGCCCTGCCTCCATCCATATGTCGTGTCAGTAGGAGTAATTTGAGTCCCTACTTGTGCACAAGGGATATGTACCCCTATTTGAAGCTAAAGATGTACATCACGGCTTTCTTAGCATATTTTACCTGCTATTGTAGTTTCTTTTTGACAGGTGCAAATATTTTCTTAGCCTCCTGGATTACCAATGTAAAATCTGGTTACATGGAGATGTTCAGATCTTGAGTCAGTGCTCCATTTTCTCTGGTCATATGCAGAGTGTCATCTTTATCTCTTTAATTCAGGCGGCAGTCCGCAAGTATTGGTTGTTGCTTTACCTTGGCACAGGAGTTTGTGCTAACATTCTGTGGACTTTTTCAGTAATGAAAATAACGGAGAAATTCCTTCCAAACAAGTCCAGTGGGAGAATTTCAACACGTTTCAACCTCCCACATATTATAGACTCTGGCAGCCCTGAAAGGGGAATATATTTCACCTGGAGCATAACGACCATAGGGAATATAGTGGGTGTGTGTGTGGGGTGGTGTGTGGGGCCCAAACCCACCATAGGTGGTTCGGGCTCACTCGCTGCGCTTCCTCGCGTTACCGTGTCCCTGAAATTTATTTCACAAAAAGGTGTGTCACCAACATGAAAAGTTTAGAAAGCTGTGGTGTAGAGTATAGTAGAATGGAGTGGTACAGCGTTAGTGTAGTGGCATAGAGTAGATTGTTTTGTACTGGAGTTAAGTGGCGTTGGGTGGAGCGGTGCACGGTTGAGTGCAGTGGCATAGGGTAAAGTGGTGCAGAGTCCAGTGTACTTTAGAGTTGTATAGAGTGGTTGACGTGGACTATTCTTCACTACTACACTACAGTAGTGCAGAGTGCATTGGTGTATGGTGAAGGTGTGTGGAGTGCAGTGTTGCAGAATTGAGAGGCCTGGAGTGGTGCAGTGGAGTGGCTGAGACTGGAGTGGTGTAGAGTGCAGCGACTAAGAGTGCAATGGTGTAGTGTGGCATGGAGTGCATTGGCATTCTAGTGGTGTGGAATGGAATGGCACAGAATGGAGTGCAGTGGTGTGGAGTAGAGTGGAGTGGCGTAAAGTGAATAATGCATGGTGTCGTAGTGCACTGCCATTACAGACAAAAGAATTTCAACTGAAATTACCATTACATTTGCATGGATATAGTTTTACTGATAGAAGTATACAGCACCCAGACGGTAATGGGTGGAAATGTTATCACCTAGTTTATTGATTTTCTATGTATTGTATTAAAATATTTGTTTACACCACACTTCAGAATTTAAAAAAAATGTACTTCATTGTGCTTTCCTAAATCTCAAATCAATCAACTGTTTACAGAAATCGAACAGGTGGAAGGATACCGTAAAAATGGTGTTTGCGTACGGGAGGGACAAACTCAAGCTGAACGACCTAAAAACAAATAAAGCCAGCAAATACAAACCAAGCAAATGTGAGTTACAAACTAAAAAGCCAAATGGTAACAATGCATTCCCCGAGAAGCTTTCCATAGGTCCACAAAAGGTCTTTAACAAACCAGACAGCTGCACTGGTATGCTTCGACCTAAAAAGGGCGCTGTTGAACTTGGCCCTTTTGGCAGGTTCACCCCAAAACTTTTTGCATTTGCCTAGCCTGTTTCTGTAACCTGGTGTTGGTGACTTCAGGCCTCTGCGCACGTTTTCACTGTGGTCCAGTGTAAAGTGCGTGCGCTCCCTGTGTATGTGTGGTGAAGAGTGGCCTGCCCTCCCATAGGAGTGCATGGGGATATGTATGTCCAAGGTAGTTCCTGATGTGTGGGGAGTGCAGGGTCGAGTTTGGTATGTGCGAATTTGTGAGATTAAATGCTGCGCGATGATGTGCGCGGATTTATTGTGTCTAGTGTGGAAGTGCCACTTTCAGAAGTTGGCATGTCTGTGCAGTGAATGTGAATGTGAATGTGAATTGACCGTCTGGCTTGTGATTGGCTGGAGCTGGCTCATGTGCTGTGGCTCCAGGAGTCAGGATGGGTCTGCCCCGGTGGTGAATGGAGAGATCTGCATGTTGATGGGAGGGAGGAGTGGACCTGAATAGGGCTGGGCCTTCCCTCCACAATGCTGGCTCCACCCCCTGTGGTGTGTCTAATGTCCCTGGCCCATCTTTTGATTAGGCAGAGGGGCTGAGCAAAACAAAGTGCTCAAGAACCAGTTGTATCTGGTTCGCCCCTTGCCTGCACCTTTGAAAACAAAGGCTTTCTGTGTATAAAAGAGGGGCTGTGACCCCATGAAAATGTTCTTGTTCTGAATCTACCAGGGGCGTGCTGCTGAACATGATCTAGTACTATCGCTAATGGAGTACATATGACTGTCAGCCTGCTTGAGAGATTGAGGCGTTCGTGGAACAAAATAGTTGTTCATCAAATTTTGTTTTGCTTCACTCCTTAAGATAACGAATACTAGTGAATCTGTGTACGATTGATCACCATCTCAAATGGAATACATGTATCACTGAGCCTGCCTGTGCGAATGAGGCAATTTGTGAGACCTATTGGTCTAGAGTCACGTGCTACTGTGCACCCCTTTCTCCTCTCCCCCCCCACCACCCCACCCCCCACCCGCTCCCCCACCCGCTCCTCCCACACGCCCTCGTCACAAGAATTAAGTTCCGGGACATAGTTGGCTGGATCGGGATAGCACAACTCACTAAGTATCCTTGAGCTACCCACCAATGTAGCTCTGGTTGGACATCAGCGCTCGCCCCGCCCCGCCCCCTCAACACCTCCCATGTTTTTTCTGTTGTTCCAAGTCGAGCGATACATAGCTTTTTTTGAACTTCGTTCATTAAGCTGAGCACATCTTTATTGACACATTCAACAGAGGCAACACAACGTCAATACTTTGACCACATTGGACGCGCTGCTACCCTTTGACCTTACGTGAACCACGTGATTTCACGTAACCACGGCCTTGGCAAACGAGGAAAAACGGCTTCCTATTAAACCTTGCCGGAGCCCGCAGTCTGTATCCACGGGGCTCCGAGGAGGCTGCACGTTAGGCGAATCTGCATTCTAGAATTTCTTCACAAGTAAGTCTTTGTCCTGGTGATGCAGTCACTATGGCAAAGCCGACGATTACCGGAATGGCCATTCAACCCTCCCACTCCCCCCCACCTTTTTCTTTCCCAGATTGCAGCATGAAATTCTTGCAGCAAACCGGACGCCCCTGAAGCTTGCTCACTAAGCGCTTCGAGTAAGCGCTTAACTTTCCACACAGCGTGCATGATTGTTTATGGCTAGTAGCACGTTGGTTGCTGTGTGTCTGTTACAATACTGCTTTTGTGAAATTTTTAATCATGGAATTTGAAATCACGTACGTATGGTAGTTGGCCAACTTACGCTTCGCTTACTTTCTGTGTGAGAACCCGAAACCCACTTATAGCATTTGTGTGTGAATCTGAGATCGTTCACTCACTTTTAAATCGAAGGAGTGGGCCATGAATGCAGACACACACTTTATTCAGTGGGTTGTATTAAATACATTTACAGGCTCATTCTAAAGCCTAGCAGTGCCATTGTTTGGGCACTTTGATATGACTAATGGACGAGTCATCCAATAACATCCACAATATTTTCATCATTTGGTTGGATGTCACGCATGAGGAGCACCTCAAGCACACTTTGTGTTTAATGTTTATGTATTGTGTTTGTCGCCCCCCTTCTTTTGTCTTCGCAGGTTTTTTTCTAGGAACTCTGAAGACGAACTACTGCTTTTTAACGACCACGAATTTGTGGTCTTGTGTTTTTTCACCTAGTCCAGGGCAGGGTACACTTTAGCATGTATACACCACCCGGGCTACTACCACTGGTCTTGACGAAAACTTTACATTTGCATGACAGTTGAAACATGTAGACTAAACTTTTATTTATTTTTAAAATTTTTGAAAACCTTTATTGTGCATGAATAAGAGGACAAATACGGGTCTACAACCGCCAGGCCGACCACGATACTTATGTTAGCACAGGTGCAAGCACTACATCCCCCAGCAGCAATAGGTAAAAGCATTACATCCCCAGCAGCAACAGGTAAAATGCCAACAATCAACGTGCGCCACATTGGGAAAGGGCACATCGCCGGGGAAGAGGAGAAGTGAAGGTTAATTTTTAAGATTTTTTTTATGCATTTTCATAATAAGATGAGTCAGTGAAGAATAGGAATTAAGAAGATTCGAGTCCGCACTATGGCTTCACGACATGGGCAAGCGGCAGTATAGTTAAAACAACAGTAGAAGTAAGCGATTAGAACAAAAATGGCGGTGCAAAACAACAGCAAGTCTTCATCCAGTATTTACGCACCCCCTGCAGTGCCGCCCCCTCCCTGTCAATCCCAACCCGGACCCAGAATCGAACCAGCTTAAGAAAGCGCAGAAAAAGGAAAAATAAGGCCCATAGAACTAAGAAATATCAAATTACCCCCCCACCCTGCACCATTGTGGAGGCTACGGCCTGCCCCCCCCCCCCCCAACAAAGTGCCTGTCGCCCTCTAAAGAACCCGAAATATAGACGAGAAAGGAAGAAGGAGGAAAGGAAATAGAGAAATAACTCTGAATATAGGGAGCGAGAAAAGAATAAACTAGTCTACGACTCCCAGGGAAAGAAAGTGGGGGAGGAGCCCACCCAACCTCAGAGCACCCGAACTTCCCAGCCGCAATTAGCTCCCACACCGTGCATAACAATAAAATAGGGACATAATGGAACCGAGGGACAGGATCGGTAACTCAGGACCTCAGGTCAGCTAAAAATCACCCCACCACCGGCAAGAATAGACATAAGACAAGTCAATTTCAATTTAAAATAAGAGAAGACAGGATATGCCACATTGCAATAACATTTCAAAAATGAGGAGCAGTCCGGGTCGTCGCCTGCCAAACAGTCAATATCCTCAAGGAGGTCGCCCTCATCCCTGCCCTGAACGCTGAAAACCCTCCAAATATGTCCACCACTGCAAGCCTCTCTCGATAGGGACAAAGGAGCAAGATGGCCGCCCCGGACAACAAAGAAACGAAAGTCCCAAGTCCATAACCAGTACAATGGCAATAGGGACGGACTGTACCTTCGTGACAGGAGAATACACACTTTGCCAGGTCGGAAAAGGAGCACCAGGGGCAGAAGTGTCCAAAGGGGCCAGCAACTGAGGGACTGGGAAGCAAGCCCCCGGGAGCAATCGCACGGGCAGAGTCACAATGGCTGGGGTGGAGGGAGACTTTGTAGCCACGGTCTCTTCAGCACAGAAACACGCAACAATGTTACCAGGGACACGCAGCTCCCTCGCCGTACCACTCGATAATAATGTAGCACACTCAGGGGTGGTTAGTGGTACCAGGGGGTCGGCAGGACCTGGTCGCTTTGCAGCAAACGCAGCCGCGTCGATCTTCATCGTTAGCTCGCGGACATTTCTCCGACCTGCTGCCCGCAGGTCATCCAGGGCAGCCAAAACATCAGCGTAGGTCCAATCCTCCTGCATTATCAGGCAGGTCCTAGTATGTGGTGAAATCCTCGGTGCGGTCCCTCGCTCAGGGGTACTCAGGGCAGCATGTGATGAAGATCTCCGAGCAGCCCGCAATCAGAACGGGAGCCAGGAGGCGCCCCAAGATGGAGTCTCACAGCCATAAGCAACATAGCGTAGCAAGGCGCCGCCTGAAATGCCGGCAACACAGGGGAGAGCCTCTGCAGCAAAGGGGAGCCAGCGTAAGGAAGGGGCCAGTCTCAGCAGTCCTGTGAGCAACGTGCCATCCGCAGTCCGTATCACCCCTTCAGCCACCTCACCGGCAACGTCCAGCAGTGCTCGGCGATGGGGGTCGGCGAGGGTTGCAATGACCGCAATGGAGGTCAGCGTACGACCCGATTTTCGCACCAAATCCGCCGGCGGGGGCCTCGAAAAAACGCCATCCTCATCAGCGCATTAGTGGCTCCGTTGCAGCGCGGCGTAGGGCAAAGAAATAACAGGATAGTCTTATAAAGGCAGACGGCTTGCGGAGCCGGGAGCTCACACGTCCGTCCCGTCCGCCATCTTGGCTCCTCCCCTAGACTAAACTTTTAATTCACAACACGACTCTTGACACCATCAGCCTACCTAATCAGGCAAAGGGGTCCCACTTATAAATGTTATCTGTTGCCCAATCACTCCAGAATAAAGTTCTACTAGTGAGTAGTCTATTGGACAATTTTTAATATTCACTTTCAATCCTTCACTTTCACATATAAAAATCAAAACCCGCTCCACTGTAGTCAGGTGTCGCACACACCCGGATGGCACTAGGCTGTCTGGGTGGGACCACGAAGATGAAGCATGTCACCAACTAGGTTGGTGAGTGAGGGGTCTTCTAACAAAGGACAAAACCTGTATTTTTGGCACAGTGTGCACCTCGATATTTTCTAGATAGAGGCACTGAGAAGCCTTCTGGGGGGTACTCCTTCGTTTGTTATTAATAAGCAGGCCAGACAAATTTCCTACCATCCAGGTTCTAAAAACATCAACTATCCTGCTTCCCTTGAATAACTCATACCTCCCTGGGGTGCCTCAATCTTACCTCCGGGAAAATCTGAACGTAGCGGCCCAGAAGAACATAATGTTCACGCGTCTATTAGGTCCATTAGGTCTGCGCTCCACTGCCTTCAACCGATGGGCTCCAACAAGTGAGGAGGGGCCCTGCAGACTGTGCAACTACAGGTCTGAATCATGGTTGCATCTTCTGTGAAGTTGTCCCGCCCTTGACGCTCCCAGAAGACTTCTTTTAAAACCCTTATATCTAAAATGGGGCATCAGAACATGTTGGGAGGTATCACCCTTCTGCTTTACTTCCTTAGACACTAAAGTGCTTGCAAGATCTGGAAAATATGTGAGACTCCTGGACAAGCTCTTTTTACCCTCTCTTACCCCTACAGTTTTTTTTTTTGCAGAGTTTTATATAGCGCGAACTTGATCCGCAACCGAATCGGGCATCAGAGCGCTTTACATAGCACCAGTTACGTTACAGGAGGACAAACATTCATTTTTGTTAGGCACGGGTAGATTAGGTGATTTGTCCGGAATCACAGGATGTTCAGCATCGTTACCGAGACTCGAACCCAGTTCCCCAGGTCGAACACCCTAGCCGTTAGGGCAACTCCTCTCCCTTCCGGTTCCTCCCACCCAAAAACTTACCACCGACTTTTTTCGTCACCTGTTCTAGTATTCCTGTACTAATTAATTTTATTCTTGGCTCTGGAAACCTATTACGTGATTATAATGGTAACTACAAGATTGCCTTGTTAGTTATATGCATATGAATTCAAACTTGATTGTTTTCTTAGTTTTTGCTTTTAACGTGGTAACTGCTCTATGATGACACTCTAGTGCAATGGTTTTAATTAACTGTGCTAATTTAATAAAACCTAAATAGAGCGCTATTTCTGCCCAAGTACACCGTGCTTCACTGTGTTACTTTAAATGCAGAACACCGTCACCCTGCCACACTACTGCTTCAGCACTGCCATATTCATAGCACACAAGGTAAGGCAAAGGCAGATAAAGTCTTACACCAAATACCATGCTAAGCACAGAAAGAATGCCAAGCTGAAGAATGTCATGCTACTGCAGTATCGTATTGTGAGCTCCTGCTATGAAATTAGTAAGTCATGCTATGTATGCAGTCAGAGCTTTGTCTTGCGTAGTGAAAGCATCCTTGGGTTAGAGAGTTCATGCACAGAGTGCGCCATGGAAGTACAATAATTCAGAAATAACTCATCAACTTCTGAAATGTGCGTCTTACCTTAATATTATTGGTTTGAATCTTGAAGGGTTCTCCCAATCTTTCAGACTGGCACAGACAACCTTAAAATGATAACATGGAATGCACCCAGAGCAATTACCAGTGCTTCCGAGTAATTTAGGTATTTTTGCTTTCTAATTGAGGACACCAAGACCCTCGTTCTTCTAAAATCAATACAATGTTGGAAATAAAACTTGTTTCCAAATCCAAGATATAACATCTAGTTAGAGCAGTGTAGAGTGTTGTGAGGAATAAGGACTGTCCTTCGGCATAGACAGCGTTACCTTAAAAGAGTACACATGCTACAAGGAAAAAGAAACTTGTATCAGAACAATGCTTTCTGCGCTTCCTTAAAGATATTCAAAGTTCTACACACACTGAGCCAGGACCGCACCCAGTCCTATCACTATGGTTTCAATAGGCATTACCAGAAAGACATGATGGGACACACCTGCCAGTGTCTGAACCTGTTTAACAGCATCGGCTGCTGGGAAAGAAACAGAGGGAGACACCACTGTTACTACAAAGTATATTACATGTGCTAGCTGAGAGTGTAGCACAGGATCAGGTGTATTTACATTGACAATCCATCTGTCGATGAATCAGGTGTTCTCTACTGGCCCAGTTGACAACTGAGGAACAAGGAGATTTGAGATCTAATCAAATACTTAATTCTCATACTATACTTCGTAACAGGTTGAATGGCAGCATGAAGAAATACATTATATATGACCAATAATGTAACTACACCAAATGTATTACACAGGCTTAAAACCAGGCCATGTGAATGAAAGTAAATGAAATGTATAAAAACAGCATAATGGATTATGGACATTAGAATTCTTTTTGAGAAGTAGGTCACTTAAATATCAAGAACATAATAGCATGATACTGCAGTTGGTTTCCTTTTGTCACAATAATTAAAAAAAAAAAAAAAAAAAAAAATCAGGATGTTTGTACCTTCAAACACAGGGGACTGCCATGAGTACGTGCTTCACCCCCAGCTACACAAATCTTGTTGTGGGCTGGTGGGAGAAGCACGTGGCCTGGGCGGAGCCCAATGAACCATGGGCTGAGAAGGTGGCATTGTGGGCCAGATATATCTGTGTATTATTTTACGAGGTTCTCAGAAACAAGCAACAAACTACATTGCAATTCTTAATGAGAACGATTTTAATTTAAAATGCTCCAGCCAAATAAGGTAAAACAGAGGTACCATTCTTAGATCTATTCTTATTTGTAAAAGATAAACTATGTACCAAGCTCTACATAAAACCAACTGTGGGAAATGCTATTCTACTAGCAGGTAGCCAACACCCACGTAAGGTAGTTAACAGCATTCCTTAAGGAGAATGATTGCGATTGAAACACAATTGCTCTATACTGAATGGTTTTAGGGATGCTGAAAGGGAAGCATGCAATAGATTTAAGGAAAGAGGGTACCCAAAAAATGTCTTATGGGAGGCGGTCCTCACGGCTCGAGAAAAGAACATGCAGGATCTTTTAAACACCACCCACTCCCCCCCTCTCCCTCCCACCCCTGGTAGTAAAACAACCGAAAGGGAGACCACTACAAGAATTATATTAACCTTTTAAGAGGGATCTTGACAAATTCAAAGGTTAATCCCAAAACATTGGGGTATTTTACATGCAGACAGTGTCCTAGGAAAAGTCCTACCATGGAGACCAGATATAACATATAGAAAGAGTAAATAAACGATTTACAACTGCACAATCACCATATATAACAACCAGTGATGAAGTTAGAAATAAAGGGGTTCTTACGTGCACTAAATGTAAAGCATGTAAAAAACAACACAACGTTAAAAGATTTTGATATTCCAGGAAAGAAGGAGTGGAGAAAAATATAGAAACTCCTAAATTGCAATTCCAGCTTTGTCGTATATTGCCTGGAATGCCCATGTGAGAGGAAATATATTGGAAGTACAATTTATTCAGCAAAGAAACGGGTGCTAGAACATGTCCGGGCAATACTGAACAAGATGAATCGTATCCTGTATCGCAGCTTTTTGCAGAGGTACATCAAAGCAGGGACAACTTATTTTGGTTCTTTGCATTGTCCAAATGCCACAGAAAGACAAAGGGTGCAATAGGGTGAGGTGTCTTAGACAATTGGGATCACGATATGTTGTAGAGCTAAGAACTCTTATTCCATGGGGCCCGCTTAACAAAAAAACAAAAAAAGAGGAGTTATGGACCCAAATTGGTTAACAACGAAGTGGGGTTAATTTCTCTCACTTAAACCCATCACCAGTTATCATCCAGTAGGTAATATATAGATCAGCTTGTTTCACCTCTTAGAATTTTGAATAAATTCCAGTCCTCACGGATGGGAAAGGACATAATCTGGAGGACATGACATGTGGTACAAGATACAAATGAAACCGTCTTTGACAGCATTTATGGAGTATTAAATTATCTTATCATTTTCTTCTCTTAGAGTCCATGTGTGCCCATTCAGGGCTTAATAGTAATTACATGAAAGCCAAACACCATGAGGGAACACATATGTAGGTCTCATGTGAAAATGTAAAAAATAAGGAAATACACAGATGCAAAAAATTTAACTTTAAGTTAATTCTGGGGAGTCATGGGTCACTTTGAATGAAATTGTTGGATCGAGTAAAAAGTTTTGGAATCCGATTCAAATGATTAACTTTATTTTTAAAATTATTTTCATAACAAGGCATCGGTTGTAGGAATGAATGGTGGTTATATGGATTTAAAAGACAGTACAAAATGGCTGCCATGTTAAGCAGGAATTATTCAGGCACATTACCATGTAGTCCTTCATTTGTTTTGTTACGAATCCATTGCCCAATGACATTTTCTTGTAATATAATGTAAAATGTGAGTGGGTAAAACGGACAATGAGAAAAGCCAGGAGGCCGAAACAAGTTTGTTCGTGTTGCAAGCGAATAAACAAGTATAACAAGCTTGGGAGTGCGTAACGTTTTTACTTTGGAGGGGATAAAAACAAAATAATAAGGATAGACAGAGAGAGAGAGAGAGAGACAGAGACATTTTAGGATTGAAAATAAGCTCAGACTGAAAAAAAGTAATATGGCTTCCTGCTTTTTGTTCTTCAGAATACTGCATAAAGTGCTCCCATGTGGCCTAGGCAGACACAAACCAATAGTCCAGGCTATGATTTTATCACACCTGGACTACTGCAGGACTACTAACTATAACTATGATAAGATTACAAGGAGTACCTAACTATGCAGCCAGATTATTAACTGGAAGTAACAATTATGACTCAGTTATGACAGCACTACGTATTACACTGGCTGTTTAAAACGTCAGAGAGTATTCTTCAAAACAGTCTGCCAAGCCCATGGGGCCTTTTATAAAATGTGCTCCAGTTAATCTCCCAGAAAAACTAAGCGGATATAAACCGAGCAGAACCTTCCGATCTGGGGGAAGCCCTGCTCCTCAAAACACCTCCAATAAATTTCGAACAGAGAGGTGGACAGCACGTCTCTTTTCTAGGCCTAAAGCTGTGGAATAATAATCTCCCTCAATCGTTTAGAGCAGAAACCAACCAGTGAAGATTTGACAGGAGTTTGAAAACTTGTTTGTTCCCATAACTATAAACTGTTCCAGTTATTTAGAGTCAGGACACCCTGATAGGGTAACACAGATGCACTCTAGAAGTACTCCATCGTCACTCTGTTCATGGTCACGTCACGGATTAACATGAAATGAAACACCTCCGCAGCTGCTTTTCCAAGGCTAATGGAATCGCCACTGAATGTAAAGGAATAGGTCAAGTATTTGTTAATGGACAGGAATATGTTAGATTGTCACTAGGAAAACTCAAATTTGGAAAAATAAACCAAAAAAAATTAAATTAAATAAAATTTCTATAACATCTTTAATACTACAACAAAAACAAGCAATTAAAAAGGCAACAGGTCTGGTCTTAGCAAACTGGTGACATTTTCTTTTATTTATATAGGAATAGGAGACAAAATCAAAACAAAAAAAGAAAAGGAAAAACATGCCAACGCCTAAACGGGCCATATGATTGAACTAGAAATGAATCATGAAAAAATAACCAAATCAAAATTTTTAAAGAACATTGAGGGTGCTTCCTACCAGACAGGTGTATTATAAGCAGGTAGATAAACCCTCTTTAGTTTTAATGCACATCCCAGGATGTATTGGTGCAAAGAATGGACTTTGAAATATTGTAGACAAAGTTAAAAACATAGTTTAAGGATATAAGCATGACAAAACAAATAGAAAGAAAAAGGTATCGGTAAAGAATTAGCCTACCAGTGCTGACAGTTAAGTGCACATCTTTTTAGGTGCATGCACATGTGATCAGGTGAAATGCTGCCCCTCAAAGGAACCATCGGCTGTAATGGGCTGATCCACTGCCCAACACCAAGTTACGGTGGCCAGATTCAAAATATGTATTTCAATTGAATAGGCCAATACATAAAAAGGGCATATTCAAAGCCACATATTTATTTATGATTGTACTTTTAATTATTTATATATATTTCTTTTTTGTAAATAGACACAGAAAGCTGCCTCTAGAGTAGACCTAAAATAAGGCGAAAACAAATGGTGTAAATCTTCAAACATTATAGACAGATTAGAGCATAACAAGATATACAATACTTGTATCTGCCCCAAAGGCAAAGCGCATGCTTAATAACACTCCAACTACATTCAATAAGCACCTGATTTTATGAAGGAACTATTAAACATGGTCTCCGAATTACCTGTGCCAGCTTGTACTTCCTCTCAGATTTCCCCAACTCAAGGTATTTGCTATAGCTATTCTGAATAGGTTTCCACTGAAATTAAGGCCATCTGAGTATCCTTTACCAGTCATTTTTTTTCCCTGCAGGTGTGGCAATTTCAAATGCAAACGTATAGTTGTAGGGATCTAGCGATATCTCCTCTAAATTGTAAATGATGACTTCTGGTTCCTTTTTAGATCATTTTGCTGCAAAGTTTATAACACTCATCGCATATCACATGAGCTAAATATCTCACACATATGTGTAATATGTCATTGTCTTGCAGGATTGTCACTCATTCTTGGAAGAGGGCTACAATAACTTTTTCTTGACAAAACCTTTGTAGACCGAATGGGCTTAGGAAAACGTGAAATAGATCGATAGTTGACTATGTGGCCACAGTCATAGAACAGCTCTCAGCTATCTGCTTTTCTTGAAAGGAGATATTCTGGACTCTCATTGAGATGGTGTTCGGCAGGGGCATGGTACCAAATCAGCTCTAGTTGGCATGAGGAATGACTGGGATCTACATCATGTGAAGGTGGCTCAACACATCTGATTCTATCGACAGGGTCTCTCATCCTATCCATTCACCTACAGAAACTGTGGGAGCGGGGTGTGAAAGAAGGTATCTGTGTATAGTCTTTATCGTTTCGGACACATGGAGGACAAGCAGTTCAGATTTCTCCTTTTTGTTCAATGTTTGACTGAACATGAATTTCAGTATCTGGCCTTTAGTCCTTCTCCCATCCCCAGTGGAAGCGAGAAATGTAGCCATTCTTGTGCTCTTCTCTCTTCTTAAAAATTGTGAATGTAAATATTTTTCTTCATGTTCGAGATTAGGTTTGTACATTACCTGCAAAGCACTGTCACCCAAAAGGGTGCAATATAAAACTATAAAATAAATAATTTCTTATAACAAGCTATCCTCTAGGCTCAGATTACAATGCTATCTGCATCAAGTTTCTGCCACTTAGAACTTTGCGCAAAATGTTACTTTATATTCCTACTTCCAGTTAGAAAACAAGGCACTTATCTCGTCTAAATTGGATTGTGGTAACACAGTGTATTTTGGCCTACCGAACTATATGCTGAAACGCTTTTAAAGATTCAAGATTCAGCTGCTTGACTTAAGTGTATCTTAGACGTGCACATTGCTGGTCATCTAGCAACCTTACACTGACTTCCTATTCCTCGTCATCTAATTTTCTGGTGATTTGCTGCATCAAACATGCTTGATCTGGGGTAGATCATTTTGCTTCAGGGCAGTAAAAACATGGAACACTAATATCCATCTCTAATAACACTGCTTGTAAGAAAGCCTTAAAAATCCAAACTTTCCCACAAGTGCACTTATACTAGTGACCTAATGTTCCTTGCCTTTCTCCTCTTAGAGCAGGGATGGCTTGTCGAGATTACTGCTTCAATCGATTCGTTTTTCTTCTTCAGTTAATACTTTTATACATTTCCATGGCAATTGCAGCCAATGGAATGGTCTAGATTTCTAATTAGCACAGTCCTTGCACAATTCGTATAGGGGTCCCTTTAGGACAACAAATACGAGCAACATAGTTTCCCCATGACATTAAAAAAAACATCCACTTGTTTCAGGATAATCAGGGTTGTCACTGAACAGAAGATGCTCATATGCGCAGGAAGGGAGTCCCTGGAGACTCCAAAATATGAAGCCTCCACCTTCTCAGTGCAAAAACAATTGATGGACAGAATGCAGAACAATGTCATACATTCACCGCAGTACAGAGATCTGGGACTAACTCCATCATGTTTTTGCACTCCACACCACCCCAGTTCAGACATGGCCATATGCAAATCAGCCTTGACCCTGTGCCTCATGGGAACAGTCCAGCCTGAACTGCTAAGCCCCGTCTTCCCTGGACCGGAATCAAGCATCCTAGGACCAGTTTTAAACAATGGATTTAGGCCCAGATCTCTGTACTGGGGTGAATGTATGACATTGTTCTGCATTCTGTCCATCAACTGTTTTTTGCATTCGTCACCCCGAGTGGGATGGGTGTGCTCAGACGTGAGTCCCATGCTCTCCACACCACTGGAGTCAAGCTAGCCTGGCTGAAGACGGCTGATAGCCAGAAACCGGTCCTAGGATGCTTCATTCCGGTCCAGGAAAGACATGGCTTGGCAGTTCGGGCTGGACTGTTCCCATGAGGCACAGGGTCAAGGCTGATTTGCATATGGCCATGTCTGAACTGGGGTGGTGTGGAGTGCAAAAAAACGATGGATTTAGGCCCAGATCTCTGTACTGCAGTGAATATATGACATTGTTCTGCATTCTGTCCATCAACTGTTTCTGCATTCTGTCCATCAACTGTTTTTGCATTTGTCCACCTTCTCAGACCCTCAATTGGTTCCTATGGAGGAAAGTAGACCGTAACATTCTGAACAGAGAGCAGGTCATGCAAGGTGGTAAAAAAGTGCTGTAATAACAAGACAGCAGGGTGCAGGACGATACCCAATTGCTTCTCACCTTTGGTCCTGAAAACGCTGGCACACGATCTCATTTCAAGAGCTGTATGATCCAAATAAACAACTGGATGAGTGGAAACAAGTTACAACTAAATGGTAGCAAGACTGAGATCATCTGGTTTGGTAGAGAAGAGGAATTCTGGGCACAAGACTGGTGGCCATTGGAATTAGGCACATGCCCCCTCTCCCAAGTCAGCAGTATGTAACCTGGGAATCACCATTGACAGTGCACTGTCCATGAAAACCCACGTTAACCAGGTTCTTGGGGTCTGCTATGGGATCATGCGCAATCGCCGTAAAATCTTTAAGTGGCTACCCATTGAAGCTAGGAAACCTTTGGTGCAGGGCCTGGTTACTAGTGAACTTGATTATGGGAACGCCCTGTTCACAGCACTAAATGAGGACCTGCTTTCCAAGCTACAGACTCTTGAAAACACCGCGGCCAGACTTATTCTTAATCTCCCTCCTAGACCCCCCTCGGCCCCAAACATTAAAACTCTCCAATGGCTCCCGGTAATACAAAGAGGCCATTTCAAAATCTTAAGTCTTACTCACAAGACAATGTATGATACTGGCCAAACTACCTCGCATAAAAACTAAATGGTACATACCGGGAAGACCCCTAAGGTCCAGGACCAAATCATACCTTGTCCAGCCTCGCTTTCGAAACCCCTCGCTTTCGAAACCTCTCGTAATGGTAGCCATTCATTCTCCTATCTTGCCCCCATGCTATGGAATAAACTACCACTACACCTCCCGTCCACAGTCGACCATAGATGTTTTCGCAGAAATCAGAAAACCTGGCTCTTCCGTCAATAAGCTTGCTTTTAGGTTTCTTGTTGCTGTCCATAGTGTGGTTTCCTTGTTGCAAGCGCCATGGGACCTCCCAATGAGATGTGGGCTCTACAATAATATCTGACATTGACAGGAGATGCGACGTTGGAAGGATGGCATGGACCCCAAAGCAAACAAGGAAATAGGACGCTTTCCTTTCGGGTGGGTAAAAGCCACCTACATGTGGGACGCAATGAGCCCCCTGCATCTACTGCACTAAAGACAGCTACGTCCTTATGGGTAAGATACTGGCAGATACCAACATGTGGGTGGCAGTGTGTCACATTCTGGGCTACAACTAACTTTCATTCTGCTAAATGGCAGAAGAAGAGCAAACACAGAATTGTGAAGAGAGTGGCATGTAGAAGAGGAATGTGGGCAAGATACAGAATGAAGGAGAACAGAGAAGAGCAAGGTAGGTGGCAAAGTGGATGGGGGCATGAGTAGAATGGGGAGTGAGGAAAGTTCAAAAGAATTTGTGGGCTGCACATGAGATCACTTACGCAGCTTGACATGAATGGAAGGCGCTTTGGTCATGAGGTAGGGTCCCCTCTTCTCTACAGGGTCAAATACGCGTCCCACCTTCTTATCATCACCGGCAACCTGTATAAGAAGAGAAAAAAAAAAGAAAAAAAATGGTCACGCCTGTACAAGCACAATCAAGGCCTTGGAAGCTACAACCACCACTTCCACAGAAAGGATTCAATTGACATGCACTATACAATGCAGTTCTGCACTCGTCAGGTTTTGTGATATTTGCATGCTGTTTTCTAATCTCTTGGTCTCTTTGCAAAGTTGTGTCGGTTGTGACCTGTGTCGGTGTCACCAGTGAGTGGGTCATGAACAGAGGTGCTCTGCCGACTGCATGAAACTGAAGGAAGCAATAAAGGGCGCTGGAGTCGAGACAGTGTAGTGCTTCCTTCTCCTAGAGTCTGCACCACAGTACTGTCCGGAGCATGACAGTGGAGAGAGCAGGAGGAGAGGACCTGACTGAAGAGAATGGTCCATAAGAAGGAAGTGTAGTATGCAAAAAGTCCTACATTTATTCAAAGGTTTGGGTAAGCACTTTCAGTGCCAAATGTAAGGTATACACACCCCGCCCTCAGTGTTTTGAGATTCTAATGCACTTCCGAATCAAATCCAAGTAATGCAGAACAGGTTAGTTCTGGACTACAGTGTACAAATCCCTTCTTTTTCTACTAACTACACATCTTTTCACTCAATCTCTCATCAGAGAGGCCTTGAACTCTAGGTGAGAGTCTGGACTCTCCCATCGGACCAGGTTTGATGACCACTGTTAGGCAGGGTGCAAAGCTGAATCTGGTTTGGAGAACATAAGCAACAAACACATTGCACGAGTACATTATTCTCACTTTAAATTAACCAAAGAGCATACAGTGGATTCAGTATGGTGTATACTAAATAAACAAGCAAATAGACATGGACCTGGTCTTACACTGAAAAGGCTTTTGTGGAAATAAAAAGGTTGTGCTTGTGGGGGGAGATCGCTGTAATTTTATTTTCAAAAACCTTGTATTTTTAGCGATGTACGTGACAGAGAAGGCATACTATATCATGTCTTTTTTATGGATTGCACAATGGCAACTGAGTTTCAGAGAAGACACAACATTTCACGTAAGAGCAAAGAGAACTGGAGAACAAATATAAATCACGAGAGGCAGCAGGCAGGGAAAGGAGCAGGCTGCCCAGCTGTGATCAAACAGTAATGCCTATTTAGAGATGAACTGCAATAGATACTACTGCTTTCTTACAAACAGCAGAAAATATGCTTTTAACCATTCCAGACACCTGCTGCTCACATTGTCCTTAGCTGTCGCTTTTATTACTGTCCTTTTTTAAGAGTTCAATGCTAAACATTAACTTTCTGGAAGACACAAAAACCACATTTCATGGAATGGAGAAAGCCTACAGATAGAATTATTATAAACCATTTTATAGCGCGCTCTGCTACTGGGGAGTATCCTGGCGCGGGAATAAGGCAGATGCAATGAACTGCCTATATTGTGTCATTAACAAAAGGCCCCCCTCACTTGAACCTATAAACCTCGCTTCATTAGGAGACACTCCTACCACCTTTATTCTTATGCAACGTTCTGGGTAGAGACAGCAGACTTTCATTTGAAAAAGGTTGTTGACCCAACATCAAACTTGGGCGCAAAACAAGAAAACCTATATTATTGTTACAGATATCTTGGAACCTGGCAATAAGAAAAGTTCTGGTGCGTTGAACTCTGAATCCTAAGTAAACCCTGAAGGGAGGGAAGGCAGCAAAAACCAGAGACAGAGGCAAAAACTCCAAATGGGTCAGTTATCTGGGAGCAGTCTCTTATGCGGCATGCATAGGTAATTAGCTCTGGTAACTAAACATAGCCCACGCGCAGGTTCAGATGTTTGCCGTATCCATCCATTTTCACCAGGGAGATTAAACTGGGACCTAGTCAAAGATCACTAACAGTACGGATAAAGCTTTAAAACTACAGCACACAAATGACCATTACATGCAAAAAAAAAAAAAAAAAAAAATGGGGTTTGGTCTCAAGAGGTACAAAAATAATTTTTTTGGGTTCATATATTTCAGCCTTGGTCGACAATCCAGCCTTTATACAAAAAGTAAAGAATTATGGGAGTACCAGACCCTGCGCTGGTCAAGACCAATTAAGTTTAGACTTTACATGCACTAAACAATACCATCTAACATAGCAATCCACAAATGAAACTTCCATCTACACAAATCACAACACACTCATTCCAGAGCTTCCCCACTGACATACCACAGCCCATGCTTTAAATAATCCCTTGACATACAGCGAGTCATCTGATGAAAGCAATGAATAGATCACAGGAAATATTTAGAATATGAATATGGATCTTTGCTCGTATTTGTAAATTTATGTGACAGTGTGACATCGCCAAGTGGTAGCAGATAATCAGTGGAGGTAACTGCCAGTCTGGACTCGCCGTCTAGCGGAGTGACCAGCACAGCCAAAGCAGAGGTGGCCCCCTAGCCCTGATAAAATACCCAATGAGGACCCTTCAGCATCGTCAGAATCTGCAGTCTGCTTCTGGTAATAAACAGAAAAGGGACCAGGCAAGAAGATCAAGAAAAGACATCCGAAGCACCAGACACCTTTGGAGATCCTGCCCTGTAGGATTTCATGGGAGTGAACAAAGCTTCACCTAACAGCTTTAAAGCCAAGATGACGAAAGTGACAGTACCACGTCTGCATTCCAACCTAAAGCAGCAGCAACTATTTGAGGCCTCAATGTTTAGTTTATGCTCACCTCGGACTCCAATAATACATTTGTACAACATCATTCCTTAAGGAGCAGAGAGCATACTTTCCAGCTATCCTATGCTGCATTCGTTCCATCCAACACTGGTTGTATTCATGGGGACAGTCCGAATTCTGCAGAGACTGAGTGTCTTCTTATCACAACAGAAAACAGTGCAGGGGTGGGGGAGCATTGGAGGAAAGCTGTGAACCATGGGAAGAGAGCTTCGGTCACTAAGGAGAGTAGATGGATAAAGATTTATCAGCATAGACAGTGGAATATGTGTAGGTTATCTCCAGCAAGATGGCGAATGTCAAGGCTTTGCCATCTATCTAGCTGGGAAGGATGTCCTCAAGAGGGTTGTGGCATTTTCAATCCACAGTGTGCCAAAATAGCATCACACGAGGTCTGGAAAGCAATTGGATCCAGTCAAGCACTGTAACAACCGAGCAGCCCCTTTTTGGACACTATCAATATTGTGCCCGAGACAAAGCCCTCGAGCCAGGCTTCAGTTCGAGTCACGGCAAGAGGAAACATCTTGCTTTGCCCAGGACTAAATACCAACTATTGAAATACTACTATAAGTGTGCAATGTTTTTTTTCCGGTCTGTTGCGACAGAGTCAGTGCTTGAGATAGCAGAGAACTGTGAAGCGTTTGCAAAGATTGTTAGCTAGGGAAAAGGTTCCAGTAACCTAAGGGATGAACTGGTAGTCCAATGTGTTGCTGGATACAGAATGGATGTCCCACTGGGTACTGGAATAGAGGCCTTGTAGCTTCTGTGAACTCTGGTGATTTCTGCTCTGGTTATTTCTGGTCTGATGAACTGTCATTGTGTCTGGATTGTGCATGGATGTGGAATTCCTGTAGCCGGACGGCCAGGACATATTTTTTGGGTTCAAGGGCAACAAGTTCTCATTTGTCCTTGGGACAAGTAGACCCAACCCCCTGCAGCACAAACCCTTTGGCTGCCAGTCTGCAGAACCACATTATGGATTAGGAAAGGGTACTGTCTTCAGTTAAGGTAATATTTTGGTCCATATGTTAATGCTATTCAAACTTGTATTTATGGTTCATTAAATTGAAAGCCTTTATTATTAGGGTAAGCTCTGACTGCACTCCAGACAGTGGTTCCAGTATAAAAATGTGTACGCACGTTTTCAAAGTTTAGCAATATGAGGCTATGTATAATGCTCACAGAATGCTCTCTGATTTGTTGCAAATATTTGGAAAATCTTCAAAGTAAGGTTGACGAGTCTTTGCTTTCAAAATAAAATATTGATAAAAAAATCATTGCGCTTAACTACTGTAAAATTTCAGGTACTATTTCTTTGCCGCAATATTTAGTGACGTGTTGATACATGCTAGTATTTCCAAAAATATTCATAATGGAAAATCAGTGTATCCAGTTTTAATAAGATTATGGGAAACAACAATATACAAGCATTGGTAAAGCCAGTAAGTTTGAAATTGGTGGTCAGCTTTTTAGTTTAGTCAATGTGTGACTTGTTTTGGCATGGTTTTTGTAAAACCTTATTGGTGTGGGAGCTGCCAGGCACTCACCATTATAACAAACAATGGCAAAAGCAAAAATAGTTTTTGGTCTCAAAAAGCACACCATGCCACAGTACTTACTTGCACTGAACAAAACTTCTTTGTGTGCGGATATGCTCCTTGTGAAAGAGCAGAATGCTGTCACTCACAGTGAAGCCAGCCAATACAGAGAGAGAGAGAGACAGAATTTCAATAAACACAAAAGGTCATGGTCAATGCCAGACCAAATTAGGGGCCCAATTATTGAAGACAGTCTCAAAAGTGCACCCATGGTATATGTCCTTGCGTTAACTGCAGCTATTTGGCTTTCGTGAATTCCCAAGAATTTATAGAAGTAGGACAAGAAATTGTACTCCTAGAAACTATTAATGAACTGCATTTTAGCATGAGCAAATTAGCATGTGTTGATTTGCGCAGGCGAAAATCTGAGTGTTTGCGAGTTTACTTTCCCTCAAACCTTTTAACCCAGCTCTGGAAGAAGGTTTACGTCTGTCATGGTCAGGAGTAAATTTCCAACATGTCTCAGTATGGGGATAAATTAGAGAAGAGTTGTTGAAACACCTTAAAAACATACAAGTTAGTAGGTTTGCACAGACTTAAAAGGGCATTCTAACCCTGGAACTATTGCGTACCACTACCTTCAGCCCGAGTATGTAGATCTGCGGAAACATGGCAACACAAAGGGAATGCAAGTATTTAAAACGCTACTAATGAGCCCTGGCATAATCTGAGAGGCTATATCAGAGCTCTTATATAATGAGATTACTGCCATAATTTATTTATTTTATTTATTTTGAAAGTTTTATATAGCGCGAACAAGATCTTTGCAGATATCAGAGCGCTTTACAAGGGCCGGGAATGCCAGCAAGAGAGTGGGGTTACACATAATAAGTGGGAAGGATAGGTACGTGAGGGAGCAAAGTAGTACAGCACATCAATAATACAAATATAACAGTTAAATGTGTGCATATATAGTCAGTAGCGTCAATAATACAGGTGCAATACATAGTTATAGAGTTCGAACAGAGAGTTAACTGTGTGCATAGATAGTCAGTAGCGACAATAATACAGGTGAAATACATAGTCCTAGAGTTCGAACAAAGTAATACAGGTCGGTGTAGGGTCTTTCCAGATCCACGCTAATAGGTTAAGTGTATTTGGCCATAAAAATAGCTTTTACTTCTTTCTTAAAACGTGTGAAGGAGGAGATGAGCCTGGTTTCAGGAGGGAGTGAGTTCCAGATCCTGGGTGCCATTCCTGAGAAAGAGCGTTTATAGGTTTTTACCTTACGGAATCTTTGAGGTTTTAGCAGAAGATTGTTTGTGCCTCTAGTGTTTCTAGAGCCGCCAGAGATTGACAGCTTCTGAGTGAGGTATCCGGGAGAGCTCAGATGTAGAGCCTTGTGTGTCATGCAGGCGATTTTCAAATGTATTCTGGCTTCAAAAGGCAGCCAGTCCAGTGTTTTCAGATCAGGGGTGATGTGCGAGTGTTTTTTTGATCCAGTGATGAGTCTGGCTGTAGCGTTTAGAGAGGCTCTTAGGGGTGCAGTGCTGGTTAACGGGAGACCGCATAGGGCAGTGCTGCCGTATTCAATTCGCGGGATTACTAGCGCTTGTACTGCAGTTTGGAAGTCTTTGGCTGGTAGGAAGGGTTTAAGTTTCCTCAGTGTATTGATTTGGAAGTTCGCTCCCTTAGTAGCCTTGCTGATATGATGTTGCATGTTAAGGTTGGAGTCGAGGGTTATGCCTAAAGACTTCGCTGAGTCCACTATGATGGGTTGGACATTGAGTGCAGTTAACTGTTTAAGCCAGGTTTGCGCGGTGGGGATCTTCGCGGGAGGTGTGATCAGCAGGAATTCTGTTTTCAGAGCATTGAGTTTGAGATGATTATCAGCAAGCCAGGATTGGGTGCTTCTGGTCGTTGAGTTCAGTAGTAAAATGTCATTGGGGGATTGTAATTTGAGATATAGTTGGGTGTCATCTGCGTACATGTGAAAAAGTACATTGGATGCTTGAAGCAAGGTGGTGAGAGGTTCCATAACTAGGTTGAACAAGGTTGGTGATAGGGAAGATCCTTGGGGGACGCCTAACGACACAGGTATTGGAGAGGACATCTGGTTGTTACTCTTGAATTTCTGCGATCTGTTGTGTAAAAAGGAGGTGAACCACTTGAGAACAGTCCCAGAAAGACCCATTCTTGTGCTCAAAAGATCGAGTAGCTTCTCATGTTTGACAGTGTCGAATGCTGAAGAGAGATCAAGCAGGATGAGGAGGCAGGTATCACCTTGATCTAGAATTTGATGGGCGTCGTCAATTATGTGAGTCATAGCAGTTTCAGTGCTGCGTCCTGCTCGGAAGCCTGATTGATGCGGGTTGAGGAGATCAAACAGATCGATATGTTTAGTCAGTTGTAGTTGAGCGCATTTTTCCAATAATTTGGCGAGAGTGGGAATATTGGTGATGGGACGGTAGTTGTTTAGGTCGGATGGGTCGGCAGTAGGTTTCTTTAGCAAAGGTGTGACTTGTCCAACTTTGAGGGAGTCAGGGATGGTTCCTTCTTGGAGCGAGCGGTTGATGATTTTAGTCCAGAGAGGAAGGAGCAGTGGGGTGAAATCTTTGACAGCGTTAGCAGGGAGGGGATCCGTGAGGTGATTGGAAGGTTTCAAGGTGCTGAGCAGTTTGCCTATTTCTTCTTCGGAGTAGGTTTCAAAGGTTGACCATGTTGCATTGTTTTTAGGTTCGGTGGGTGTTATGCAGTTGAGTGTGTTGTGGAGTCTTGCGTCAGCGCGGAGATCATTCTTTATGTTGTCAGTTTTTTGGGTAAAGAAAGTGGCGAAGTCCTCACAGGAGGGTGCTTCGTGCAAAGTACTGAGAGGTTGGGGTTGTTCCTTGACTTGTGTTCTGATTAAATCAAACAGTTTTCTAGGGCGAATTTTTGCTTGGTCGAGCTGGAGGCTGAAGAAGTTTGCTTTTGAGAGCTTTATTTTCCTGAAGTAGGCGTTTCTCTTTTTCTTCAGGGTTTTCAGGTGTAGTGCAGAGGGAGCTGCCCTCCAGGTGCGCTCTGCCAATCTCATGGCTCGTCTATCTTCATTGAGACTCCCGTCGTACCATGGGTTGGAGATTTTAGCGGAGACTCGTTTTAGCTGCATGGGGGCAGCCTCATTAACTATTGAGGTCACGGCGTTAAGATAGTGGTCAGTCAGGAATTGGACATCTGTGACGCCCGTAGGCGGGAGTAGGAGGTCGCGACTGTTCGGGGGTATGGAGAGTGGGTTGAGTTTTTTCAGGTCTCTTTTCCAGACTTTAGGTCTGGAGGGTTGAACCGAATGGAGTATGACTTTTTCATTGATGTGGAATGTGACAATATGATGGTCTGACCAGTCACAGGGTTGAATAGACTCAAGTTGAGTGGCGTCCTCTTTGGCGATGATAAGGTCGAGGATAGAGCCTTTCTCGTGGGTCGGGCTGTTGCATAATTGTGTGAGGTCCAGGGCGCTGAGGAAGCTTTTAAGACTATTTACCACCGCATCATTGAGATCGTTCCAATGGAGGTTGAAGTCACCCAGGTATATTTGGGTGAGCTGTCGTCCTGCGTTGGTTGAAATCAGGTCCATCATTTGTTGGGCGAAGATGAGGTGGTCTCTGGGAGGGTGGTAAATGCCATGGAGAGAGCATATCGGTTTGCCATCACTGATGATAATCGAGGCAGATGTATTCGTAGGAAGTTGGAGAGGGTAGGGAGGGCACGGAGACTTTCAGAACAGAAAGGCTGTTCCTGTATATGCATGCGATTCCGCCACCTATATTGCCAGACCTGTCAAGCCTAATGATGTGGTAGTTCGGGGGGACCAGAATGTCCATTATAGGTGTAGAGGATTCGGTTAGCCAGGTTTCAGTCAGGATGATTAGGTCAAGGTCCAATCTTAGGATTAGATCAGCGATGGCAGAGGAGTGTTTAGAAGCCGATCTGCAGTTTAGGAGAGTGCATTTGAGACGGGGTGTGTCGGGAGAGGAAGAGGGTACTAGAGAGAGGGGGACTTTTCTAAGGTTATTCGGGACGGATATTCTGTTGTTAAGAGTGGAGGATCTACGGGGATTTGAGTGTATTGTGGGGATGGGGAGGTGCGAGGCGGTTGTGAGGTTTAGGGGAGGTCCGAGAGAGAGTTGCATGTACGACGGGGGCGGTTGTTGCGATTGTGGGCGGGGATCGCGGTCCAGTGAGTGCGGCGGGTGTGCTTGTTGCGATTGTGGGCATGGATCGCGGTCCGGTGTGAGGGACGTGGCTTAGGAGCATCGTCGGGACGGGAGGGGAGCAAGTTGAGAGGGGGGGTGGTGGTGAGGGAGGCGAGTCTAGGGGGTGTGGAGAGCAGCTCTTTGATGGTGTGCATGTCTTCCTTGATGGTGTGAATTTCTTCTTTGAGTTGTAGGAGGAAGGACATAATCTTGTCTAGCATGGGGTAAGTATTAGTGCTGGGGGTGGTATTCATGGTTGGGTGGCTGACCTGGAGCTTCGCGTGCGGGTGGGGAGGAGGGTTGGTGTTCATGCAGGGCTCCGTGTTATCTTCGTACGGGTTGGTGTTAGGGAGGCGAGAGGGTAAGGGGGCGATGGGAGTGGATGAGGTACGGAGGAGGTTGGAGGCGTGGAGGCGGGAATTCGTGGCAGGCAGAGAGTGGAGGTTGGAGGCGTAGAGGCGGGAATTCGTGGCAGGCAGAGAGAGCGGGGTGGAAGTGGAGTGTATGATGGTGGTGAAGGGGGAGCCTGAAGGGTAGTGAGGGCTGAGAGTGGGGGGGGGGAGCTGGGGTTGGAGATGGTCCTGTTGTGGGGAGGGGGAGTTAAGATAGTAGATGTGGTGTGCTCTGCATGGTTAGTTAGCGTGTGGAAGTGGGGGCTGAGAGAGGGGGGGGGACAGAGTGTGGGATTTGTCGCTATGTGTGTCGATCTGGTGCTGAACTAGGTTAGAGGGGTTGTGGGCGGGGTCTATGATGTCAGGGGGGAGAGGAGGGGTGGGGGTATTATGAGTGAGGGTCCCCGGGATGGGAGTGTGGGGGCGGCTGGTGTATGATGGGAGGTTATTTATGTCTGTGATTGCGGAGTGTGGTGTCGTTGCAGCAGGTGGGCGAGTGACTGGTATGGTGGGGGAGGAGGTGAGGTGCATGTCGTTCTGGTGCTGAGCTAGGTAAGAAGAGTTGTTGGTGGGGGCTGTGAAGTCTGGGGTGATATTGCTGGAGGGGATGTGAGTGGAGGTCCGATGGTTGGAGAGGTTCTCTTTGAAAGTGGGGAACAGGTTATCTAGTAGTTCCAGGTTCCTGTCTGTGGATTGAATTAGGACAATCCCGTTATTGTAGATAGTAATGGTGGTTCTGCCTAGGAAAAGTTCGGATGGTGTGATGGAGAGAGTTAAGCCATGAGCGGATTTCCTGGTGGTGGAGACAGTGAGTAAGGTGAGGAACGTTTTTCTCCATTGAGCTCTGCGAGAGGTGTGGAAGATGATATCGATGTTCAGGGATCCATTGACTGGTGAGAAGTAGGTGTCGACAAAGGGGGTTTCCGGGTGGGACCTCAGGAAGTTGTGTTTAAAGCGTTTAGCAGCTTTTTTGGTGAGTGCGGATGGGTAGTTGATTTTATATGTGTGCTTGCCGATGGGCTCCATGCTGGGATGGCAGTATATGTGTAGGTGGGTGTGGCGGTAAAGGTGGGTGTGGGTATGCTTGTTATGTGTAGGTGGGTGTGGCGGTAAAGGTGGGTGTGGGAGGGTAGATGATAGTGCGGCACATGTGCAAAGAATAATGCAGACAGTAGGTTACATGGTACACAGGTGATATTAGTGAGTAACAACAATAGCCAACATATAGAGAACATTTGTAGTCGCACTACATGGCATCAAGGGGACAAAAGGATTTTGTTACAGGATAAGTAGATTTATGAAGCAACTAGCCCCATGGACAAGTAGATATTTTACTAAATTCCACACCCCTGCATTGTGGCAAACCTTGGTTGGCGGGTTAGTTTTAGTTACCACTGTTCGTTTCCAGGACATTTAAGGTACAATTATTGAGACCATTACTCGTTCTAAATGTGAATAGCTAGAAACCATGAGACACCACTATGACTAGCGTACGTGCGGGATGTTCTATGTTTGTAAATGGTGTAGTTAGACAGAAGGAGGGAGGGAGGGAGCACACTGCCTCACATCTCATCACTCAATTTGGGCCAATGCAACACAGTGAATGCACTGCATGATAACACTTCAGTAGTAATCTTTACATATTTACCCTTTTTAGTGCAGCCTGTGCTGTTTAACTCTTGATACGTGTTTCTGGATTAATTTCTTCACCACTGAGCAAGACCACTGACCTGGTCAGTGTGACTGCTTTCCCTCCACTCAGCTCCACCACTGAGCGTTGAGCCCTGAGCTCTCTGTTGCAGGGTGTTCGAGGCCCTACTCTACCAGCTGGCTCCTGCCTGCGCCTCATCCCTGGTGGTCCAGTGGAAGAGCACACAGCTTTTTCTGCTGTTCTGCCTCAACCTCTCTTGCCTCTTTTTTACTTGCCCTCTATTTTCTCTCTTGCCTCTTTTCCTCTGTGCCCTCTTTTCTCTCTTCTTTCTCTGTCTTTAACAACATTTTCCTACTTTTGCCGCATTTGTTCTCCTGCCGCTGCTGCTTCCATGGCCCCTCTCCCCTCCAGTGTCTTTGCCGCCTCCCAGCTGACCCGCGCTTCCTCGAACCCTCACATAAAAGCCGCCGCAGCGTGGTGCGCCACTAGCGCACCGAAGTTGTACCAAAGGGGAGCCAGTCTGTGCCAGTCCACGACTCAACCGTGACCAGCAACAGGGAGCCTGGTCCTCTGACCCACCTCCTCTACGACTCCAGCATCCTCCACGCTCTCAACCTCGGATGCAGAAACAACTGCCAATTCTTGACACCGAACATCCAAGGCCCTCTCTGTCTTCACTGCCGCCGCACATTCGCTCACCTCCGTGCACAAGCAGCATCCTCCAGCCTGCTGGACGTCACTGCTCATAAACCACTCACCTGCAACAACACTGAACACCTTCACTTCCAGATCCACACCGACCCCAAGACCACACTCAGAGGCACCCTCCTTTACAGGCCACCAGGACCCCGCGCACAATTCAGTGAAGACATCACGGACTTCATCACTCCACACGCGCTCCCCTCCGAGGATTACATCCTTTTGGGAGACCTCAACTTTAACCTTGAAAAGAACAACGACCGCAACACCACCACCCTTTTGGACAACCTCGGACTTAAACAACTTGTCACTACCCCCACCCACATCGCAGGTCACACACTCGACCCTATCTTCACCTCCAGCAAACATGTCTCCTTCAGCCACACCACAGCTCTCCTTTGGACTGACCACAGCTGCGTTCACTTTACCTACAACAAGCCCACATCCAACAACCACCCCCCAACCCACTCTGCAAAGAAACTGGAACAAAATCACCATCGACCAGATCTCCTCATCGCTTCTTCTAAACCCCCCAGCCCACTCCTCAAACCCCGACCAAGCAGCCACCAACCTCACCCAATGGTTATCCAACAGCGCCGACATCCTAGCACCACTGAAAAAACGACAAATCAAACTAGGCAGCAAGAAGGCCTCCTGGTTCAACGATGATCTTAAGAAATCCAAGAAACTCTGTCGCTCTCTTGAGAAGGCCTGGAAAAAAGACCCAACTACCAGCACCAAGGACGCCTTCAAAAACGCCACCCGCATACACCACCAACTGATCCGGAATGCCAAGAAAGCCGCTTTCAAGGACCGACTAGATAACAACGCCCACAACAGCAAGGAATTATTCAACATCGTCAAGGAATTTACCAACCCCTCAGCCAACTCCAACGACATCACCCCCTCTCAAGCCCTCTGCGACTCCCTAGCCTCATTCTTCCACAACAAAATCGCAGACATCCACAACAGCTTCGACAACCGACCCGAAGACCAACCCACCCAACCCCCTGCAGGACCCCCACCCCCCTTGAACATCCTCAATGACTGGAAGCCAATCTCCACTGAGGACACCATCCGTCTGATGAACTCTATCCACTCAGGATCCCCCACAGACCCATGCCCTCACCACATCTTCAACAAAGCAGACTCCATTATAGCACCGCACCTCCGAGACGTCATCAACTGCTCCCTCAACTCCGCAACCTTCCCGGAAAGCTGGAAACACGCAGAACTCAGCGCCCTCCTGAAGAAACCCACAGCTGACCCCACCGAACTCAAAAACTACCGCCCTATCTCACTCCTTCCATTCCCGGCCAAAGTCATCGAGAAAGCGGTTAACAACCAGCTCGCCGCATTCCTCGAAACCAACAAATCCCTCGACTCCTCACAATCCGGCTTCCGAGCCAAGCACAGCACTGAAACCGCCCTCATAGCAGCAACAGACGACATTCGAACTCTACTGGACAATGGAGACACAGTCGCCCTCATCCTCCTCGACCTCTCCGCAGCCTTCGACACGGTCTGTCATAGCACCCTTTTACAACGCCTCAGAAACGTCGGAATCCAAGGAAAAGCACTGGAATGGATCACCTCGTTCCTCACCGGAAGAACCCAGAGAGTCCGCCTCCCACCATTCAAGTCTGAGGCCACTGAAGTCATCTGCGGCGTACCACAAGGATCTTCACTCAGCCCCACCCTCTTCAACGTATATATGAGCCCCCTCGCGGTCATCGCACGCCAACACAACCTCAACATCATCTACGCCGATGACACTCAACTGATCCTTTCTCTCACCAGAGACCCTAACACTGCCAAAACCAACCTGCATGAAGGAATGAAAGAAGTAGCCGTCTGAAACTGAACTCAGACAAAACAGAAGTCCTCATCCTAGGCACTTCCCCCTCCGCCTGGGATGACTCTTGGTGGCCAGAGGCCCTTGGAAAAGCACTCATCCCGACGGACCACGCACGGAACCTAGGCGTCATCCTGGATTCCTCACTCTCGATGAATAGACAAGTCAACGCCGTTTCTTAATCTTGCTTCAACATTCTTCGCATGCTCAAAAAAACATTTCGTTGGATCCCCACCGAAACTAGAAAAACGGTGACCCACGCTCTGGTCACGAGCCGACTGGACTACGGAAACACCCTCTACGCCGGTACCACCGCAAAACTCCAGAAAAAACTCCAACGCATCCAGAACGCTTCAGCCAGGCTCATATTAGACATCCCGCGTAAAGAACACATCTCTGGTCACCTGAAAAACCTCCACTGGCTCCCCGTCAATAAGAGGATTACTTTCCGACTCCTAACCCACGCACACAAAGCACTCTACGAAATCGGACCCGAATGCCTCAACACACGACTGTCCTTCTACACCCCCTCCCGCCAGCTACGATCCTCCAACCAAGCCCTTGCCACTGTACCTCGCATCAACAAAACCACCATGGGAGGTAGATCCTTCTCCTACCTGGCAGCTAAAACCTGGAACTCACTTCCCACTCACCTTCGCCTTACTCAGAACCACCTAGCATTCAGAAAGCAACTTAAAACGTGGATATTTGACAAGTAATTCCCCACCCTCCTTCAAGCGCCTTGAGACCCTCTCGGTATGTAGCGCGCTATATAAATTTTTTGACTTGACTCCTCAATGTATATTCCCTACACAAGCATGCCAAAGAAATCCTGAACCTCCTGAACACCTTCACGCCCGACGCTGCCTTCCTCACAGAAACTTGGACCAACACCAACTCTGCACTGGACATCGACACTTCCATACCCGACGAATACAAGATGCTGCTCAAGGACCGCCCCATCTGCCCAGGAGGAGGCATCGCCAATGTTCACAAAGGCATCCTCTGCATGACAACCATCGTCCCGAACAATGCGACGACCACCATGGAGCACATCCACTTCCAGATCCAGACCGACCCTAAAACGGCTCTCTGCTGAACCCTCCTCTACTGGCCGCCCGCCCCCGCAATCCCTTTAGCGATGCCATCAATGACCTCATTGCACCCCACACCCTCGCCTCCACAGACTACATCCTACTCAGACCTAAACTTCCACCTGGGCAACCACGATGACTTAAACACCACCTCCCTCCTAGAGAATCTCACCAACATAGGACTGAAGGAACTAATAACTACCCCCTATGCACACAGCGGGGAACTCACTCAACCCAGTCGCCACTGAAAGAGACAGCATCTCCTACAGCCACACCAAGGAACTCCTCTGAATAGATCACCACTGCATCCACTTCTTAAAACAAACACTGTACACAAGCACACCCACCGCCTACCCCGCAAAAGCTGGAAGAAAGTCACAGAAGATCAGCTCATCTTTGCCCTCACCAGCACCCCATCACCGACTAAGCCAGATGCAAACACCGCAGCATGCAACTCCACTGCTAGATCACGAAGAGTGCCGACACACTCGTCCCCCCCCCCTCAAGAAAGTCACAGGAAGACACATCAAGAAAGCAAGCTTTTTCACCGCTGAACTCAAAGAATCTATATGCTCTTGCAGAGGACTCGAAAAAACATGAAGGAACAACAAAACCCCGGAAACACATGCCACCTACAAAAGCAGCTACCACTGCACACCACCATCTCATCAAATCCACAGGGAAGAAATCGCTCCTAGACCAAATCCTCACAATACCAAAAAACTCTTCTCCATCATCAAGGAATTCACCAAACCCTGCAGCTAAACAAACGTCTCATACACCCAAGACCTCTGCAACAGACTTAGCAACTTCTTCTGCCATAAGATTAAGATGATCTACAACCAAGACCTCTGCACCCACCAGCTCCCCTGCCACGCAATTCCACCCAATAGACCCTGCCCAAAAGGACCCCACTAACGACTGAAGACACCTTGAAAACCATCCACTTCGGAGCACCCTCAGGCCCGCCCACACCATATCTTCCACAGAGCCACCTCGCCTTCGCACATGAACTACGTTGATCAACTGCTCCTTTGAGACCGCCACCTTCCCAGACGACTGGAAACACGCCAAAGTCAACCCCCTCTTGAAGAAAACCTCCGCAAACCAGACAGAACTCAAAAATTCAGCCCCTCTGCGCTTCCATTCGCAGCCAAGGTAATCGAAAAGGCTGTCAACACCCAGCTAGCAAACTCCATCTCCCAATCTGAATTCCACAGCACCAAGACCATTCTCCTCGCTGCTACCAACGACATCTGCTCACTCCTCAACCAGAGCAAAACAGCAGCCCTCATCCTCCTGGACCTCTCGGATGCCTTCAACACAGTCTCCTACTGCACCCAAACCAACACAGACTCCCCGCCGCCGGCATCTGCGGCAAGGCCCTCAAGTGGATGTGCTTATTCCTCACCAGCAGATCTCAACGGGTCAGACTCCCTTGCTACCTCTCAGAACCAACAGACGTCTACATGGCCACCCTCGCTACCATTGTCAGGAACCACAAGTTCACCATGGTCTCCGACAAAGACGACATCCAGCTTTTCCTCTCCCTCACCAACGAGCCCAACATCACCAAACACAACTTCCAGGATGTCTTTCATGCCCATGTAGAGCGTTGCAAGAATGGTTTTATGGTTCACTATGTTGAAGGCTGCTAGCCAGTTTACGGGTAAGGGTGTATGTTGCTTGTAATCCTTGGTTTGTCTGCAACAACCTAGATGGTGTCTATTTCTGTGTTGGGAGTGTAAACCAGATTTATAATTACGGAGGCAACCAGTGCTGGTCAGTATGCTTCCGAAGTTGGTAGACGACTCCTTTCAGAATTTTCCTGAGACTGGAGTACCATAGTATTCATTGGAGAGATTGTAGCAGAGGAGCAGACCTTTCCTGGGACAGATAGGATGTGTTTCATCCTGGGAGATCATTGGTTGGAACAGGTGATGCAGAGAATGAGCATGAGAATGTTTGGAGCCATGAATATGAGCGTTGCAAGAACGGTTTTATGGTTCACTATGTTAAAGGCTGCTGGCCAGCAAGAATATATTACTGCGGTCAAAAAAATAAATAAATAAAGCAGCAAGTAGGATTTTGGATTACATAATTTATACAAAGCAAAGGCAAACGTATTTACTGCTTCCAGGATGTGCTGTTGTAATAATTCATTCAGTTGCTGTGCAATCAAATGCTCCATTAAGAAATGAATTGGCCACTGCCTCAGCTATGAGCGCTAGACTAGCACTGTTGATGTTCTTGGATATTGGCTACAACTAGAAGCATGAATGATACAAATTAGTATTGTGTCTAATGAGGGTATCATCGCTATAGGAAGGTCAGGCGTGTCAAATACGGAATTTCTTCTGGTCAAAGCACATTACATGATGTGTTTGGTTGGCTATGGCTCCAGATAGTTCCTAGAGAATGAAAAGGACATGATGAAATACTTCACAGTCGGCCCTCCTAGTCAACGTTTGTAAATAGAATTGCTTAGGAATCATCAAGAAAAATAGCACATGAAACAAAAAAACAAGTATGTGAAAGGAATTCTGTCTCCAACCAGCAAGGCTTGAGCTACCATCAGAGATTTCAAGTACTTGACCCTGAAAGATATTTTTAAGGGCACAGGCACATTATGCGATCTACTGGGTCAACCCACACATATTCTGCCCCACATCTCCAATCGAAAGGGATCAACTTCATGCAAGAACATTAAAGACCCTGCTCCCTACTAAACAATTGAGGCCAAGCAAATATATTGAGACAGTTCGATACACGCCCGGGGCATTGTGAGTATTAGCTAAACATACTAGTCTTCCCACTATTTACTTCCCCCGAAATGCCCATTATCAATAGCCCGGATATGCCCCCCCCCCCCCCCCCCCCCCCCCACTGCAGACAAACCAGTTGAGAATACTCCACGGGGACTAAACCTCACTAAGCTGGGCTATCTGTTCCAAAATGTTAGTTTTCTCACAATGGAACAATTTTTGTCACTATGCAAATTTGATGCACTTGAACTGTTTGCACACTTTAGGTTACGTCAAGCAGCCGCAGCACAATAGGATGCTTACCTTCAGTCTCCCGAAAAGTGTGCCTCACTGATGCAGTTCTACCTATCCACTATAACTATGGGCTGGGTTTTGACGCAATAAAAAATAGCAGAGGAGTTACTCCTACAGCTAATTGTGCGATTTTTTTTTAACACATCTTTACTACCTTTTTGGTGTCCTTAAGTGGGGTCTTCCCTCCCACTTCAAGATAGCGCCCTTCCATTTCCACTTGGCAGTCTACACATCTCACAGCCAGGCCTAGCCAGTATCTCACGAGCACACTCAGCATTCACGATCCGATTCATCGTTAGGACGCAACCGATCTCCATGGCGATGGGACACACTATCATGGCGACTGCATTACAGCACGGATTACGAGGGCTGGACACCAATCTCGAGTACACCCGGGGAACCACTCCGGCCTCATTCTCTATATCCAGGCTGGCCGAGAAGGGTATGTCTCCCATACTTCACTGCGTTGGCCAAACGAATACTCTGAATTCGATTCCACAGATATTACCCTTAATTGTGTCTTTGAACTAACTGGTATCCGCATATTTAATTAGTCTGTCTTCGCAGCAAAGTGCAGGCCTCTGCCATACTAAGGGGAATTGTTACTACTCTAATAGGGTACGATCACTGTTCCTTACTATTAAGATACGCTACCATGCCTTAACAATTGGTTTAGTGTTGTATTTAATATCATATTATATTGTGCTTATCATGTGTGGTCCCTTTCCTGTTTTGGGTATGTTCTACTATACACATTTCATTGTGGGGCGACAATGCACCCTTAGTATGTTTTTAATATGAAGGTATACTATATGAACCTAGAGTGTCCATGCATCACGCTAGTAGGGACACCCCTGAATAGCAGTCTCTTTTTTCTTCTACTTTACAGGTCGGAACTTCATTGTCCTGTACCATAGCAGATACGGTTGACACATTTTGATTGGGCATATTCACTTTGCTCCCAATCAGGTGTATGGTTGGTGTCAACAACCTGGTCCTGAAAAAATGATTAGATCCTGTTGGGGGGTAAGGCATGAAACATGTTGACTATTTCACTTATCATAAAGCAGTCTAGGTACATTGGTTCCTGAGACAGCTCCTCCGTTTTTACTCCTGTCAAGAGGACCACCTTATTAAAGTAGTTCCTGGTAACCCTTAGACTATTTTAGATCACTTAAAACACTACCCTACAATTCCATCCTCACTTGCACTCATCATTACGGCAAAAATCAAAAGATCTCCGACTAACAGCCCCCTCCTGGGGACCCAAGGAGCATTGCAGTGCTAGCCCAATGATGAAGTATGACAACAACTAGCGTTGGATTGGTAACATGGGCATTCGGGCAATGCCCGAGGAGCCGGTGTCTGAGTTCTGCTGTGGGCTGCTTTTTTTTTTTTTTTTTTTTTTTAGCAGTCAGGGGGGCCATTTGGGCGCTGTGTCTATTGTTCGAATACAGGCTCAGCCAGCGACCCAGTGGGTGTCCGAGTGGCCTTTCTAGAGGCAGTGGGGCGATCATTACCTCCCTTTAACAACAAGCAGAGGTGTCACTTTCTTTCTCTTCCTGGCCGGCCCATTAATGTGTGCACATACTGAGCGGGGGCAGGGGGCCTGAGTAGAAGTGGCCTCACTTGTTTCACCAGTGTAAATTAACGCATGCATTTTTTTACCCCCCCACCCCCTCTTAAAGTTTTTTTAAATAAGAGTACGCCAAAGCAGTGATTTGAGGAGTGATTATGCAAATATGGGCCGATTTTTGTTTTGGCGTGCCCAGGCCGATTTTCAATCCCAATCCAACCCTGACACTCACATAGGTAGTGCAATCACTTCTGGTCACTCGGATCCCGTCAATCAGCTCCCCAGTCCCAACAGACAGCTTCACATCCTCTCTCCCTTCTTCCACCTTTCCTGGAGGAACGAGTTACAGGAATGGTCATAATGGATAAGATGCATTCCTTTTGCTTTGCACTGAATGATTGTACAGATTGCCAACATATTGGTAGCTTACGCAAGTTTACTCCCAAGATGCTGGTCAATCTTCATCCAATCATTCTTTGATTTTATTGCTGTCTAGGATAGATGATCACTTATGAAACTTACAAAAATATTTTAAAATTAAAAATGTTGACTATCACCGGTTTTAGTTTTACCAATATTGTGGACATGTTCTTTTTGCTCCCCAATACCGAGGACAATAAAGACAGCCACTATACTAACACTTTTTTCTACAAACGCTCAGTTTGAATCGATTAAACGTCTTTACAGACTAGTTAGGGGGTATACTAGATCTATAATCTATCATGAAAGGCTCCACCTTCTTCTGCTAGGGTACTACTGAAGCTATGTTGAAACTATCATTACCATTCATTGGTAACCCGGTTATTTGTACTCCTCTTACTAGGGAAAACAGATGCAAGAGTAGTATCTTCAGCCCTGATGACGGCTCCCAGAGATGACAAGAGTACAGCAATGAGACACCACATTAGGGTAGCCTTCTGACAGGAAACTGCCTTCACAAATTAAATGAACGGAGGCATACTGAGAACACCTATTATAAGAGCCAAACACTGTAAACACCATTTACATGTCCGGATAGAGGGCTGGGTTACTAGGACAATGATGTAGTGTGGGTTATGCACACACATCAAAAGTGGTAGATCACACGCAGGGTCCATTTATCATTTTCCTTTGCAGCCATGTTGCATTACTTGGATATCATAAGCTAAATACTTCAAACAACTGGCCCCATATAATTACAGGATTCCCCCGTCTACTATCCTCGCCAGTGCAAATATGGATTTGCGTTATTTGAAAAATAGCTATGTGGAAATATGGACTGCCAAACCTGCATTGAATGGGGGGGGGGGGGGTTAAGTCAACAGAAGTTGTGTGCGTTTACACTCATACAAACACAAAACAGGGCTGCTCTCCGGTCAATTGAGGAGAGACCAAGCCTGCTCAGCATGAGTGGGCAGGAGGCTTCCACGTAAGACAGGCTGTTTGCAGTGTTAGACTTTGGGACTGCAGGTCAATGCTCCTGGGTGTTCCGGAAGCATACGTGGGCAGGTACGCTTGCAGTGTTTTTATCAAATGAGCACTTCTCTCCGTCAGTAAAGCCACTGTTGCACTGAGTTATACTGACCGAGTCCTACACAAGAACTGACAAGTAGGCCATAAAATAAAGGACACAACCTTACTTATCAAATTAGATCTATAGGTGAATCTGTTTAAAGCCTCATAAACAAAAGGATTGGTGCAAAAAGAGAGATCTCTCTGAAGGGTCTTAATGCAAAATAGCACACTTTGGTCTCAAACAGAAGAGAGTATTGGTAAAAAAAATGTGTTCCCTAGCACAACACAATCTCCCCACATCTCAATTTAGCACATCTGCTGATGTTCGAAGCAGTGCTTCGTTTGTACATAAAAGTGTTGCAGGGGACTCATCAGAGGTCACTGCAGCTTGCATCCCTCTTGCACTAACCATCGCTGCCAGTTACAGTAGCAACACAACAACTAACCACTATACCTACAAATTTGTCAATTTAAACTATTCCAGGCCCCCAAAGCTTCAAGAATGGCTTGGGTGGGGAGGAGCCAAGACGGCGGCCAAAATGGCCGCATAGACGCCCGGCTCCGCCGCTCGCCCTCGCCTCCCGCACCATCCTGGCGCATATCCTGTATCCCGATCGTGGCCCCGTATTGGTGAAGGTGTGTGGAGCTCGGCGGTGTGACTCCGGCGCTTAGCCCACCTCTGATGGCCGTGATCCGTCGCTCTGAACTTTCTGGCCCTTGGAGGGAGGGAACCAGGGCCTCCAGTGACGCAGCGGCCGGCACAGACGTAATCAACATCGGCTCCGGTCGGCCATGTTTGTCCGGTGACCCAAACCGGGACTTGTAACTGTACGTGACCATGGACGATCGATCGGGGCTTGGCGCTGGAGCCCCCGAGCAGCCCACTTAAGGTGACATGTTGGTGCCTCTAATGTGTACAACCTCAGCCACAACTATCGATGCTCAGCCTGGATTTGCCCTGCCTTGGGGACTGCTGGCGACCGAACGATCTCCCTGCAATGCTCTTTATTGTGGCAGTCTCCGCCTGTGGCTGGTAAGCGCTTGACGGTGCGGAGTGCGCTTGCTATTACCCGTATGTGTGTTACGGGCAGCACTTGATTTCTCGGCTGCCTGTGGGCTTGCTGCCTCTCCTGCTCTGAGGTTCCCTGGCGGAGGGGTGCACCTCGCGAATCGTTGCAATGGCGACGGAGCCCACGGTGCAGGACATCCTGCTGGCCCTTACGTATCTGCACTCAGTTCTGAGACGGCGATGGACGATCGTGGACGACCTGCAGGCGGCGGCTAGTTTTACAATGATGGGAGGTCAGACTGTCGATTGTGAGCACGAACTGCCCCAGTTTGCCAAGGCGGATGATTCCCTGGAGTGCGCAACACTGAAAATCGGAGTAGGCGGATCATGTGGCCGAGCTCCTGTTGTTGCTGACTTTCCTACTTTCCAGCCCATTATTTCCTCTCCTGCTCTGCAGTGTTCAGTTCTCCTGGTGGCCAGTGGGACATGGCGATTGCTCATTGCATCAACGCTATTGTTTTTACCCGTAGTCGGCTCGGCTCCAACAGGGATTTTTGACTCATTGTACTTGCCTCTCCATGATGTACGTTTCTCTACTATTGCAGTTCGCACCGGCCAGGGCTGAATCTGGCTGTTTAGGTATTTGTTGGCTGTTCTTGGTGTCGGTCTGTATCATGGCTTGTGACATTGATTTGGAATGATCGGGATGACTGTATACTGTTGTTTGCCCTCCACCATGGCGGGCTTCCAGGGTTTTCGGGATGGGTGGGGGGGGTGGTGTATCTGGGGCCGGAGCTAGGGCCCTCCCTCCAATTTCCCTCTTGTGGGTTTTCTGGGGGTTTTCCGGTTCAACAATTTCTCAGCAGCAGAACACAAGGCCTTGGACAGCCTGAGAAACAACAAAGAAATAACCATAAAACCTGCCGATAAAGGCAGAGGGATTGTTATCCAAGACACCACTGAATATGACAAAGCCTGTATGACACTCCTGAACAACAGAACAAATTATTTGCTCCTCAACACGGATCCTACCACAGAAATGAAGGCACGCATTACAACCCTTGTACAAGAAGCGGAGACTGACGGACACATCTCCCCACATGAAGCAGCATACTTTATGGCAGGGGGACAAACTATCACCTACTTTTACACGCTGCCAAAAACACATAAAAATGTGGTCCCACCTCCTGGTAGGCCAATAGTATCAGGGATTGGGTCAGTTCTGGAACCCTTATCCACATTTTGTGATCATTATTTGAAACCGCTCGTACAGAACTCTAGTACCTATTTAAAAGATACAAAAAGTTTACTCAAACTACTGAATGAGATCACTTTTGTAGAAGACTCAGTAATATTGGTAACAATGGACATAGAGAGTCTGTACACCAGTATCCCACAGGAAGATACACTACGGGTACTGGGAGAAGCATTAGACAAGGAGAACTCGGAATACACTACCCCCAAAGAATTTATCCTAAAATGTGCAAGAATGGCACTCAAAGAAAACTACTTTGAGTACAAAGGACAATTGTACCTCCAATGCACAGGGACCTCAATGGGGAGCACTTTCGCTCCTAGCGTAGCGGGTTTGTATGTTTATGATTTTGAGACAAAGTACATCCTACCAGCAACTAACCCCTTTACCTCCTCCATAGGATTATGGAGGAGGTACATTGACAACATTCTTCTGCTGTGGACAGGGACGGAAGCCAGTCTCTTGCAGTTCTTAAATTGGGTGAATACTCTTGATCCCTATCTGAGGTTTACCCATAATTTCAGTAGAGAATCGATCATCTTCCTTGATGTGGTAATCAAGATAGAGGGAACCTCTCTCACAACTGTGACCCACCACAAACCAACGGCGAAAAATAACCTTCTTGATTTTAGGAGTTTCCATCCAAGACCTCTAAGGGAAAACTTGCCCTATGGCCAATTCCTTCGGCTAAGAAGAAATTGTAGTAACATCAACGACTACAAAGAACAGGCTAAGGAACTGACAGAAAAACTTAAACAAAGAGGTTACCCCGAAGGAGTACTCAAAAAAGGCCAATCCAGAGCACGAAACCAACCCCGAGATGCGCTCCTAGAGGATAATGTAAAGACAACCACGGAAGTACCACTCACTTGTGTAACCACCTACAGTACCCTCTCAGACACAGTCAAAAAATCCATCAACAAGAACTGGAGAACCATCACGAGCAATGTGAGTAACTGGGAGAAACCTCTTTTTTCCTTCAAGAAAGGCAGGAGTATAAAAGATGCCCTGGTACATACAAGACCATTACCAGACTCTATTCCAAACACTCCTACCAGGTCCATTACAGATGCTTGGCACCTACCCCCAATTACGGGCCACTTTCCATGTACAGACTGCAGTGTCTGTCATCTTACCACTCACTCTAAACAACTTGGAACCTGGAAAAGTGTGGACGCAAAAATCCCACACAAACTGTAATTCTACAAATGTCATTTACCTGATCACCTGCCCCTGCGCCAAACGCTACGTGGGGATGACCACCAGGAAAGTTAAAACACGCATTGGTGAACACCGTAGCAATATTCAATGCAAAAAAATCACCACAAAACTCAGTGAACACTACCTGCAAGCCAATCACACTCCTAATGATATGACCTGGACAGTGATCGAACAGGTCAATTGTGTAAAAAACAGAGACAACATTTTGTTTGAAAAAGAACAGCGCTGGGTCTATAGACTCAGCACCCATGTCCATGGGCTTAATGATCAAATCCCGTGGGCTAGTGTCCTGAAACATTAATCAACCATAGTTATTATGCTATCTCCCATTCCTGCTGTAAATATTAAAATAAAACATGGTGGCTTTGACTGTCCAAACAAGAGCTGACATTAGCATTTTCAACCAATAACTACCACCTTTGAATAAATTATTATCCAATATGAATCAGTCAAACATTACCTGTGACTCTTCATTAACGCTGATATTTTGGAGTTTCACCATTACTGGGCAAGTCCCCGCTATGTACTGTCAATATCCAAGGGCGGACCCCGCCCACTCCATAAACTAAGCTTGCGCTCCATCCAAGCTTGCGTTTCAAGCCTCAGTTTCATTGCAGGAACTAACCTTGGCTACGCGAGCCGCTAACCAAGCCTCGTTTTCAACCCCGGTCCCCGATTGGCTCAGACGCTCCCGATTCCAAGCCTCGCTTGGATCTCAGGTCCCCGATTGGCCCGCGCCCAGTCACCGCTCCTTATACGCCTTGCTTGCCCTTCGCTAAGGATCCACGAGATCCAGCGAGGGTGCAGCTAGGTGCCGAGCGGGTGCTGAGCGTTGCGGGCGTAAGAGACCATACTTTGGGACATCTTTACATCAGATAAGTTGTATGAATGGGATCATGCTAGTTCTAAAAACCTCCTTGGTGTGTATTTGTTTCTCTTTCCTTTATTAATAGGGTGTGCCATTGTCGCTCCCACCCCCTCCTGAGTTCTATGGGGCGTGGATCTAACTTTTTACAAGTGAGGAAAATTTCCTGTATCTCGTACATAGTGTTGTGTGCTTGATTAATTTACATGCCACGGCCAGCAGTGTCACGGTGCCTTGCACCGGGACCCTGCTCTCACGTTTTTTCCTCCTCGGGGATTATTCCCTGACACCCCACTATAGGTAGCTTGTTACTTACCTGTTCTACCTCACGGATAGACTTAGACACGATAAGTCTCCTTCTCAATCCGCTGTTGCTATACTACACATACGCAACAGCCCGCGCTGAATATATTTCTACAGCGCTAGTTGAGGCCCCTCCACCATGGATTTTGGCACCACCTCAACTGCGCATCTCATGCATACCGGCCACGGCCCTTGATAGGTATGCAAGCACGTGTCATGCCACAAAGTCACTCTTTATGGCCACTGTACATGAGTACAAACCATTGATTTTACATCTTTGTGTTTATGTCTTTGTTTGTCTGTTGGTCACTTTTTCTTTACAGACTCCTAGGTTCCTCGCAATAGAGGTAAAACCCCTCAACTTATGAGTTTGTTTTTTCTTCTTTTTTGCACCATTTTACACATAGTGCTATTTTTAACTTTCACGACCATTGGCAGGGCGGGCCTTAGCGCGCCCCTCCTGTCATTGGCACACTCGCTTACCGGTCCTGATGAAAGCCCAGTAAAATAACACATAGAACGGGCAGAAACGTGTTGACCTTCTTTTCAGGGTAAACACCAGTATATTGTAATTGGCTAAGTTTCCCTACACATAACCAGTTTTTAATATGTCAAGTTGACCAACCAATAAAAGTTTTCTTGGTACAACCTTTGACATTTTTAACCCTATTATTATTTTTCACACTTCATCCTCACACAAAATCCTGCTCCGCAGTCTCCTGGCGTCGCAGCACACCGGGGAGGTACTCGATCTCTCCCGGTGGACCCGATGATGAAGCATGTCACCACTAGGGTGAGTGAGGGTTTCCTGAAAAAACAGTGTATTTTTTCATGAAATTGGTCTTACTACCGGACCACTTACAACTGGCCTCAGACTTCACGTGCGACAACCACTTCTATATATCCTGTCTTTATGGACACTCTTCCTTTGATTACTTGGGTTTTCTGGGGCGACAGGCATGCCTATGGGGGGTGGGGGAGGGCCGTGGCCTTCCGTTGCATGCAGGGTGGGGGGTGGGACGTCTTTCAGTTTCTTTGTCTCTATGGCCCTACTTTCTTTCTTCCTTTCTTATTCTTTCTTGATGTGTTTTCCTTTCTCGCACATTTTCTCATAGTTGGAGGCGGGGGTTTGGGTTTCTTGGGGAGATTATCGCCTGTGTCCCTTTTTGCTACGGACTTTGGTTGTCATTGCTCGCTTTCGTGAATGGGACCCTGTGGTACAGTTTGACCGTATTTGGCTTCATACCTTCCTATTGTTCTCCCAATGTTATATTCGACTAAATGCTATTATCCTGTCCTGCGTATTGATTGCTGTGTGACGTCGTAATAATGCTCGCTGTTCGATCCTTCAACTCTATTATAAATTGGATTCCTCCCATATCCTGTAATAATGTGGACAATTTTGCACGTCGATCCTGATTTACTATGGCTGGTCGGGCCAGGGTGCACCGTACTGTTTTCCCATTGTTGCATGACATTATGATCTCTGGCACTATGTTGTTTGGTGGCCCCCTGGCCTATACTTGCTTTGCTGTAATGTTTGAGGTTTCGAAATAAAAAATTTTACAAAAAAAAAAAAAAAAAAAAAAAGAATGGCTTGGGTGGCATGGCAGAGGGTAGTCATTTATGTATATTCAATTAATTAACAATGTTGGTTGTGCTGATCTCTAAATTAGACAAACAGCTCCACCATGTCGTAGACTTTCACAAGTGCCAGAGTTGACCGTTAAGTGCCGGTGAAGAGCAACGGAAACTATGATCTCAAATTAAGCATCGATTGGAAGCAGAATTAACTACTGTGTTAAAACTTGACATTGCCATCTATTGGGATGACAGTTTTGAAGTGATCTTGTTTTAAACTATAAATACCAATTTCTCAATGAGATCTCAATGTTTAAATGTAGCCACAGAAGAAGTAGAATTTCTGCTGTAGGAGTTTCCAGAGTACAGGGGCAGGACTCTAGGGAACAAAGGGTTAATTAGCCACCGGTGGATAGCTTCCCTGAGGTCGGGTCTGTTTTTCATGACAGGGCTCAAAGTCATCAGTTACCCTGACAACCAGACACTTGTGAGACAGTAGGGTAATATTAGGCAGGTCACTACTACTGGGCTAACTACCCAGGAGGTTGAGATGGCACAAGTGGTATCCTGCTCGAATCATGCCCAGACTATGCGTGCCAAACACGGTTTCCCAACCAAAGATCGAACAGCCTAACAGTTTTTGGGATTCGCACATGCACGGCAGGGACAGCCCGCACATCAGTCACAATACCTGGACCTTGCACCCAGAGGTGAGGTGAAAAGATCACTAGGATCTACTTGGGAGCACAGGGTGCTCCAACAGCATGATGTAACAAGAATTATTCTAGAGTAGAGTGTGAGAAGTTGGCCTGGTATATGCGGTCACTAATTGTAGTGGGCACCTTGTACCAATCCAAACAACCCTTATTGAGGATTAGCTTAAAAGACAACCTTTATTAAAAGCTATCCGAGTGGTAGCCATGGAGAGTAGCCTTCAGGCTAAGTCTCGAAGGAATGTAAAGCAGCTTGTTTTACCAGATCAGAACCTCTTGAATGACCAAATGAAAGGAGAACTACACAAGGAATATATAAAATATATGTATTTATTACTAAAACACTCTCTACTACCTTTTATGGGATTAGAGAACAAAAGTACACAATATTAACCCCTTACATGATTCGGACGGCCCCCGGCCGTCATACGTCACGGTGGGCATGTGCGAAGGACGGCCAGGAGCTGTCCAAAATCCCGCCCACAATTTTAACTCAGCCTTTACCCTGTTCTGTGCACCTGTGGCTCAGTAACTAGCCACATGTTATTAAAGCCCAGATGGGTCAAGCTGTGGCACAGCAAGATCTTGAGGAGGTGCCTGTCACCCACAGTGGTGTAAGTCTGAAAACATCACACATCCACCCATAGAAGTGGAGGACTGAGCACCACACACCCATGACATCTCACCTCCACATCCCTAGCCCGCAGGAAGCCCATCAAGGTCCCATTAGCTCCTGTATACACAGGGTGTCAGGAACTGACTTGCAGAACCCTTGCAGATGCTCAACAGTGGGTAGTTAGCCTTGCGAAGGACAGAGCTCCTGTCTGGGGTCCAGTGCTGCAGCAAGCGGACCCGGGTAAACTATGAAATTAAAGCCCTACTGTTCCTTTCCGATGTTGGTTTGTCTGGAATGTCACTTATTCACAGCCGACTACCACACCCCTTCTCCCTAGCTGCAACCGGACATGACCCTCCAAAATAGAAGCATCAAACAATGCAATGAACTTGCAGGAACGTAGGTTCGCAGCTGCAATATCCGATCATAACGCAATGTCTCGCAACCGCTGCACCCTAAATACAGCAGCAGCCTTGGCCCTACCACAGAGAACAAGATGTGATTCTTTGTGATCTTATATAGATTTATACAATTTATTATTTTTAGGTGAGCCACACCAATACTTCATAGACAAAAATTGCAGTTCAGCTATTTTTGCAATTGCTGTTCATATTTAATTTCCTGCTTAATAAGTTCCTCTAAGTTGTTTATCGCCACGCAATGTCCGGTTTTGTGTAGATTACTCCATATGGACATGAACAAAACATTCCAGTCTCCACTAACCATTCCAAGCTCGAAATCGGGTAAACTGTGAGAAAAGGTGGTGATGAATGTTCAAGGCAATAGCAAACCAACCCTCTCCCTTCCAGTTTCCTGAGAAATTCCCAAGTTAAGCAGCTACAAATTACTTCAAACAGAAACAGTGCTAATTCATCCCTTTGCCAAACGATGAAGTGGCCAGGCAGCCAGAACATTACTGTGGGTGCGCTAGTGTAAATTACATGAAAGGGACACAAAGTGTGTGCGAAAAATGTGCGCGCGAGAGTAATAGTGTTTTTTTCTATACGGCCAAAACACAAATGATATAGCATACATTGTTTACATTCTGCTGTTGTGATTAGTTTCAATCTCAAAAGAACAATTTTTCAATGTGAAACTACCCCTGGTTTTTGGAAAGTCAATTTCATTTTAACTGATCAGTCGCCATGAGCCTGGAGGTTCTCCAAGCAGCTTGCCAGAAGAGTGTAGTATTCATTTGATGTTGCCTTGTGTTGGCGGGGAAGCAGTGCAGACGGAAACTGCTACATAAAACGTGGCACAGTCCGGGCCTTTGAGATGAATGCGCAAATTTCAAATATCTGTGAGTGTTCACACACAAGGCCTGTCTGATAATCATTCAACTGTTATTTACATCTAAGGTTACTACAAGAATGGAGATGCTAGAGCCAGGGGTTCTACAGTGGACCAATCTGCGCTAGAAACACAAACATAGATAACCTGCAGGAACTTTTGTCCATACGCGTGTCACTGGGTTCTGCCTAAAACTTGTAATGCAGCTGCAGACAAGTGCTGTAACCTGCCCTTTTTCATTTGCAGATTCTGCAAAAAGAAAAGCATGCCTGTTACACATGCGGAAAAGCACTGGCAATTTACTCTGGTAACCCATAAATTGGGAGGTCAGGGTGTGGCAGAGGAAAGGGGCCGTTGAGTCACGAGGCGCTGAGCTTGAAAAAGCAGAGTTGACAGTTAACTTATACATTTATTTGCTGCAAAGAAATGGGTGAAGAGGACACACAATAGTAAATCTGTTCCAGATGAATTAATAGCGACTTGTAGTACTATCTACTACTTCTTACCTGTGACCTGCAGTCTCCTTGGCACTGGCTCTATTAGATCACGGGCAAATAATGTGTTTTGGTGGGCCCCCAGCTCTGGCCAAGAGCATCAGCATGCAATGCAAATAAGTCAAAAGGAATAATTTATGGCCTGCTTCTGCTGGGTTTTCATTTCAATGCATGCAAGTTGTTAACAGAAAGTAGCTACGTACTGGTTTATTACTTCAACAATGTCTTATTTAGGTTATTGCCGAAACTGAAACTTTCCAGGACCCAGTCTGCCTTGCCCGTAGCTCACCCATCAGCCCGCCCTCAACTGTAATAATTAACCAATACAAAAGAAAATGCTCCTTCATAGGCAGGCGTGCACTACTGACATCACTAACGTGATGCAGTCATCTCATTCCTGGACCTGGGTGGGCCATCCTGCAGGAAGGAAGACGACACAGGACAGGTATGTACAGCTCTTTTTAATAACTATTGGGCTTATCTCACTGGGGAGAAAAATCCAATAGCCCCAGGCCTGTTAAAAAAGTGCTGGTGCTTAGCACCTGAAAGCTCCTGCACAAATTAAGCACTGCTAACAGAGTGGTATTACAACCATGAATTGACTACACACAGTGCCTAGAGCACGTAGAATCACGGGGACCCCAAGGAACCACCCAAAGTAGTGACACAAGGGACTCACGGAGGACGGGTGCAGTGTGAGAACACAGACGCGAGCTCAGTACAACTCTATGTGAAAGTCATAGTTGGAATTTTAAAGATTAAGGACACTTCGGAGAGGACTTAGAGCAAACCCTTTCAACTTGGAAGGTTCCGAGGCCAGCACCCTTGTGAGCACCAGAGCACTTGTGTTACCCAACCCAGGGAAGCCGGGTGCATAGGGGTAAAGTGATGTCGGGAATCTACGCAACGTCATTTTCAATGGCGCGATGTCGAAAAGTGCTGCTCCCATGAAGAGGAAAAGTGTGCGGGGGAATCCAAGCCTGGATTCGAGGTGAGAAGAACCTGAAAGCAGAAGGGACAGAGTCTGGGTCACTTCAGGGTGGCCAGGGGCTCGGTAGGCGAATGCCCACCAATGTTGGGTGCTACAGGTGAGTTGACACGATGCTTGACTCTGCAGCCAAAGGGACCAGGAGACGTCGACGAAGACAGAGTTGAGCTGTTCGACGAAGGCTGCTGTTGAGTGTTGGGGGGGGGGGGGGGGGGGGGGGGGGGAAGAGTCAGTGTTCGGATGGAACAGCAACAAGCCTCGGCAACTACAACCCACGTGGTCCGAGGAAATCAGCTTCGGTGAGGACCAGCAATGTCCTGGGGACTCTCCAAGCAATGGCATGTCTGGAGCAACCAGGAAAGCCCACGGAAAGTTAAAGTTATCTTCACAGGGACCCACTTTCCAATGGACCAGGGATCGCGTGGAGAAGTGTGGCTCAATAGTTAGAGCGGCAGACCCTGATGCAGAGGTCTAGCCCGGGACCAGGGTTCAATTCCCCGCCTCGGTGGGTCTTGGGCTCAAAATTCCACGGACCTGATAAATTCTCGCCTCGGTGCCCATTCTAATCATAGTCCCACTGCAACTCTGGGCAATAGCTTGCTTAATCTCCACAACGGCTCCCACAACGCTAAGGATACCTGGCCTTCACCCTGGGGGTGCCCAGGAGTGGACGCCTCACAGAGAAAGCGGGGACGTGTTCCACAGTGTTATTCTTACAAGCGCCTTGAGACCCTTGCGGGTGAGTAGTGTGCTATACAAGTATCAATTTACATTTACCAAGAGACGAATCACAAAATACCAGCCCACTGAACACTCGTGGAGTGTGGGCCGGAAATCTTCAGTGGAAACAATGCTCGGCGTCAGGACTACAAGAAGCCCAAAGCACAGCCTCAGGGGTCGCCGAAAAGCATATGCTGCTGCAAAAGTACGGTCACCCCGAGGGATATGGGATACGGGCCTCAGAATTGCTGAGAGAGCAGCTCAACCTCAGAGATCTCGGGAACCAAACACCTGTGTTGTAGAAATCCTCGGAGTCCTCAGGAGCTTCGGAGATGCAAACCGGTCAGATGCGTTTAGGTGCCTGCTTAGCAGGTGAATAACTCCTTTACTCCAAGGGAGATTCTTCAGTTGTCCAGTGTCGTGCAGATCGTCGAAGTACTTGGTTTCTGTAGCAGAGTTTAGTTCAGGTAAAATCTAAAGTCCTGTAGTCAGGGGTTCCTACTTTACACCCAAGGAAGGGGTGGGAGAAACTCTGGGGACCCACCTATGGGAGGGTCAGGACAGAGGGGTGGCTACAGCTATGTCCTTTGTCCAGTTTCGCGCGAGCGCAGTAGCAAATGGCTCCTGCAACCGGTTTGAGCTGGACTATGCACAGGGACATCAAATGTGCCCCCAGTGCAGACATTAAAGCACTCTGAGAGTGCACCCACCCAGCCCCAATACACTAAAGTCTGTCTGGGAGGTGGTTACACCTCCATGTGACAAGAAGCCTATAGTCAAGCCTTCCCCTGCTCGAGCTTGGCTCAGCAGCAGGATGGAAGACTCACGTCTGTGGCTGGCAGCATCCATTTTGTGATGCCCAGGTCCAGAAAGCTGGTACTGGGAGTACCAGTGTGTCGCATATGTTCCTTTAGGAGGGTGGAATCATACCTCCCCACCAGATACTGGTGAGGAGGTATGATTCCAAGGTGTTTAACACCAAACACAACATGTTTCTAAGCAGCAGTTTTAAAGTTAGCATTTACCACGAGGTTATAATGCACTTAAAAGTATATGGTAGGCTGCATCACAGAACAACCCCGGAGAATAGGTTCCGAAGGCTGCAAAGGGGCTCTGCTCATGCATGGGCATCCTCTCACACAAAACCCAGCACCCTGCCTTCAGGATTGATAAGGCCTGCCTTAGGGGTGACTGATAGGTTTATATGTGCAGTGATATAAAGGTAGAAATAGTGAACCTATATCTAAATAAGGGGTGCATGCACCACCTTACACAGGCTGCAGTAGCAGACCTGTGGCATAATTTTAAATGGTCTCTCAGGGGTGGCATAATACATGCTGCAGCCACTGGAAGGCCTCTGGGGTACCTATGCCATGGTTACATAGTATACCATATACTAGGGACTTATAAGGATACCCCAGAATCCAATCAGGAGTGTACCTAAAGTACATGCAATCAACTCGGGGAGAAAGCAGATAAACTTGGGTCATGATTAGCAGGATCCCAGTCAGACTAGTCGAAAACCAGCAAAACACCAGGAAAAAAGTGGGGGTACCCATGCAGTCAGATTCCACCTTCCTACACATAGGTCTTCAAACTGGGGGACGGGCACCCCTGTTGGGGGGCTGTGGTTCTAAATTGATCTCCGGTAGGGAGGGCTGAGGAGACGCCAGGCACTGACCAAAAGAAGCATCGCGCTAAAACCAGTGCAGTGTTTTCAGTGAGTAAAAATAGAGTGCAATGAGCCACACTAATGGACCACCAGTAACATCTTTTGTCACTAGTGTGTTGGCCATGAGTAGGTGTCAAATGGACAGGTGTCCTAAATATCCCTCAAAGTCATGTTGCCATTTCGGATAAAGGATCACATTGTGAATGCTTCTACATTAAAGCCGGATCAGGCTATGAGATCATTTAAAAATGCAGTCAAATACATGATTTTCTACAAGACATAATTGATCTTAATTGCAATGTTTGTATTGTTAAATATGTGGAAGACTCCCAATTTTATAGGAGAGTTGTGAAAAAATAGATCTGTCAGTATACCCACTGTGAAATATTAACTATGGGAAAAAAATAAAATTCTGGGCTCTCATTATATTATGGTCTTAGCATTCCCTGTAAGAGACCAACCATCAAAAAGGATTTAGTGGCCATTCCTCCACGTAACGGAAGTGGCCCAATTTGGAAATGCCTATGTCCACTAATTGCATGAACCACTCAACCGATTAAATCTTTGTAGAATTAGATATCAAATTATTGGGTTGCTTGGAAAAAATATTTGTGAATAAAATGTAATCTCCTAGGTTAGCAGTTTTGGCCTTGTAAACGTTGAAACATCTTGCCTCACACAGCTCGTTCAGCAAGAAGTGTCCACTCGCCAGCGAGGTGAGCAGATCTAGTGACCTCAGAGAAAAGCGGCTTTGAAACTTGTAAATGAACCAATTAACACGAGTCGACCAACAGGTAGACCGTAAGTGGTTTTTTGAAAATACTGAAACTGGATTGTGCTCAATGAGACAAAGGAATGACATTTCAGGCTTTCGTGGTGATGTCAGCCACCGAGCAGCCTTCCATCCTGCTTTTCTTGCATTTTGATGTCATTAACCAGCAAGCATATTTAGACCTTAAACTATGGGGTGGTAGGTACTAGGCAAACATTGAAGACGTGTAATTCCTGGACCTATCTTATAGATTGCTGAAAGATGCTGCTTTAAGCCCTGCGCAATCTGCAGCCAATAACATTTATGCAGATGATTTGTGATGGAACCTATTTATAAAATGACAACTTTCCTACCTATATAGATACATTTCTGATACAAAAAGAGAAACTAATACTAATTTTATTCATATATATTTAAATGCATCTTAGGAAAAGCAAATATTGGTGACTGATATTGGTGACTGACTCAAATTCCAATCTCTGCTACTCTAACTTTTGGCCAAACTCACTGGGTGCATGTTGCGAGTGCAAGCAGGTGGATCACAGCCTTTGCGACTGGTTACATTTTGGTACATGACAAGCCATCACTGAACAATCAGCTCAGTCTAACCAACATCTGGTTTTTACAACTTCAAAAGTTCTCATTGCTTACCCAATTTCTTATATTATGCTACAGATTTCCCTAGTGAATGATTCTTACATAATGTAAGTGGGATACATAAATGCTTTCTTATGCCAAAGAAGATGCGGGCAATTAGAGCGAGTTAAGAATTCAACTTCTAATGTTTTGAAAGTTAAATTCAGAGACAACGTTAAGACTAGGGGAGTAGTCCATGTTTCTGCTCTCTGAATTTCCCAGTATCTTTCACGTGCTTGAACCACAAAGCCTGTGTACCACAGGCATGTTTCCTGTGAAGGAGATTTGATTACCCTACTCTGGCTTTCAGATCAGGGACTATCCATCTCTTGCAAACCAACAAATGTTGCCCTTTTACTAATCAATTCTTGTAAGAGTTCCCTGCACCTAGTAGTCCCAAATGTTCCAAGCCAAACAGAGAACTGTACTCACATCTTCCACCTCAATAAGTTTCTGGATCATCCCTTCACATTAGTGGTCACACTATAGAGGTGGGCGAGATAACAAATTAACATGGAAATTGAGCAAAGGGTCTGTCTCTGCTCTTAAGAGTCCCTGCACAAGCCGAGCACTGCAAATGTTTGCTATGTAAATTACATAGCAAACATCAAATTAAATTATGATAACGTCTCTTCAAAAGTCAGTATTCCTTTAACATGCGGAAGCTTTGACATCAAATTGTCATGTTATAGCACTGCACCGAGAAATATTTATTAAACGTGATCTTTTTAAAACATAAACCATGAGTGAATTAAAAGGCAAGACAGTTATGTAAACCCTGTACGTGGTCTGGATTGTTGAAGAGCAACATTATAAACTATTAAAGTAAACACAGTAGGTTTTTGTCAAACTGGTATTTTGAACTCACATATTTGAAAATGCTTTCATTTAGGATAATGAAGAAACTGGGATTTTGGTGGATTAGGATATTTGCCTAAAATCAAAATTCAAGCAGGTAACCTGCAATTTATCCAGGTTCTTTGGTTTCACTTTGTACAAATCTGCCACTACAAGTGCCAAATTTTAAAGCCAACTCTTTAATTTACAAATGCGATGATGTAGAGTCAATCACAAGCGCCCACTCAGGCTCACAGAAATGCAGAGTCATTGTATCGTAGTACCCCACACATATCCACTACTGCTAAGCAAATGTATCCAAGTCAGTAGCATGATCATGTCCTGCACTATGCTCTCCTTAGTATTAGGTGAATGTTTTGCCATCTATTGGACTCTATGTGATATTAGATTGAGACATCTTTCCATTCTATAGGACGTCAGACTTGACGGCCTTATTGGCGCTGTGTCTAATAAAAGGAGTGCATCTTTTAATTGTCTCCTAGCACTTGAAAGACTTTGCTCCAGTCAGTCATTCAGAACCACCGGCATACTTCTATATAGCCCAGTCCATACGTGCATATGTTGTACACCGATTTGTATTTCTTTTTTTAATGTTACTACTTGTTTTTTTAACCCCTTTCTGCAATTTTCATATAGTGCAAACTGGACCCGATGGTATTGGAAGCGCTTTACACAAGCATCAGTTACATTACATAAGGTCAAATTCTTTTTACAGGAAAGGGGAGAGTAAAATGATTTGTCCAGAACCACAGAATGTTGAGCAGACGCTGAGACTCGATGATGGTTCCATAGTTCCATAGACCTGGTTATTCAGGGATTGGATCTTCATGTGCTCTAGGGAATCAGTTTGTAGCGCAAGGACGCCCCTGGGTATAAGTGCTCTTTATAAGCTCCTAAATTATTAGTCTGCAGCTCTGGCCCTAACATAACGGGCAGTGGGAAGGTAGCAGGCAGAAGACACTTGAAAGCTCGAGGCTCCAACAGGACCACAAGCTGAGTCAGAGACAGGCTTAAGACTAGAGCTTTCAGGGGTTCACCCACCTCTATCACACTCAGGAATGCTTAGAAAAAGGTGGCATCTTCAGCCAGGAAAGAGACAGGGTGTCGGCTAATTCAATTAAATGGTCTAAACGCCCAACTCTGGACTTAAGAAAGCCTCAGCTCCAGAACAGCCACCATCCTCATTTGAGTGGTTCCTTAGTGTCTGTCATACACTTCCTCTTGGGAGGGGGATGGGGGGGATTGGGAATGGGGGATGAGGGGGTCGCAGGAAGACTTCAGGGCACCCCCTGAAAACAGCATCAACTCCTAGCACAAATAAATAACATAACATTAAAAAGGAAGGTTTGTGCAGGTTAACCCGAAGGAAAGTTTCACTATCAGGATCTCTGACTATATTGTGTTAATGAATGGGCCAACATAAATGAGAAGAAAACATCTACATTACAAAAACAAATGTCAATATTCTACAACTAATCAATCATCTACTGGCTCCAAAAAGCTAAAGAAATAAAATACAAACTTGTTTTTTACATTCTAAAATGTAATCAAGGGCGTGGCCAAGATGGCGGGCTGAGTGGTCGCACTCGCTGTGAGCTCCGCCGGCCCTGGGCCCTTAACCTACTAATCTAGCGCTGATCTCCCCCCAGGGACGCTGTACTTAGCGAGATATAAGCGCCGGACATCGGTGTGATGGCTGTGACGGTGGAAACCGCCGGGATCGGAGGTTGAACGGTCCCAGAGTCCCAGCCGGGAACGAGGAGGGCCTTAGGCCCGGAGCGGAAGTGGAGCCGGAGCTTGGTTTTGGCGGCTGTCTACCTTGGTATCTGCAGAGGAGCCGGTGTTTCTTCCCACCTGACCCCGACCATCGTCACAGCAACCCACCCAGTGGCAAACCCCGAGGAACTGCGCAGCTTGGCGCCCGGAAGCGGGGCGTCGGAGGAGGGGGCTGCGGGTCCAGACACTACTCGAGGCCGTGGCTTTGGCCTATGCCCCGGGCTGCGGAGGCACTAGAGGTCGCGAGGAGTGGGGCTTACTCAACGGCCCATCGGCAGGACCCCCTGGTTGCGTCCCCGGATTCGCAAGTGCCGTGAAGGGGGGGGGGGGGGGGGGGGGGAGGTCGAGTGACTTGGTGTTGCCGCCCTGGAAGACCCTGCACGTGGCGTCGAGATGGCGGTTTGCCTTTCCGGGAGCTCCGGAGGTGCAGTGGTGGACGTTTTAGCGGCTGGCTGTGGCGGGGCTCGGCTGCCTGCATCCCCCCCGGGGTCGGCCCTCACTAGACACAGACTCATCGCCTTTGAGGGGCTGGAATGGAGGCGTTTGGGGTGATATGACCTGCATAGACGCTGAAAGTTGGCGCGGTCCCCCCTGCTGACGTGCCTGAGAAGGATATACCGGACCGGTTCGAGGGGGGCCATCTGAGGAGCAAAAGAGCCGAGAATCGCGCCTGTGGTGCCGGCCGTGGTGGTCGAGGGATCAGGATTAGGCCTGTCGGGCCTGGAAACTCGGGTGGGACGCCAGTCCCCGGGTTGAACGGAACGCGGGCCGCTCCATTGCTCATCGGAGGAGGCCGGCTGGCTGTACGGACCGGTCCCTAGGTTGTTGGCCTGGATTGAGTGTTGACCTGTGGCTTGGACAAGGCCCCGCCGAACATTCCGGAAGGTGCCCTAGCAGACTCAATGGCGAACAACAAAGGGTCAAAGACGGGGGATCGCACCCTGCCGGACATGTTAGGCAGGAACGCCACGAGACAAGATAGGGGACAGCCGTCTCCGAGTCTCCCGGGTGGCTCCCAGGGAGCCCCGGTCACGAGATCTTTCCTTGAGTCCCTCTTCGGCACATTGCGGGACGACTTCCAAACACTCAAGCAGGAGGTGGCGGGCGAGGTCCGGGAGATACGACGGGAGGTGGATGGCCTAGGAGAGAGAGTGGCAATGGTGGAAAGCGCTGGCCATGCCAGGGACGAAGAGATCACGCAGCTGCAGCAAGAGGTTATACGGCTACGGGACCAGAATCTTGATCTACAGTCGCATACCGAGGACCTTGAAAACCGTTCCCGGAGGAACAACATCCGAGTTCGGGGAGTTCCTTCCGGAGAAGAGGGGGAGGACGTGGCTGCGTACCTACGGGACTTATTCAGAGAGGTGCTGGGTGAATCGGCCGACTTCCCCATTCGGATCGATAGGGCGCACAGAGTGGGCCCCGGCACCCCCCCCCGACATTTTGGCCTTCCTGACAGATTATCCCCTGAAGGAACGGATACTTCGCGAGGCACGGAAGAGATCGTCCTTAGAATATAGGGGTCACCGGGTGGCACTCTACCAGGATCTCGCAGCGTCCACCCTGCAGAAACGCAAGGCCTTTAAAATTGCGACTGATTTTCTTCGGAAGCATGGCACTCAATACTCCTGGGGGCATCTTTTCCGCCTTATTTTCCGGGTGGAATGGGACTCTACATCAGCTGCGTTCCCTTCAGAATACATGTGGGGTGTTGGGTATTACCGCTACGGACGACGGAACATTCACACCTCGCCAGCGCCGGATCCCCAGGGATGGCTGGCAGACGATCCCCGGCCGGTGGTCCTCGGCCTCCTCAACGAGACCGGATTCGCCTGCTGCAGCTGCGGACCTGGACAATGCAACGCGAGATGTAGCCACCGTCACGGCGACAAATGAAGTCGCATTGACAGCCTGAATGAACTCCGGGGGGAGATCGACATCGCCATGACTGTAATGCAGGTTAGGAGGTTCGGGGGCGGGGATGTGCGTAGTGGCTGGACGTTCACTTCTCCGACTTTCCACAGGCTTGTCCGCTTCGGACCGGACTTGGACAATGGTTTCTGGTGGGTTGTTGGGGGAACGGGGGGTGGGGTCGGGGCTGTTGTGACCGTCCCAGTTGCGGGTGGGGACTGGGGTCAGTTGGGCAGTTGGAGGGGGGGGGGGGAGCAGTTCGTGGGGGATTGGGAAGGGGATGGGACAGACAAGGGGGGGGATCCGGGTGTTGGTGGGGGAGGGTCGTCCAGTGCACAATGTATGTATGTGCTTTTTGGTTTGTACAGAATTGACTGCTGCAATTACAGCTTTGACTTTCTTGTTAATTTGCTGGAGAATTGGGAAGGGAAAGGGTGGGATATCCCGTACATGTCTTGGTCTATAGCTTTCTGGACTTTGGTTAGGCCTCTGGCTTTGATTGGTCATTTTTGCCCCACTCATGATAGTGCTTTGCTCATTATTGTGTCACTTCTACCACACGGCAGCATTTGTGCCCTGGTTGCCCTGTTGCTAGGGAGCCCCATTGCTTTCTGCTACACCCTTTCGCATGCCTCCTGACACTTGCAAGGTTGTGACCCTGAATGTTCGGGGACTGAATAATCCGGTCAAGAGGAGGGCTGTGCTCTCACTTCTGGAGAATACCCAGGCGGACATTTGTCTTCTCCAGGAGACGCACCTACTGTCACAAGACACGCACAGACTCCGTTCTCATAAGTTCCCGTCACAGTTCTTTTCCTCTTGTACTACTAAAACGGCTGGGGTGGCGATACTGGTGGCCCGACACTTTAGGGGAGAGGTCCTCCACAAATTCGCCGAACAGAAGGGCAGGCTACTCGCATACCGGTTTAAAATAGGGGGCCTTCTGTTCACGATCGGGTCCCTGTATAGTCCTAATGAAAGGCATGATCGTTTCCTGCAGACCGCGATCGAGGACATTACTTCTTCCCAGGACCGACATATTATACTCGGTGGTGATTTCAATATGGTCTTTAACTCTGCGCAACGTTCCCCGCAGGTCGGGGAGTTCTCCGCTGACCGTAGGGCTCAGTTGGAGGAGGTTGACCTTTTGGATCTGTGGCGACACATGCACCCCGCGGACAGGGACTATTCGTACTACTTCCATGCGCACAAGACATATGCGAGGTTGGACCACCTTTTGGTTACCTCCCCGGTGCGGGCGCCGACCTCGGGGTCAGAGATAGGTGTGATTTCCCTTTCGGACCATGCCCCAGTTGAGGCCACATTGTGTTTGCCGCCGGCCGTTTCTCGGCCCAGGACATGGAGTCTACATGACACGCTGTTACATAGGAAGGAGGTGGTGCTCCGCATTGAGGAGGCGATCCGGGACTATCAATCCCATATTGACAACGCTGATACTAGCCTGGCTACACAATGGGCGGCGCTAAAGGCGGTGATTCGAGGGGAATTTTTGGCGATTTCCTCGGCGGACAACAAAGAACGGCAAGCCAAGAGAGATGAACTTACGGGTCGGGTTAGAGAACTTGAGCAGATACATCGTAGGACTGGGGCTCCCAGGATCTGGAGGCAGCTCAAGGAAGCGAGGAAGCTCCTGGCAGCACTGGATCTTGACCGGGCCTAGTATGCGGCGCTCCGGCTGCGTCACACCTTTTATACCGGAGGGGACCGTTGTGGTAAACTACTGGCTCACAGGCTCCGGGTGACGCGTCAGCATCAACTGGTTAAGGAAATTTCCGACCAGGCAGGGAACGTAGAGACGGAGGACGCTCGGATCGCGGCCGTTTTCCGTGACTTTTATAAAGACCTCTACACGGGAGAGCCACCGGACGAGATGGCTATGGCTGCTTACTTGGATTCAGTTACGTTGCTGTCACTGGATCCTTTGCAGGCGGAATATTTGGATAGAGACATCCGGATAGAGGAAGGGGTCTCTGCTATTGCCAGACTTAAACATGGCAAGGCGCCTGGGCCGGATGGATTCACGGCCCTCTATTATAAAACTTTCTGCACATCTTTAGCCCCCGTGCTTACGCATCTCTTCAATTCCTTTGCTGATTCCGGAGCTATCACACCTGATCTTCTCCGGGCCTCTGTTACGGTTATCCCTAAGCCTGGTAAGGACCCGAAGCACTGTGGGTCTTATCGACCGATCTCTCTTTTAAATATTGATTTGAAGTTGTATACAGGGATTTTAGCCGCGCGCCTAGCTCTTCACTTGCCCGGTCTCATCGACCCTGACCAAGCAGGTTTTGTCCCAGGGAGACAGACGGTGGACAATACGAAACGGATTGTCCACCTTCTGGAGAAGGCTTCCCGGATTCCGGGAGAACGCATGATGCTGGCGGTGGATGCCAAGAAGGCCTTTGACCAAGTCCACTGGCCTTATCTGGAGCGGGTTCTAGTGAAGGCGGGGATAGGGGACAAGTTCCGATCCATGATTCTTAAATGCTACAAACAACCATCAGCAGCGGTCCAGGATAACGGGTTTACATCTGCGACCTTTGACATTGAACGTGGCACCCGGCAGGGCTGCCCGCTCTCGCCTTTACTCTTTGCTCTTTATATGGAGCCGTTCGCTCAACGGGTGCGTGATAATCCTGCAGTGACCGGAATTCGGATGGGGGGTTTCACGCACGGTATCAGCCTTTATGCAGACGATGTCATTCTGTCCATTGACGGACCCCAGACAGCCCTCCCGGCGTGTATAGAGGAATTGACTCCTTCGGCGCAGTAGCGGGGTTTAAAATGAATATGGGGAAGTCGGTGGCTTTAGACGTTTCTCTCAAGCAGGCTACTAGAGCCTATTTGCAACACAGGTTTCCTATGCTTTGGTCTTCGGGTGCAGTACCTTACCTGGGGATTCAGATTGCTCCCACTTTGTCAGCCATGGTGTCGGCTAACTATCAAGCCCTAGGTGCAAAGATTAGAGAGGAGCTGGGGCGATGGAATCGCGGAACTCTCTCTTGGCTAGGCAGGATAGCTGCTGTCAAAATGACGGTCTTGCCCCAAGTACTTTATCTTTTTCGGGCCTTGCCGCTCCAACCGCCGGTCGGGTGGATACTGCAACTACAAGCGGATGTTTCACGCTTTGTCTGGCAGGGTAAGAAGCCTAGAATGCGCAGAGCCCTCTCGCTGCTGGCTCCTGAAGCGGGCGGTCTGGGGATACCCGATTTCCGCAAATACTTCCAGGCTACGCAGCTCCGTTATCTCGTGGAATGGAGTAGGTGGGAGTCCGATAAACATTGGCTCTTCCAAGATCAGGCGGTAGCAGGGAGACCTTTGCAGGAGATTCCTTTCCTGCGTCGTCCACATAGGCCCAAAAACCTCTACGCCTCCTTTGTTACAAGAGTCCCCCTGCGGGTGTGGGACGCTACTAACCTCCCACACGGTCTCACCACGTTCCAGTCACCGCTCACACCGCTGGTGGACAATCCAGACTTTACCCCGGGACTAGAGAGAGGGGCGTTCACGCATTGGAGGCAGGCGGGGTGTCGAGCCCTGTGCCATTTATATGGTCCTGAGGGGGTTATCCCCTTCACCCAACTCAGTCAGGAGTTTTCACTCCTAGAGAGCGACCGACACCGCTATATGCAGGCTCGCCACTGGGCCCTCCAGCCGCAAGTGAGGTAGTCGGCCGACAGGCTTTTTCTTCCTTACGAAAAGTGGCTCTTATCGCGCACATCGGATGCCAAACTGATTACAGACCTCTACAAGCTGCTGCAACCCCCTGCGACTCACAGTTATCATCCCGGGAGGGAGCGCTGGGAAAGGGAACTGGGGAGGACACTGAGCCCTAAGGAATGGGAGCACGTATCATATAGGGCGAGGCACTCGGCATATCAAATGGGGCTCACTGATACTCTGACCAAGATCTCCACTTACTGGTACTACACACCTGAACAAGTCCACGAATTTGATCATAGCAAGGAGGACACATGTTGGCGGGGGTGCGGGCACCGGGGGACACTCACGCACATTCTATGGGACTGCCCGTTACTGGAGCCTTACTGGAAGGAAGTGTTGGATGATATTGACGCACACTTCAACATTGAATTGCCACGCTTCCCTGCTTATACCTTGTTGGGGCTTCCGAACGGACTGATGTACCCCCTTAGATCCCGTAGGGGCAGACAGATAGCGATAGCTCTAGGCTCTGCAGTCCAAAACATTTTAATACACTGGCACACTGCTACGATACCCTCCATCACAGGTTGGCTCCATAGGCTGTGGCATGTGTTGGGTAAGGAGAGAATGTCCCTCACAGTGGCGGGAGATGTGGAACAATTCAGGGAGCTCTGGCAACCGTTTCATTCCCTATTGCTTACGGAATTTAGTGAACTCACCTGTCCTAGGTACCTTCGCCTTCTGCGGCTTCCAAGCCCGATAGAGCCTGCCCAGTGATCTGTTACTGGACTTCTTCTCCCGGAGGGACGTGGCCTTGATGTATTTTTCTTTTTGGTTGGGGACTGTGCACTGGACGGGGGATGGGGATGGAGGGGGAAGGGGGGTTGGGAGGAGGGAGTTGGGTTGTTGGGGCTTGGGGAAGGTTTGCGCGGGGAAAGTCATTCCATGCTGTGACAGCACATATCATGTATTTCTGTGGGGGCATAACCCGTCATGATAATCTTTGCTGATGGTGCACCTGAGATTTGGGGGTTAGTTCTGCCCTGTCGTATTGCCTTTTGAAGATGTGTGTTTGTCCCAACATGTTATGCCGAATAAAATACTTTAAACCTAAAATGTAATCAATTCCAGCACCTTGACTACTTTCCTGACAGGCAAAAAAACCTTGTTCACATTTTTTGAGAGTGCGCACATTATCACCTTGTGCATAACACAACCGCCAAGCTTGCTTCAAATAATGACTAATTGCAGATTACTTTCACACTAACTGATGGTTTGCGTAGTCTTCTAAAGAGAAGAAGCATAACAATCATCTATTTAAGTGAGGTGAGGTAAAGTAAGCAATTCTTAATAATCATCATCGTCAAGATTTGGTTGGATATTCCTGGAGTAAAAACAGTGGTCAGAGATTATGTACTAATCGTTACATAAATTAATTTTAATGCAGTTGAAAACAAATTAAAAAGTCTATTTAATTGCGGGGCAGCAGAGAACTTAGGCCAGCCAACACGTGTTCCGCCCATCAAAGGCAAGCAGGCCTGGGATTTTTTCAAGGCTAAGATGGTTTATATGCCCAAAGTAGCGGTATTGTTCAGTATACATTGGATTGTAGGTAAGCCGTTTTAGTCTGTGCTTGGGAGTCTACTTGTATCTTCAGTTTGTAGGCAGTTGCACTGGTTTAATTAGGACCTTCACAATACTTCTGAAAGAGCGGTCTATTTCTTTCATAGTAGCAATCCGTTCAGTCTAGCAAAAAGTGTATGAATAATTGTCAGAATAACTACAGAACTATCACCCTACCCCCTTCCTTGATAACCATAACAATCATCTAGGCTAAGCCATGGCTGCTGTCAGAAAGTCTTCCTCTTTGCCTGTTTACCTCCATTTTGTTGCTGAATGATACCTGTGGTAACCGACTCGCACTGTACCCTGGGATCTGCTAACTAGGCCCGGGGACACTGCTAGGTTTAAAAAAGGAGCATGTAACAGGGTACACTTACAATTGGCAGTGACAGACCTTAAACGCCCCTAGTAGATAATAGGGTTAGGGGTGCAATCTACCTCTATATAGTACATATTGGGGCATGGAAGTTTTAGAGGCACTGCAATATTCCTAAACTTGCATGCGTGTACATTTGACCTTGCAGCCTGTCAACAGATTGTCTGCACTTGCATGTGTGCACTGCTGAGTGCCTGCTGTCTTGTTAAAGCAGCCCTGCTTTGCAGATTGTCTTTAAAAGTAAACTGTATGCAATTCAACTTTGGTGGTATGGGCACTTCAATATGATAATCTACACTATTGTTACATATTAGACATCCCCCAAAGTCTCCACTATGTGTCCCAGATTGGGGGGCCATGTAACTATAAGCAGGGATCTTATCAAATATGTTGATATGCCCTTGTGAGGGATAAACTGCCCATTTCATGTTTTCCCCATTGTAAAAACTAAGCTCCATAGGCAAACCATTCTAGTACTTTCCCTGCATGCCAGCTTTTGATAACCGTTTCAGCAGGATGGCATGTAAGACAGTACCAAAGGCCACTGATAGGTCTAATAATGTTAGGCCACCCACTCCGCCTTGGTGTCTGTTATCTGCTACTTTAGCCATAACAATCTCTGTATTCAGGTCTTTCCGAAAACCTGATTTTACATTGTTTAGCAACTGACTGGATTCAACTAAATCAGTCAGTTGTCTGTTCACTAATGTTTTGGTCAATTTAGCATATAGATGTAACAATGTGATGAGCTGATAACTGGACATAAAGGGATCTATGGATGTTTTTTTTCAACAATGGGTTAATTGTGGCTGATTCTATTTCTGGGGTACAATTCCTGAACTTATTGAGGAATTGCACAAGGTCGTTAAGGACGGAATGACGGTATCAGGGACCTTCTTGAGCTGCTTAACAGGCCCAACACTAGTCGGGGAGGAAGAGGTCATGGTAGTTAATATGAGCTTCATCTTCCAGGGTCACCAGGGTAAACAGACCAAAGTTTTCCTGCAGGTTACTTATCTATCAGGGCAATTTTTCCACAAGGTTGGCAATCTTATTCTGAAAAAAAAAAAGATAGTCTATAGCACAGCTACTGTGAAGGGCTGCATATCTTTCCTTAGCAGCTGTATTTTTGCATAGGTTAAAAGCATATATCGTTGGCTTTTTAGAGCTTAGGATTCTCTTTTGGGTTTAGTCGGCTTTAGTAATCTTAACTGCACAGTAATAGGCTGGTATTTTACTTCTATGGAGAGATTTTTTTTTTTTTGAAAAACATTTTTATTGCAGATGCACAGATACATGTGAAAGATACATTTCCATAATCTAGCAAACAGTAATCAATGCCTACACCGGTAAGAAAGAGGCCCATCAAACCCCCTGCTCTCAACATTGCGAAAAAACTGCAATCAAATCGCCATCGCACAAGGGTCACTTAGGCGGAGCCCCGCCCTAGCACAGAAGGTGGCCATAGTGTCCATCCGGGCATCTGCTTTTTTTTTCCTTTTTGTTTATTAACTGTCCTCCGAACCCAAGTAGTAAAACCAACCCTCCCCCCCCCCCCCCCCCCTCCCCTGAACCCAACTAAACAATGCGGGGGAAAGTAAGAGCTCATCCCGTAAGTTAACGTGAGTCCGGATAACCATGAGAATAGTGCATTCTGTGTCCATCAGCCGCAGCCCTCCCTGTCCCGCCACACACACAAGCCACCCCTGGACTGTCAACTTATTGGCACACTCCCAGCACACTGGGTCCCCTCCACATCAGGCCCACCGCCCATCCCAACATCCCCCCAAACCCCGGACTCCTGCATAGGCCTCCCTACCCCGTCCCACTCTCCAGCCCATGATACTGCCTCCATTTTAACCAAACCCTCTTGAACTTCTTGGGGCAGCCCCTAGCTTTATATGTCACCCGCTCCGCCTCCATGTAGAGGTCCAGCCCCCTCCTCCATTCCTCCATGGTAGGCACCGACTCCGCCCCCCAATACTTAGCAATGTCTCGTTTTGCGACCACCAGGGCCAAGGTTAGGAACGTTAGCAGAGGGCGGGGGAGGTCCACATCATTGGTCATTCCCAGCAGGGCCAGTTTCGGCTCCTGGACGAGTGGCACTGCCAGGACCTCCTTCAGTTCGGTAAAGACAAGTGTCCAGTATGACTGAATTTTGCCACATTCCCATAGAATATGGAAAAAGCCCCCCCCCTCCCGCTGGCAACGGAGGCACCTGTCATCTGAAACCTTCCCCATCTTAAACAACCTAACCCTGTCAAAGTACGTCCTGTGGAGCACGTTGTACTGGATCAGGCGGAGTCGGGATTTAATGGCCACTTCCCTCGGGTGTATTAGGACTAAGTCCCAGTCGATCTCCTCCATACCACCCACGTCTTGCTCCCATGCAGCCCTGAGTTTCGTCAGATCCCCCAGCATGTTGTTTGTAAGTGTTTTGTAAGTAAGGGATACAGCCTTGTTGGGAATTTGCTCCTGTAGCAGTCTACCTTCCAGGGGTGCATACTCCGGGAGACCCTCTAATGATATCGCCTGGGCCCTCCACGCATGCCGTAACCGTACATATTTAAAGAACTGCGATTGGTGGAGCCCAAATTCCGCCCGCAAAGCCTCAAACGATTTGAGCTCTCCTCTAGCAATGACATCACCCACCGTGGAGATCCCGATGTCATCCCACTGTTTAAAGCAGCGTCGTTTGCTCAGCTCCCGTAGCCATGCACAATGCCAAAGCGGAGTCTGCCGTGTGGGCTTCTGGTCCCAGCCCATACGTTTCGTGGCCACTCTCCAGGCCCGGAGGGTGATATCAGTGGCTGGGAGAAGGGGCGTCCTCCGCTGGCCCCCGTATAGGTACGTAAGTAGGTGAGAGGGGGATAGCTTTGCTCGTTCTAGCACATATGTGGGGTGGCTCGCCGGGGCATGGAGCCAGTCGTTAATAGGGGAGAGGTGCTCTGCCCAATAATAGGCCTCCAGGTTCGGCAGGGAGATGCCCCCGCTATATTGGTGGTGAGCGCCACGCGCGGCTGCTTACCCAGCCAAATGAAGGACCTGAGGTCAGCATGTATTTTGCCTAGGAGGTCTCCCGGGATGGGGTAGTACTCGTTCTGAAGGGCGTACAGGTATTTGGGCAGTATCACCATTTTGTACAGCGCTGCTCTGCCCAGAAGGGTCAATGGCAGCTGGCACCACCGTGTCAGATCACTGGCAGAATTCTGCAGTATCCTGTTTACATTCCTAGAGCGGGACACTTCAGCGTCTAGCGTCATGAAGACCCCCAAATACTGAAAGCCCTCCGTAGACACCACCAGTCTATCCGGGAGGGCGTCACCACCCGTGGTCCCTTTAGGGTCAAAAAGGACCGACTTGTGCCAATTTATGGCGTACCCGGAGTGGTCCCCATAACCATCTATCTCCCGGAAGAGCTCGGGCACGGTAGTGGACGGGTCAGTGACATAGAGCAATACATCATCGGCGTATAAGGACAGCTTTTCTTGCGTGTCATCAGCAGGTGTAACCTTGAAGCCGGTGACACTCGGGTTCTGTCTGATCCTAGCCGCCAGCACCTCGATTGTCAGGGTGAAGAGGGGACAGGGGGCATCCCTGTCTGGTGCCACGCTGGATCTGGATTTCGCGGGAGAGTGTCCCGTTCACCCTCACCCGGGCCCTCGGGGTAGTGTAGAGCAGCTGTACCCAGGAGCGGAACTTGGGGCCAAAACCGAACTTATACAGGGTGGCCTCCAGGAACGGCCAATGCACGGAGTCAAAGGCTTTTTCCGCATCTAGGGAAAGGAACCAGTGCGGCGGGTCCCTATCTCTCACCTCCTGCAGCCAGTTGTGGGTGCGACGGAGATTACATTTCGTGGCCCTGTCCGGCAGGAAGCCTGTCTGGTCTAGATGTATCAGAGCAGGCAGAACCGCCCTAAGGCGGCGCACCAGGATCGTAGCGAGGAGTTTCACCTCCGTGTTCAGCAGGGAGATCGGGCGGTACGAGGCACAGTCCTCCCGCGGCTTGCCCTCCTTGTAGATGGGGATGACGGTGGCCAGGGTGAGGTCGGGGGGCAGTCCCCCCTCAGCGTAGGCCTCAAGGAAAAGGTTCTGCAGGTGCGGGGCCACTATGTCAGCCGTACTTTTAAAGAATTCCGGGGGGAATCCATTCGGCCCTGGGGCCTTGCCCGGTTTCAACCCCGCAATGGCAGACTTCACTTCATCAAGAGAGATGTCAGCTTCCAGTCGTGGTATGTCCTCCTCATCGACGCAGGGCAGGTCCACGTCCACCAGATAGAGGAGTGAGTCATCACAGGATCCTAGTTGCCGTGCCCTGTAGAAGGCCTCGTAGTACGTCGCAAATGCTTCCGCAATAAGTGAGTCAGAGCGCACGACCCCCCCTGCCCATCCGCAACCTCACTCACCCACCTCGCCAACCTCTCCCTCCGACTAAGCCACGCTAATAATTTACCAGATTTATCCCCCACATCGTAGAGACGATGGAGGGTGGCCAGGTTCTGTGTCCTTGCTTCATCCGACACCAATTCTCGGTATCGCCTCTGAGCATCTAACAGCCTACGAAGGGTCTTCCTGCACTTGGTACGTAGGTGCTCCTTTTCCAGGTCAACAACTGTGCGCTCAACAGCCACCACCTCTTCCGCTAGTTTCCTCCTCTCCTCCCCCAGTCTACCGTTTATCCTATCTCGTAGCACCGGTTTCAGCGCTTCCCATAGGGTCACCGCCGATTCCACCGACCCGTCGTTTTCTGCCAGATACACACGTACATCCGCCCTGACGCCTGTAAGAATCAATTTGTTCGCCAGATCCCATGCGGTAAGACGCCATGCGGCCTCCCTCCCGCCTCCGGGCCGGCCCATTGAGAGCAACAGGGGTGAGTGATCCGACAGACCCCTCGCCAAATATGTCGCCGTGTCCCCTGCAGTGAACGTCTGTCGCGGCATAAATATATAGTCCAGCCTGGAGAACACTTTGTGGGCCGCCGAGTAAAAGGAGTAGGCCTCAGTCGTCGGGTGGATCGACCTCCATACATCACACAAGCCCATTTCAGTCATCAGTTGGGCCAGGGGGTCTGAGTATCTCGGACATGAGCCCCTCCGGATCTATCCACCGCCCTGTCCATCACGTCATTAAAGTCACCCCCCACTATCTGTACGGTGTCTGGGGTGTCCATAAGTATGGATGCAAGGAGCTTTAACTCATTCGCCTGCAATTTGGGTGGAGCGTATACTGACATCAATGTGTAGGTGCGCCTTCGCCATGTTCCCTGTACCCCCACGCATGTTCCCAAAGGGTCACCCCATGTGCGTGTGATGTGAAAGGGGAAAGTATTTTTGACCACTATCGCTACACCCCGTGAGTCAGACGTGTACCCTGCGTGGCCGAGCACCTTGTATCTCCCTCTCGCTATGAACGGACAGGTAGTGCCCCGCAAGTGTGTCTCTTGCAGGAAGATGATGTCTGGGCCCAGTCTCTTCAGAAAATTGTTCACCAATCCCCGCTTGATCTTATTCCCCAGCCCGTTCACATTCCAGGTCAGGACCTTCAGCTTGTCAGCGGCCATGTACACAGCAATAGGATAAGTGCACCCCAGGGCGTGGGGCTAAGTTGGCGGGCATACATTGGCAATGATGGAACTACACAATTCTCCAGATTTCTAAGCAAGACTCCCCCCCGCAGCCCCCCCATGAACAACCAAACAACGTAAACAAACCCCATCCCCCACCCCACCTGCGCTACCCGGCCATCCCGCCCGTACAACCATCGACGGTTCAGAATACCAGGGAGCAAGGTCTGTCGCCCACCCTCCAAACAAACCCACCTAGTAGATACCTAGCTGTTCAAAGTCACGTATCAGTTCGGAGTGTTTCCACCCCTCAGAACAACTCGAACAGTACCTGTGCGTCCCCGGCAGGGAACTGCCAAAACAGAATCTCAGGTCCTTAGCCCCTCAGGAATGCGAGTCTTGTGTCTCAGGATCAGTGCCTTCCACGATGTGCGGCCCACCCTGTTCCAGGTCGCGGATGGCCACGGCCAGCGGGTGGAGGGACGGCTCCGTGCGGTCTTCCACGTCCGACGCAGATACTTCTTCCTCTTGGTCTGTGCCATTGCCAGACCTGTTCAGCAGACACCGGAATCTTGATCCCCTATCTGGGTCCCGTGTCGCTGCGTCATCCACGTCTCCCGTTCTCCCACCAGCGGCACCCTGGCGCGATGGATACGGGGTCCGTTGAGATTTCCTGTCCACTCGCTGGTGGCGGGAGCGCTGCGATCCACTGCGATCGCGCCCGAAGTTAGCCGCCGCGAGCTCCTCCCGGATCCTACGACCCTCCTCTTCTGCCTCTCTCAGTATGGGCCGTTCCTCTAGCCAGTGCCAGGCCTCCTCCGGTCGAGCAAAGAAAAGATTTTCCCTTGTAGAGGACCTTGAGTTTGGCGGGAAATAGAAGCATATACGATATGTTCAGGGTCCGCAACTTAGCCTTTACAGTATCATAAGAGCGTCTCTGCTTCTGCACGTCCTGGCTATAATCAGGGAATATCATTACAACCGTGTTCTCAAACTTAAGTTCCCCCATTTTCCGGGCCTCCCTCAGGATAAGGTCTCTGTCTGCATAGTTCAGAAATCGGGCAATTATCGGGCGGGGTCTCGCCCCCTCCGGAGGCCTGGCCAGGAGCGCCCTGTGCGCTCTCTCGATCATAAAACACGGAGAGAAGGGTGCCTGTGTGTAGGAGAGTAGGGTCTGCTATCCTATGGTCACCCCAATTTTTGCTTTTTGCTTCACTGGTTTTCGACTTACTGAGGCTGTGGGCCTGCTAATCAGACCCCCAGCCTGCTGTTCTCTCTCTAAATTTGTAATACATGTGCTATAGGTACATACCACCATTGGAAATGGACTCCTTGTCAGCCCCTGTACCATGCACTATAGGTGCCCAGGGCATAGGTGCCACCAAGGCCTACCAGGGGCTGAAGCATAGCTTTTGCCACCCCTGGCTGGTTCTTAAATTGACACAACTGGCTGATCACTCAGCTGGGGCAAGTGGGTGTAATCACCCCTTGCTTAGATATAGTATACCTATATCTAAACCTATATCTGGACACATATATAGCCTGTAAGCCACTCCTATGGAAGGCCTCATCAATCCTGGAGGCAGAGTGCGTGGTTTTATGTGAGATGGTGCTCTGGCATGAGCTGAGCCTGTCTGCAGCTGTCGGGAACAACTCCCTAAGCTGATCCGGGATAATGCCATACCATATACTCTTAAGCGCATTATAATCCTCGCGGTTATATAGCAACTTTGGTTTGGCTTTATCAAAACATGTCGTGTAAGGTGTCATACGAATTGGAATACTATCCCCTCGCCAGTTCTGGCGACGGGGATAGCATTCCACCCTTCTAGAGGGAGAAGACATGTTACTTTACTGAAACGCGGTTGATTTAAAATGAGCCTCAGATCCACAAAATGGATGCTCCTGCCACAGACACGGGTCTGACCTCCTGCTGCTGACCGAAACCCGGCAGAGGAGGCCTGGACAAAGAGTTTCCTGTCACAGGGCGGTGTCAAACCACCCCAGACAGGAGATAGTGGATTGGAGTAGGGAGGTTTCAATGAAACCAGACACTGCCTGGGGAGCACAAGGCTGCCCCTTGCAGGATCCGGCCAAACCGGTTCTGGGGCCTCCCAGCCCCTGTCCCAGCGCGGCCAGGATCAAAGGAGAGGGGTGTAACCACCCCCTTCCTGGGTCCCACCCATAGGAGGGGACCTAGCAGGATGTCCAACCCCCTAGATTCGAATAAGAGGGGGAGCAGTCCCAACGGACCTCAGATCATCCTGAAGAAACATAAGAAACGAAATCTGGACCCTTCGACTTTCTACACGACGTGAGAAGACTGAAGAATCTCCCTTGTGGTCAAGGAGTGACCACCCTGTGCAAACAGGCACCATCCAGCCCTCGACCCTTGCTTTGTTGCAGTTCCCGCCGGAACTCGAGCGACAGAGATCGACGAGATCAAGCTTGCCTGCCTTCTACCTGCCCGATCCACAGTCCCTGCAGAGCTGAGACCCGTGGAGGCGACCGGAAGCGTGGGGCACGCCATCTTGAAAAGGCCACGAGACGCTGACCGTGCGGCCCACGAGTGACCCTCGAAGCTGTACACCGGGGTTTGAGAAGCCCCAGCCCCGAGCTCCACTTGCACCAAAGCTCACCCCTCCACACTCGACGAGTGCTGCGTGGGGCCCTTCTGCTTGTGTGCGCTCGACGCGTTGGCCCGGTCACTTGCCAGCTGGCTTGTGGCCCCTGTGCCGACGAACTTTGAAATCCGACTTGCTTTTCTGGTTGCTCCAGATCTGCACCAGCTCCTGTAAAAAGGAGCACCCACTCTGACCCTCCTGGTTCGAGTGATAAGCAATCTCCAGGTTCCGCGTGGATTGCTTTTGCCAAGTGCTGTTTGCTACAATCTTCAAGCCGACGGTGCTGACGGCGAGAGCCTACGTGGGACAGATCGTGACCTGCTCCTGGACGTCGCAGATGCCCCAGAGCCCACGTGACAGCGGAGAGAAGCCTATCGACAACCGCCTGATTGCGCCCGACATTGCCTGGTTCCGTCCTGGTTCCACCCTGGTCACTGCTGAGTGACCCAGACTCTGTCCCCTCTGCTTTCAGGTACTTTTCTACTTCGATCCACCCTTGGATCGCACCGGACACTTCTGCTTCACAGCGCCTGCAGCTGCAACAGCTCCAAGCACCCAGAACCTGCGTGACAGAACCCGACGCCACTTCGACCCTGTGCACCCACGGCCTGTGGGTGAGGTAACTTTGCAACGCCGGTGTCTTTACACTGGTACACACCTCTAGGGTCTGTGTCTAAAGTTTTGTGTTCCTAGGTTCAGCGGAAGTATCTTTTTATTCACTTTAGTTGACTTTTACGCACCATTGACAGTGCATTGGTGCGCGCCGCACTTTCCGTGCTGCACCCGTCTCCTGTGGGCTACTCCCGACTTCTTCATTGCTTGTCCTGACTGCTCCCAGCGAATCTCTAGGCCCTAGGCCTAACCATTGTTCGATAAGTGTTACTTATACCACTTTTTTAATATATGGTCTGAGTGGCCACCCGCCCTCATCCATAAACGTGCAACTTTATATGTGTAACAGTGCTTTTGATTTAACGCTTGTGCCCCTTTCCTCATAAAGAGTACTGGGGAGTAATTTAGAAATAAATACATATATTTTTATAATATATACTTGTGTGGTGTCCTTTCATTTGATTACAGGATTGTATGTGGTAAAACAAGCTCGCTTAACACGACCTCTTAAGTTAAGCCTTTAAGGCTGCTTAGTCCATGCTACCACTAGGATAGCTTGTCTACAAGGTTGACTTACAACCTGACATCTTTGGGGTTTGTTTGGACTGATAACCAGTGGTTCCAGAATTGGAAACACTACCTATCAGGCCAACTTCTCACATTGGTGTGCAGCGGTGCGGATTTGAGCTTGCTGTTTGTTTTACCATTGCAATCTTTATCAAATTGAAAGATCACATCAAGTACCTCTAGGTACATATAAATCAAAAGCTTAGCATATTAAGTTCTACTGAACTTAGTAGTTGTAGATTAAAGGGAGTAGCACACCCTGACTACAACTCACTAGCAAGGTACAGTAGGAAACCACTTAGTGTAGGTAAGTGCACCACTTACACCTCACTAGCAGTCATGTCTGATGCAGATAGAGCCTCAGGCTCTGCTCCTGCAGAAGTTGATCCTATAGGGACAACATCCAGATATGACAACCTTAGCCACAAAGACCTGGGTGCCTTGTGCACAGCCAGGGGGCTAAAAAAGGGCAGAGGCCCTACCATTCCTTCCCTAATAGCTCTCCTAGAAAAGGATGATCTAGATAAGGTGAGTCAGGCTCCCTTAGATTCAGGTGAAGGAATAAACTCCCCTGAGAATGAGAATCTTCCAGAAGAAGAAGAGGAGGAGGAAGAGGAAGAGGAAGGCTCTGATGTAGAAGAGCCTGAAGATCAGGATCAGGGGGGAAACCAGGTACAGGTTGCCAGCCTTAACCAGGCCAACTTGGACCTACATGGGAATGGAGGTGGCCAGCACCACCCCAGATCTCATAACCTAATTCTCCCAGGTAATAGAAGGGAGAGATCTCTGTCAAGGGACTCTCACCTTTCTAATGCCTCAAGAGAATCTCAAAGAGGAATGACTTCCTCCCAGAGGAAAGAGCATAGGGCCAGGATGAGGGCTGTCCAACTCCAAATAGAAAGGGAAGAGGTAGCCTTGGCTCAAGCTAAACTTGCTTTAGCAAGAGAGAAAAAATTGTGTGGCTTAGATGCCACTGGTGGCAGCAAAGTTCCTAAAGAAAAAGACAGGGCCTATGACAATAGAAACCTGACAAAAATTGTGCCCCCCTACAAGGAAGGGGATGATATCCACAAATGGATGACTGCTCTTGAGAGGGCCTGCATGGTACAGCAGGTCCCTGAGGATCAGTGGGCAGCAATTTTATGGTACTCCTTTTCTGAGAAAGGGAGGGACAGGCTCCTCACTGTTAGACCTGAGGATGCCAAAAACTACTCTGTTCTGAAGAGTGCTCTTATTGAAGGGTTTGGCCTAACCACTGAGCAATACAGGTTGTTGTTCAGAGACACCCAAAAAGCACAGACTCAGGACTGGACTGATTTTGTAGATTGTGCCACTAAGGCTCTGGAGGGTTGGCTGCAGGGAAGTAAAGTTTCAGACTATACAGGATTGTACAATCTTATGATGAGAGAACAGATCCTTAATAACTGTCAGAACCAGCTGTTGCATCAATACCTTGTTGACTCTGATTTGACCTCTCCCCAAGAATTGGGAAAGAAGGCAGACAAATGGGTCAGAACAAGGATTAAGCAGAAAAACCAGAACCAAGGTGACCAGAAGAAAACAGACCAGAAGGGTGGGAATCAGAAAGATAAAGAAAAGGACCAGAAGTCTTCAGGCCCCCAAACTAGCAATAAGGAGGGGGGTTCCCAAAATGGAAACAAGAAAAAGAAGAATGATGGCCCAAAGAAACCTTGGTGTAATACCTGCAAATCAGTTTCACACTGGGGCAGTGAATGCACTAAGAAAAATCCAGTCCCCACCACTGCAGCTCCTAAAGCAACTGCACCCCCTAGTACAGTCAGCAGTGGTGGTACACAGCCAAAGGGTTTAGTAGGGTTGACCCTGGGTACTGAGGTGGAATCTGGCCTAGTCAGAATCCCCACACAGGCAGTTCTCCTATATGATGTGGACATATCTTTGCCCACTGCAGTAAGCCCCAGTAACCTGGGCAAATATAGGCAGACTCCCTTAATTAATGAGAAACTGGCTCAGGCCTACAGGGACACTTGTGCCAGTGTCACAATGGTGGCACCTGGCTTTGTGGACCCTGGACAAATTGTACTAGGTGAAAGTTACCTAGTGACCAATGCAAGCAACTCCACTACTTCCCATAGTGTGGCTGTTGTGAACTTCTCCTGGGGAGGGGTAGATGGCCTAAAGAAAGTTGTTGTGAGTGCAGACCTCCCAGTAGACTGTCTGTTAGGCAATGATCTTGAAAGCTCAGTTTGGTCAGAAGTGGAGTACAGGACTCATGCAGAAATGCTAGGGATTTCAGCTCATGTCCTTGCAGTGACAAGGTCTCAGGCTAAGAAGTGCCTTCCTGAACCAGTGGTGGATCTTGAAACAATAGACCAACCACAACCCAAGAGAAGGAGCAAGAGGGTTAAGGCTGTGCCTTCCCACTTGCCCCAGGTTGAGGATCAGGTTTCACAGGAAACTGATTCTGCAGTCCAAGAGGAGACTGTCTCAGAGGAGCTTGAACCTGATCAGGTTGAGTTTCTGGGGACAGGGGGACCCTCAAGGGCAGACCTGGGGCAGGCCCAATTAGATTGCCCTTCACTTGAACCCCTCAGACAGCAAGCTGCTGCTGAGGCTGCAGGGAATGCTCAAGGTACCCATAAAGTGTATTGGGATGAAGGACTCCTTTATTCAGAGGCTAGAGACCCCAAGCCTGGCACAACCAGGAGGTTGGTTATACCTTTGAAGTTTAGGGGCTTCCTTCTTACCTTGGCCCATGATATTCCCCTTGCAGGACACTTAGGCCAGAATAAGACTTGGGACAGGCTTGTTCCACACTTTCACTGGCCTCACATGTCAGAAAATGTCAAGGAGTTTTGTCGCTCCTGTGTCACTTGCCAAGCCAGTGGTAAGTCAGGTGGCACAACAAAGGCCCCCCTGATACCACTACCTGTGGTGGGGGTACCCTTTGAAAGAGTTGGAATAGACATTGTGGGTCCCATGGATCCTCAAACAGCATCTGGGCACAGATTTATACTGGTGGTAGTGGATCATGCCACCAGGTACCCAGAAGCAATTCCCCTGAGGACCACCACAGCTCCTGTGGTGGCAAAAGCCCTCATTGCAGTTTTCTCAAGAGTGGGCTTTCCAAAGGAGGTTCTTTCAGACAGAGGTACCAACTTCATGTCTGGATACTTAAAAGCAATGTGGAAAGAGTGTGGAGTAAACTATAAGTTTACCACACCCTACCATCCACAGTGCAATGGGCTTGTGGAAAGGTTCAACAAGACCCTAAAGGGAATGATAAAAGGGTTACCAGAGAAGCTTAGGCGGAAATGGGACATCCTTTTACCCTGCTTGCTCTTTGCTTACAGAGAGGTCCCACAGAAGGGGGTTGGCTACAGCCCTTTTGAACTTTTGTTTGGCCACCCTGTAAGAGGTCCATTGAGTTTGGTGAAGGAAGGATGGGAGTTACCTCTCAAAAAGCCTAAACTAGACATTGTGGACTATGTACTTGGTCTCCGCTCCAGGATGGCTGAATACATGGAGAGAGCATCCAAAAACCTTGAGGCAAGTCAGGAATTACAGAAAGCCTGGCATGACCAAAAGGCTGTTCTGGTTGAGTACCAGCCAGGGCAGAAGGTGTGGGTGTTGGACCCAGTGGGGCCAGCAGCTCTCCAGGACCAATGGACTGGACCCTACCCTATCATTGAAAAGAAGGGAGAAGTCACCTACCTGGTTGACTTTGGCACCCCTAGGAGCCCCCACAGGGTGCTCCATGTCAATCGTTTGAAAGCATTTGTTGACAGGGAGGACATGAGTCTCCTCATGGCCACAGATGGGGAACAGGAGGAAGAGAGTGACCCTCTCCCAGACCTGCTTTCCCAGAACCCTGATGATGGTTCAGTTGATGGAGTAGCCTTGGCAGGCAGCCTCACTGAGCAGCAACAGGTGGACTGCAGACAGGTGTTGCAGGCCCACAGACAATTGTTTTCACTCACACCCAGTCAGACTAACTGGTGCACCCATGAGGTGGATACTGGTGACAATCTGCCTGTGAAGAATAAGATCTACAGGCAACCTGACCATGTCAGGGATTGTATAAAGGCTGAGGTGCAAAAGATGTTGGAGCTTGGAGTGATTGAGCCATCAGAGAGCCCATGGGCTAGCCCAGTGGTCCTTGTGCCAAAACCTCATACCAAAGATGGGAAGAGAGAAATGAGGTTTTGTGTGGACTACAGAGGTCTCAATGCTGTCACTAGGACAGATGCTCATCCCATTCCAAGAGCAGATGAGCTCATTGATAAATTGGCTTCTGCCAAGTTTCTGAGCACATTTGATTTGACAGCTGGCTACTGGCAAATCAGACTAGCTGAAGAGTCAAAAGCCAAAACAGCATTCTCTACCCCTAGTGGGCATTATCAGTTTGTGGTGATGCCCTTTGGTTTGAAGAATGCACCTGCCACTTTCCAAAGGTTGGTGAACCAAGTCCTTGCTGGGTTGGAAGACTTTTGCGCAGCATATCTAGATGATATTGCTGTCTTTAGCTCCACCTGGGAGGATCACCTGATCCACCTGAAGAAGGTTCTGGAGGCCCTGCAAAAGGCAGGCCTGACTATCAAGGCTACTAAGTGCCAGATAGGGCAGAGCAAGGTTGTGTACTTGGGCCACCTAGTAGGTGGGGGTCAAGTTCAACCACTGGAGAGCAAGATCCAGACCATACAGGACTGGACTCCTCCAACTACCCAGACACAAGTCAGAGCCTTCTTGGGCCTGACTGGGTATTACAGAAAATTTGTAAAGAACTATGGGTCCATTGTGACACCATTGAATGACTTGACATCCAAGAAGATGCCCAAAAAGGTTCAGTGGACAGTTAGCTGTCAAAAGGCATTTGATGACCTGAAGAAGGCCATGTGCTCTGCACCTATCCTGAAGAGTCCTGACTACTCCAAACAGTTCATTGTACAGACAGATGCTTCTGAGTTGGGGGTGGGAGCTGTGCTTTCACAACTTAATCAAGATGGTCAAGACCAGCCCATTGCTTTTATTAGCAGAAGGCTGACCCCCAGGGAGAAACGTTGGTCAGCTATTGAGAGGGAGGCCTTTGCTGTGGTTTGGGCCCTGAAGAAGTTGAGGCCATACTTGTTTGGTACTCACTTCCTAATTCAGACAGACCATAAGCCCCTCTTGTGGCTAAATCAGATGAAGGGTGAAAATCCCAAACTGCTCAGGTGGTCCATTTCCCTACAGGGGATGGACTTTACAGTGGAGCACCGCCCAGGGACTGACCATGGTAATGCAGATGGTCTCTCCAGGTACTTCCACTTAGAACATGAAGACTTATCTGGTCAAGGTTAAGTTTAATGTCCCTGCGTTTGGGGGGGGGGGGTTATGTAGGAGAGTAGGGTCTGCTATCCTATGGTCACCCCAATTTTTGCTTTTTGCTTCACTGGTTTTCGACTTACTGAGGCTGTGGGCCTGCTAATCAGACCCCCAGCCTGCTGTTCTCTCTCTAAATTTGTAATACATGTGCTATAGGTACATACCACCATTGGAAATGGACTCCTTGTCAGCCCCTGTACCATGCACTATAGGTGCCCAGGGCATAGGTGCCACCAAGGCCTACCAGGGGCTGAAGCATAGCTTTTGCCACCCCTGGCTGGTTCTTAAATTGACACAACTGGCTGATCACTCAGCTGGGGCAAGTGGGTGTAATCACCCCTTGCTTAGATATAGTATACCTATATCTAAACCTATATCTGGACACATATATAGCCTGTAAGCCACTCCTATGGAAGGCCTCATCAATCCTGGAGGCAGAGTGCGTGGTTTTATGTGAGATGGTGCTCTGGCATGAGCTGAGCCTGTCTGCAGCTGTCGGGAACAACTCCCTAAGCTGATCCGGGATAATGCCATACCATATACTCTTAAGCGCATTATAATCCTCGCGGTTATATAGCAACTTTGGTTTGGCTTTATCAAAACATGTCGTGTAAGGTGTCATACGAATTGGAATACTATCCCCTCGCCAGTTCTGGCGACGGGGATAGCATTCCACCCTTCTAGAGGGAGAAGACATGTTACTTTACTGAAACGCGGTTGATTTAAAATGAGCCTCAGATCCACAAAATGGATGCTCCTGCCACAGACACGGGTCTGACCTCCTGCTGCTGACCGAAACCCGGCAGAGGAGGCCTGGACAAAGAGTTTCCTGTCACAGGGCGGTGTCAAACCACCCCAGACAGGAGATAGTGGATTGGAGTAGGGAGGTTTCAATGAAACCAGACACTGCCTGGGGAGCACAAGGCTGCCCCTTGCAGGATCCGGCCAAACCGGTTCTGGGGCCTCCCAGCCCCTGTCCCAGCGCGGCCAGGATCAAAGGAGAGGGGTGTAACCACCCCCTTCCTGGGTCCCACCCATAGGAGGGGACCTAGCAGGATGTCCAACCCCCTAGATTCGAATAAGAGGGGGAGCAGTCCCAACGGACCTCAGATCATCCTGAAGAAACATAAGAAACGAAATCTGGACCCTTCGACTTTCTACACGACGTGAGAAGACTGAAGAATCTCCCTTGTGGTCAAGGAGTGACCACCCTGTGCAAACAGGCACCATCCAGCCCTCGACCCTTGCTTTGTTGCAGTTCCCGCCGGAACTCGAGCGACAGAGATCGACGAGATCAAGCTTGCCTGCCTTCTACCTGCCCGATCCACAGTCCCTGCAGAGCTGAGACCCGTGGAGGCGACCGGAAGCGTGGGGCACGCCATCTTGAAAAGGCCACGAGACGCTGACCGTGCGGCCCACGAGTGACCCTCGAAGCTGTACACCGGGGTTTGAGAAGCCCCAGCCCCGAGCTCCACTTGCACCAAAGCTCACCCCTCCACACTCGACGAGTGCTGCGTGGGGCCCTTCTGCTTGTGTGCGCTCGACGCGTTGGCCCGGTCACTTGCCAGCTGGCTTGTGGCCCCTGTGCCGACGAACTTTGAAATCCGACTTGCTTTTCTGGTTGCTCCAGATCTGCACCAGCTCCTGTAAAAAGGAGCACCCACTCTGACCCTCCTGGTTCGAGTGATAAGCAATCTCCCGGTTCCGCGTGGATTGCTTTTGCCAAGTGCTGTTTGCTACAATCTTCAAGCCGACGGTGCTGACGGCGAGAGCCTACGTGGGACAGATCGTGACCTGCTCCTGGACGTCGCAGATGCCCCAGAGCCCACGTGACAGCGGAGAGAAGCCTATCGACAACCGCCTGATTGCGCCCGACATTGCCTGGTTCCGTCCTGGTTCCACCCTGGTCACTGCTGAGTGACCCAGACTCTGTCCCCTCTGCTTTCAGGTACTTTTCTACTTCGATCCACCCTTGGATCGCACCGGACACTTCTGCTTCACAGCGCCTGCAGCTGCAACAGCTCCAAGCACCCAGAACCTGCGTGACAGAACCCGACGCCACTTCGACCCTGTGCACCCACGGCCTGTGGGTGAGGTAACTTTGCAACGCCGGTGTCTTTACACTGGTACACACCTCTAGGGTCTGTGTCTAAAGTTTTGTGTTCCTAGGTTCAGCGGAAGTATCTTTTTATTCACTTTAGTTGACTTTTACGCACCATTGACAGTGCATTGGTGCGCGCCGCACTTTCCGTGCTGCACCCGTCTCCTGTGGGCTACTCCCGACTTCTTCATTGCTTGTCCTGACTGCTCCCAGCGAATCTCTAGGCCCTAGGCCTAACCATTGTTCGATAAGTGTTACTTATACCACTTTTTTAATATATGGTCTGAGTGGCCACCCGCCCTCATCCATAAACGTGCAACTTTATATGTGTAACAGTGCTTTTGATTTAACGCTTGTGCCCCTTTCCTCATAAAGAGTACTGGGGAGTAATTTAGAAATAAATACATATATTTTTATAATATATACTTGTGTGGTGTCCTTTCATTTGATTACAGGATTGTATGTGGTAAAACAAGCTCGCTTAACACGACCTCTTAAGTTAAGCCTTTAAGGCTGCTTAGTCCATGCTACCACTAGGATAGCTTGTCTACAAGGTTGACTTACAACCTGACATCTTTGGGGTTTGTTTGGACTGATAACCAGTGGTTCCAGAATTGGAAACACTACCTATCAGGCCAACTTCTCACACTGTGGAAACATGGTCTTGAGCCAAGAATGGAGGAAGGCCGCCGTATCATTCTTCTCGATTCCCTCCCTCAGGCCCACGAAGCGCAGGTTGTTTCGGCGGGCTCTGTTCTCCGCATCGTCCACCCGCCATAGCAGCTGCCTGTGGGAGGCCTGTAGTTCCGCCATATCTTTCTTGAGTGAGGAAACAGATTCCTCCGTCTCCGTGATCCTGGTCTCCGTTGCGCCCACGCGGTCCGACAAGTTCCGAAAGTCCTGGCGCAGCAGCAGGACTTCTGATCCCACCTCTCCGATCTTCGTTTCAAGGGCAGCTCTGGAGTCCTGAATATCAGTCCTGGAGGCCTGGATCGCCTCCAGGAGCATGGCGGTGTCCGTATGTGTGTCCCGAGCCCCTGCGGCCACATCCTTGGGAGTCCGGGTGGTGGTGAAGGTCTCAATGGACCCCTGCCTGGTGGAGCGCGGTGGCGGGTCCCTTTTGCCCATATCGAACCCCGGGGGGGACCCCCAATGCCCGCAGTCCGGCCGCCGGGAGACCGGCTCAGTATTGCCCCCGAGGCTGACTTCTGCTACGGTGCCCCACTCACCGCTACTTCCAGCCGTCGCGGACCGGCGCTCCATGCACCTCCTCCCGAGCCAGGCCTTCACCGGGTCCCCGCGTGTCCCAGGGGGGATGGGATGGTAGAGGGATGGATTGTGTCCGTGTGCCACTAGGGGCCGGGATCCCCGTCTAGGGCTCCGTGTGCTCTCGGTGCCAAGTGTAGAGGGGGGGGGACAATCACCCCGCAGCCCCGTGCAGGCCCCGGCGGGACAACGTTGCGCCCAGGCGCGAGCGCCTCTCGCCAGACTCCCGTTCCAGGGAGAGCGGTCGCGGCCGGCAGCGGCCGGCAACTCCAGTCCCCGGCCCCACAGGCCCCGATCCGCCTCCGAGGTCCGCCAGGGGAGGGGGGGGTGGGGGGGGGACGGCTCCAGGCGCCGGTCGGGAGCAGCCGCACTCACGCGGGAGGGGGAGCGGTCCGCTCGTCTCCGCAGCAGCCCCGCAGTCGCGTCAGCTCCGGATCCCGGCTCCGGCTGTCTCCGCCATCTTGGGCGCCTAGGGTCCCGAGGGAAGGCTCTCGAGCAGGTCGGTCTCACAACGGCGGGAGGGCAAACCGGAGGGCTGTGCCTGCGCCTCTCACCTCCGCCCACTCCTCCGCCGAGTTTTGTGCCGTTTTGCGGGCTGAAAGGGATAGAATCGCCGGATTATTGGCAGCTGTGCCGGGAGCGTTGCCGAGGCACGTCTCACTCCGCCATGCAGATAGCCACGCCCCCTCCTATGGAGAGATTTGTCTGTGCCAAATAGTTCTTCCTCCATTTCCTTTCAGATACTTTGCAGTCATGTGCCACTGCTTTCCAATTTGCGTTGAACCATGGCTCTGAGGGATGTGCTCTCTTAGGTTTGTGTGTCATACCCAGGGCCACAGTGTCAGAGGATTTCAAGATCCATAAATCTATTACCTTTAAATGAAAGATGGGGACACTATTAAATAATTCAGGGCGTAAGCATTCCCAAATAGAGGCCCAGGCAATGGAGTTCAAGTTGATCCACGTTTTATATGTGCTGGTATGTTTCTGGGCTACATGGTTTGTGCTTTTGCCAATTTGAACATCAAAGGCCAAGCACGGAGATCTGTCCAAGTTAAAAGGGATGGCCTTTTTAAGTGAAATGCATAGCAGAGGACTTAAAATTACATCCCGAATAGGTCCTGCCTGGTGAGTGTGTCCTGTATGAAACATTTCTAAATTCATGGCCTCCGAGTTGAGAGTTGACTGGTAAAAAATTAAAAAAAAGGGGGGGGGGGGGAATAAATTCAGTGGCAGGCCCAGGAAACATGTATATATAATTATGCATTTGAATGCGGACTGGAGAGATAGATATATTGATAGCTAAAATTTATGTTCCTATTATAGAAAGAGTTTTAAACGTGGTAACCACAAAGATAGCTTTAAAGAGGCCTTCGGAGATGGCATTTGAGATTTTCAGCGTAGTCTCCTTGAAGATAGGTTTCTGTGATATACAGGCAGTCGAGATCTGACTCTTTATTTATATTTATTTCCAAATGATGTTTGGTAAGAGAACGCGCATCAACAGAGGTTCAATGGATTTCTCAGGGTGATGTATAAGACAGGGAGGATTTGTGTGTCTCGAACTATTCCACTTCGACTCGGTGTTCAGAAAGGATATAGTGCAAAGGTCTCTGAAAGATCTGGGTTGGGTACACAACAGGGAGGTACAAATCGGATGGAGAGTTGGAAATCCCTAATTGCCTGACAAGAAGAACCAGCAGAACCCCCTGAAACTGATCCTAATACAGGCATTGATAGGCAAAGATGGCATGGTCTTTTGAGTGTCCGCTGCGTGAACACGCTTCGGCCATAATCTAGACTGCCAATGAGAATATGCTGGACTGCTCACCCAAAATTGTGTTTTTTTGTCTAACAGATCCTAAAAAGATTCAGCAAATAGATCCAATTGGTCTTGACCCAGTGCAAGCGGGCACTGAGATCTCAGTACAGGAAAGAAACAGAAGTGCTGCTATGAGAAAAATAAAAGATATTGAAAATAAAAAAGGGGAAATCGTAAGCACAAGTGATTACAAATAAAGTGTGATGCAGTAAAAGCAAGCAGCAGTTTATCCAAACTCTGGTGGATGTGTATGTGATCAGAGAAATGCTATTAAAGGGCAAGATAGCCAATGGTTGGTGTGGATTGATACACAGACGCATAGAAGCAGAGTGTAAATTATAATCATACAGACCAATTGCAGAAGAAGGCCGACCCAAAGCCCCACTACATAAGTGTGCATGTATGTATAAATATGCACGTATTTTGTAAATTATTTTTTATTGCATGATCCTGGCAGACAACTAAGCCTGTCAGACCTTCATAAAAGAATTAAGTAATAATTTTTAGAGTGCACACCTTCTACCTTTAAGGCTTTTCAGAGGGGCTAGTCAATACCAAAACCCTTGCCTATAATGGTTAGCTGTGAGAATTCAAGTAACAAAATACATATTGCAGCCTTTAAAACGGTGAAATAAAACTCTTCCTTTAAAGGATTATTAGCTTAAACATCTGCATTTAACAATAAATAAGTCAGGGCTTCTGCCTTCAAAGTAACTTTTCATAATAAAAGGATCAGAATTATGGAAACTGAAATAACGTTTCATAATGAACCAATCAGACTGACAGCCTTTACTGCTGGATTGTCAGCAAAGTATTACCAGCAATCTGGAGGTATCAACAGAAACATTAACAAAGTGAGTTGTCTTATATAAAATACAAATCCATGATCCACCATACATGCTATTCAGCACATTCACTTTAACCCACTGAGCTATATTAAGAGGATTCAAATAGAGCTCTCTCCAGCAAATATATTAAACGCCTGAGCTGTCTTCGTAGTATTAAGTACAAGAAAAGTCACCAATATCTTAGGGTGCAGAGTTTGTAAAACAAAAAATGCATAGGATGACTAGTACTATTCACGCTCTTCGAATGGAGCAGCCCTCATGAATCGACATATGCTAGGAGCACCCCATCTTTCACCATAACAAGTACTGTGCTTCCTCGCCCTCCTCTGCTCCGTGTTGCTTCTACTCGGCTTACCCAGTTTCCTTCAATCTGGCTACTACCAACCTTGCCCACGTTGACAATCTCCTACTCCTGTTGCTCACGGCCCCTCTGCGGTCTCGTTTACCCCCTCACCTCACTCTCCTCCTCAGTTACACCTGTTGTTCTACTCTCTTGCCTTTGCTCTCCTCCCATCAAAGGAGGGCATTACCTTACTGCGGTTAAACGCACAGGTCTCACCTCAGGTCTCGGGGTCTTGTGGTCTCTTCCTCTAGGTTCCCCGAGGTTCTGCCCCGACTCCATGCTTCTCGCTGCTTTCCGAATCGGACCACCACTGCTCCTCCCCTAATAGCTGTCATGGACTCTTCCGGACAACATGAGAGAATTTGGAGTTAATCACATTTGTTGAAGAAACGATTTGACCAATCAGCAATCGCTATTATTACCACGTGACATTGGCTCTTCTGATTGGCTCCAGAACACTTTTCTTCCGGTCTCTTGATTTTCGCCATGTTTTGGGTGTTTTGTTAACGTTACGTATCTCTCATAAATGGTGTGTGCTGTCAAGTTTCATCAGGACTGGTTTCCGCTGCGTCTCTTGCTGCTACAATTCCTAGTTTGGCTTTAATGAATGTAGAAACAAGATGCGGTTACTTAAAAAGATTATCGCCTACAAGTACGCCTTACATTTCCATGTTTCTGTAGAAAACCTTGCTTACAAATACTATGATGCAGAGCCCTAAAGTGTCATTGGTCCGTCTGTGAGTAGATCAAGGTTTCTTTTTAATTTCTTTATATACTGGAAAATATGGTCCAGGTTTGCTAATGGCAAACGACTGCAAATCCCAGAATGCAGAGCAAAATTTGAGCTGAAAGAGCTACTCACGCATGCCCCTGGGAAACTTGAGAGCTCTGCACAGTGACCAAGGACGCGGAGCAGCGAGTCAGTAGCAGCACTGAGATAAATGCTTGATAGCTGGGTAACCTGGACTAAGAATCGAAGACAGGATAGGAATATATTTTAATTACTGCTCTGTAGTGTTTCAAGAGAGCAAGGACGCTTTAAGAAAATTTCTTGCTAGCTGTAGAACTAGAGAGAATCAAGCCTCTGCTTCAGAGATTCTAGATTACTTGGAAAATAATATAAAGGAAAAATGTAATCTACCAGGCTTAGAGCATCTATCAGATGACATTACCGAGTCAGAGGTAAGACAAGCTATCTTATCTGTACCTATGGGAAAAGCTTCGGGGGAAGATTCTATTCCGGCGGAACTTTATAAAAGCTGTATCGAAGAAATAATTCAATTCTTTCTATTAGTAATTCAATCTATTGGGGTATCCGGGGTTGCTCCAAATTCTTGGAATATTGCGAAAATTATTTTCTTTAAAAAGACTAGCCGGCAGATGAATGTGGTTCGTACAGACCCATATCTTTGATTAATACAGATGCTAAGATTTTTGCAAAACTTGGCCCCGATTATTCCGGAAATCGTAAACGTGCAACACGGATTTGTATTAGGCAGGGATACTACGACTCACATTAACACAGCTATTACAGTTTTTGATATGGCTGAGACGGAATCCACCCCACTCGGTATGATTTTATTAGATGCCGAAAAGGCTTTTGACCGAGTGGGGTGGGATTATCTCCGGTCTGTGTTGTCCTTTATTGGTTTCAGGGGTAAAATCTTTATTTGGTTCCGGGCCCTATACGAGCAACCCACGGCTAAGATCAGCTATGCCGGCTTGTCATCTTCTGCCTTTACGATTTCTCGGGGCACCCGGCAGAGGTGCCCATTGTCACCCCTGCTCTTTGCTCTGTCAATGGAGCCATTTCTCTCTGCACTTCAGGCTCAACCCAGGATAATTCCATTCCAATCCGGGCTTCAATGGTTGAAAATTACCGCTTACGCGGACGATATCGCAATATATTCCACCCATATCGCAACAGCATTAGAGGGCATAACGGTCGAGGCTAATAGATTTGGAAATGTCTCTGGCTATAAGCTAAATGTGAATAAAACCCAAATAGTGGTTAATTACAAACCTTCGGGAGATGTCCCTGGGATGTGTAGTGCTGCCAATTACTTAGGAGTTAAAATTTCAGCTAAAATCAGGGATATACGTACTACTATGTTGGCCTCGCAGGTCTTCATCCTCAGCAGCACTTAAAGCACTCGAATCCTGTTCAAGATCCTTATAATTACCTTCAGGGCATTCCACCAGCAAGGTCCAAAATACCTGTGCAATGGTTTCAAAAGATATCACCCGACACGCTGTCTGAGGTCTGCCAGTCAGAATCTACTTACAATTCCTCGATTCAAGCTGGTAACTAAAGGTGGTAAATCACTTTTTGTACTAGGTTCTAAGGCCTGGTATAAGCTCCCGCCCTTTCTACGATCATTGTCCAAAGAAATCCACTTCAGGAAAGCATTAAAAACCTGTGTCTTTTCTTTATCCGATGCAGCTTGTTGGGCGTTGGTGTAATATGTAGTGCAGTATGTAAGTAATCTCTTTTCCCTCCAACCCCTTCATCTAGGTTGGGTGAGCGCCAAGATACTCCTTGGAGTGAAAGAAGTGCTATAGAAGTGTTCTTTACATTACAGTACATATAATCCCTATAAATTATGACGTGCTTATTAAAACTTTTATCAATCAACAAAAGAGTGTCACTGTAAATATCCAATATTCTAAACAGAAGAAAAAGTTATTCCAAGTGTGATAAAGCATCAGAAAGGACTGTAAATACAGTAGGAAAAATTATATAGAGTGCACGTGATCAGAGAGCTAACTAAAAAGAACCCTCAGGCCCCAGCTCAAAGCTGGGGCCTTGTTTGAGTTGTGCTTATTAAAACTACTGAGGCGCTTTTAAAAAAATGGCACAAACTTCCCCTGAACATTATTAGCAGAATTAATTTGATTAAAAGGAAAATCTTGCAGAAATTTCTTTACTTATTTCGTTCTATTCCTTTGGCACTTTTTTATCTGGGGATATCGGAAAGTGTGCAGATCCTTGGCAAAATTGAAAGGATCCATAGAACAGGTGGACTTAATTTCCCAGATTTTTAACTGTATTTTTGGGCTACCTTTATTGGCCGCCTTCGTTCCCTGCTCAATCCTGATTTGCAATTTTTTTAACATACCATTATGCTGAAATTAGATGCTAGAATGTTTTTGTTCAGATTGAACAACCCAAATTACTACAAAAGAGTCAAATTTAAGACCGCAAGAGACATAGCCAAGATTTGGATTAATATTTTATTTTTTTGCAAAACCTCTTTTTTCATGTTAAATCACAACTCTGGGGAAACCCAGGACTTCCTGGGATATTTAATGACGGCTGGACTAATGTTTGGTCTACTCACGGTATTATAACACTGGGCGATCTTTATGGTGTTGATGGCTTTTTAGACTTTGGGGCACTTAAGAATTTATATCACTTAACCGAGGCCATGAGGTTTAAATACATTAAAATATATGATTTTATGATACGTCGGATGAAAGTTATGAAGATCTCAGATTCTGATATATGGGAGTGCTTCTACTCGTCTAACACAAAATCATTAATAAGTACAGGATATAGCTGTTTGATTTCTTATATAAAGCAAGATTGCTCTAAATTAGCTGAGAAGTGGAGCTCCAAATTGGGACTGACTATACATTCTGAACAGATTAGTCATTCTCTCTCAAAAATTAATTATGTGGTTCAATCGGCAAGCCTCAGAATGCAACAATTTAAAACTTCTTGTTTGTTATATCCCACTCCGAAGTGATTCTCAAATGGTCTTCAAATGCTTTATATCATGACCGTACTAAATGTCCTAAATGTGATACCGTGGGTGCCAACATAGTACATATGCTATTTTCCTGCCCGTCTTTAAGTGAGTTTTGGTCTGCCTTGGATAAGGTGCTGAAAATGAAATTAGCTAAACCTTCGCTACTTTCTGCTTTAACTGTACTTTTAGATGTACATGACACTACTTTGCCTCAGCAGGTTTTAATTTCTATTTTACTATCCTGCGCCAAACTTACTGTAGCTCGAGCCTGGATCTCCCCACAACCGCCACATATTACACAGTGGTGGTCCTTGGTTAACGAAATTCATGGCATGGAGGCGGGCCTGGCCCAAATTAGAGGTATTAGGTTTTTACTTAAATATGAAAAAGTATGGGGGGACTTTATTTAAATTTGGATTTTTAAAATGGTATGGTTTGTCTGTATATATTCTTTTAGTTGAGACTATGGTCTGCCATTCTGTATGTATTTCTATAAATTATGTTATGATTGATTTATCTGTGATATTTTTGTCATGTCTTCTCTTTGTGCTGATAATGAAAAATAATTAAATAAAAAATTAACTAGAGAGCATCCACTGGTGAACATCCGCAGATAATAATAGCGTCAATAAAGGGCATCAACTGATGGGGCACGTGTTCGACCTCATTGTCACAGGTTTAAATCACGGAGGGTCCACTCAGCCTTTTATCCTTCTGAGGTTTATAAAATGATAAAATGTATGTAATTGACTTGGCCAACGATAAATGTCTGTTATTTAGCCCCAAGATAAACTTTGGTGAATGTGTGCTGTAATGTGTGTATATCGCCAGGAACTATTGATGGAGCAAGGATTCGCACGTAAAGCGATTTGCTCGCACTCATGAACCTCGCCTAACGTATAATCATATTAACCCCACTGTCCGTCTTTTATTTAGCATTTTTCCCAACACGCGGGCGTCCCTGAGAAGCTTGCCTGTGTGTCTTTTCATCCTCACAATGCTTGCACTAAGGAAATGGCTGCTTTGCAGAAATCCAGTCTGCGCATGCGTCGGTCATACCCATGTGATGTGACGCACTCGCATTTTGGAGGGATTGTATTGCTCATGCGCACTGATGCTAAAATGGCCGCTTGTCTCTCACCATGCTCTCTGCTTGCTACCGCTGCTTTCGCCTATCTGTCTTTTCGCACTAAACTTTAATACTATTGATGTTATAAAATAAGGGGTGTGTTAAAATCTATCACGGTATACAGTGTGATCATCTTTATGTATGATTCTAATTTGTTCTCGCTTACTTTTCATGTACCGCGTCTCTGGGGGCTGGGGCACTCATGAGCTACGCCATGATGAAGCTCCTCTGAAACCTGTCATGTGACCTGGGAGAGACCTCACTGCGCAGAAGCTAAAACAAGCCAGCTGGCTCCTGAAGCCCAATGCGCCTGGGAAACCTCTCCAGGAGACTGAATCTTACCTTGAGCGAAGCAACACTGTTGCTATATGCTATGTACTGTATTGTCTTGCTGTATTCCTATGCCTGGGAACGTGAACCCAAGGGGCGGGTAGGCAAAAATTACTAGTAATGATGGGAACACTGAATTCTAGGAGGCGACAATGACCAAGTCACCTCTCCTGACCAATCATAATGTGGGAAACTGTCACTTGCAACATTGGTGGGTGGTCTAAGGGTCCCCAAACAGTATAATTGCCCTAGTGTAGCATAGAGAAATTGTCCGACTTGTCCGAGTAGCAGACCTGTCACTGACCCTACGAACTCTATAGGTGCTCAATCTAGAGTGCTGCGGAGCACTCTGTCCATACTTTCCACAAACTCCTAGGGGTGGAAATAGTCTTAAGTGCTGGCGAAGCACTTTGCTGGGGAAATTCGAAAACCCAATCGGGGTTACTGGCGGATTACTTGCAGAGAGGGGTAACGCAGGCGTTGCATCCGAAGCTGTGGGTGTTGGTCGTACCTTGGTGAGCCCAGTCCTGACCCAAAACCTGAGGGGTATCCTGTCCTGACTGTCCGTGAGCTGTACCTGCTCGCATTCTGGTATTCCTTTCTTGAGGGTCCTTGTCCCCGTCCTTCCAAACTGACCGATGGCCAGGGTTAGTCCTCATTCCTAATTAGGTAAATATTACTCTGTGGGTTTGCGTCTTTCTCTCACTTTCTCTTCTTTTCTTAATAAAGCGCTCTTGGCTGTGATATTGCCCTATTGCCTGTGTAGCAACGTATATGCCATTGTTTATTAGAACTGTTCCACTTTTCCCCTACCCGTAGGACGTTACTGAATTGTCGCATTATAGTAGTATGTTCCATTTTTCCCTTTTCCCTTAGTATGATTGCAGTGAAACTCAGTAAGAATAGAATAACTATTCTAGTTAAGTACTTGTTTTAGGTCTGGATTCCGGTCCCTTGCCCTAGTTTAAAGTTGCGGTGAAAACTTATTACCTTGCAGTGTTCTCACTCACTCTAATGATCCTTGCCCTAATCTATAGTTATATTGTGGTTTTGGTTCTACTGATAGATGCGTTACTGTGTATTTGGCTTGTTATTTTGGCATATTCATTCTGAAATCTTTTGATAAACTTTAAAAACTCATTAGGTGTCTGTGGTCATTTTACAGTATATAGAGTGGACAAATGTATTTTTGGTTTATAAAGTATATTCTTTCCTAGGAAACCTGTCACCTACCCACTGCTAGCTCCTGATCCGTCAGGAGTAATGTGCCTGTGGTAAGTCAGGTACATGAATAGTAAGTGGTGTAAGAGTCACCCCCCCGAATTACTCATAGTGGCGTGCAAGAAATCACCCGGTTCACGCAAACTCAGTCCTGGTACTCGCGTCAGGGCCCAGTGCGCGGGGAAAATTGGTAAACTTGTGACCCGGGTGACCTGCGCGCTCTATCACTATCACCCAACAGGCACGAGGTAGTGTGTATAAACTGATTAATTTATTAATGAGCAAGTGGAGAGCGCCGAGCGTCCGGCGTCCTCCGATATCTTTCGCTTTTCTACGCGCATGCGCAGACGCTCTCAAAATGGCGTCCTCGCGCGCTACGTTGTGACGTAGCACGCGAGAACTAGAGCGCGACTCTACATATCTCCCTCTTTTTAATAACAACAGAAACAATTGTCCTTAAGGTCCAACAGGATGCTTAGCTTCCGCCCCCAGTTCAAAGTCTCGGAAGCGGTTGGGCCTTACTACCACTCTGCCTGCTCATGTGCGTCATACCGGAGTGGAGAGGGCTTCTCCGGTGCAGTTCTCTGCAGGGCTCACCATCTTGTCTCTCAGGGTACCCGGCTCTTCTCTCCTCAGGGTCACACTCTCCCCTCCATGTTGTTCTTCCATCTCAGGGAAAACCAAAGGAAATGATGGACGGAGCGTTGACAATATAAGCACTCACCCCCAGTCAACTGATCTGGGTTTAATCCATCACCGTTCTTTAGCCCACTCTGCCACCCCAGTCCAGACATGGCCATATGCAAATCAGTCTGACCCTGTGCCTCATGGGAACAGTCTAGCCCGAACTGCCAAGCCATGCCTTCCCTGGACTGTAAACAAGCTACCGAGGACCGGTTTCTGGCATTTCAGCCTTCTTCAGCCCGGCTTGCTTGAATCTAGTGGCAAAGTGAGCAAGGGACTCACGTCTGAGCATACCCTGCCTACTTATGGCGAACAAAGAAAAACCAAAGGAAATGATGGACGGAGCGTTGACAACAAAAGCACTAGTGAGGTAGTGTGGCTCACTGGTTAGAGGCGGCAGACCCGAGAGCAGAGGACGGCCCGGGACCAGGGTTCGATTCCCGGCACGGCAGGTTTCTGGACCAGGGTCAGCGGACTCGATAATTCTCTCGCCTCGGTGCCCACTCTGATCAGCGATCACACTCGGCAACTCTGGGCATTAGCTTGCCTCATCTTCACTAACGGCCCCACCAAACCGCCGGGGATGCCTGGTCTCACCCTGGAGATACCCATTAAGGGACCATCTCTCAGGGAAGCCAGGAAGGGTTTCGCAGCGGTCGAAGCGCAGAGATACTCCCCCAGGAGTGATTCTAGCGCTATATAAACACGCAAATTATAAACACGCAAAATTACAAATTACCCCCAGTCAACTGATCTGGGTTTAATCCATCACCGTTCTTTAACCCACTCTGCCACCCCAGTTCAGACATGGCCATATGCAAATCAGTCTGACCCTGTGCCTCATGGGAACAGTCCAGCCTGAACTGCCAAGCCATGCCTTCCCTGGACCGGAAACAAGCTACCGAGGACCGGTTTCTGGCATTTCAACCGTCTTCAGCCCGGCTGGCTTGAATCCAATGGCAAAATGAGCAAGGGACTCACGTCTGAGCATACCCTGCCTACTTATGGCGAACAAGGAAAACCAAAGGAAATGATGGACGGAGCGTTGACAATACAAGCACTCCCCCCCCCCCAGTCAACTGATCTGGGTTTAATCCATCACCGTTCTTTAGCCCACTCTGCCACCCCAGTTCAGACATGGCCATATGCAAATCAGTCTGACCCTGTACCTCATGGGAACAGTCCAGACCGAACTGCCAAGCCATGCCTTCCCTGGACCGGAAACGAGCTACCGAGGACCGGTTTCTGGCATTTCAGCCGTCTTCAGCCTGGCTTGCTTGAATCCAGTGGCAAAGTGAGCAAGGGACTCACTTCTGAGCATACACTTGCTAGTGATTGTCTTTTCCCTCCAGGCTACGTTGTCCTTGTTGAAGGGTTGTCTTTCTCTCAGGATTTGGAAAGGGCTATACCCTGTGCTGGTGGGGTGATACGGTAGGCCCACATCATACTTTGGACTTCTTTCTCCCAATCTTTACCCATCGTGATGGCTGCTTGCATGGACCCCATTATGACTCTATTGAACCAATCCACCTCTCCATTACTCGCCGGATGGTATACGGAGGTGTGTTTGATTTTGATTCCGTTCCTCTCCGCGTACTTGTACCACTTCTCCAAGGTGAATTGCGGTCCATTGTCGCTCAGAATGGTTCTTGGGATACCTTCCCTGAGGAAGACAGAAGTTAGGAACCTAAGCACTGTCTCAGCGTCCATCTCTTCCTGTATGGGCACCTCCAGCCATTTCGAGTACTTGTCGACGAGGACGCACAGATATTTAGGCGTTCCTTGGGTGTCAAGCACGGGCCCCAGAATGTCTACAGACACTTCTTCCCAGGGGTTACTCGGTTGGGCAAACTTCCCCAAGGCCGGTCTTAAGGGTTTCAGAGTTTTGTCCGCTCTTTAGCATTGATCACATTCCCTCACGTGTCTTTCCACTTGGATGTCCAGTCCTGGCCACCAGTACATTTGCTTCGCCCTCATCTTGTTTTTCACGATTCCTAGATGTCCTTTGTGCAATAGCGCTAACAGATGAGGGACCAGCGTTGTCGGGGGGACTACTTTATCACCTCTGTACAGGAATATTCCATTGTCACCCACTGACAGCTCCTCTCTGACTTTATAGAATTTCCGAAGCGCTTCTCGCAAACGTTTCTTCTCTGGCCATCCGTGCATTATGCACTCCTTGACCTTGCAGATGTTCTTGTCTTCTTAATACGCTTGGGTCCACTCCTGATTACTTATCACCCTTTCTGGGTCTTCCATCACTGCTACCATCTCCTCATTTTCTGTAGATGGGTTGGGCGCTCCTTTCATAGCTGAAGCTCTACTGAGGTGGTCTGCCACTTTGTTTCGTGTCCCCGGTATGTATTCCACATCATACCTGTACTCTAGCAATTTCAATGTCATCTTGGCAATGCGTGGCGTAGCACTCGCATGCCCACTCGAGGTGAGGACTTTGACCAATGGCTTGTGGTCTGTCTTGAGTTGGAATCTCATGCCCCATAGGAATTGGCGGAAATTCCTCATGGCCCATACCACCGCCAGCATCTCCTTCTCGATCACACTAAATTTCTGTTCTGTGGGCGATAGGGATCTCGAGGCAAAACTGATGGTCTCCATCGTTGCATCTTTCCTCTCCTGCATGAGGACCGCTCCGAGTCCTTTCTCCCTGGCATCCGTCGTTAATATCGACTGTCCAAGGGGGTCGTATCTTTGTAGTGGTACGGCTTGACTAATGTCATTCTTTAAGGCTTCAAATTCCTTTTGTGCCTCTTCTGTCCACTTGAACACCGTTTTGTCCCTTATCAGCTGCCTCAGGTGGTGCGTCTTGGTGGCAAAGTGTTGCACAAATTTACTATAATATTCGGCAATCCCTAGGAAGGATCTCACCTCTTCTTTGTTGGTTGGGGGCATAGCATCGCAGATTGCTTTCACATTTGCTCGTTTAGGCGTGATCTCGTGTCCTCCTATCTCATGTCCTAAGTAGGTGACCGACATCATTCCTAGTCGACACTTCTCCAATTCTGCTGTCAGGCCATTATTCTCTAGCACTCGTAGCACCTTGTCTAGCTTCTTATCATGATCCTTCCGGTCTGTCCCTATCACCAGTATATCGTCCTGGAAGTACTGGATAAACTCGATGTCCTTGAAGAGACGGTGCATTAGTTTCTGGAACACCGCAGCTGCCGAAGCAAGGCCAAAGGGCATTCTGTGGAATTGATAGCATCCGAAGGGTGTTATGAAGGATGTCAATTTCCGGCTTGTTGTATGTAGATCTATCTGGTGATAGGCGGAAGTGAGGTCAATGGTGGAGAACCACTTTACCCTTCTATGCAAGGCAATGGGAATTTTTCCACGATTAGGCACTTGTTCAGTTCTCGAAAGTCTACACAGAGACTGACCATCCCATTAGGTTTCATCGCTACCACCAAGGGTGCCAGCCACTCTGAGCTGTCAATTGGCTTGATTATTAAATTTTCTTCTAATCTGCGCAGTTCCTGCTGTACTGCTTTCCTTACGGCTAGGGGCACATTCCTGACCTTGTGGGATACAGGCTTGGAGTTCTCTTCGAGTACGATCTTATATGTGAACTTCTCCAGCTTGCCGACCTTCCCACCAAACACTTTCGGGAAGTCGCTCTTCATCTTCTCCAGGTCCGGCCAGCTCTCTTTCGGTTGTCATCAGCACTTGCGTGTCCCCCCCCTGGGTCCAATTTTATCCCCAGGTCACCTTGGTCCATCTATCCTAAGACTGATGGGCCCTTCTCAGCTACATACAATTTGCACTCCGCACTCCTTCCTCTGAATTCGAAGTTTAGAGTCCTGTATCCGACCATAGGAATGGGTTCGCCTGTGTACGACACCGGTCGTATATCAGGTAGTTCTAATCATGGTCCCAAGCTGGGCCTGAATTCTTCATTCCACACTGCTCTTTGGACGATGGTGTACGGGGATCCCGAGTCTACTACGATCCTGATTTTCACTCCTCCTATCACCATGTCACATTGTGGTTTGCGAGAATGCTTACAGTCAATGCCCATCACTTGTTCTTCCACGCATAGTACATCGTCTTCCTCGTCCAGTTCTTCTTCTTCCTCCTGTTGAACCTGCGTCACGTACTTCACTATTCATTTTTCAGCGACATACCTTTTCGTAGTGACCTACTATGCCACAGACAATATTTGTCCTGGGCTGCATGGGCCTGGCTTCCGTACCTGTAGCACGTGGTCTTGTTTTCTTTGTTCTGCTTCCATGGTTGTCCTGGTTTCCCCATCCACTTGTTTGGCCCTTTTCCTTCCCTCGACATGGCTTTACTCCTTCCCGGTGGCTCTGCGTCATCCACCTTCTTCACCATGGTCCTCTGGATAGTCTCCCTTTTAGCCGCGTCGGCACACCGTTTCGACAACTCTGCCTTTTTTACCATGGCTATTACTTCCTTAAGCAATGCTTCTCCGTTTACCCACAATTTGTCTTGTACTGTCTTGTTGGTGGTGTGCATGACTATTTGATCTTTTATGAATTTGTTGTGCAGGGCCCCATACTTGCATGTTACCACCAACTTCCTCAATGCTGCGACGTAATCTTCTATGGATTTGCCGGCTTCTTGTTTCCTCTGCTGGAAATTGTAACGGTCGATAGAAACGCACACCGCGGACGGTAGTGGTTGTCGAGATCTTCTATAGCGTGCTTAAATACATCGTTGTCTGCATTTGGTCTGGGTGTGGGCACCAGGTTCTGAAAGACCCTTATACCTTCCGGGCCTAGGTTGTGCAGGAGTATCCTTCTCTTCCACGCACTGGGGAAGGCCTCCCCATTTTCGTCTTCTAGGGCTTCAATATAGTTCTTGAAGTACTCTCTCCAGTCCTCCCACTTCATTTGAGGTTCTCCAGGCTTCGGCAAAAACAGGATCGGCGTCGTGAGTGAAGACTCCTGTGCGCTCATTGTGGCGCGTCTTTCTGGTTCCGACCCTGGACCTCTCGGGCTGCCTGGCGAGTTTGCGCTCTCGCCTTGCACTTGGTTCGGTCGGGGCTCTCTTGCTCCCCCTTCTCTGCGTTCTGCTAGCTCCGCCAGGGCCTCTGTGGGTTGTTGCTATTTTCTCTCCGTGCCTTCTTACTGCTTTATGCCACTGCTTCTGGTACCTTGACATGTGGTTGGTGTTTTCCCCCTTTCTGCGCGCTTCTGCCACGCTCCACCGCTGTTCTGGATTGCTGTGGTGGTTGTCCACCTTCCTGCAGCTCCTCGTGGTGGGCCTCTGACTGGAGCTATGCCTTCCTGTACTGTTGCTGGGTTCTGCTGGTCTCCCTTGCCACTCGTTTTATGTGTGCAGGCCTCCCAGCCCTCGTCGCCACTGTAATGTTGTGTATATCGGCAGGAACAATCACCCAACAGGCACGAGGTAGTGTGTATAAACTGATTAATTTATTAATAAGCAAGCCGGAGAGCGCCGAGCGTCCGGCGTCCTCCAATATCTTTCGCTTTTCTGCACGCATGCGCAGACGCTCTCAAAATGGCGTTCTCGCGCGCTACGTCATGACGTAGCACGCGAGAACTAGAGCGCGACTCTACATCCGCTTTATACAAATGTTATGAGCAACAGTCAAGGACACCAACCGAGAAAATTCAATAGGCAACAGAAGAAGGTGGCTATGACACATCACCTCTCATCCTGAGAATTGTAAGTTCTACCTATATGAGAGATGCAAAACTGCTAGTCTCTTGTAGCCTTTGGCTCAAAAGCCAATAATATTTGATATTATTACATATGATATGGACCTACTGGCAGTGATATATATAGGTTAAACATTAATTAGGCTGATTAGGTAACAAAGCAAGTGCTGGAAAAAATTATAACTAAACCAGCCCTCACTGGACCTGGCCCGAGTGTAGCGAGCAAGCCTGTCCCTCATTAATGGGTTTGCGGTGGTGGAGCAGCGCATTTTAAGCTCCATCTTTACACCTTTGCACGCAAAAGAAACTACCCTGAATAGATATCTGATTCTGTATGTGAAATCAGGCACACTACGCTTACTTAAGTGGGGTGCGAGGCATCTCAAAAAAGTAAAGGACTGTCCTCACACATCACCAAGGTCATGCTTCATCATTGGCAGTCCTTTCTCTCTAGAAACCGCGTTTCGTAGAGAGCGGGCCTCCACCTGAAGACAAGGAGGCACTTCTAAGAGCTAACTGGGGGGTCCGTAAAAAAGTGAGAGGTTTAAAATTAATGCAAACGTCAAATATAATTTATTTGTTAGATGTTTGCTTAATATAAAAGTAAAGCGTGGGGACATGGGGGTTTAATACCCCATCCCCATCCGTGTTGTCAAAATATTTCTGCTGTGTAGGCCCGGGGGTCCATGGCATTCATCAGGATGAGAAATAAGGGCTCTTATCTTATCTCTTATCTTATCGATGATGTTCTGATAATCTGGCATGGGAATGAACAACAATCGATTGAATTTGCGGAATGGGTTAACACCAAGGATGAACATCTTAAGTTCACATACACTATTAACAAACGCGAAGCAGTGTTCTTGGACCTCGTCATAACCCTGGATGATGATGGAATTCTGACAAAAATAGTCTCCTTATGTATGAAAGTTTCCTCCCACATCACTTAGACCATACCTTCCTGTAGGTCAGTTCCTCAGTTTCAGGAGATATTGTTCCTCATTGGACACTTAAGACACCCAAGCACAAACCTTGGAAAATAAACATATCCAATGCCAATACCCTAAGAGACTGGTTACGAGAGCAAGGAAGGGAGCAAGGAACAACAATTGAGAGGCCCTCCTGGAAAGTCATGAGAAACAAGAGAATGAGAGAATAGTATGTGTCACCACCTACACTCCCATTTCCAACAAAGTTCAAACCATTGTAGAAAAAAAAACTGGCACATCCTGAATGGAGCAGGAAAAACAATGGCCCTCACCATTGTTCATGTTCAAAAGGAACACGAACATCCCCGATGGGCTAGTCCACACAAAAACACTGTCACCTCCCATCTAAAACCAGTTAACTTCAAGGGAACACCAGCAACCAGTGGGTCACTACCCATGCAGCAAATGTGTGGCTTGTCAAAACACGCACCACACCATGTAAGTTGACATAAATACAGGGAGACCATGGATTCTAAAGAACTTCACAAATTGCAACAGTGAAAACGTCATCTACCTCATCACATGCCCCTGCAACCTCTTCTACGTTGGTATGATGACACAAAAAATCAAAATGAGAAACGACGAGCATTGGAGTACGATCAGAAGTAAAAAGAAAAATACTAAACTAAAATGCCATTACCTTGAAAAAGGCCACAAGGATGAGGATTTGGAATGGGTGGTTTTGGAGAAAATGAACCCAAATGTCCCCAATATACCGATAAAACTCCACACTCAAGAACAACGTTGGGTTTACCGCCTCAAATCATAGGAAACGTGTCTCAATGATGATATACCTTGGCTACAAATTGGATAAATACAGCTACCAACAATCTATACTGTACATTCATATATCCATACAATGATACCCTGCCTACAAATTGTATATATATATACCGCTATCAACAATATTTGCAGTATTGTTGTAAACCCTGGCAGCCATTTTTACTCATGTCTAGTGGTATACATGACGTCCCAACCCACTAATTTGGCAAGCCACTAATGTCTCTCAGCATGGCCTTGCCCGCTGCATATTCTTGTGACCTTTAATTAAACGTAATAACATTAGCTTCAATTCACCTGCATCTATAACGATGATCTGATTCATTAGTGCGAATCCCCCCGTAGCCTTTCAATGAGATGAATGCAATTTTGTTTGAAGAACATAGCACCCGTTTTTCTTCACCTTTGCCATGTCAGCAAAAACACTGGAAATCCTAAATTCAGGTAGCGCTGCTACTCGCGTGCGCGTACCAGAACCAGGCCCTCGGTCTCCCATCCGACACTCTCAACACGGGACACACGAGCGCTGGATGTTTGTAGCAATGACGTGCATGCAGGATGGGAGCCCTCACCTTGGAGGCTTCCGTCGGACGCGGCTGCACAGTGAAGCTTCCTGAAACAGCTGATTGAAATACACGCGGTGTCCAGGCAATCACGCAGATACCGGATGTCAAACGGCCTAATTAAGCACGGCTCATCGCCAATTCAACCTAATTGACCCTCGTTTACTTCAATTGAGCACCTATATAAACCACACGTCCCTGCTCACTTTGCTAACAGCGGGGAAGGGGTTTTTTAGGAGATCCACAAGGGACGCACCTTGAGGCAGTAATGGTGAGGTTGTTATGTATGCTTGAGATACCAAGGTTTTTCGATCACAGAACCCGGTGTTACATGAATGAACGTGTGTACAATATATTTTTGTGCAATTTGTGTGTGCAATAATGTTTCTCAACAAATTTCTCCCCCCTAATCTGTTTTCAGAGTGTGACTACAGTATATGATTATTTGTAAATATATGTGCGCCACATTTGCAGTGACACCTTTCACATCCACATCCGCAAATTTGTTGATATGCATGATGCCATTCTTATTCTATCTAAAATGCTTTAATAGCCATTTTAACCTTTATTTTACAGGTTTCACGGAAATTCCAAATTTCAAGTAGAGATTGACAAAGGTCATCCCACATGGTGGTCACATCTTAATCTTAAGTGCTTAGATAGGAGCCCTTATATCTCGTCCTGATGAATGCCATGGACTTCCTGGGCCTACACAGCAGAAATATTTTGACAACACATCCATCTTCCCGGCAGATTTTGTATAGAGCGCCCTGTTGTAGTCCCCGCCAGGCAACAGCCACTTGTCCATTTCGAACGCGGGATTCGACGCGGGACCATACGTACCATGATTAATCGCCCCCAGCTGGGAGGCCAAATAGTAGCGCCTAATATCCGGGAGTGCGATTCCACCATCGTACCACGGGAGTGTCAATTTGGCAAGGGCAATACGGGATCGCCCGCCCCATATCAGTTGTCTTTGTAGACTTTCCACCTCTCGAAAGTAGCTTGCTGGGAAGTGTCAAATGTATTCTGTAACGCATACAAAAACCGGGGTAGCGACATCATCTTGAATAATGCTGCTCGTCCGAGAGGGGACAACGGAAGCTTGCGCCATGCCTCAACATCGGACCTTAGGCGTTGAAGCGGGGGTAGCCAGTTACGTTCATAGCGGACTGCAGGATCTAGGGCGATAAAGACCCCCAAGTATTTAACCCCCGCCTGCACCACCTGTATGGGGCACCCACGTGGCAAGAGAGGAGACTCACCTGAAAGTACATATACACAGGACTTGGACCAGTTAATTACGAGGCCGGAATTTTTCCCAAAATAATTTAACACATCAAATAGCACTATCAGCGACTTCCGAGGCTACGTGAGATACAGCAAAATATCGTCCGCATAGAGTGACACTCGGTCTTCGAAGTCCTGGGTCCATCGAATACCCTTCATCGATGGCTCCCACCTCAGCCAGGCTGCCAAGGGTCCCAAAGCGAGGGCAAAAAGTAGCAGAGACAACGGGCATCCCTGGCTCGTACCCCTTCCGAGGGTAAACGAGCCAGAAACTCAACCATTCACAACCACCTGGGCCAATGGTTCCTCATACAGTAATTTCACCCAGCCTATACAAACAGGGCCAAAACCAAACTTAGCAAGGGCTGCCCAGAGGTACGGCCATTCTAGCATATCAAACGCCATTGTGGCGTCCAAAGAGGCCAAAATGGCCGGCTCACGTAACGACGCTGCCCTTGCGAGGGCGCCATGCAAGCGCCGAAGATTCAATGCCGTGTTACGGTGTGGATTGAAACCCGATTGATCTGGATGGATCAGGTCGCCAATGACTGTTATTAAGCTGTTCGCGAGCACTTTTGCGAGGATCTTGGGCTCAGCGTTTAAGAGCGAAATGGGTCTGTACGATGCACAACGATCTCGCGGCTTCCCCTCCTTGTGAATCACGACAATGGATGCAAGTCGTTGATCAGGAGGGAGGGAACCCTCCTCTGTCGACTCTAAAAACATCGATCGAAGATACGGTGCTATTTTATCCGGGCGCAGCTTGTAGAGCTCAATGGGGAGTCCATTAGGGCCCATGACCTTTCACAACCGCACGGAGCGGACAGCAGTCCCCACCTCCTCGACGGAAAGCGTTGCGTCCATTAGTTCCCTGTCTAAATCCGATAAGCGGGGCAATGCAATGTCTCGTAGGAGCAAATGTGAGTCCTGCTCTGGCCTGTCTGATACAGGGGAATATACAGTTCGGAAGTATTCTGAAAAACACTCCACAATCTCAGTGGGGTCAGTTACTCTAACTCCATCCACTCTCTCAATCAAAGGAACCACACGACTACCCCTCTCCTTTTTGTCTAGCCAAGTAATCAACTTTCCCGCCTTATCACCCACATCATACAGACGTCCCTGTTGCTCTCTGCTCATCACTCTGGCGGCACCCGTCACTAGCGCTCTATAGTCAAGTTGTTTAAGACTGAGGAGGTGGAGCTTGTCCTGGGCAACACCAAATTCCAATTCCCTTTCTAAGTCAGTTATATCAGTCTCAAGTCGGACAACTGCCTCGTATTTACGTTTCTTAGCGCTATTGATTAATGATAGCGCCTGGCCATGGATAACAGTCTTGTAGGCTTCCCATAGTGAGACAGAAGATGACACAGACCCCACATTTTCCATGAAGTATTTATCCAGTGATTTGACCAACTCTGCACGGATCTAAGGGTCGCGGAGATACCAAGGGTTCATCGGGGCTACCCGGCCCTCAGTTCCCATCCTTGTTTCCATGACAAGCCATAAAGGAGAGTGGTCTGAAATACCCCTGGCCAAATGTCTGATCTCTCTGACAGAAGAGGCCTGTGTCGCGGGCATCAGTATGTAATTGAGTCTCGAGAGACTACCGTGAGCACCAGAGTGAAAGGTGTATTGCAACTGCCCCGGATGAAGCAGTCTCCAACAATCTATTAATCCCAAAGTATCCAGGAAGCCACCCAGCCAGGACCGAGACTTCACGAGTTCCCTGGGGGGGTAGCGGTCGCTATTTCCGGATACTACCAAAGTAAAATCACCACCCACCACCAGGATGCCTTCCGGGAGCCCCAGAATCACTCTCCCCAAGTCGGCAAGGGTCGTAGTCCGGAGGCCAGGCGGGACATAAACAGAAAGCAGGGAGATAACCTTCCCCTCCCATCTTCCAATAATGGCGGCGTACCGCCCCCTATCATCAAGGATGATATCATCGACCTCCAGAGGGAGGGAACCCCTGACCAGGATACCCACCCCCCTAGAGCCGGTAATGAATCCAGAGTGCGCCAGAAGACGGTAGCCCCGTCGATTCATAGCATGGCATGTGTTTCCTATCAGGTGTGTCTCCTGCAGTAGCACAACATCAGGGGAGAGGCGTCTTAATAGTTGTAACACCACACCACGTTTTCTCCTGTCCCCCAACCCATTAACATTCCAACATAATAATTTCAATACCCTACCCCCCATCCCGGGAATGATTGCTGCATCCACCCCACACCGAACGCGACTTCCAAGTCCAGAAGTCCATCAATACATTGCCTTGAAATGAACCAAACATCAACAACTTCCCCCCTCCACCCCCAACAAACTCCCAAAACCAGACACACCACCCTGCACCCCTGCGTTAGAAAGCCACCCCAACTTGTAGTGTGCCTGTCGCCCTAACATATAACTAATCTACGAAAAGAAACCCCAGAGGAGGAAGAGACCCCCCCCGCCACCCCTGGGTAACCACCTCTATCAAAGCGAGTTTAAGAATCATCAACCCACAGCTGGAAAGTCTATATGTAGTCCAGAGAACCAGGTCCGTTTCTCATTCCTGCTCCATCGGGCCACCTTCAGCTCCTCGCGAATGTTCAGAGTGTCCCTGCTGCCTGGGCAGTGTGTCGAGCCAGTCACTTGCAGCCTCAGGATGATCAAAAAAGAACGTCCGATCTCCATATTCCACACGTAGCTGAGCTGGAAAGAGCATTGCGTATTTCATGTCCCTGTCTCTCAATCGTCTCTTCACCCCCTGGAACCCCATCCTTTGTTTCTGCACAAGCTGGGTGAAGTCTGGGTAAAAGCTCACCGTGGTATTTTCGAATTCCGTGGGGCCACCCAAGCACAAAGCCTGCAGGATAGCGTCTCTATCGCGAAAGTTAAAAATCCTAGCGATTATGGGCCGCGGGGCAGCACCCTGCTTAGGTTTACCTCCTGGCACCCTGTGTGCCCGTTCCACCGCAAAGAAGTTGCTCAGGCCTTTAGGTGCAAGATGGTTTACGATGAGGTACTCCACGAGGAGGTCAACAGTTGGGCTTTCTGGTTTTTCAGGGACACCCACAATACGAACGTTATTTCCTCTTGCACGACTTTTGAAGTCCTCCAGTCGGCGAGAAAAGAAATCGTTTGAGGACCGCAGATTGCGGTCCTCCATTTGTAGATCGGAAACATCAGTCGTGAGGCTGGAGGTTTTCAAGTCCAGGGATTTGACTTTTTCATTGGTCTTAGCTAAGTCCGCCCTGATCAAGTTGACGTCTATCGCCACAGTGTCAAGTTTCATATTGTTGGCCAATAGAGGTCTTCATGCCAGCAATGGCGCCCATGACATCACGTAGAGTCAAATCATCTCCCGCCGTCGAGTCGTCTCCCGCATCTCCCAGAGGCCTACTCGCCCCACCGGGGGATCCCTTAGGATGAGTGTACCTGTCCATAACGTTAGATTGTATGGAACCCCACGGTGGACAGACTTGGTCTTTCGCCTCTCGATCTCCGGTTTGCCGGCCATCTTGAAAGCTGCGCCCCCGAGGGGACCTTGAGACCTGGTTAAAATGACTATGTTCAAATCACCCAAAGGGGTTCGCTAGAAGCACCGGTTACCACTTGCCATACAACGAACAGTGACATTCAATCACGGCACTAGAGCGAAGTTGCGGAGTTGAGTAAACCCTGGGTAGCAGGAGCGAAACCGATGTTGGGGAGGGTACGAGGCCAAAAGCGAAACCGAAAGCTAAGACCTGGGTAGAGAGTAGGATCAGGCTGGCCGATGTTCAATTACTGCCCGGGCAGGCCATTGACACGAGCCTGTGGCAGTTCGGTGGAGCAGGCCACAAAAGTTCAGAGTTTTGTAAAATCGGTTCCCGGGGTCCAAATCGATTTCTGGAAACAGCTATTATATCAGCTGGGTTGCGTCTTCAATGACCCGTCGTCATACCCAGGATAATAGTCAGGATAAGTGCCGGAGGTGGCGAAGGTCCGGGAGCCCTGTGCTCACGCGGCCATGACGGTTGCGCGCGAAGCTCCTCCAATGTATACACTGTTAAAGTTTAGAGAGAGATACCCTTTTGGACTTTGAGAGTTACAGACTTCACTGCTTGCCCTATTTTTGAGAGTGGAAAGCTATATGCCAAACACTTGTTCCCTTTTAGAAGAATTCTACTGAAATCTTTACTATGCTGACACCTTCCTTCTGAAATTTCTCTGAGATTTTTCTTTCTGAACCATCCTCAATCTAAACTTAGAACCCTGGTTAGATTATTTGAGATTTATACATGCTGGGGAAAGAGATTTTGAGTTTCTTTAAGGAACATCAATGTCTGTTTTCACCATTTGTACTTATGTGGCTGCTTTTTTACCATATCTGATGATATTGAATTGAATTTACTTCGTTGACTAATGCTTCCTTTTTAGGTTTCGCCTGGCGTCCTCTGCGCAGGCGAAATCTTATGTTTCACAGTATGTGCACTTTGTCCCGCCTTCTCTTCCATTGGCTAGCTCCATAAATGGAGGCTAGCCATTGGAAGAGCGATCTGTCCGTCATTGCCGGAGCAGATTCGTGGGCGTTCCCGCGATTTTTACTCATCCCACCCCCTTGCGATCGTCATGCGGCGGTGGGCTGATTTTCATTTTTTTGTTTTCGGTCGTGTTTTTGTCTTTTTCGAAATGTCTTTTGTTGGAGTGGGCTGCAAGATTTAAGTTGCCAGGAAGTACTGTGTATTTGCGATCAGGTAAGCAAATTTTCTTTTAACTCCGTCTTATGTCCTCTCCATGTTTGTTTTACGTCTTTCTGTGTGTTGTTGCTGTTGTCTCTGTTTTCCGTTAATGGAATGCATCCGGCGGCATGTGTTTATGTTTAAGTCTTTGCGTGTGTCAGTGCTGTTGTCTCTGTTGTCCCCGTATTATGTCCTCTCTATGTTTGTTTTACGTTGTCTCTGTGCTAAGTCTTTGCATGTTTAGTGTTTAAGGTAAGCCTTTTGTTTCTTGGCATTTATCTAATGTGTTTTTGTTTATTTTTTTTAGGTCTAACATGCCCTGTGTTGTTACTATTTAGCGCCTAGCACGATAAGTCTTTGCGTGTCTTTGTGCTAAGTCTTTGTGTGTCTCCGTGTTGTTGTCACTGTTGCCCCCGTCACATGTCCTCTCCATGTTTGTTTTACGCCTTTCCGTGTCTTGTTGCTGTTGTCTCTGTTTTCCGTCAATGGAATGCATGTTTGTTTTACGTCTTTCTGTGTGTTGTTGCTGTTGTCTCTGTTTTCTGTTAATGGAATGCATCCGGCGGCATGTTTAGTGTTTAAGGTAAGCCTTTTGTTTCTTGGCATTTATCTAATGTGTTTTTGTTTATTTTTTTTAGGTCTAACATGCCCTGTGTTGTTACTGTCCAGCACCTAGCACGGTAAGTCTTTGTGAGTCTTTGTGCTAAGTCTTTGCGTGTCTCCGTGCTGTTGTCTCTGTTGCCCCCGTCTCATGTCCTCTCCATGTTTGTTTTACGTCTTTCCGTGTCTTGTTACTGTTGTCTCTGTTTTCCGTCAATGGAATGCTTTCATCGGCATGTTTAGTGTTTAAGGTAAGCCTTTTGTTTCTTGGCATTTATCTAATGTGTTTTTGTTTATTTTTTTAGGTCTAACATGCCCTGTGTTGTTACTGTCCAGCGCCTAGCACAGTAAGTCTTTGCGTGTCTTTGTGCTAAGTCTTTGAGTGTCTCCGTGCTGTTGTCTCTGTTGCCCCCGTCAGATGTCCTCTCCATGTTTGTTTTACCTCTTTCTGTGTCTTGTTGCTGTAGTCTCTGTTTTCCGTCAATGGAATGCATGTTTGTTTTAAGTCTTTCTGTGTGTGGCTCTGGGTGTGTGTGTATGTGTGGCTCTGGATGTGTGTATGTGTGTGACTCTGGGTGTATGTGTGTGTGTGACTCTGGGTCTGTGTGTGTGTGTGGCTCTGGTGTGTGTATGTGTGTGGCTCTGGGTGTGTATGTGTGGCTCTGGGTGTGTGTGGCTCTAGGTGTGTGTGTGGCTGGCTCTGGGTGTGTATGTGTATGTGTAGCTCTGGGTGTGTGTGTGTGTGTGTGTGTGGCTCTGGGCGTGTGTGTGTATGTGTGGCTCTGGGTGTGTGTGTATGTGGCTCTGGGTGTGTGTGTGTGTCTGTGTGGCTCTGGGTATGTGTGTGTGGCTCTGGTGTGTATGTGTGTGGCTCTGGGTGTGTGTGTATGGCTCTGGGTGTGTGTGTGTGTGGCTCTGGGTGTATGTGTGGCTCTGGGTGTGTGTGTGGCTCTGGGGGTGTGTGTGGCTCTGGATATGTGTGTTTGTGTGGCTCTGGGTGTGTGTCTGTGTTGCTCTGTGTGTGTGTGTGGCTATGGGGGTGTGTGTGTGGCTCTGGGTGTGTGTGTGTCTCTGTGTGTGTGTGTGTATGTGGCTCTTAGTGTGTGTGTGTGTGGCTGGCTCTGGGTGTGTGTGTGGCTGGCTCTGAGTGTGTGTGTGTGGCGGCTCTGGGTGTGTGTGACTCTGGGTGTGTGTTTGGCTCTGGATATGTGTGTTTGTGTGGCTCTGGGTGTGTGTGGCTCTGGGTGTGTATGTGTGTGTGGCTCTGGGTGTGTGTGTATGTGTGTGTGTGTGGCTCTGGGTGTGTGTGTGGCTCTGGGTGTGTATATGTGTGTGGCTCTGTGTGTGTGTGTGTGTGTGTCTGCGTGTGTGTGTGTGGCTCTGGGGTGTCTGTGTGTGGCTCTGGTGTGTGCGTGTGTGGCTCTGGGTGTGTGTGTGTGAGACTCTGGGTGTGTGTGTGTGACTCTGGGTGTGTATGGCTCTAGGTGTGTGGCTGGCTCTGGGTGTGTGTTTGTGTATGTGTGGCTCTGGGTATGTGTGTGTTGTCTGGTTGTATGTGTGGCTCTGGGTGTGTGTGTGTGGCGCAGGGTGTGTGTTTGTGGCTCTGGGTGTGTGTGTCTGTTTGGCTCTGGGTGGGGGTGTGTGTGTGTGTGTGTGTGTGTGGCTCTGGGTGTGTGTGTGTGGCTCTGAGTGTGTGTGTGTGGCTCTGGGTGTGTGTGTGGGTCTTAGTGTGTGTGTATGTGTGTGGCTGGCTCTGGGTGTGTGTGTGGCTGGCTCTGAGTGTGTGTGTGTGGCTCTGGGTGTGTTTGTGGCTCTGGGTGTCTGTGTGGCTCTGGGTGTCTGTGTGGCTCTGGGTGTGTGGCTCTGGGTGTGTGTCGGTGTGTGTGTGTGTGTGTGGCTCTGGGTGTGTGTGTGACTCTGGGTGTGTGTGTGACTCTGGGTGTGTGTGCGGCTCTGGGTGTGTGTGTTTGTGTGGCTCTGGGTGTGTGTCTGTGTGTGTGTGGCTCTGGGTGTGTGTGTGTGGCTCTAGGTGTGTGTGTGTGGGGCTCTGGGTGTGTGTGTGTGTGTCTGGGTGTGTGTGTGTATGTGTAGCCCCATTGTGTGTGTGGTAGTAATTGCTGTCTGCTGAGCTCGTCCGTAGGGTACAATAAGTCTCACATTTGCGAGAGATTAAGCTAACGGCAATGTAAATAACAATGCCATTTATTTATCTATTTTCAAAACCAACACATAAATACAAATGATGTCATTTACAATGCCAATAGCTCAAACTTTTCCAAAGGCGAAACCATTGCATTGTAAATGCTTGTTAAATTCTGTATCTCAATTATGCTTAATTTGCATTGTTTTGAATTGATTACTAATTTGTAATAAACCCACTTCACTTAGACTAACTCCCATTGCCTCTCAGTCAACCGCAAAGGTCTGTCAAATGATAACTGTAACTGCATGCCAACGTGCCATCAGGAGCTTGTCCACCGACTCTCCTACAAAAACATTTTTAGAAAAGATAGGCACAGTACAAATTGAATCACATTTTTTTTCAAATATATATTGGCTAGAAAGACATTTAACTTATAGACGGGTTGAAAGGGGAAATAATAAAATATTGCATTGTTTCAAGTCTAGCACAGTGCCCTGGAGCTATATTTCTGCAAAGGAGAAAACCATGCCGATGCATCTAAAGAAATTGTGTGCCAGATTCAAAAGATCTGGATTTACAGCAGGCAAATGTTTGTGCAATGGAACAAGCAATGCCTTTGCAATGGAGTGCTTATCACTCAATAAATGCTCGTACATAATCTTATGCCAAGAGGAATGGCATCAGTTTTAAGTTCTGTGGCACGATATAAGGAATATCACTATTCAAATATGCCAGAGTATTGCTCTCGATGCCAGCCGGTAATGTTTAACTCATGCTCAAGAAGGGCTGTGCTGGTAAGTCTCTGTGTTAAAGGAGACTTCTCACTGTGGATGTGCCTACTGAATTTCAAAACTACGATTTCAAGGACAGAATATCGAAATATAAATGTAGACTGGTAAGCAAGTCTAGATTTTCTATATCTAACTCCACATATATGTACTTATGTGGTACATATTCCTTCATGTTATGTAGATGTGTAGTTAATAGAAAAGCTATACTTACCTGTATGCACTTACCTTTCGACATTTTGTCCCTAGATATTCTGTCCTTGGCATTCTTGTACAACAATATTGCTGGTGTCAGTATTCAGTAGTGCAACACTCACTGAGCCCATAACATGCTAAGCACTCTGCTATTTATGGTGCATAGACTGATGGACATTTTCTTGCAAGGCTCAGATCCCACATAGAACTGTTACTACTTTACAGGTACTACCATGATTTCAATGTCCATACACCCACATATTTAAATGAAAATATTGCCAGAGTTTCTACGTTGCTTCAGTATGAAAAATACCACCACCATGCAAGAAACCACACGCTGGAGAAAGGTAAAGCATCACTGTCAAGCTAGAATCCATACTGGCTAGTACATGAAGCTGCATTCATACATGAAAATCCATATTTTCACATATGTACATCATACTTTCCCAACAAAGTACATACACCTAGCAATACTGCAATGAACATAAAGCAACATCATCAAGCCAGCAGCCACCTTCCTTGGTGTATAAAGCAAGGCTGCAATACTAGCATTTCCTAGTGCCCTGATTTGTATAGTGTCCTTTTTATGCCTAAATAAAATTGCCCTAGTATGTCCAGCACCACTATCAGGCTAAAATTCAAACTACCCTGATAACGTAAAACCCCACTTCAATGCAAGCAACAGTGCCAGCATGATATCAGTATTCATTTTCAGCTCTCCCTCATCTACTCCTCTTCCCATTTTGCTGGTGATATAAACAAAGTCTGCAACTGGGACACAGTGCATGCACTTGGATCTGCTGGGCCAGTCCACCAATGACAGTACAAGTGCAAACTATACACGATGCCACTGCAGACACAGACATCAGTCTGCGCCTATGTCTCGCTCTGTGATTCTTCTCTTTCTTATCTTCTGAAGAGAGCAAATGGACCGTTTGCTCCATGCTCCTGCTCAGATCACTTGCGGACGAAACCTTCTATGTCCTCGTGCATGAATGAATGAAACGAGATTTATATCGCGCAACTTAGCCCCAGAGGGCATCAAGGCGCCTAACCAAATAAAATGATACGGTCAGAGAGCATGATTAATGATAGGCCTTGATGAAACACCACGTCTTTAAAGCCTTCTTAAAGAGAACCATGGTGGGTTGAGATTTGATCTCAGAGGGGAGGGCATTCCATAAATTAGGGGCCACAAATGAAAAAGCTCTTCCGCCCCATCTAACCTTGTTTGCACTTGCATTGTAGAACTGTTTTACAGGTTACTTGTTACAGCCTTGAAAAATAAGTTAGGTTCAATGACTACTGTTTCACTTTGGAAGGCAAATGCTTGATTAATGCTCAGCAGTGGTCTGAGTTGTGGTTAGGACAAGGTTGGGATGCTTTGAAGCAGTGGCGGCTCCTGTGCTATGGCGGAGGTGCGTCGGCCCACTGCTTTCCAGTAGTATGTAGTAGAAACATAAAATGATAATAACTTTGAGTTATTATAATTTTATGCTTCCTGCTGCTTTGCGGGCGAGCGGTGGAAGAGTGGTTTGCCCACTCCTAAGTGAGCAATGACTGTTTGGTCGACCCTCTCAAGCCTCTCAAAACAGTCATGCGCACTTTCGCTGTACCCAGGCCCCCATTCCCTTGCTGAGCATCGAACCAGGGCGCTCAGACCAATCACAACGCTGTTGTGATTGGTCAGAGGAACCTGGGTGTTTGCAAATTACAACACAAAATGTATTTTCACACTTGGTTACATATGCACACACACTCTGATATAGTGCTGTTGTATATGAAAGAAATTCTCTATGATGTGTAAAAGTGCATTTTTCTAGTCCTTATTAACTAGGCCTCAATTTAGGCCTAAAGACCATTTTGACTAAAATGGAAGCCATCCATGTCACTCTTGTCTTCCCCCTCCACGTCTCATTGCCTACCGTTTCTGCAGAACGTAGTCAAGCAAATTATTATTTGTTTATTTCCACTGCCATTGTTCATGCTGCCTTAGATGAACTTTAATTGACTCAGTCACAAAACTGCAACTCTTTCTTCAAAGTCCTTGCGCTAGATCACTGTGCCCTATTCATTCAAATAATATGCTATTATTTATGTATCTAGTTTGTTCTAGTATCTCCGGGTGACATTAGTATAGAGGGGCGGAATAATTATTCATGTAGTAGAATACTGCTTAGGTACTAAGGCAATATGTTTTATAAGTCTGATTAAATTATACATTTGCCCACACCACTGTGATTCGGCAGTTCTATTAATTTTATATGCGCAAATAATGTATAAAATCCCTTGATTTTGGGGGCAGCAAGAGACTTTCCTGTTCTATTAGGGATGCAGCCCACTTGAGACTTAGATTAGTTTCTGATTTTGAATTTTTCTGTGTAGCCCTATTTATTGAGACCCTTTATTACATTGACTTGGTATTGCTTTATTTTAAAATGTTGTGATAAAACCCTTTCACTATTCCATTGATTTACAGCTCGGTTATAGAGAGAGACAATTTAATTAATTGACTGTAGTTTTGATATTATGATACATCGGGAGGTGCCTTAATGTAGGGACACATTGTCTCATGAAACTGAGGTTTAACTTCATCTCTGATCCATCAAATTGCATTAATTATGATTGAGGTAAATTCTGGGGTGTCAAAAATTGTGGGGTCCTCTGTGCCCACAAATTCTGGTAGCAGAGGATGGTCGCACATTAAGGAGCACTTCCTTTTTGCTATAAAAATTCTCTTTTTAGTCCAGTCTTAAGCGTTAGTAGACTTTCCAGTGTGGATATTCCTGGTGAATTTTGCCACGAACTTGAATTGCAGTGCTATTGGATTGTAAGTATAAATAGGGAGGAAGAATTCTGGTGATTGTGAGTGCTTTCAGTGTGTTGTTGAGATGTTGAGTCTTGTGTTGCATGATTGATTGTTATGCTTATGTGAGGCTTTTGGTTATGCGATGTTAATTCTTGGTTCCAACAGTGGTCTCATCATTGTGGTTTTGATGTACTAATCTTATTGTGAATTGCATCAAAGGAGTTTTAGTTTTAATTATTGGTTGCTTTGGTTATTGGAATAGCTGAAATCCACGATCTCAAGATATCGTTGTTGGGCTTGTCTGCACAAAAATAGTGTGTTTGGCGAGGCCCTACATGCACACTGGCAAGGTCTCACGAGTTTTCCTTTCTAGGAGTTTGTGTGAGTAATCTAGGTTGATCTCTTCCGCTCCTTGGTGCATGGGAGAAAATGCATTAACTTAAGGAAGATTGGCGCAATTATTTTTTCATTCATAAAGAAGTTGCTCTGTGATTGACTTATCAGCCAAGGAGTTGCAATGGGATTGGTGAGACGTCCACATAGCGCTGAAATTGGTTGACCTTTAGGAAGGCTGTGCTGGGATTGGCTGTTGTTCACTAGCTTGTTTTGTGTGGGTTTCAGTTTGTTTGTGAGTGAAAATAATGGGTGCTGTGTTGAAAAACCCTTCAGCTCTTACCATACCTGCTACGGAGGGTCAGAAATTACCTGCAGAGGGAAAGCCTGCATATGAGTTGATGATGGACATTGGGTTTTATACGTGTACCTGGATTTCTGAATGGCAGGAATATACCTTTCTGACAAGGGCTTGCAGTTTCCCTTTGAGGGTACCTTTAATATTAAAAAGCTAGATTTCTTGAGTAACATCATGAATTTTAGAAAGCTGCTACCCAGACCTACACAATTTGAAGCATTAAACAAAATGGATCAGATGCCTGCGGAAAAGGGGAAAAAGAAAATGAAGAGGCAGGTGAAAGGTTCATTTAAACAATAGATGGAAGGCAAGTGGGATTGACAAGAGAGATGTTGGAGGGAGGATATGATGGGGGAGTGAGAGTTTTCTTTCCCTGCTATAGTCAAAGAAGCAACAGATATAAAGAAAACAGATGAGGGAGGCAGAGGGAAACCAAACCAAGAACAAGATTCAGGCGAGGAGGATAACTTTTTAAATGGTCTTTTGAAATCCAGGCCTTCCCCATATATGGATGGAATCCAGGGACAGGAGTATGGTCCTATAGTACCTGATATGGTTGCCCCGGGAGATGATATGGGTGTACTATCTGAGATAGTCAATTTGTATACGCTAACCTAGTTGATTGGATGGCACATGGCTATCTGGAGGCTTCCCAGTGCTGATGAGAACTAGCAGGTGAACAGAGTCTGCCCAGCTATGAGCTGAATAGGAAAAGGTTAGAGAAAAGCCATGTCTTAAGAACTTCCCTGAAAGCAATTTCGGAACCCGACTTGTGCAGTAGGCGTCGCGGGGCATTTCAGAGTGTTGGTGCCAGAAATTTATAAGAGCGGCCACACCATCTAGAATCTACGGAATCTGGGTGCTGTTACAAAAGAAGAAATTGCAGACCTTAAGGATCTGCCAGGTCTGTAAGGTTCAACAAAGGCATGAAGGATTTAAGACACTGGGATCAATTGTGCTTACAATTGTGAGTGCATCAACATTTGTAAGCACAATCACACTAGTAGAAATAATACAATTGTTTCTTCTTATTCAAATTGTCAGGCCAGATACTACGGCTGTTATTGAAGAATTCCCTAAGAAAAATATATTAATGTTGGGCTTTTAATAAATTAATTTGGGGACATTTTTACAAGGAATGATTGACAAGAACATATTATTGTCATATAGTTTGGATGAAATTAGATAAATGGTTACAGAAGCAGCAAGATGTGCAAATGAGCCATATAATAAACTCAATGAATATGCTGATGAATGTGAGGTTGACATCAGTAAAATGAAAAATGTGAGGAGAAATTACAAAAAGACATGACTAATGATTAAATGAAAGAATTAGGGTTATTAACTTTAAGAGCTCACATTAAGGATCTAGCTTACAAGACACTGGACTGGAGGGATATAAAGAAATACAGAGAAAGGTGTAAGAATGGTACTAAAAAAAAGAGTTTCAGTGGCAGGAAAGAAAGCAAATGGGTCAATTAATGATTCAGAAATGCGGGCAGTTTCAGAATGTGCTTGAGAGAAGTACATGAAATTGAAATGAATGAAATTTGATTTATAAAGCGCATGGCTGCCCGAAAGCGTCCCAGCGCTAACAGAAAATAGAACAAAAAGCAAACTGAGGATGAAACCAATAATTAGGAGTCCTTGGGAAAAAGAATTGTTTTAAGTGCCTTTCGAAACTTAAGATGACAGGGTTCGGCGCGAATCCAATTGGGGAGGGAGTTCCAATTTTTTGCTGCATTTAAGGAAAAGCGGCGACCCCCTGTGCGTGCCTTCATAACTCTGGGGACCCTTGCAAGATTACCACGGTCGGACCGGAGGGCCCGAGATGATTTATAGGGGCACATCAGGCTCCTGAGGATCGGAGGTCCTTTGCCCTGAAGAGCCCTATGGGTGATGCATAGAGCTTTAAAGATGACTCTTTAGCGTATTGGCAGCCAATGAAGTGCTCTCAGGGCCGGTCTAGCCGAGGATCTTCTTGACGTACCCGCAAGCATCCTGGCTGCAGCATTCTGCACCCGTTGAAGAATGTTAAAGGTGGCTTCAGGGGCTGCCAGAAACAGGGCGTTACTGTAGTCCAGTCTCTATAGTATTAACCCCTGAATCAGAAGTGTCCTGGACTGGGGAGGCAGAAGAGGGAGAACTTTCCGCACTGACCGAAGCAGTCCGAAGCAAGTCCCTGCAACTTTCTGTGCATGTGTCTTAAAGGTCAGGTCGGGCTCAAGCCACACCACTAAGCTTTTAATTTTGTCCTTTGGTGTGGGCAGCTCACCTAGGCAGGAGGGCCAGACGGCTTTAGGGAAAGATGTAAGATGATGACCAAGGAGCATAATCTCTGTTTTAGCTCCATTGAGTTTGAGCCGCGAACTGGACATCCAGGAGAATATCTCAACAAGGCAAGCGGAGAGATTATCCAAACATCCTTCTTGTTGGGCTAGCGAGACGACTAGTTGGGTGTCGTCCGCGTAGGTGACTGTTTTAATCCCAAAGGGGGCGACTACTTCCTCCAGTGGGGCCATATAAACGTTGAACAAGGTAGGGCTCAATGAAGAGCCCTGAGGGACACCACACTGGAGGGGGGTAGATTTAGACAACACACCACCTTCCCAGATTCTGAAAGAACGATTATTCAGAAAGGATAGAAGCCATTTAAGGGCCGTTCCTGCAACGCCCAGTTTGGCGAGACGGTGCGTTAGAATTTTATGATCCACCGTATCAAATGCAGCGCTTAGATCCAGGAGGATCATAACAGCGGATCTCCTGAATCTAAGATGCACCTTGCCTCTTCTGCCACCACTATAAGGGCTGTGTCCGTCCCTTGCCCCGGCCGAAAGCCAGTTTGGGAATTATTCAGCAGCTGATTGTTTTCCAGGAATCCGGAGAGCTGCTGATTCACCATTTTTTCAGCGATCTTACTCAAGCCGGGTAACAGTGAAATTGGGCGGAAATTGGTCAGGTCCAAGGGATCAAGCCCCGTTTTTTTTAAAAGGGTTTTGACCCTAGCCTGTTTCCAGCTGGGTGGCACGACCCCACAAGAAAAGGAGGCATTTAGAAGCTCTGTTGCCACTGGGGCAATCGTGTCAGCAATCTTCTTAAGAACATACATAGGCGCAGGATCGGCCGGAGAGCCACTTTTCATGGAGGATAGGGAAATCTTCCCTAGTAATACTGCTCAGAGAGTCAAGCCGGGGGCCAGAAATAGGTGCCAAATCTGTGTTGTCATCCGGAGCAGGGAGAATCTGTGGAAGACTCTCAAGGATGTTTACGTTCTTGGAGTCAAAAAAGTCTGCAAGTTGATTGCATCTTTCTTCTGTGCAATCTAGGGTACTAACAGGGGAAGGCACCTTAAGTAGTTGTTTAACTATCTTAAAAGTTTCTCTCGCAGAGTTGGAGGGAACTACGTGCATGTGCATTGAATGAGAGGTGATCTTTATGCCTTTATAATAAATGTTCCAACATTGCGAGAGGAACAAGAGAAGTGGTAGAAACAGGTTCATAGGTTGACAACGATTTAAAAATGCTTTAGAATAATTTAAATGCACAGTTTGAGACTGTTATATCCAGTGACCTGTAGTCTGAGTGTAAGGTTGCTGTTGCTTGGTCTATTGAGGAACCAGTTATAGTTGTGCCTAATAATGCTCCTTCCTTAGTGGTTTCTGACAAATACAGAGAAGTGATAGAACATTTTAAAAAGAAAATGCAAGTAAAAGAAATTTATGGTCAAGAATCTGAGGTCTACACATTGGCTTACAAAGAGTCAGTCCATGCCTATTATGACAGGCTCATGCAGATTTTTAAGAAACACAGTGAGCAATAGATCCCCAAAATGATGGTGCAAGTGGTTTCATGAGTGCTATTGTTAAGAGTTTGCATCCTGAACTCACGTCACATATTCCACAAAATGTGAGGTGCTGGCGGACAAAGGGTATACATGAAATCCTAAAGCATGTCAAGTGCAGTAGTGTTTGACTTGATGCAAAACTGAAAAAGATCGAGGACAAGCTGATGGTTGCCCAAACAAATCAGTTTCAGAGAAATTACAGGAATCAGTCCTTGGATTTGTATATGGGCTTTGTGCTCCCTGACAATGTAGGAATGAAGGTGATTTCTTCAATGCAAGGTGTGAAGATGGGAGGTAAGATGTTGCAGATACAAGGTTGTCGAAAAGGATTTGTGTATAATTCTGGAATGAATGCAAATATTGGTATGCTAATATAATTTCTGTGGTAAAATCGGGCACTGGTAATGGGAATGCCGACAAACTCCAGATCAAATCCATAATGATTTTGTTCCCCCGATGCATGGAACTAGTAATCAGGTACCGACACAGGCATCAGCCTCCGCCCAACCAGCTCCTGTGCAGAGTATGCGAACTCAAGGACAATTTTGCATAATGATGCCTATAGCCCCAGTATTGCAGTACAATATGAAAATGCAATCCAGGATACCAACAAAATCCAGGATACCAACAAAATCCATTGATTCTTAGTAAACCTTTTCCTCAGTTTTATCCAGAGAATAATTCTCAATGATGGTGCCTGAGGAGGGTAGAGGATTGTTACTTGGAGCAGTCCTGAAAGTAGAAAAGAGTGGCCATACATTGATGGTAAAGTTAAAGGCCACTCCATTTCTTTCTTGATAGATACAGGGGTTACCCTCCCCACAGTTTGTTATGTGGAGGTTTCAAACCAACACCTCCCAGGAAGATGAACTATGTGATTTATTGTACATAGCATGGTGTCAGAATTGAACCCCAAGATGAAGATTCTGTCTTTAGAATTAAATGACATGATTGAAATGTTCAACTGTTCCAAGCTCTAACTAGAGCTGGGTTGTCTCTGGATGCAAGATACTGTCAAAGAAGAGGCATGGGATTTATCTGGTGAAGGGTTAATTAAAGGTGCAAGTCCTGTCAGGAGAAATGTGAAACCAAATGCAGTTTTCCTTAGAATTAAACAGTACATATTTTCTAGAAAGTCAGAAGGAGGAATGGAGATAGTCACTGAAAAACAGATTGAACAGGGAATTATCCTTGAAGGGCTTGGTAGTCCTTGTAACTCTTTTATAATGGGAATTAAAAAAACAAGTGGTAAATAGAGAATTGTGTAGGATTTACAAAAAAAACAAAAATAGGGATGCCATATTGTCCAGTGGTACTGAATCCAGGAATAAATTGGTTCCAGATTCCCACGGATTAAGAATGCTATTAAGGCACTGACGTATGACAAGTGTTCTTCTCCGGTCCTCTGCATGAAGATCACCAATATTTTTCATATTTCAATTCCAAAATAAAGTTCTCATTTGGAGTCGAATCCCACAGGGGTATACTGAAAGTCTGTGAGCTTTCAATCAGATGCTAACAAAAGATTTGGAAAATGTGCAGTTACCCTGTAACTCAGTCTTGGCATAGTATATAGATGACCTATTAGTAGCATTTAAGGCAAAAGAAGATAGTAAAAGTGACACAATTGCACTGTTGAATCATTTAGCTGCCAATGGTCGCTAGATTCCCCCCACCCACCAAATCCTTTATTGTAAAATGGAAGTGATTTATATTGGTCATCACATTGAAAAAGAAGCAAGGAAAGCCTTGAAAGAATGCATATCTGCAATTCTGAAAATGAGACATCTACCTAAAGGAGGTGAGGATGTTCCACTGAATTGTTGGATACTGTCGTCAGTGGATCCCAAACTTTTCTTTGATTGCTAAGCCTTTTGGAAAGCTGGCCCACAATGATATCAAAGATACAGTACCATTTGAGGATGAATGTTTAGAGGCCTTCCAGGCATTGAGGGGAAATTTGTGTAATGCGCCCACTCTTCAAATTCAAATTTATTTTATTTGTTTGATTAATTAAAATCTTACAAAAGGCAGCTAAAAACATTTACAGATATAAAATGCTAAAAACTATCCATATGTTTGAATAATTTTCATCAATCTGTATATCAGATTGATGAAAATTATTCGAACATATGGATAGTTTTTAGCATTTTATATCTGTAAATGTTTTTTAGCTGCCTTTTGTAAGACGGAATACCGAACTTTAGCTTAGAGTTCTATCTTTATTGACATGAGAGAGGAGGGCTTGCTCTATTTGTACTTACACAGAGACATGATGGAGTCTATTAACTTTGTCGGATTCAGTAGCTTGTAAGTCTTTCTGCTTGTTAGAATGCAGATGCAGCTGTTTCCACTAACCATGAGCAACATGAGGTTAGTGTGATGGGACATACATTACATACGGCAGCCATGTTCCCTCCCATAGGTGACTCAAAGGCTGCAAAAAACCTGGGCATTCAGGTCGATAACAGTCTCTCCTTCAGGGCTCAGGTGTCGGGCTTAGCCGGCAAATGCTTTGCCATCCTGAAGATGCTGAGAAAGCTCCTGCCGCTTCTATCTTTGGAACACAGAAAGATCACTGTCCAGGCCCTGATTGGCTCTAGGCTGGACTACTCTAACACCCTTTACCTTGGACTGCCTGACTACCTCCTGTCGCGTCTTCAGGTGGTGCAGAACTCGGCGGCCCGCGCCACCTTTGGCCTCCCCAGGAGAGCAAGGGCCAGTGAGCTTCTCAAAACTCTCCACTGGCTTCCTATGAAGAAGCGGATCACCTTTAAGGCCCTGACCATCGCTTTTAAAGCTCTTCATGGCACAGGTGCCCGCTACCTCCAGAAATGGGTTAGCTTCTACTCTCCTTCCAGATCCTTGCGCTCTTCAACCCAGGCCAAGGCAGTCACTCCCTAGATCCGTCGTGCTCGCTGTGGTGGGCGCTCTTTTAAACATCTCGCCCCTCGGCTGTGGAATGATCTTCCTCTCTCTCTCAGATCCAACCCCAATCTTTTGGCTTTCAGGAAAGACTTGAAAACCTTCCTTTTCCTGCAATAACACCGCCGTGCTGAGCTCTGCCCCCCTTCATTCGTCCGTCTTTCTCCACTCTGGACTTGTTGAGGCTCCGACAGCGCCGGGACACTCCTCGGAGTAGCCGTGCGCTATAGAAGCACCCCCTTTAACATTAACATTAACATTAACAATGTGTTTGCTCAACATTCTGTTGAGATTTTGCTGATCAATACTCAGACTACACACATAACAATTAGTTGTCTGACCAGATATGCACAAATCAATCTGGCAGCTGAGAATATTTCAATTAAAGGTTGTAATTGCTTGAATCCTGCAACAATGCTTCCAGTTCCAAACAATAATAAAGACAAAAGCAGGAGCCGGAACACAACTGCATCAGTGTAACAGAGTCACATACCAAAGACCAGACATTAAAGAAATTCCACTTGAAATGGCTGATCTGATTTTGTTTGTTGATCGTTTCTATTTAAGAGAGCCTTCTGGAGCACTGAAGGCTATCTCTGCAGCATGTTTCATTCCACAACGTTGAATTGCATGGTTAGGTATTTTCATAACCAGTCACATACAGGGAAAGATGCTATGATCCGTACATATAACAAATACTGGTCAAACTCTAAATTCAGAAGTGTTGCAGAAGATTTGACCCACAGTTGTTTAATTTGTCATAGAAATAATCAAGACAAGAGGACTAGTGTTCTTATGAATCATACTAGCAAATCAGAAGGCCCATTTACGAGACTTCAAACAGATTTTATTGAAATGGCAGTTTACAATGGCCTTAAATGAATTGCTGTAATATTCTGCTTATTTTCTAAATGTTTTGAGGCCTATTCCACCAGGAGATGAGACATCTTGACCCTAGTCAAACTCTTGTTAACACCTTGGCTGCTAGGGGGTTTTCCCCTCCTGTGCTGCAAAGTGGTATTTATCATTGTTCATGACAAGGTCAACTCGTCATAAGCACAGCTCAACCGTGCCTCATGACGAGCTGGCCTTGTCATGAGCATGGAAGGGGTTATAGAAATTGATACCTTGATTTAGCCTGCCAACCTCATTTGAGATAGATTGTGGCTCCTATTTCAAAAGCAAGATTTTGCAATGAATTGTACAGCTCTTCAAATTGACCAAAAGTTACATTGTTGCTATTGTCCTCATTCTTCTAGAATAGTTAAGAAGATGAATGGGTCCATCAAAAACAAGCATTGGAAATGCAATAGGGCTCGCATTAGGAAAGTTTGAGCTATTGGTCTTATAAATGAATTTTTTATTATTTATGTGTTCTTTTTTAAAATAGCTAAATTAATAGCTTTGTCATTTACAATGCCAATAGTTATAACTTTCGCAAATGTGACACCTATGGCATTTGTAATGCAACATGTTTTATATTTACGGGACTTAGATGTATTGATATTACAAATAACAATTGCTTTTAATTTTTTTAAATAATTAATACTTAAATAATTTATTTAATTTGTAATGGCAATAGCTTAAACTTTTGTAAATAACTTTTGGGAAGATTATGTTGTGTTTTTTATTGTGACGAAAATCCAAGAACAGAAGTGAAATATTAACATCTTTTTGTGATTTGTCATAAAGCTTGAAAGCTTGAAAACAGCTTGAAACATTGAAAGAACATATTTGAACCAGTGATGCTGTGGTGGTGCTGAGTGATGCTGTAGTTGCGCTGAGTGATGCTGTGGTTGCGCTGAGTGATGCTGTGGTTGCGCTGAGTGATGCTGTGGTGGTGCTGAGTGATGCAGTGGTTGTGCTGAGTGATGCTGTGGTAGTGCTGAGTGATGTTGGGGTGGCGCTGGGTGATGCTGGGGTGGCGCTGGGTGATGCTGGGGTGGCGCTGAGTGATAATGTGGTGGTGCTGAGTGATAATGTGGTGGTGCTGAGTGATGCTGGGGTAGCGATGAGTGATGTTGTGGTGATGCTGAGTGGTGCTGTGGTGGTGCTGAGTGGTGCTGGGGTGATGCTGAGTGATGATATGGTGAGTGGTGCTGAGTGATGCTGGGGTGGTGCTCAGTGATGCTGTGGAGTTGCTGAGTGATGCTGTGGTGGTGCTGAGTGGTGCTGTGTGGTGCAGTGGTGTTGCAGAGTGGTGCTGTGGTGGTTCTGTGGTGGCGCTGAGTGGTGCTGTGGTGGTGCTGAGTGATGCTGTGGTGGTGCTGAGTGATGCTGTGGTGGTGCTGAGTGATGCTGTGGTGGTGCTGTGGTGGTGCTGTGGTGGTGCTGAGTGGTGCTGTGGTGGTGCTGAGTGGGAGATGGGGAGAGGGAAAAAAGGAGAGCAGGGAGAGGGAGAGGGTAAAGAGATGGAGAGAGGAGAGAGAGGGGGAGAGAGGAGAGAGAGAGGAGGAGAGAGAGGGGGAGAGAGAGACGGAGACGGGGAGAGAGGAGAGGGTAGAGAGGGAAAGGGAGAGGGAAGTGAGGGAAAGGGAGAGAGGGAAAAGGAGAGAGGGTAGAGGGAGAGAGGAAGGGGAAGAAGAGAGGAGGAGGACGAGAGCGAAGGACGGAGGGGAGAGAGAGGGGAGGGAGAGAGGGAGAGAAGAGAGGAGAGCAGACAGAGGGGGAGATGGGGAGAGGGAGAAAAAGGAGAGCAGGGAGAGGGAGAGGGTAAAGAGATGGAGAGAGGAGAGAGAGGGGGAGAGAGGAGAGAGAGACGGAGACAGGGAGAGAGGAGAGGGAAGAGAGGGAAAGGGAGAGAGTGAGAGGGAAGTGAGGGAAAGGGAGAGAGGGAAAAGGAGAGAGGGTAGAGGGAGAGAGGGAGGGGAAGAAGAGAGGGGGAGGATGAGAGCAAAGGACGGAGGGGAGGGAGAGAGAGAGGAGAGCAGGCAGAGTGGGAAATGGGGAGAGGGAGAAAAAGGAGAGCAGGGAGAGGGAGAGAGCAGGGAGAGGGAGAGGGTAAAGAGAGGGAGAGAGGAGAGAGAGAGGGGGAGAGAGGAGAGAGAGAGGGGAGAGAGGAGAGAGAGACGGAGATGGGGAGTGAGGAGAGGGAAGAGAGGGAAAGGGAGAGAGGGAAGTGAGGGAAAGGGAGAGAGGGAAAAGGAGAGAGGGTAGAGGGAGAGAGGGAGGGGAAGAAGAGAGGAGGAGGATGAGAGCGAAGGACGGAGGGGAGAGAGAGAGAGGAGAGCAGGCAGAGGGGGAGATGGGGAGAGGGAGACCAAGAAGCGAGTTCCTCCTGCAAACTAGCTTGAAAAGCCAGAGCTCGGGGTGTGGTGGGTTGAGTCTGCACGGGCACACCATGCCAAGCAGCTGCAGCCCTGGCAGGGCGATGTAGTAAAAGTCTGTGGGAATCCTGTAAATATAGTGCTTTTCAATTCCCCTGGGAATGTACTTCATTACATGGTGTTCACAGCAACAAACAATATGAGAGTGGGGGCCAGTGACGGACGGCACGCTGTTCCTTTAAAAAAGCTTTTATCAGTACTAGCCTTCAGAATGTCAATCCAAGCAAACCAATTTTGATATTGAAATTATGAATTAATAGCACCCATAGGCAAGCAAAGTCTAAGAATGTATTATCAATTATTGACGGCCAAAAATACAAATAAGCTCTCTTGAATTAATTTCTCAATGTGGCCATCACAATCGGAAAAAAAGATCCCTTTCGCGTGAAAGTAGCACAGCAGATACAAAAATAAGTAGGTTTCTGACAATTCTACTCTACGTGGGGGTATTACAAAGAAAGGTTTCTCAACGCCTCCGAGACAGCTTGCAGTTGTGACTAAGTCCCTGGGTGGATACCCACATTACCGCACTGAATGGAAACGAGCTGGTTCGAACAATCGAGATCTGTTGTGGATGCCATAAGGAGGGGCAGATGGATCAAAGGAACCCCGAGCCCTCCCCAGTGGGCTATTTCCTATCCAATAAAGCGTTGCCATGAAACGAAATGGTAAATACATTAATTTTGGTAACCAGGATAATGGTTCTGTGAACACAACGAGCTAGAAGAAAAACAGACTACAATAATGGGAAGGGAGAAGCAATATTGAAAGCAAAGGAAAGGAATTTAAGAAAAGAAGAGGAAAACGGGTCGAAAAAGCAGTAGGAGAAATTAGATAAAGTAAAACATAAAGGAAGAAAAAGAATAAAAAGAGTGAAGGTGGAGTGAAAAGAGAACGTTAGCAATCATTGACTTCATAAAGGCGCTTAACACCAAATAAGCGCTGTTCTTTATTTCTGTGTATTTATTTATTATAAAGCGCTGCGAGTCGCTAATAAGTGACATTGCGGTGCTATATAATGTGCTTCTTATGCAAGCCTGTCTGAGACATGCTCCCTTATCACCTTCGGAAAAAAAACTGTCACAATCCAGTTTATACTTCTCTGTGCACCTCTTTGTCTACGTCAAAATGCGCCTTGAGGAGATTCGATGTGAGCAGAAGCTCACCCATCAATTCATTCATTCATTCACAGAAGCAGTCTGATATGAATGAATCAATACGGAGGCAGAGCGCTGAGGGGGAGGCGGGCGCACTTCCTTTCACTGCCCCCCCCCTCCTTCCCACCTCCCAAAAGGGAATAGGCAGAGAGCGCGCTCCCCTCCCCCCTACCCCGGCCCACTCCAGGAGCTGAGCTCCCAGAGCCGAGAACCGCAAAACACAAACCAGAAACGAAACACCCAAAATATGTCTAAACGCAAACGGGATAAAGTTGTCGTGTTCCCAGTTGGCTAATGAACTGGGCTGCGTGGAGCAGTCACCCCACCCCCCTCCTCACCAATCTGTTATTGCTGAGGCAAGAGAGGGTGGTCTCGATTACGTTTTTCTTTAAAAAAAACGAACAGCATCTGCAGCCCCTCCCCCCTTCCAGCCATCTGTTAAAAATCCAGCTGCAATAACTTTCGGAGTATTACGATAACCTGCGGAATTTGGAACAAATAAGGAAAGGAGAAGGAAGGGAAAAAAGACAAAGCGAAACGAAGGAAGAAGAAGAAATAAGACGAAAACAAGTACAAAGAAAAAGAAACACATTATTGACATGGCTAAGAAACGTGATAAAAAATTTAATTAACAGAGCACACATTGGAAACATATGGAGCACATGTGAAGAAAGAGAGAAGTCTACAACAGCAGAAGAAGGAGAGTCATGGCAAAACAGACAAACAAGTTTTAAAAGGAGACAGTGAAACTGAAAGTACGACCGGCCGGCCGTGAATAATTAGGGGGTGAGAAATGCGCTGGGAGGGCTGCCTTTGATGTGGTAATGCGAGGCAGGCAGGCAGGCGGCTGGTGGCATTGCCCTTTTTAGGGCTTGCGCTTGCGCAATGACCTAAAAAGCACATGCACTGCAAGGAATCGCCAGTGGTGGTTAAACTCTGGATAAGCCAGCTATGCGCAGAAGCGCATCAGCAGGCTAGCCCTAATAAGATAGCCAAAGTATGAGCATCTACCACAGTGAAGTGGCCTGTTGCCCTTCCTATTGTCCTAATGAGTATCAGAAGTACCCCAGACAAAAGACTGGTTTCCTGCCCCATGAAGTGTTAATGGGCAGACTAATGAGACTGGCATATGCTCCTTTAGCTACACTTGTTTCAATAAATGATGACATCATTCTAGATTACTGCAAAGGACAGGCTGATGTGGTGAAATCTGTTTTTCTTCAGGTGAATTTTGCAACAGTCAGAGCAAAAAAAAGTAATTATTTCTTATAAAACGTATTGATGTAGGTTTTAGTGCATAAACAGAGGAATATGGTGCCTACCTCTTTCTCAGACTGAGCAAAGAAATCCAATACCACCCACAGAATCCTGGTGAGTGGGGGTCATCAAAAAATGTGTTCACAAAAACTTCCTGGAGGAGTGCTGGCATGGCCTGTTTCAAGTTATACTTGTGACTTACACTGCTGTGATATCTGCTGGAATTCCACAGTGGATCCACATTGCTCACACATGTAGAATTAAGGTGATGGATGCTGTAGTGATAACAACAACCACTGATTCACAGGGTCAAGCTCAAGAATGCAGCGTAAATCCAGAGGGAGGAGGAAAATGTGAACCTAAAACTGACAAAATTGGTGAGGGCCGTGAAGTTATAGAATTCTTGAGACTGAGGATCCTAGAAAAAGGAAGCAGTAGTAGTGGCCAGTTTCAAGCCAAAGATCAGAGTGAACAAAGGTCTAAGTCAAGAGTGGCAGCAAGAAAAAGTAGTCTCCAATCAGAGGAAAGCTCCATTTGAAGATTCGAGTCACAAGAACCCCCAGAAGAAGGAAACAGTTGAAAGGTGCATCAAGTCGCTGATTCTAACCAAAGTTCAAGACCATCAGTTATTGGAGAAGTTTCAGCAGTAGTCTCAAGTTAAGATGCAAGAATCAATACCACAATAGAAAACCTGTAAAAGGCAGCACTGGCATAATGAAATACTTAAGCCAATCAATGAAGAACCTGTGGTGGTTGAAATCGAATCAGATAATAGTGAAAGTACATTGCCAGCTGCTAGGAGACCAGCAAGAAAAATAATCCCATACAGAAGCTGCGCTTCTCCTGAATGGGTGTATCTAGCATCTGTAGCTGAGAAAGAAGAAGAGCCAGATCTCGAGACCTACAGTCCAATAAACTATTGTCAACACATCTTTGAGAGAGAACTAGAAGAAGAAGAACCGCCTTGAACATTCATAAGAGACTGTTATTGATTAGTTTAAACTAGGAAATAATTTCTGATAAAAATCCAAAGAAGAAATTATTTGTGATAGAAGATCAAATGAATAAACTGAACTAGATAACTGGAAAAAATAGGATTTTGATTTTGATTTTTGATTATTGTTTTCAAAGAAAATAGATCTCAATAGAAAATGGCTTGTAGCAAATGCTGCAAAATTATTGGTATAATCATGTTGATAATGACACTAATATTCTTAGTTTGCTTGATGATGTACCTCCTTTCTCCAGTGAGATATGACTCCACAGAGGTTGAATCAACTACAGAACATTATGATGCTAAACCTAATACAGTGACACATAGGGTAAAGCTTAGGTGTTTTTGTATAAAGATTTATTGGCATTTGGTGTAAACAAACAAACAATACAATGATTTGTTTTGATATGCTGACCACTTTTCCCCATCCCCATCCCCATCCCCATCCCCATCCCCACCCCTCTCCTGCTTTGCTCTACTTTACAGTTCACAGTGGACAGGGTGAAGATTATTTACGGATTCCATCCAGGGGAGTGCATGAAAACAACAACCCCTAAGCACACGTGTCTCGTTCCACCCATCTTATCCAAAGGCAAAGCTTAGTTAGTGGATTTCATAATGTCTATACTACAATGTTCAGTGAATATGTGGTTATTAAGGGTGCCAAGGATTGTGTTGAGTTTTATTTTCTCCCCTCTTCTACAGCTGAAGGTGATACCTACTTACAACTTCTGATGTCTTATGGTCTTTTTTTGCAATGTGTTAATTGGTATTCTTAATAAACATGAATTTCTAGCTACTTATTTGTCGGATTTCAACTTCTCTCTAGAAGTTCTGCTGATTTCTGAATATGGTGAAATGGTTTAAAATATGGTAAATTTCTAAATACAGATGCACAAATTAAGCAGAAAATGTATAAAACTAAGCGGGAGTATGAGTGCAGTTTAAGTACTGTAGAGCATAAGTTTCTTAGAATGTACAATGGGGGAGAATTACATTGTGAGAAATTGGAAAGCTGACAGGAAGATAAGAGAGCAGATTAAGGCTGAACAACTATTTAGATTGTCAAATTTGCATCCAAGGTCGAAAATAGAGCATGAAAGAATGAGTGAATTGTGTAGGGTGTTATGAACCTACAGTTGGTGGGTCAATTGAATATGTGGTTGAGAATGAAATTGAAAGAAGTTATGGTATAAGTGGTGTTTTTCTGATTGGTGAAGAACCAGATAAAATTTGAGCGGGATTTATTATGTGATGGGTTAACCGCCTTATTTCAATCTGCTCTATAATTGGGTAGGTTCAAGTTATCTTATTTTAGTGTTTCCTAGAGGTAATCAAATGATTGAAGTGAGTGGTGCTGTTGGTTTTATGAAAATGAAACCAGGTTTTGGACAGATAGTATTAGAGCTATGGTTCCATCTATAGGTGTGGCTATGAATGATGTGACGATTAGATACTGGCCTAAGATTGTAGACCAGCTTGCTTCTAATACCACTTGCACTATAACTCAGATTAATTTCGAGTTAACTTCTATGCATGGGGTGATTATGCACCAGATATCTTTCTAATGAAGGTAGGCAGTGTTTGCAAGGTACTGAAGGTCAAAGAGTGCTGCACCTTGATACCTAATAACAGTACGGCTATTATTGCACATGTGAGTAACATAACAACATCTCTTGTGAAGTCCAAGCATGGCTGATAGGAAGCAATAGGTTCTGGGATTAGTGAGATAGGGAAGAGTTTTAGGAAGGTTGGTGAATGGTTTGATTTGCAATGTTAACAACATTTATAAAGTGCATGGCTGACAATAGGGCTTTGCAGCGCTGCAGTTTAACCAACGTGAACTCACAATATAAATTGTAAACGCAAGAGTTTTGTTTTAAAATTGACAAGACCCTGCCTTTTTTTTTTTTTTTAAAGAAAAAACAAGAATATTTTACTAAAGAAAATGACATCAAAACAAAGTAGAATCTGGCATAATAATTTTTAAACTTTGAGTTAAAAATAGCACCCCAAAGCATCAACCATGGTTATTTGGTCACATTATACTGGGTTAAAGTCAAAAGTAAAGGTTGACGCAATGGATCCCTGGTTGGATACAGGGACCAGGTTTGTCCCAGTGGAAAGTTTGCCTTCTCACTTATGAAATTTTATGTAGAAAAAGTGGTTGTCGGCGAGCCATTGGCTGGGAAAGTTGCAAGCTGAATCTGTTGCAAGGCTCGACGATGAAGGAATGTTGAAGCACAGGATCCTGGTTAGATTGCTGACGAAGGCGAGAAAGCTTCAAGCGAGCGAAGTCCAAAATCTGTGCCCAGAAAGGTCTTGACGTTGATAGTAAAATTTTGAAACTTTTCTCTAATTCAGATCTTTCAGTGAGCAAACCAGCCAGCTGAGGCTGACCGGCATTTTGATGTCATAGTCTGCAGCTTCTTCTTCTTTTTTTTTTTTTTAAATATTTCTTTTTATTAGAAAAAACAAGCAAGGCAGCAACAAAGTACATGAAGTGCATAGACTGCGCAAAGGCGGAACATCATTATATCGACAATGGAATGATCAACACATTGACGGGGGAGGAGGGGAGGAGAAGAGGGAGCATAAAAGACCTTAAAGCAATCAAGAAGTAATGCGAGGTCAGGGGGAAAGCGGGACATCAAGGACAGGTGTCACTGGCGGTACACATATGTCTCCTCTATACCGGTTCCAAGGACCCCATACTTTGTGCCACTTCCGGGGACGACCCCGAGCCAGGTATACAGTTTTTTCCCTGAACATGCGCCAATCCATGTTTTCCATCCACACCTCAAGGGTAGGGGGCCTCTGGGATCCCCATAGCTGTGCAATATTACGTTTGGCGATCATAGCCCCTAGGGTCACCCGTTGAGTTTGAGCCACATTATGGTTGGTGGGCTTCCAAACATTTAGCAAGCAGCTCCTGGCTTCTGGCAAGAGAGCCACACTCGTGACCTCCTGAATAACCTCGTGGACCTTCCTCCAATAAACAGCAACTTCCCTACCCTCCCAGATGATGTGGAGAAACGTACCCAACTGTCCGCAACCCTGTTGGCACAGACACTCTTCAGAAAAGCCCATGCGAACCAGACGGGGACCCGTGACATATACTCTGTGTAATATTTTGAGTTGAACTAATCTGAGTCGTGCCGGAATCGCGACCTCCTTGGGGGAGGAGATCGCCGACTGCCAGTCCTCATCATCAAGTTCAAGGCCGTCACAGGTCTACTGATCTCGCAATTTCGACAGTAGGTCTGCCCTATGGTTGATCAATTTTTTATACACCAGGGAGATGGTACTGTCCGCCATGGTGTCCATAGGCAAAGAACCCCCAGCTACAGACAACGACGGAGCCGATACGATGACTCCATGATATGTCTCTACATAACTGGTCGTCGAACAAGAATAAACCTATGACCAGGCTTTACAAATCTCCCTTGTAGAAACACAAGAAGAATCTTTTATGGAAACACCGACTGCTTAATAAAGTGCCCGACTTGGCCCTTTCCTAACCTCTGGATTTAAATATTATACAAGCTTATGCTTTGACTCAGATGTTAATACACCTGTGGCATTCGGCCCCCCTTTTAAAGTCCACTCCATGGTAAATCTTGGACTCACCCGGACCAACTTGAATAGAAATTGAAGAACTCCCCGCTCTTTTTAATTCATGTATTCATGTTTGTCTTATTTGTTAGTCTTATACCTTGGCCCTGAAGAAGGTGATCTAATTACCAATTATCACCGAAACGTACGTAGGCCGTACACACCAAAGACCACGAGAATAGACTGTAATACAATGTACAGATCCGTTTTTTGACTAAGTGGTAGGACCTATCTTTCTTACACCTAGAGTGGTCTGCCACATGTACTCTTGGGTTAATCTTATGTAAAGCTTTGTCTTATTGTTTATATTTGTCTTTTTAGAAAAGGTAGTGAATGTAGTGGTATGCATGAGAGAATGAATGGTAATAGGATAAGATGACTTGTTAGGGGTGTTTTTCTTCAATTGCACATCATGAAATGTACACTTTTTTGAAAGCTTGTTAGTTATGAGTATGTTTTCATGTAACAAAATAAATTATATCTATGTATAAACAGTTTAACTGAAAAATCAAAAAACAGAAAAGAAAAATATTAAAATAATGTTTTTGAAATAATTACAGCTCTTCTTCTCTTTTCATATAGCATCCAGTCTTAAAATATATCAGATAGATTCTATAGATAAAGCAATATAGGTCTTAACAGAGGTACTCTCTGTATTCAGAAACGTACCCAACTGTCTGCAACCCTGTTGGCACAGACCCTCTTCAGAAAAGCCCATGCGAACCAGACGGGGACCCGTGACATATACTCTGTGTAATATTTTGAGTTGAACTAATCTGAGTCGTGCCGGAATCGCGACCTCCTTGGGGGAGGAGATCGCCGACTGCCAGTCCTCATCATCAAGCTCAAGGCCGTCACGGGTCTACTGATCTCGCAATTTCGACAGTAGGTCTGCCCTATGGTTGATCAATTTTTTATACACCAGGGAGATGGTACTGTCCGGTATATGACCATCCAACACTCGGTCCTCCAGTGGGGTAGATTCCCGTATCTCCTCCCCAACCGGGAAGACCGAAGTCAATACATGACGAACCTGAGCATAACGGAAATACTCAGACCCATCCAATTCAAACTCAACCTGCAGGGCTGCAAACGACTTTACCTGTCCCTTGGCCCAGAGGTCTCCCACCTTGTTAATGCCAATAAGATACCACTTGTCGAACCCCTTAGGGTTCCACAATTTACCAAACCTATCAGATCCGAAAAGCGGGGTCGCCAAGGTCAAGCGATCTTTCCAGCCTAACGCACTAGTGGCATCCTGCCAGACCAGTACGGCTGCCCTCGTCGGACCCGACAAAGACCTCACCACCGATCTAGAATATAGCGCCCTATAATAGTTGCCCCCGGGAAGTAACCACTGATCCATGGCGAAACCAGGGTTTAACTCGGGGCCATACATACCATGGTTGATTGCCCCTAATTGCGATGCCCAATAGTACCTTTTGATGTCGGGAAGGGCAATACCCCCGTCGTACCACGGGAGTGTCAATTTGGCAATCGCAATACGAGGCCTGCCATCCCACAACAGTTTTCTCTGTAGACCCTCAACTATCCGAAAGTAACTAGCAGGAACTATGTCAAGCGTGTTCTGAAGGGTATACAAAAAACGAGGAAGAGACATCATCTTAAAAAGGGCCGCTCGCCCAAGCAACGAGAGCGGAAGCTTCCGCCAGCCCGCAACATCTCGCTTCAACCGATTCAAGGGAGGGAGAAGGTTTTGCTCATACCGAACCCGGGGGTCCATCGAAACATAAATACCAAGATATTTAAACCCCTCTTGCGCTATCTGAATGGGACAGTTACGCAGCAAAACAGGAGTATCACCACAGAGGACGTAAAGATAGGATTTAGCCCAGTTGATAATCAGGCCCGAGTTTTTACCGAAGGAAGTCAAAACGTCACACCAAACGATCAGAGACTTCCTAGGGGAAGTCAAGTAAAGCAGGATGTCGTCTGCATATAGGGAGATGCGATCTTCGTACTCCGGAGACCAGTAAATACCCCTCATGGAGGGCTCCCAACGGATCCACGCAGCGAGGGGCTCCAGGGCCAATGCGAACAAAAGGGGGGAGAGCGGGCAACCCTGGCGGGTACCCCGTCCGAGACAAAACAGAGCCGAAATGCAACCGTTGACCACAATCTGAGCGAGGGGGTCCGCATAAAGAAGCCGAACCCAACCGATAAAGACCCTGCCTTTTTAAATACAAAGGCTTAGGCTTACCATTAACTTTTTAAATAATTTAAACAGTTTTTTTAGGATCTTATGTTTGTACATCCTGTGTATCACTTACCGGCTTGCCCATGTTTATGGTCAATAGACTTATTGTCATCTTTCATTTTCATTTAATTTTTGGGGCGTGTTAGAGATTGAGGGGTTTGCAAGGGCCTTTTGTAAACACTAATTTACTTTATGGAAGCTTTGTATCACTTCAGGTATGTGGTACACGGCAGAGCCTGCATGGCTTACGGGCTGCAGGGCATTCAAGTTTCAATAGATGCTTAACAAGTCAGCAGTTGTCTGAGCTTATCAGCCTATTCTGGACCAGACCTTAGGTAAATAGAGTCATGCAGTTTTACAACAAGCAACCATATTAAAGAATTGAACTGTGAGGACACTAGGAAGTGCTGGGACTAGATCCAAATATACTTGACGTATATGTCAACAGTTTTTCAACACTTTCCATGTACAGCTCTAAAGGTTAGTTCAGGATTCTTCCTACTTTGTACCAATGCTTCCAGTGGAATCTGGCACTGATCGGTGGTGGTGGGGCCAGGAGGATAGACGGATAGGGACTAGTTGTAAATTTTACAAAATTAAAGATTTAATGCAACTTATTTCCTCAACGCGTCCTCCCTCAGCTTGGTCTCTCCTCTGATGATCGGAACAAGGCACTGGAAGCAACCAGGCTGAAGCTCCCCATAGCCAATCAGAACGCTGCATTGCAGCATTGTGATTGGTCTGCGTGCCAAACCACGGCACTCAGAAGGGGATAGGGAGCCTGGGTATGTTATCCTCCCAGGCTGTAATGCAGTCTGGGTGAAGAACATGCAAAGTGCGCATGACTGTTTGGTCGGCCCCAGAGGGCTGACCAAACATTCATGCGCACTTTAGGGAGTGCAAACCACTCCTCCCCTCCCCTGCTCTGTCAACAGAGCAGCCCCACCCTGCCTGGCAAAGATGCAGCGCCCGTAAAAGGAAAAAATTAAATGATAATAACTTCCAGTTCTTATCATTTTTATTTTTCCTTCTACTGCGGAAAAGCAGTGGGGCGACGCTCCTCCGCCTTAGTGGTGGAGCGGTCACTGAATGTGACTCCCGCCACCAGAAGCAAGTTAAATGGGTTTCAAATTCAAGGGAAAAAAAGCATTTGATTTAACACATATATGGCACCGATTCCATAGTTCTCAATGGGTGCCAGTTGCTGATAGCTAATCACCAACGGTACCTCTGATTACAAGAGGGCATGGTCAGTTTCAGGTCACTGACGAAAAAACTCTGAAAATGAGTTACGAAATTTCATATGCCGGCGAGATGGAGGACAGGGCAAAGGAATCTACAATCATGGAGCACAGAGAATTCCTGAGTGGGATCCAAGACATACTGCCACAGCCACTACAAGTGGGTATTTGACTTGTAGGTCAGATGAGGCTGAGACCTCTAACTGGTTGTTTCAGCTCATTCATTTTTTATACCAGTTTTTCTCCATAGTTACATCCCTCACCTTAGTTATTTTTTCCTTGGTGGTTCCCAGTTTTTACCTTTCCCAGAGCTCCTGTGACCTTCTTTTTTAAGCAGTGTATAGACCTTTTGCTTTGACCAGCTTAAATGTTCCAGGGTTTTTCTCAGAGGAAGTTAGAGGGCGGGTCCTTACTTGACTGGGTAAGAGTTGTGCTGTAATTTACTTGATATATAATGCATCCTCACTATTGCTGTTCTCTGCCTTGCTGCTCAGCCAGTGGTGAGGACATGAGAATGCTGGAGTGTTTGTGCTTGCAGAAGGTGAGTCAGTTGGATTGTATGGGCTGAGCTGCAAGGAGGCTACTCCTGGTGGGGCATTACATGGAACTTACCATCTTCCTGTGACCTGTAACTGAAGCAGTAACTTGAAGAATTAATCTATGACCCTTTTATATTCAACCCGTCTACGTGCCATACTTAGTTTTAACACTAGCAATGAGGGTGTGACATTGAGCGTTAATTGGCAACAGTGAGGCACGGTGGTGAGTGTATCTTGCGCTGACTGTTGGTAGCGCGAGTGTGGTGCAGCATAACTCCATGGCTGCTAAGGCAATTTCCCTCCTGTGCTGGAAATTGCAATTTGCATTGTTTTATGACGAGCTGGGCTCGTCATCAGCGTGCGAGGAGGCTACACCATGACGAGCCCAGCTCGTCATGAGCGTGGAAGGGGTTAAAACAAGGCTGCCATTTCATCACGTCTGAGAATAATCCAACTAAAATATCTACATAAGGCATGTTACACTCGCAACGACGATGGTGGGGCGGATTCATAGAATCGCCCATATGTCTATGATGCCGGAGTGATGTGGGCACATTTCGGCACACGGTATGGACATGCACAGCCTTAGATAGATTCTGGTCAGGGGTAATCACCTACCTAACAGAAATTTTGGGATTGGAACTCCCCAAGTCCCTTAGACTAATACTACATCATATCGCAGATGAGATTGGTGGCAATAGGTATAAGCGCCACCTTCTTTGGATGGGCCTAACTCTTGCTAAACAGGACATTGCCAGACTATGGAAATCTGACACTCCTCGCACAGTGAGGGCATGGAAAAATGGGATGGACTTCTGCAGGGGCTAGAAATATCAGTTTTCCAGGCATGAGGATGCCCACAGAAGCATTCAGAAATATGGCGGCAATGGGCTGAATCCCACGGGCTTACATTGACTCAGCCGACATCGATGTCAGATATTATGGATGCTGAAATCCAGACTTTTGAACCAGAGGCGTGATGTATATTGGGAAACTTTATTCTTGGAACATAGATACTACCTGGAGATGTAGTAATCAACTACGGATGAACAAATGCAATGGGTTACATTGTTGAAATTTGTTTGTTATAACCTGTGATGCAATACCATTCATGGAAACATATCTGTATATGTGTAGCCCAATGGGCCGTAAGATCACAGATAATACAATAATATTTGTAAAAAAAAAAAAATACACACGACCGGGTGGGCTGCCTTGCGTTTTCCCCCAGTTGCGTGGCGAGTGCAGTTAAAGAAGGAGGAGCGCGTGCCCCCTTTCCGTCATCTGTACACGGGTTGTGCACCATTTGCATGTCGGACAGGCGATATGTCTTTAGAAACTGCCACATGGACCGCTCTGCATCATAATAAGCATAACTTAACGCTAGTTGATACATGCGCATGTTGAACGCGACAGTAATGTGTGGCCAATGACTAACGTTGACAGCTTCATCTAATGGTGGTGCAGGCATCGTGCTGACGCAGCAGCTTGGAGGCTAGAACTTTCAGGAACAGGAAGCCGTTTTCAATGCGCATCATAAGCATATGCAGTATGTAAAGCACCTCAGAAGCAGGAGGAGGAGGAACATAGGGGCATATTACCAAGGCGGGTGATATGTGATTATCGGCCGCTAAGCGGTGATAATTTTATCTCCCTATTAGCAAGCTGTCGCTTACAGCAGTTGGCGTGCCAGCGATATTTATCGCTACAGACATGCAAAGTGGGCGTACCCAACCTGTTAGAGACTGAAATCAGTCGCTATCGCCTATTAGCAAGGCAGGCGTAGCAATGGAAATTTTTGCGCTAAGCGCGAATATTTAAAAAAACTTACGCCTGCTCAGACCAGTTCTTAGCAATTATATCCAATGGGAGGTGGATATAATGGCTATGACCCTGTTAGCGATAATGCATGAATATCGCTGTATTCTCAGCGATATTCACAGATTTCGCCGGAAATAATATCGCTTTTGAAATAAACGTTGTTAATAGCACGTTATCTCAGCGATAATATCCGGCGATGCGCGGCAATAAAAAAAGTCTACTTAGCTATAAATATCGCTAGTTGTTGGTAATATGCCCCATAATTTTCTTGTTTGTGGTCTTTATACTAATTACAAGAGTGAAGATAGTTTAAAACTTGAAAATATGCCTCAGCTCTCAACGGTGGATTGATGCATTGTGGGGTGCAAACTCAAGCATGAAATTGAGAAAAGGTAACTGACTGAACTATGCAATTTTGAGGTGCTGCAAGATATACCAAAGGGCGGATATTGTTCGGGTGAGAAACCGCTCACCAAAGTTAGGGACATTGGATTGTCATTTGGAGTGGCTATTTATGTGATTTCTGTTTGCTGTTGTGTGTTATGTTGAAATAGGGCTAAGTGTAATTTGAGATGCTGGAATTATTTTGAGATATTAATGCTGCTCTGGATTTATTAGATATGCTATGCAATACCTGCATATGCTATGTGTAGAGCGCTTCTTGGAATTATGAAACCCTGGTTTTATTTGAACGCAGTAAGATGTTTAAAATAAAAGGTGGGTTATGTCATACCCACTGTTTAGGTGTTAGAGTATACCCTGTGTGTTGTGCCATGAATGAGACGAGGTGGGTTAGGTTATGTATTTCTCACTGACTAGGGGATGAAATATACCCTGTGTGTTGCTTTGTTGTGAGGCTTGGTGGGTTATGTGGTACCCACTGTTTAGGGGTAAAATACCCTGTGTGTTGTTTAGGGGTGAGAGGTACCCTGTGAGGAGTTGCCCTGAGGTGGGGTGATATACCAATTGTTTGGGGGTGTATCCACTGTATAACATTCAAAACTTTTATATGAGTGTCCTTCCCATTTGGGGAGGGGATTTGGTTCGGGTAATTTATTGAAGGTGTGGTTTTGTGTTATCTTCTTGTGTCCATTAAATGTTCTATTGTCTTTTATAAGGGGGAGATGTGTTGTAATCTACTTGCTAGTATAATGCATCCTCCCCATTGTTGTTCTCGGCCTTGCTGCTGAGCAAGTGGTGTGGTCATTAGAATGCTGGAGTGCTTGTACAAGAGTCAGTTGGTGACGCATTACATGGAACTTGCCATCATCCTATGGCCTGTAACGGAAGCCGTTACTTGAAGAATACATCTATAACCCTTTTATATGTAACCTTTCTAAGTGCCATACTTTGTTTTAACAAGTTCTATGTGTTTTCTGCTAATCTCTTTTATTTCTGAAACCCTGGTTTATCCCCACACACTTGCTGTCTTCTTTCTTTCAATTGACATCCCTCACTACTATGACAAAGTGCTATCCCGTAGCTCAGACAGTATGGTCCAGGGATTCCATCAGCCTGTTCTCTCAGTCACTTACCCCCTTTGTCCTTACCAATTGGTTCTCTCCAGTGTTCTGAGTTACATACAGGACGTGGGTTAACCCACAAGAGGATAAGATGGTATTGACCTTGCTGTTCAACAAGAGATCCCATGGTCATGACAATCAGTTACATTCAGGGGATAGCATTATGCAAAAGCATTGCAGGGCTGGGGAAGAGTCAGTCGTATCTTCCGTACGGACCAGTCTTTACCTAGGCTGCTACCGGGAAGGTCCCACAACTCATATTCATACAAGGAATGGCTATAAGTAGACAAAGAGACACACCAACTCTGGTGGACTGCTCCCAATCATCCTGATACTGAAAGTAGGCCAGAATCCCCCTGCCATTAAAAATGAGGGCTGTGAAGGGGATCTGAAAATAATATGCTATGGGAAGAGCAATGGGTGTCGGGAATCTCAGGTTTCTCCCGATATTTCGATTTCATCAGGGGGGACTCAATCAGTTACCCATTCTGAGTCCAGCTAATGGTTGTGAAAGTGTTTCCTTGAGGCCAGTGTGGGCAGACTAATGTGCCACTGTAAGCAGCCTACACGCAGGGTTCTAAAAAGCCTGAATTTTATTCAATGAGGTCCATTGGAGGTTCAAGAAATACTGTAAAAATATTCTTGCTTGGGGCTATGCTAGGGATAAAACAGTTTGTGCATCATTGAGTATACGTTTTTTAAAGCCTTTAACAGCCTGATCCCAAGCTCATCCCATCATTTCTCTGTGCTTCAGTTCCATTATCTACCAAACACAGGGAGTGCTTAGAACCAGGCTAGCCTGTCCTGATGAGAGTGATGTAAAACAATAAACTTGCAAAGGGCCTTAGGGGCACTATGACCTACCAGTCCTTGTTCTGTGGAGAGCTACCTGAAACTTGCTGGCCTCGAGCTCTCTTTACAGCCTACCATGGCCCTAACAGTGATGCATCTGCTCAAAGGCCAAATTAAACCCTAAGCTAACACTTGACCAGAGGACCCAGAGCAAGAATGCACCAATTTTCGAATTCAAATCACATTATCCCAGACACAGTCATCTGCATCTATTCCAAGACCGTGAATGTTAGGGAAAATTTTGCTGAGGGCATGAGGGCAGTATCAAATTGGATGGCTTCCAACTGCCTCCAATGCAATGTCGGGAAGACAGAGGTAATGCTTTTTGGGAAAGCTACTATACTCTGGTCTCCCGACTGGTGGCCTCTGGACCTGGGACCAGTGCCCTCCCCAAAGTTGACCGTTAAAAACCTGGGTGTGAAGTTAGACCAAAACTTAACCTTAAAGGAGCACGCAAATTTAATCTCTGGAGCATGTTTCCGCACCATTGGCCTGTTAAGGCGAGTTTTCCCTCTCCTGCCCGATATGTATAGAAAGACTCTTGTACAGGCCCTGGTGATAAGCCGGTTAGACTACTGTAACGGGCTCCTGATATTAGCTAATGAGGATGCCTTAAATCGGCTACAGGTGGTCCAGAATACGGCGGCAAGACTGATCCTGAACGCTCCCACAAGAACCCCCTCCAAGCCCCTATTGAGAGAACTCCACTGGCTACCGATACGGCAACGTATCAAGTTTAAAATCTGTTGCACCGTTCATAAATGCCTTTTTGGAGATGGCCCCAAATACCTGGCCCAAACATTCCAGTTCTATAAACCAGATCGCTCTCTTCGATCAAGTAACCAACTGTTATTAAAATCCCCACTCATTAAGAAGACCGGACAAGGTGGCCGCGCCCTCTCCCTTGTGGGGCGACCCTGTGGAATAACTTGCCCTTTAGTCTCAGACAAAACACCAACCACTTATCCTTCAGGAAAATGCTTAAAACAAATTTGTTCCTGGAAGAATAATGGCCTCAGCTCATTGAGACCCTAGCTCATCTACAGAGGTACATTCTTTACCATCCTGGCTTGCAAAGCGCGGAGATACCCCGTTGGGGTCGATTCTGGTGCGATATAAGAAACTAAATAAATAAATAAATAAATAAATGTCAGGCTGAGGATCTGTTGAAGAGCATATTTGAATTCTGAAACTAATGAGAAACGTAGGAAAGGTAGAAAGTAGACTGGCCACTTATAAACTCTCCATTAAAAAAGCAATGCACAGTAACGACTGTGCACTGAAAGTTACGAAAAGCTGAATTCCATCAATTTCGTTTTACACACCAATTTAAAATTTTGAGATGAAAAACAAAAAGTGATATGTGGAATTCTTAAATTAAACTATTATTTACTCGGCAGCATTCCTATCCATTGTTTTCTTGCCCACCATGCCTACCTCAGAAAGGAACCAAACATTTGAAAATCAGTCTTGGCCCTGCTTCAAAAGAAGCAGTTCAATCCGAACTGCCAGGCCAAGCCCCTGTGAACAGAAACACAAGCAACCCCAGGGTGGGTGCAGTCTGTTTGGGCCTCATCCCTAAGGGTTAACATGAGTCCTGTTGCACAGTGAGCAGAGAACCGTCTTTTGGGAATACCCAGACTGTGGTCAGTGTCTCACAGAGAAAAACAAAAAATGTGATGGGTGGAATGCTTGAAATAATCTGAGCAGATGGTAGTTATTTACTGCATTCCCTCTCTGTCATTTCCATTTGCAAATTATTTGTATTTATTTATGTATGCATTTTTATATAGCGCAAACTTTACCCAAAGGTTTCAGAGTGCTTTACAATTGAACCAGTTACATTACTTAAGGACTTCAGAGTACATGACTTACATAAAAGATGCAAACTGATAAACTCTAAATTCACATAAGAATGGCAGTAAGTACATAAGTTACATAAGTATACTACAGATACTAGTGGTTAGAGTTATGTATATACAAGTTGCAGATTCCCTCAAGGTCATATTTTAAGAAAAGTTGAAGTGATTAGGGTTGGACAAATATATATTACATATTTACACAGCATGATCTTCTCGCCATTGCTGGGGTTCTTGCTTTCAGAGGCCTTCATGATGTTGTTGCACTCACGGGGGTGATCTTAGCCCTCGAGGTATCCCCAAGCTTGTGATGGCTAGATCTCCTTTCCTGCCTTTCCGGGACCGGGAGCAGCCTACGCCCAGCTCAAGCAGTTTATGATGCCATGTGCTCCATATTTAGGCGGCCTGACCCTGATGGAGGAGTCCCCGTAGGTTCTGCACCTTTGGCTCCAGCCATGGCTTCCAACTGAACCTGTCCAGAACGGCGCCAATCGCACATCCACAGCGAACCTCCCCGGCGCCGTGTCCACCGCTGAGGTCCTCTGCGTCTCGTCTCAGTGCCTCCCCAATCCTCATTACCGACGACATGGAGCCGGTCAGGCGTCCTCAGAAGCAGAGGCCGACCGAGCCGTACGCCTCCATGCCATTTACCCTGCCCAATTCTAAAGGGTTAGGAATGGATTAGGAGGATTGGGAGGGAGCAGGATCCCTTAGAAATCCTGCAACCACCAGACATGGACTGGTACAAGAAACTGGGTGATGCCAGTAGTCTGGACACCTCCTCATATTCTGGCATGCTGTCTCCACCTAACCTGGTTACGGAGTATGGGAATCATTTGCTATGGTCTTGTGTAGGGCTGCAACTGCAGAGGTCTTGGACCTTTAGCTTCCTACATTGGCAGTCAGGGCTAACGTCTTGACAGAGGTCCTGCAGCCTGGTTTCTCCAGTTCAGAACCCTGTGAATAGGATGATTGCCCACCACCACCACCACCATCCCCTGAATCGGGTGACCCAATTTTCCTCACCACCTACCCCACCCAACCACGCTTGGCGGTTCAAACTTCTACTTCCCATGGCGTGTTTCCTTCCGCACTGCTGGACAGGGAATCAAAGAAACCGAAAAGCTTTGAAAAGAAAAATTTTCTTCCGCCAGTCTAGCATTGCGGTTGGTGAACACTGCATACCATTTGGGCCGTTAACCTCATTCGATATGGGACACGGTTGTGCAGGTGCTGCCCAAGGTCTCGGAGGAGGGCTTGATCCTACTCTCCCAAGCCATTTCAGACGGGAGAGATGCAGCAAAGTTCACCATCCGATGTGGGTTGGACATGACGGACTCGCTGGGCAGAGTGATTTCCACGATGGTGGCCGTATGTCGCCATGCCTGTCTGAGGTAGTCTGTGTTTTCGGGGGATGTTCAAGCTAACCTTATGGACATGCCCTTTTTTGGCTCCCATCTCTACGGAGACAAAGCAGATGCCGCCCTTGAGTATTTCAAAGACTCGTGGGCTACGGCCAAGTCCCTGGGCCTTCCCATAACATCCCGGCCTGTATCTGCTTTTCGCTCCTTTCATGGCTATGGAAGGGGCTACCTACCCTGGTCCGGCCAGAGGGCCCGCAAGTTCAGCAGCCTCTGCGGGGCTGGTGAAGAGGTTCACCCCAACTCCGTGGGTGTGGAGGCCAGAAGTCAAGCCAAGCCACGATCCACTCCACCACAAAACCTTCCTAGTCCGATTCCCCCAGCGTTATTCATGACCAATTGGCGGCAGAATCCGCCATCATCTCCACAACTGGCTAAACATCACCTTGGACAGGTGAGTGTTGCAAATAGTCCAACATGGCTACTCCCTCCCCTTTGAGATTACCCCTGCATCTATGCCTCCAGTGTCCGATCGGCTGATGGAGAATCAGCTTGCTTTACTCCGCGAGGAAGTCAAAATACTCTTGGCCAAGGGAGCTATAGAGAGGGTTCCCAGGCCAGAAATTGGCTGTGGTTGTTATTACTGCCATTTTCTGGTTCCAAAAAAGGACACAGTCCTTCATCCTATCCTCTAACTCGGAGCCCTCAACTACTTCCTCAAAAATGGGAAACTCAAGATGCTCACCTTAGCTCAGTCCTGTCTGCCTTGGACCTGGGAGACTGGATGGTAGCGCTGGCCTTACAGGATGCCTATTTTCATATCCCCGCCCACCCATCATCACTTCCTGAAGTTTACTGTGGGCCATGAGCACTTTCAGTTCGGCCGCTCCAGTGCCGCTTGAGTGTTCACATAGATGATGGCAGTGGTTGCAGCACGTCTGTGAAGATCGGGGGTTCCAGTCTTCCTCTATCTTGACGACTGGTTGTTGAAGGTGGGCTCATCCCAAGCAGTTGTCTCCCACCTCCAGACTACGGCAAACCTCCTGCATTCGGTGGGGTTCACTATCAACGTGCCGAAGTCACACCTGACTCCTTCTCAGACACTCCGTTTTATTGGGACGGTTCTGGACACGGTGCAGTTGTGGGCCTATCCTCATGAGTCCAGGATATTCAGGCTATGATACCGATGTTCCAGCCTCTATCCAGGATTTAGGTGAGAATGACTCTGAGGATGTTGGGTCTCATGGCCTCCTGCTTTCTGCTGGTAGACCATGCACTATGGCACATGTGGGCTCTGCAGTGGGACCTGAAGTTCAAATGGGCACAGCATCAAGCAAATCTCACCGACCTGGTTCAGACATCGGAGGGCACTGCGAAAGACATGCAGTGGTGGCTGACAAACCACGATTGGGTCAGAGGCAGACCCCTCTCCCTTCCCCACACAGATCTCACAGTAGTGATGGATGCGTCTCTTCTGGTATGGGGTGGCCATCTAGGGGGGAGGGGATCAGAGGACTATGGTCTTCGGCAGAAGCCATGCTCCATACCAACCTATTGGAGCTTCGTGCAATCTGACTGGCACTGAAAGCCTTTTTTAACATTCATCAACGGAAGGCTAGTTCAGGTGTTCACAGACACTACCTCCATGTGGTACCGCAATAAACAAGGCAGAGTGGGGTCGTTGATTCTCTTTCAAGAGGCATTTCCCTGCTGGCGCAATATCTGGCTGGTTCCCTGAACGCCAGAGCAGACTAACTCAGTTGAAGGTGCCTTGTGGGTCATGAGTGCCGTCTCCATCCGGAGTTGGCACAAGGTCTCTTTCAGCGGTAGGGAGAGTCTTGGTTAGAACTGTTCGCCTACAAAGAGAACTCGCAATGTCAGCAGTTTTGCGTGTTGGAGTTTCCAAGGTAGCTTACGCTCGGCAACGCTTTTAATCGCGAGTGGAACTCAGGCCTCCTGTACGCCTTTCCGCCCATACTACTCCTGCCCAAAAGTGCTCAAGAACAACTGGGCACAAATCATTCTTGTGGCTCCGGATTGGGCTCGGAGAGTTTGGTATCCCGAGCCTCTGGAGATGAGCATCGATCCGCCGATCAGGCTGCCCCTTCAGGAGGATACTCTGTCGCAGAAGCAGAGGAGAGTGCTCCATCCGCCTCCTAGCGTGGAAATTGAGTGGCGACAGTTGACAGATTTTGACCTTTCTCCTGAAGTCTGCGAGGTTATTCCGGCAGCCAGGCGTCTCCACAAAGTTGGTACACGGCTTCCGATGGAAGAAGTTTAGTAAATGTTGTACAGAACAGTCTTTTGACCCCTTATTTGCTTCTCTGGCGGATATTCTCCTGTTTATACTCTCCCTGGCCAAGAAGGGCTCTGCTTTGGGTACTTTAAAGGGCTACCTTTCACCCCTTTCGGCTTTTCTTCGACTGCTAGATCAGCTTTCACTATTTAAGTCCCCTCTGGTGCAAAGATTTTTGAAGGGTTAACCCACTTGTTTCCCCCTTCTTCTTTTCCTATGCCACCGTGGGACTCTAATTTGGTCCTTACTTTTTTTATGTACTCACAGTTTAAGCTGCTTCACAACTGTCCTCCACGGTTGCTCACTTTCAAAAGAGCCTTTTTGGTCACAATTACCACTGCCAGGAGGGTGAGCGAACTACAGGCACCGTCAGCACAGCCTCCTTATCTGACCGTCTTCCCAGACAAAGTGTTACTGAGAACTAGAGCATCCTTTTTGCCCAAGGCTGTAACTCACTTCCTCTGGGACAGTCCGTTACTCTACACACTTTCTATGCACCTCTGCATCCTTCCAAAGAAGAGGAGCATCTCCACACAAAAAGAGCGTTATCATTCTACCGTGATCGCACAAAAGAGTTCCGGGTGGATGACCAACTCTTTTTAGGATATTTGGGATCCAAGAAGGGGTGTGCTGTCCAAAAGAGGACCATATCATGCTGGGTTATCCTCTGCATCAAAATGTGTAATGTTTTGGCACAAAAGCAGCCTCCCTAAGGCCTTAGGGCCCATTCCACCAGGACTAAAGCAGCCACCACAACTCTACAGAGTGATGTTTCTATTTCTGATGTCTGCCAAGCGGCCACGTTGGCATCTCTGCGCACGTTCACCAGACAATATTACCTGGATTTTCAGGTTCGCAGGTAGGGTCTGTTTGGCCTCTGTTTTACAGGATTTCATGGTTTAAAGCTTTTCCGCAGTCCCACCTGCGGGGAAGGTATTGCTTGTGTGTCTGTTCCAAGGTAAGGAATCTGCAGCTAGATGTATCTATCAGATGGACAATTTCCTTACGTTCAAAAACGCCTTATTTGGTAGAGACATGATGTAGCCACAGATTCCTTACTGACCCTCCCATCGTCCCCGCACTGCGTAATTGTCTTTTAGTGTCAGGGCTGTTCCCCTTCAGGGCCCTAGTTTCTTTTTTAACACACCATGGTCCGTCACTTCATGGGTCTGTGCTTCTGGCATGGAAAGCCATGAAAAGTCATGACGTCAGTGCGTCTGATATACTGACAATGCGGACATGGCGACGAACATATTCCATTTTTGGCATGTGTAGCTGTGGATACACATGCTGTGTATACCCCTGCCATCTGGTGTTGGGCTCAGATTTGTTTTTCTACGAAGAAGGTTTTCTAGTCACCAGGAGTAGTGACTCCACTTATTGGTGTCGGCTCCATTGTTAGATTGTTTTTTTCTCTGCCACCGGGGTCAGATGTGTCCTTTTGTGCACCAGTTCAATGCTGCATGGTGTCTGCAGGCCTGCATGGATCCGCCTTACTCACTGGAAGAAATACCTTGCATTTACTTGTTGGTTCCCAGCACTGCATACACTTGTTCTTTGGCTCTCTGAGCCCCATCATTTCCTTGTACCCTGGCAATGTGTCTGTGATGGAAAGAGCTCCATTCCACTACTGACTGCAGTATCAAGTAAAACACCTGAGGGCAGACCTCCATTATCTGTCTGTCCTCAGACCACCAGAAGCCTTCTTTTCTGCAAGCCTCGTCCTCTGGAAAAAAGATACCCTCCGTTACGATCAAAATAGTCGCATGGCCTTTGATGACGCAACACTGAGCAGATGATAGATACTCTGGACTGGTTTGGAGACCAAGACACCCAGGGCGAGCAGCAGCCAGGGGTTTCCAGCGCGGAGGCTCAAGTGTTTGCGGTTGAGATCACCTCTGGCTCCGACGCGGAAGCAGACAAGCCTCAACCTGCACAGCACCAGAGATGGCTGCCGTGAGTACAGGCATCCCGCCTCCCATCCCTAAATATCACTCAGAAGCCGAGCACCCTCCTCGAGGGGAGTTGAGCGAGTTTGCAGGCTTCTCATGAAATCTCTGGTCCACCACTGGTGGAAGGCCATGGACTGCCCCACACCACTGAGTCAGCCTGATGCCCTCCCACCCTCGAAGACCTCCTTGAAGCCACCTCCTTCAACCTCGAGCTCTTCTCGGCTCTGGCCTTAAAGACACTTACGAAGCCTGCCTCCGTGTCAAGGACCTCCAATCCGAAGTAGCTTGGTGCCGGCAGGCCCACAGGCATCCTCTGCATAAAACAACCTGCCACCCAGGGCAGCATCCGCCGCTTCTTCTGAGGATCAAGATCAACTCATCCTCCATTGCCTCCAAGAGGAGCGCACTGGCAGAGAGCAGCGCATCCACATCCTTCCAGAGACCGACGGGTTGTAGCCCAGACTCCTCTGGAGGCAAAGGACCCTATTCCTTCCAAGATGAAATGAACTTTGGAGGAAGCCTTGAGTCCGTCTGTGGAGCCGGGCCTGAGAAGGCCAGGCACCATGACAAAGGTGCCTGTCCTTCACCGCCATTGCCTCGCCTACCTCTTCCTTTTCCTCCCTCTCCACCATGCCCCTCTCCCCACTGCTGCCAGTGGACCCATTGCCAGATTCACCTGAAGGTTCCCTTCCTTCTGGATTTGGGGGTGACAGCCCTATGTCACTCTATGGCACAAATGATACTCTATATAACTCGCGACCCCATAAAGACTGGTGGGACCATTCTGATGTTGAGCCCCCTGATGATGCTGAGCTGGACCTCTATCCGGCCAAGCCTTCCCCGCCGGATGACACCACCTCATACCAAGAGATATCGCGAAGGGCGGACCCATTATACAAGGTTGAGTTGCACAAACAACCACAGGAGGACGACTCCCTCATGGAGAAACTCTTCTCCACTCAGAGGTCAATGCAATATTTGAGGCATGTTTAAGCCTGCTCCTGATATCTTTAAGGAGCCGGTAAAAGTCGCCTCCTTACGACCCTCCCTACCTAAGGGACCAAATGCCAGCTGACTCCCTGGTTGTTTACAAAGCTCAAAGGGTGCGTTGGATGCACCCCACCCCCGACTGGGTGAGTAAGAAGATGGACACAGCAGGAACACTTCACTGCCACCTCTTCTTCTCCTAACGCCCATTGTGTAGGTTTGTTCCCCCAGTATGATTGGGCCCACTGGGATGAAATGGAGAAGTTGTTTCATCACCTCCCGAACCAGTATAAAAAGAGGGTTCAGGAATTGGTTGCAGAGGGTACAATGATATCCAACACGAACATTCAATGCACTCTAGTTGCAGCAGACACTGTTGCTCGTGATGTAAATACCAGTGTCCTCCACCGACGCACCTGACTGTGTATTTTTGGGCTTTAAGCCAGAAGTGCCATAACATCTGGTCAACTTGCCTTTTGACTGGGAACACCTTTTTGGCCTGCAAATTGACAAGATTTTGCATAAAATTTAAAAGGGCATTGAGATGGCTAAGGCCATGGGGGCCTTACTGACCCCATCTGCCCGTTGCTCCTTTCGCACACAAAATACCATGGAGAGGTGAAAACCACTACCCCTGAAGCATCCACTTCCTTTCCCAGGCAACAGCCACCCTTTCAGGGTTATTACAGGGGAGGCAGGGGCAAAAGTGCAGCCTCTGCAAAACAGTGACTTTACTACCATCCCCGACTATTTAATGCCGGTCAGGGGAAGACTGAAAGGGTTTCTGTCCGGCTGGATGGATATCACCTCGGACCAGTGGGTTCTTGGCATCATAGCAGAGGGTACAGTCTAGAACTCATGCGCACACCACCAAACAACCCCGTCCCCAGGGCAGAGACAGACTCCCTTGAACATCAGCGTCCACGTCAAGAGTAGATGCACACACTACTCAGCAAGGGTCCATAGAACGTGTGCTGCCACAACAAGGCGGCAAAGGGAGACACTCCTTATACGTCCTCATTCGAAAGGACAGGACACTATGGGACATTCTTGACCTCAAGACCCTCAACAAGTAAATCCTGTCTGAACACTTCCACATGGTAGCGCTCCAGGATGGCATTCCTCTACTACAGCTAGGTGACTTCTTGACCACCCATGACCTGACGGATGCCTACTTCCACATCCTCATTCAACCTGCACCTCTCCGGTTCCGCCGCCTTGTGGTAATTGGTCAACATTATTAGTTAATTAAACAAATGGAGGAGTACCACCATAGAGAATCAGAAAAATTCCTAATGGGGTGTGTAGAAGACAAAAGGAAGGGATTTATCCTTTTGTAAAAAAACCCTCACTCACCAACCTAGTGGTGACATGCTTCATCATCGGGGTCCACCCTGATGACCTAACGCCACTAGGGTGTTCTACAACACCTGAATTACAGTGGAGCAGGTTGTGGGTGTAAAGTGCAAAAAAAAGGTGTTAAAAATTGTCCTGGTTTAACTTGGTGGGAAGAGACATTTTATTTAGAAGCAACTGGACAATGTTAAAAAAAAGTGATGAGATACTGTCTGGATGTAGGTAATGGCCTTAACCACCACAGCAAAACTAATATGTTTCTAACCAAGGTGACACCACCCCCTGCCCTCCGATGCTAAAAGATACTACAATAGGAGTCTTTTTTCTTTTACTCACCACGCTCACCCAGTGTGGTCAGAGCTTTCACCATTAGCGATTTTTTTGCTTACATGGTCACAAGGAGATAGGATTGGGTGCGCCTTATAGGGGCGCAGACCGTCCACCTTCCTTGTTCTTGGTCCTGACGAAAACCCGGCACATTCCTTTAAGGTTGAAACATGTAGACCAGATCACATACATAGATACTTTGGATCATAACTACCCTCACAGTATCTCATCACTTTTTTTAACATTGTCCAGTTGCATTGTCCTGCTGGTGTCTCACCCCCAGCTGAATGCATAGGGGTATCAGCCAGCTCCCCCTGGGCCTCCCGGTGGTGTCTTACCCCAGCTAAATGCATAGGGGTATCCGCCACCCCCCCCTGGGCCTCTTGATGGTGTCTCACCCCTAGTTAAATGCATACTGGTGTCAGCCAGCTTCTCCTGGGCCTGTCTGTCATGTCTCACCCCCAGCTGAATGCACAGGGTGCCCACCAGCTCTTCCTGGGCCTGCCGGTGGTATCTCACCCCAAGCTGAATGCATAGGGGTGTCAAACAGCTCCTCCGGGTCCTGTCATTGGGGTCTCACCCCCAGCTAAATGCATAGGGTGTCCGCCAGCTCCACTTGGGCCTCCCGGTGGTGTCTCACCCACAGCTGAATGCATAGGGGTGTCAGACATCTCTTCCTGGGACTGTCGCACTTGGGGTAATCGTGTACAACATTCTGTATTTCTTGGTTGCAGAACTCACAGGCAGCGAAAGTGAGTTGGTGGGATTCCCAGCTGTATATACATTTATTGATTAGTAGGGTTCCCAGCCTGAATGTTATAAAAGAGTGTAGGTCTAAGGCAGGTTGAATGTGGTTGAGGTTCATTTCTCTTGCGGGTGGCTTTGCGTGCTTAAAATGCAACCACCATGTGAGGAGTTGGCCTGGCATATGCTGTCCACTAGTTCTAGTGGGCACCTTGCACCAGTCCAAACAATCATTACTGATGATAGGTTTAAGACAACTGTGCTTTTTGCTTTCTTTTTAACTAGTTGCACTCCGTGTGCTTTTAAAAACCACTGCTGCTACGCTCGCCTAGGCTCTTAACTTTTTACTCTGTATCCTTACCTGTTGTGCTTTCACGAATCCCGGTCCGCCGCGGCGCAGTGAATACCGATTGAGCGGAGGGATGTGAATCCTCCCCTTGACTCTCCTGGCCTGCAGATTACTTAAGTGGCATGTGTAAGCTGACGCGCCGCTGGCGCGCCGAAGGCTTGCCTAAGGCAAGCCCGTCTGCGCCCATCTGCGACCGTTCTGGGCCTGAGGCCAGCCTTTATGCCCGTTCTGAACCGGCCCAGCACCTGCGTTATTCAAGCAGCGTCCTACGGTCCCAGGATAAACCACCGGCTGAACCCTGCTTCCATTAATTACAGGCAGGGGTAGGGACCATACGCTGTTCCAGCTGCCCTTTCAGTTTCAGTTTCAACCCATGCAATACTGCACCCCAGCAAGCCCAGATAAAACTTACCCTTATAAACTGCAGATTTCTGGTTAAACATAAAACAGAAATTCACGATTACCTCACTGACCACCAACCTGAGGCCATGTTCCTCACAGAAGCCTGGCTCAGTGAAGACTCAGACCCCAACATACTTGAGGCATTCCCTAACAACTACTGTATGCTCAGACAAGACCGCACAAAAAAACGCGGAGGTGGAAAAGCAATCATTTTCCACCTATCCCTCAATTGCACGCTCGAAAAAGCTCAAATTGGTATCTCTGAGGCAGCTTTGTTTAGCCTAAGAAGAGGTAATGAGACCACAACACATGGTCTCTTCATCGCCCGCCTGAGCCGCTCAATGACTTCATATCCAATCTGACAGATTCATCGACCTAGCTGGCTCTTAAATATAACAATCTCATAGTCTTGGGAGATTTTAATCTCCACATGGAAGACCACCTCAAAACGGAGGCACAATTTCCATGCAAAGAACTTGCCAGTATACAGCTCGAACTTAATTCCCTGCTACCAACACACCGTGCAGGCCACCTGCTAGACCCTATTTTCTCTAATCATTCAGGGATGACGGTGGAACAACCTAATCCTGTTCCGTGGTCCGATCATCACCTCATCGAATTTTGTATACCTCCACCCAAACAACCCCTAGTGAAAAACATTGATCCGACCCGTTCACACAGAAACTGGTTCAAGTTCAACCATGAAAGTTTTTCTAATGCGCTTAAAAAAAACCCACCTCTGCTGGACAATGATGTCAATCTAGCGAACACGTCAATAAATTAGTGGATAACAGAGGCACTTGATAAAGCAGCTCCCTGGACCACAAAGCCCCCTAGGCGCGGGTCTAAATCTGCACCCTGGTTCAATGATGAGCTCAGAATAGCCAAACAAAGATGTAAGCGCCTAGAACGAACTTGGAGGATAGCTTTCTCCAGAGACTCGAAAGAAGCTAAAAAGCAGAACAAATCACATTCCCTCCTCAAAAAGAGGCGCTCCATGTACTATAAAGAAAGAATCAACATGGTAGAGAATTCCTCTAAGGAACTGTACGCCACACTGAAAGAACTCTCGTCCCTAGAGAGAACACTCAGGACACCTAGTAGCTCTGTAGAGCAGTGCAACGTTATTGCAGGCTACTTTCTTCAAAAAGTATCCACTGTATACTACTCCTTCCCTAAGGAAGCTCGCAACTGCATCAGTGATCCTAATGAGGAATCTAATGAGATCGGCTTAACACCCTTGCGCGAGTTCCTAACATCACCCGCACTGGTGCTCAAGGAAATGGCACTATAAATCAAATCGGGCTCTCCCGATGACCCAGCGGCACCAAACAGATTAAAGGAGGGCATTGAACTTATAATGCCCAAAATGCATGAACTAATAGACACATCCTTCAAATGTGGGGAGGTTCCGATTGCATGGAAACATGCGATTGTTATACCTCTAAAAAAAAGAAAAAAAAACCTCAGTCAAACCCCATGCTACTGGAAAAAAACTACATCCCATCTCCCTGCTCCCCTACATCTCTAAACTCACTGAAAAGGTTGTGAACAAGCAATTGGTGGGACATATCCCCAAAACCTCCATCATCCAATGCAGTCTGGCTTTAGAGCATCTTTCTCGACCAAATCCGCTCTCCTTTTTGCAACAGAGACCCTACGGAGACAAGTGGATGCCGGTCAGACAATGGCCTTGGTTCTGCTAGACCTCAGTGCCGCCTTCGACACGGTATCCCACAAGCTCCTCATCCAATGCTTAAAGGTGTGCGGTATGAATGGGGTAGTGCTACAGTGGATGCGGTCTTTCCTGGAAGATCGCAGTTTTCAAATTGTACAGAACCTCCACCGCTCCAAAACCCTACCACTTCGCAAAGGGGTCCCACATTGATCTGTTCTGAGTCCCACCCATTTCAATCTATACCTTGGACCCCTGGCAAGGATCATGAACTGCTACAAGATCTCCATGGTGTCGTACGCTGACGACACTCAGCTTGTCGTGACCCTGGCACAAGATTCTGGCAAATCTGCACTACAATTCTCCTCCTGTCTCAATGACGTGGCTTCCTGGATGTTCAACAACTGCCTTAAATTGAATGGTAGCAAGACGGAGGTCATGATTATTAGGAAATCACCTTCCATCTGGGACACAGTCTGGTGGCCTCAAACACTAGGGCCTATCTCTGAGCCCAAAGCAGAGGTCAAAAACTTGGGAATATGACTCAACCCCAAGCTCTCTTTTGAATCCCAAACCAGGAAAGTGGCAGGGAGATGTTTCAGCACCTTGAAGATGCTGAAAAAACTTGATTTCCTCCGTATATCTGCTAGGAAAACCTTAGTCCACACTCTGGGGACCTCACAACTTGACTACAGGAATGTCCCCTATCTAGGGGTACCAAAAGCCAGCATGGTGCGCCTCTAACACATCCAAAAAGCAGCTGCGAGCCTTGTTCTCAATCTTCCTAGTGGTGCTTCCACAACAAAAGCTGTGGACTCTCTACACTGGCTGCCTATCGAGAAGAGTCCTCCTGGCCATCCTGTAGCGCTGCCACACTCTGTGCCTGACTGTGCCCCCGATCTCGCCTCCTGTAGTATCGTATTGGCTGCTGATCGCTGCTAAAATAATTTGTGTGCCAGCCTGTGCATCGCGTATTGCTGATGATCGCATTTTGCTGCTGCTAAAATTGATTAATTTGTGTGCCAGACTGTGCTTCACGTTTCTGCTGCCTGAATTATTTTCTGTGCACCGATCTCGCCCTGCATCACCCTGTTGTTGTTTGGTGCCATTTTGTTGTCCCAGGCCGTCTCCCCTCCCGCTCCCAGCCGCTGCTCCCCCGCGGCCCCACCCCGCTACCTACAGCACCTAGTATCGATCCCCTCTCCACTCGCCACCCCACTCCTGCCTCCCAGCTGCTCCTCCTTCCCACTGGAACTTAAGAGGAGACCGGAACGGAGAAGAGCTGTGACCGCCCTGACCTGGTCAGACACGGTCGCTCCACCTGCTCCTGGCCATCCTGTAGCGCTGCCACACTCTGTGCCTAACTGTGCCCCCGATCTCACCTCCTGTGGTATCGTATTGGCTGCTGATCGCTGCTAAAATAATTTATGTGCCAGCCTGTGCATCGCGTATTGCTGATGATTGCATTTTGCTGCTGCTAAAATTGATTAATTTGTGTGCCAGACTGTGCTTCACGTTTCTGCTGCCTGAATTATTTTCTGTGCCCCGATCTCGCCCTGCATCACCTTGTTGTTGTTTGGTGCCATTTTGTTGTCCCAGGCCGTCTCCCCTCCCCGCTCCCAGCCGCTGCTCCCCCGCGGCCCCACCCCCGCTCTCTACAGCACCTAGTATCGATCCCCTCTCCACTCGCCACCCCACTCCCGCCTCGCAGCTCCTCCTCCCTCCCACTGGAACTTAAGAGGAGACCGGAACGGAGAAGAGCTGTGACCGCCCTGACCTGGTCAGACACGGTTGCTCCACCCGCTCCTGGCCATCCTGTAGCGTTGCCACACTCTGTGCCTGACTGTGCCCCCGATCTCGCCTCCTGTGGTATCGTATTGGCTGCTGATCGCTGCTAAAATAATTTGTGTGCCAGCCTGTGCATCGCGTATTGCTGATGATCGCATTTTGATGCTGCTAAAATTGATTAATTTGTGTGCCAGACTGTGCTTCACGTTTCTGCTGCCTGAATTATTTTCTGGGCCCCGATCTCACCCTGCATCACCTTGTTGTTGTTTGGTGCCATTTTGTTGTCCCAGGCCGTCTCCCCTCCCCGCTCCCAGCCGCTGCTCCTCCGCGGCCCCACCCTGCTCCCTACAGCACCTAGTATCGATCCCCTCTCCACTCGCCACCCTGCTCCCGCCTCCTAGCTGCTCCTCCCTCTCTCCGCCCCCTCCCACTCTCCACTTATGACAGCTGCACTTGCGCGCAGCGTCCACGCTCAGCGGACGCGCCCTATGCGTGCCGAAGGTGCGCCAAAGGTAAGCCCGTCTACGCCCGTCCGCGCCTGGACCGCGCCCAGCGCCAGACCCCCTGGCCCCCGCAAAACCCACTCTACCCGCATAATGTACGACTCTGCTACCCTCTCAGCACTCAACCCCGGTCGTCTCCCAGACTGCTACCAAGCCGCCCCAGGACACACCCATGGACCCTTCACCTGCCACTCCTGCAAGTTCGACTGCATCAGGACCCACACCAAATCCACAGACTCCAAACAGAGCTCCTACACTATCCACCTGAAGTGCATCCTACTCAACACCCGCTCGGTCCACAGACACGCCATTGAACTTTGGAACCTACTCGACACCACATCGCCGGACGTCGCCTTTCTTACAGAAACCTGGATGAATGCCTCATCAGCTCCCCACATCGCCATAGCCATCCCGGACGGCTACAAGATCATCCGAAAGGACCGCATCAACCAAACAGGAGGAGGAATCGCCATCGTTCATAAGAACACCATCCGCATTACGACCAGTTCCGATGACAACCTCACAACCGCCGAACACCTTCACTTCCAGATTCACACCGACCCTAAGACCACACTCAGAGGCACCCTCATCTATAGACCACCCGGACCCCGCACAAAATTCAGCGAAGACATCACTGACTTCATCAGCCCTCACGCCCTCCCCTCCGAGGACTATATTCTACTGGGAGACCTCAACTTCCACCTGGAAAAGAACAACAACAACAACTCCACCACCCTTCTGGACAATCTCGCCAATCTCGGACTCAAATAACTTGTTGACACCCCCACCCACTTTGCCGGGCACACGCTCGACCCAATCTTCACCTCCAGCAAGCACATCTCCTTTAATCACACCACAGCTCTCCATTGGAAGGACCACAGCCGCGTTCACTTCAACTACAAAAAGACTACGACCCACAACCACCCACAACCAAATCCCCGGAGAAACTGGAATAAAATGACCACCGACCAGCTCTTCACATCGCTTCACCAAAACCCTCCTGCAAAATCATCGGACCCAAACCAAGCAGCCACCAACCTCACACAATGGATCACCCACAGCGCTGACGAATTAGCACCCCTGAAAAACCATCAAATCAAGCTAGGCAGCAAAAAAGCCCCCTGGTTTAATGATGACCTTAAGAAATCCAAGAAGATCTGTCGCACCCTCGAGAAAGCCTGGCGAAAAAACCCAACCACTGACAACCTGGCCACCTTCAAGAACGCCACCCGCAAACACCACCAACTGATCCGATCCACCAAGAAATCAGCATTCAAGGATCGACTCGACAACAACGCCCACAACAGCAAAGAACTATTCAACATCGTCAAAGAGTTTACCAACCCCACCGCCGGCACCAACGACATCACTCCATCCCAAGACCTCTGCGACTCTCTAGCCTCGTTCTTCCACAACAAAATCGCTGACATACATAACAGCTTTGGAGACCAGCCCACCCCACCTACCTCCGAACTAAAACCCCCCTCCAACAACGTTTACGCCTGGAACCCAATCACCACTGAAGACAGCATCCGCCTGATGAACACCATTCACTCAGGATCGCCTACCGACCCATGTCCCCACCACATTTTCAACAAAGCAGACTCCACTGTCGCACCCCATCTTCGAGACGCCATCAACTGCTCCCTCAACTCCGCCACCTTCCCGGAAAGCTGGAAACACGCCGAACTCAGCGCCCTCTTGAAGAAACCTACAGCAGACCCCACTGAACTTAAGAACTACCGCCCCATTTCGCTCCTTCCATTCCCTGCCAAAGTCATTGATAAAGCCGTCAACAGTCAACTCGCCGCCTTCCTCGAATCCAACAAATCCCTCGACCTTTCACAGTCCGGCTTCCGAGCCAAACACAGCACCGAGACCACCCTCATCGCAGCAACAGACGATATTCGAACTCTACTGGACAACGTAGAAACTGCTGCCCTCATCCTACTCGACCTCTCCGCAGCCTTCGACACAGTCTGTCATAACACCCTTATACAACGCCTCAGCAACGTCGGAATACAAGGAAAAGCATTGTCTGGATAATCTTGTTCCTCGCCAGAAGAACCCAGAGAGTCTGCCTCCCCCCTTTTAAATCAGAGGCCACCGAAGTCATCTGCAGCGTACCCCAAGGATCTTCACTCAGTCCCACCCTCTTCAACGTATACATGAGTCCCCTCGCACTCATTGCGCGCCAACACACCCTCAACATTATCTCCTACGCAGACGACACTCAGCTGATCCTATCACTCACCAAAGACCCAAACACCGCCAAAACCAACCTACACGAAGGGATGAAAGAAGTAGCCGAGTAGATGAAGAACATCCGTTTAGAACTTAACTCGGACAAAACGGAAGTCCTCATCTTAGGATCATCCCCCTCCGCCTGGGGCGACTCATGGTGGCCACCGGCCCTGGGAACCGCACCCATACCAACGGACCACGCACGTAACATGGGCTTCATCCTGGACTCCTCCCTCTCGATGACCAGACAAGTCAACGCCGTCTCATCATCATGCTTCAACATCCTACGTATGCTCAACAAAATCTTCCATTGGATCCCCACCGAAACAAGAAAGACGGTCACCCATGCACTGGTCACAAGCCGACTAGACTACGGAAACACCCTTTACGCCGGAACCACAGCCAAACTACAGAAAAAACTCCAACGCATCCAGAACGCCTCAGCCAGACTCATCCTAGACATCCCCCGCCAAGCTCACATTTACGGTAAGACCTCCACTGGCTCCCCGTCAACAAGAGAATAACCGTTCCGTCTCCTCACCCACGCACACAAAGCCCTCTACGACCTAGGACCCGAATACCTCAACACGCGCCTGTCCTTCTACACCCCCACCCGCCAACTTCGTTCGTCCAATCAAGCCCTCGCCGCCATTCCACGCATACAAAGATCCACCATGGGAGGAAGATCCTTCTCCTACTTAGCGACCAAGACCTGGAATTCCCTCCCCACCCACCTCCGCCTCACACAGAACCAACTTTCCTTCAGAAAAAAACTAAAAACTTGGATATTTGATAAGTAAAACTCCCCCCCTCCCTCAAGCGCCTTGAGACCCTCTGGGTGAGTAGTGTGCTATACAAATTTAAACTTGACTTGACTTGACTTTAAAGCCATGTGTTTCTGTCATAAGAGCCTACAAGGAAAAATGAAATGAATGAAATGAAATGAAATGAAATTTGATTTGTAAAGCGCATGGCTGCCCGAAAGCATCCCAGCGCTTGCTTAGGGAACCCGTCCTGGTATTCCCCTGCGAGATAATCTATTACTGGGCATCCCCAAGCCAAAAAGCCTCAGCTTCCTGCATGATTTTTTCACTCTATACAATCCCAGCCGCCAGCTAAGATTAACAGGAGCATACCTGCTCAAGGTCCCCAGGATCTGAAAAGCCAGGATAGGTGTTCGATCCTTTGACTACCTAGGGGCCAAGAACTGGAATACACTTCCTCTATGGCTACACGCAGAGAAATCTGAACCTACCTTCTGCAGAGGATTTAAAACCTGGCTGTATAAACTTTAGCCTAGGAGTCTCCTCTTGCTGATATGCTTCTAGCGCTGGGACACACCCTTTGGGGTTGCCAGGCTCTCTACAAATGAACTATTATTATTATTATTATTATTATTATTATTATTATTAAAAGCTATCCTAGTGGTAGCTGTGGAGAGTAGCCTTCAGGCTAAGACTTCAGAGAGATGTAAAGCAGCTTGTTTTACCAGTCTATAATCCCTTGAATGACCAAAAGAAAGGAGAACCACACAAGGTGTGTGTGTGTGTGTGTATATATATATATATATATATATATATATATATATATATATATATATATAAATACTATGTATATATCATGAATTTTAATTATTTATGAGACATTATATATATATTTTTCCTTTAAATACTGAATTTGATCTGCGTGTGCACTACACTATGTTCTGATTGTATATAGAATATTTGATGATTTATGTACATATTCTATGTAGAACTTGGAATGTCAAAATTAGGGCACTGTGCCTTGTATTCTTATAAAGAAGGATAAAAACACCACCGTTTGATTACGAATAGAATGAGAGACATTAAGGAGTTAAGGTGGGCGGATTGCTTTTACGAGAATCCGCCCCATTGCAGTTCAGAAAAGCCTTAAGTACCCTTTTTGATGTCCAGTAACGTATCATGTGATCAAGCCTCTGGCTAGAGGCGAAACGCGTCATGCAGGACTGCTTGGGTGTTAATTTTTGGATGGAATAAAACCCTTATTTTTTGCACAAGAACTGGGTCTGGCTTGTTCGTTTTAATCCAGTTGGAGCAGTGGAACTGGGAGGCAGGTAGCATCGAGCGATACAAGGACTTCATATATGTATATATATATATACATACATGGATATATATATATATATATATTAATATATATATATATATATATATATATATATTAATATATATATATATATATATATATATATATTAATATATATATATATATATATATATATATATATACCAAACATTTCTCCAAGAAGAAACCAGAGGCCAAAGGGGGTGTCAGGGTTTACAGCATGCTTTATTCATTCATCCACAGCGGCGCAAATGCATTTCGGCCATGACGGCCTTCCTCAGCGCCCAGCGCTGTTACGAGTCCTGCACCAATGTACTCCTTCCTGCTCCAGTCTTGGCTCGCACACAATGCCCCTCCCCTTTATGCTGTCGGCACACCTGGAGATGTTCGTGAAAGGTAAGCAAACTTCAACTCCCAACATGCACTGTGGCGGCAGGTTGGGTAGGTGGCGTAGGGTGGTGAGTATTGACAGTGGGTCGGTGCGAGCTTGCAGTTGGGTGGTGTCGATACCTCGAAGTCCAAAAGCTGCGAGCAGCCGGTTGTCAGTGTTAATCCGTGACTCTTAATGCTGCAGGGCCATCTGTATACGCCTCTGACAAGCGTAGGTAATATCCCAAAACATTTCTCCAAGAAGAAACCAGAGGCCAGAGGGGGTGTCGGGGTTCACAGCATGCTTTATTCATTCATCCACAGCAGCGGCACATGTATTTCGGCCATGACGGCCTTCCTCAGCGCCCAGCGCTGTTACGAGTCCTGCACCAATGTACTCCTTACTGCTCCAGTCTTGGCTCGCACACAATGCCCCTCCCCTTTATGCTGTCGGCACACCTGGAGATGTTCGTGAAAGGTAAGCAAACTTCAACTCCCAACATGCACTGTGGCGGCAGGCTGGATAGTTGGCGTAGGGTGGTGAGTATTGACAGTGGGTCGGTGCGAGCTTGCAGTTGGGTGGTGTGGGGAACCTCTGAACTGATGAAGTCCACAGCCGCTACCCCGAGTCCCCTGGTGCCACAGCTACCAGTTGCCACAAGTCTGCAATTAAGTATATAAATAGTATGTATATATCATGAATTTTAATTATTTATGAGACATTATATATATATTTTTCCTTTAAATACTGAATTTGATCTGCGTGTGCACTACACTATGTTCTGATTGTATATAGAATATTGATGATTTATGTACATATTCTATGTAGAACTTGGAATGTCAAAATTAGGGCACTGTGCCTTGTATTCTTACAAAGAAGGATAAAAACACCACCGTTTGATTACGAATAGAATGAGAGACATTAAGGAGTTAAGGTGGGCGGATTGCTTTTACGAGAATTCGCCCCATTGCAGTTCAGAAAAGCCTTAAGTACCCTTTTTGATGTCCAGTAACGTATCATGTGATCAAGCCTCTGGCTAGAGGCGAAACGCGTCATGCAGGACTGCTTGGGTGTTAATTTTTGGATGGAATAAAACACTTATTTTTTGCACAAAAACTGGGTCTGGCTTGTTCGTTTTAATCCAGTTGGAGCAGTGGAACTGGGAGGCAGGTAGCATCGAGCGATACAAGGACTTCATATATGTATATATATATATATATACATACATGGATATATATATATATATATATATATATATATATATATATATATATATATATATATATATATATTAATATATATATATATATATATATATACCAAACATTTCTCCAAGAAGAAACCAGAGGCCAGAGGGGGTGTCAGGGTTCACAGCATGCTTTATTCATTCATCCACAGCGGCGGCAAATGCATTTTGGCCATGACGGCCTTCCTTAGCGCCCAGCGCTGTTATGAGTCCTGCACGAATGTACTCCTTCCTGCTCAAGTCTTGGCTCGCACACAATGCCCCTCCCCTTTATGCTGTCGGCACACCTGGAGATGTTTGTGAAAGGTAAGCGAACCTCAACTCCCAACATGCACTGTGGCGGCAGGGTGGGTAGGTGGCGTAGGGTGGTGAGTATTGACAGTGGGTCGGTGCGAGCTTGCAGTTGGGTGGTGTGGGGAACCTCTGAACTGATGAAGTCCACAGCCACTACCCCGAGTCCCCTCGTGCCACAGCTAACAGTTGCCACAAGTCCGCAATGAAGCAGGGGCTACCAAGTAGAGGCAACACGCCCTGTTGAACTGAAATAGCTCGGTCCGCTTGATAGAGCGCGCAGTTCACCCGGGTCACTAGTTTACCAAATTTCCACGCACTGGGCCCTGGCGTGCATATGATGACGGGGTTTTGCGTGAACCGGGTGATTATCCACACGCTACTATGAGTAATTCGGGGGGGGTGACTCTCACACCACTTACTATTCATGTACCTGACTTACCACAGGCACATTACTCCTGATGGATCAGGAGCTAGCAGTGGACAGGCAACAAGATTCCTAAAAGGAGTAGAACTTTTATACACTTAGTACATTTATCCACACTTGATAAATGTATAATGACCACAGACCCCTGATGGGTTTTTAAAGTTTATATAAAGAATTTTAAAATGAATATGCCAGGATAATGAGGCAGATACAAATCAGTACATCAACAATTAGGATTAAAGCCACAATGTAACTATGGATTAGGGCAAGTATCATTAGAGTAATTGGGAACACTACAGGGTATGAGCATTAAGGAACATGCTATTCAGCACAGGCTTAAACTAAGGCAAGGGACGCGAGAAGGACCTAACATGTGCACTAATATTCTTTTCTAAACTTTATGCTATTCTTACTAAGTTCACTGCAACCATACTAAAGGGAAGGGAAAATGGAACACACTAACATAATATGACAATTTAATAATATCCTACAGGTAGGGAGAGAAGTGGAACATCACTAATAAACAACTGCATATAAATCACTTTAAAGGTGATAGGGCAAATATCACAGGCAAGAGTGCTTTATTAAGAAAAGGAAAGGTAAGAGTATAGTCAGACGGACACCCACATAAAATATTTACCTAGGACGGGAATGAAGACTAACCCTGGCCACGGGTCAGTTGGGACAAGTTCGGGGACAAGGACCATCAAGGATTCAGGAATACCAAAAGGTGAGCAGGTACAGCTCACAGACAGTCAGGACAGGATACCCCTCAGGATTTGGGTCAGCACTGTGCTCACCAAAGGGCACGACCAACACCTGCAGCCTCGAATGCAACGCCTGCGTTACCCCCTCTTCTGCACGGAATCCGCCAGTAACCCCGATTGGGTTTTTCGAATTTCCCAGCAAAAGTGCTTCGCCAGCACATAAGACTATTTCCACCCCTTGGAATTTGTGGAAAGTGTGGACAGAGTGCTCCGCAGCGCTCTGTATCAATCACCTATAGAGCTTCGTAGGGTCAGTGACAGGTCTGCTACTCGGACAAGTCGGACAACTTTTCTAAGCTAAACTAGACTAGTTATACTCCTTTGGGACCCCTAGACCACCCACAAATGTTGCAAGTGACAAGGTCCCAACTTATGATTGGTCAGGAGAGGTGGTTATGTCATGGTTACCACCTATAATTCTGTGTTCCCACAATGAATATTTAATTTTTCATACCCGCCCCTTGTGTTCACGTTCCCAGGCGTAGGAATATGGAAAACAATGAGAGTGTACAGCATATAGAAACATTGTAGCACAATTTAGGTAGATAGCAGCATCTTCTCCCATGTCCTAGGTAGGTTCCCAGGCGCATCTTGCTTCAGGAGCCAGCTGGCTGAGTTTTGCTTCTGCGCAGTTGGGTTTTTCCCTCATCACGTGTGCGGGGAGTTTACAGGCTTCAAAATGGATTCAATCTCCCGACCCCGGCCCATGGATGTGTAATACATGGAAAGTAAGCGAAAACAAATTAGAAACACAGACAAAATGAATACACTTTATACAAGGTAATGCTTCACTGCACCCCTTACTTTATAATATCTATTGCATTAAGGTTAGTGCGTAAAACAGATATGCAACAGCAGCAGGAGCGGGCAGAGAGCATGGTTAAATACAAGCGGCCATTTTCAGTGACAATGCGCATGAGCAACAAAATCCCTCCAAAATGCGAGTGCGTCACACCACGTGGGTATGACCGACGCATGCGCAGACTGGATTTCTGCGAAGCGGCCATTCAGTAGTGCAAGCTTTGTTATTACGGAAAAGACACATAGGCAAGCCTCCTAGGGACACCCGCGTGTTGGGGAAAAAGGCGAAATAAATGACGGACAGGTTGAATTAATATTATTACAAGTTAGGCGAGGTTCTTGAGTAGGAGCAAGTCGCTTTACGTGCGAATCCTTGCTCCATCAATCCCCTCTTTGATGATATTTACTATCATCACTATAAAGGAAACAGATGCCAACTTCATTCTTCCAATTCGGTTATTTCTATTTCGACAAATTTATTGTTGAGTTTTCTTTCAGCTTCTCTATGAGAGTGGTGATTTTTGGCCTTTTTATAAATCTGGTTTCTTAACTCTTCTAATTCTAGCTCATCAACATTTCTCTTCACTCCTCTCTTATTCACAGTGTACTTCTTTTTGCATTTTTGACATTTACAGCAGATGAATATGATCAGTACAACCACACCTATTCCAGCTATTGGCATCAGTATTTTCCACAGAAGACTTTTACCTAAGTTAGAAAACCAACTACCTACAGAGGAGAGACCATCAGTCAGTGTCTTCCAGGCACTGTCAACCTCTAATGGTTTGAGTTCTTTTTCCAAATTAGTAATGTTCCTTACATATTTCTTAAGTTCGATACTTTTGTCAGGTATGTAGGTGCAACAATGTTGCGCCTTCAGCATCCTGCAGACTCCGCCCTCTTTTGCCAATAAGGTGTCAAGAGCAAGGCGATTCTGTAAAACCATTGATCTGATCGCAACCATTTCAGTATTGACCAGCCGGAATCCGGCAGCAGTGTCAGTTGATAACCGATCCACTACTGTAGACAATTTGCAGATTCTGTGAGTATTCAGAACTACCCCCATTCTAGGTATCAGTGCACTAAAAATATCACCTACTATTTCTCCTACACTTTCACGTTTTCTACGCGCTAAGCCATTAGTATCTTCATTGCTTCCAGCAGCGTTGTTCACATGGTATATTTTTGGGAAAACAATGCCAAAGTAGCAGCTTCCATACCAGTGATCCGGCAATTTGAAATAAGCCTTGTTCCCACATATATAATATATTCCAGGAAACACAGGTTCTGACCCATTTTTGAAACCCCAACCTCCAATTACCTTGTAATTATGTTCACACTCGCTGGAACCGATGAATACATTGTTATAATAACTAGTCTTTTCTCTATGAAGACAGAGTTTCCCTTTCCGTTCAAAATCCAGCAACAAAGCAGGAGCAGCTTCGCCTTCTGAGGTGCTTTCCATCTTTTCTGCCCACCTAGGGGTTCTATCCTTTTCGTCAGTGGCCTTTTTCTGAAACTTTTCCCTCCTTCTCTCTGCCATTTTTATAAACATCTTTTCCTGCTCTTGCAAGGAACAGGTCAGATTAGCTTGTCTAGCTTCATTTAAGTCTATGTCACCTATAGTCAGGAAATATTCTCCCATGTAACGGGTCACCTCACTTCTAATATGTACAAGGTTTAGGTTTCCACGAACAGGAAGTTCTGAAAAGATTACGTCAGTGTTTGAGTAATAGTACTGTAAAGTGCTTCTATAGAATAAGCTTGCTAATATACTACAGGAAATTCCGTAGGTCAGGGGTAAATGGTGATATGTCACGCCTTCAGCTACAGAAGTGGGTAGCTTCATGCAAACATAACAATCTTCTATTTCCATAGCTTCTACATAGTGCACTAAAAGGTTAGCAAAGACATTTAAGTGTGTCCTGTTTTTCATGTTGTGAAAATGTGGTCCACCCTCATCTGATGCTTCTAATTTAGGTCGTGTGTGTCTCAGGCTAACTGTATTGTCACGTTTTTCTAAACTTCGTGGTGTTTCTTCAGTCTGTACAACTTCTGAGTCTAACGTCACTGGTTCAGTAGGGTACAAGTTAGGATCTTTACTTATCATAAAGGGTATAAAGACTGTTAGTCCTATCCATATCACTATCAACATTACTACACTACATAAACATATTTTACAGCAGGTTTTGCAACAACTAAATTTGGATCTTCCATTGACATTTGAATCAGACATTATAGCTTACAGGTGGTTTTTCGACCCCTCTTTGTCTCTTTACACCAGAGGCTCACTTGGGTTTGTTTCAAGGAGGGTCTTCGTCAGAACTCCGATCAGCAATGGACTCTTCGTCACTTTTGCCACTGTTGTTGGGCTCGTCAATTTCTTCCAACACCAAGTAAGTCCATTCAGGGCTCCGATACAACCTGTTCTGTTTCTTTACTCTGGTGCTTTTCCTGTTAGACTTGCCTCAGGCTTCTTTTCTTTCACTTTCAGCCCGTTTTCGGTCTTTTAGTTTTTCTTCAACTGTTTTTATTCTTAGTCTCAGTCTTTTGATGTATCGGGGTTCACCCTTACTCCTGTGGCTTTCAGTGGTCGAGGAAACTTGACCTTCCTCGTGAACTCTTTTGATTTCATTTCGTTGTGGCACTTTTGTCTTGACAGTGTCTATTTCCCTTCCTGTCTGACTAGTTCCAGGTCTTTCATCTATTTCTTCTGCCTGGTTTCTAAACTGGCCTTGTTCAGGTTGGAGTTGTATTTGTTCTTTACTTTCAGGTGATCTGGATTCTGCTTCCTGAACACGTTCGTCTATATCTATCTGTTCCTGTTCATGCACTTCGATCCCTTGATTTTCTTCCGCATGAACTTCAACTTTAACCACTATTTGACCCTTTCCAGTTTCTGGAGTTTCAGGAGGAGTGTTGATGACTTGATCTGTCCCTACTTGGCCTATTTCCTGATCAGGTTTGATGTGAGTCTCGATGACCTGACCTTCGTCCTCTAATTCTGTCTCACCTTCACTATCCCACTCACTATCTAGGTAGGAATATTTTCTGGGTCGTATTGGATCAAGAACCTGGTCATCGGCAGGGAACCAATCAACGTCTTGACTTGTGCTCGGTAGTTCGATGTCAGCGAGATCCGGACCCTCCTCGGGAGTCTCCTCAGCTGGACTACCTTCAGCTTCAGTCGCGTTTTCTCCGGTTACCCGCTTCGTGTGGCTGGCATGGATCCACTTTGGTACACCAGCACACTTTACAGCAGTTGTGGTGACAAGGATCACTTGTCTTGGCTTTCCCCACTTTGGTCCTAGGCAACTCTTCCGGGTGTGTTTCTTTAACACCACCCAATCACCTGGTCTCAGTTTATGTGCTGGAGTCTTGGGCCATTCGTCAGCAGAATCTCCAATCTGGTGAGAGATAGAACGCACTTGGTCACCCAGCTGCTTGCAGTATTCTAGTACCAAATCATCAGAAATACTTAGCAGTTTGTATCCAGGTACCCATGCCTGTCGCATCACTCTTCCCATTAGCACTTCATGGGGGCTCAGGCCTGTCTTTCGGTTCGGAATACTTCTCAAACTCATCAGCACAAGGGGCAAAGCTTCTATCCAGTTCATTTTGGTGGAATCACATATTTTCGCCAGTCTGGACTTGATAGTGCCATTCACTTGTTCCACTATTCCAGAAGCCTCTGGATGATAGGCACAGTGCAGCCTTTGCTCCATCTTAAATGCTCTACAGAGTTCTTTTAGGACATCGTTTGCAAAGTGCCCACCTTGGTCTGTTTCAATAGTCTCTGGAATTCCAAATCTAGGTATCAATTCCCTGAGTAATAGTTTGGCTACAGTTATGGCATCATTTTTCTTTGCTGGGTAGGCCTCCACCCATCTAGAAAATAGGCAAACTATGACCAGGACGTATCTGTATCCTTTGCACATGGGCAACTGGATAAAGTCCGCCTGCATCCTGACAAAGGGACCTTCTGCCTTTCCAATTGTACTTTGTTCTACTACAGTCCTCTTTCCTGCGTTGAATTGCTGGCACACTAGACACCTCTGGCAAAGTTTTTCCGCTGTGTTCCTGAATTTTGAATTATAGAATACCTTTTCAAACACACAACACATTGCATCCCTCCCCATATGTGTGGGTTCATGTATGATTCTGACCATTGGGTCTACCAGGCTGTCTGGCAGTACAGGCACACCAGTTTGGTTAACCACCACACCATCATTCCTGATTCTGCATTCGTTCGTCCTCCATCTGTCCTTTTCTTCCCTGTCTGTTGCCTGTTGTAAGTCTCTCAATTCCTCCCATGTAGATACACTTTCAAACAACATCAGTTGGCAGCTGTTTCCACCTCCCCATAATCCAATTTGGAGGGACATTTTATGTCTGGCACAAAACTGGGCAATTTGGTCAGCGTATCGATTTCCGGCTGTCACATCATCATTTCCAGATCTGTGAGCCGCACACTTGACCACAGCCAATTCTTTGGGCAATTGAATTGCTTCCAGTAGGTTCTGTACCACCTTTCCATTTCTGATAGGGGTACCTGAGGAAGTCATGAATTCTCTTTGTAACCATAGTTGGCCGAAGTCATGAACGACCCCATAACAGTATTGGCTGTCGGTATAAACAGTTACTCTTTTGTTTTTCCCCCGCTTACAAGCTCTTGTCAATGCGATTAGTTCTGCTACTTGTGCAGATTTTACTTCGCATAGGTAAGATGCTTCCAGGGTTGTCGCCAATGTGACTACGGCATAGGCAGCACTTAAACCTCCATCTTCATGTCTCAAACATGAGCCATCCACAAACATCATAATATCCTCATCGAGTAATGCTATTTCTTTGATATCAGGACGTGGCTTAGAGCTGAATTCTGTTAAATCTATGCAGTCATGCTCCATTTCACCCTCTGCTTCTATATCCAGAGGAATAGGCAACAGGGTTGCAGGGTTCAAGACATTGCACCGGGAAATAATTACATTCTCAGCACCTATTAGAATTCTCTCATACTTAGTCAGCCGACTAGGGGTGAGATACTGGGTCTTGGTTCGGGTCAGTAAGATTACAACAGAATGTGGAACATATACAGTGACAGGATGTCCCATGACAATATTCTCACTCTGTTCCAGACTAGTGCAAGTAGCAGCTACTGCCTTCAGGCAACCGGGTAATCCAGCAGCCACTGGATCTAAAGTGGCCGAAAAATAGGCCACGGGACGCCTGATCAGCCCATGCTCCTGTGTCAGGACTGAGAGCGCACAATTGTCTCATGTGTCACAGAACAGTTCGAAGTTTTTGGAATAATCAGGCATTCCTAATGCAGGAGCTGAGCACAGACAATTTCGCAATTTTATCCAAGCGGACATGCTTTCATCGTCCCAGCTGACTGGGTCCTCCACTCCTTTCTTGGTCATTTTTATCAGGGGTTTGGCTAGAGCTGCGAATCCTACAATCCATTGTCTGCAGTATCCTACAACTCCTAGGAACATTCTTACTTCTTTCTGGGTTCTGGGCAGGTCCATAGTTTGAATTATCTTGATCCTTTCTGTAGTGACTTTTCGGATCCCTTTCTCTATCTGGTGCCCCAGATATTTCACTGAGTTCCTACAGAACTGTAATTTGTCTGGTGATACCATATGTCCTCCCTTTCCTAAGTGATTCAGCAAGGCAATGGTATCAGTGACACAGTCAGTTTGACTTTTAGACACCACCAGAAGGTCGTCTATGTACTGTACCAGAACAGACTTTCTTGGCAGTACTAAAGATTCAAGGCATCTTTTTAGGATCTGGTTGAAAATCGATGGACTTTTGGTGTACCCTTGGGGGACACGATTCCAGACATAGACATGGCTGTCAAATTCAAAACTAAAAAGGAACTTGCTTTCAGGATGCAATGGGATGGAGAAGAATGCATGGCACAGGTCAATGACAGTGAACCATTCCACATTCCAAGGAATCTGATACAGTATCACTGCGGGGTTGGGCACAATGGGACAGCAAGGTACAACAATTTGGTTTACCTTGCGCAGATCCTGCACTACCCGGTACTTTCCGCTAGGCTTTTTAATTCCAATTATGGGCGAATTACAGGGAATGCTCATTACTTCCTGTATGATGTTTGCTTCGAGTAATCTGTTTACTTCAATTGCAACTCCAGCTTTTACTTCTGCACTCATTTTGTATTGTCTGGTTCTTGGGTAAACAGCATTTGTTTTTATTGCTATTTTAACTGGGTCTACATTTGCCATCAAGCCCACATCTCTTCCAGTGAAATCCCATACTTCAGGTACCACCTTTAGCTGTAGTTCTTCAGGTAAGTCTTCAATGGACAAGGGTCTAATCTCGGTGTCAGGTCTTACTAACATCAATTTGTACAGGCCATCTTCATCTGGGGTCTGAATCTCGACACCATTTGGTGTGCAAAAGATGGTACAGTTCATTTTGCACAACAAATCTCGTCCTAACAGGTTCACGGGACTGGAGTCACAGACCACAAATATGTGCATTTCCTTGAAATTTCCTATGGAAATCTCCACGGGTTCAGTTACCGGAGTACTGATTATCTGATTGGAGACACCCACTACTTGGATTGCTTCTCCCACCCGTACATTTACTCCCACGATAATGAGCACGTTTCCACAACACTGGTAGACACGCTCTCTACTGATGAAGGCACTGTTTCATTCACCACTGTGGAAAGCAAGGATAACTGCACGTATTCTGCACCCAAATTCTGCACTACGTTACAGGATAGTAACCACTTCCCTTGCTCTTCTTCCTTCCCTAGGTTTTTTTGGCACCCTACATTTTAGGAGTGTCTGCCCAGAAGTTTATTTTCCTTCTGGATGACCAAGGATTTAGGACAGGGTGCGTCTTTTAGGGGACCCACACCTCCCACTTCCTTGTTTTGGTCCTGAAGAATACCGGGGATTGCCCCTAATGGTAGAAACATGTTGACCAACACATAGCCGAGATACGTAGGCCGTAACTCCCCTACTACTATCTCACCAACTTTTTAATATTGTCCAGTTACTTTTTTATTAAAATCTATACAAAAGCATTAACCAGGACAATTTTAAAACTCACACTTTTTTTGTTTACAACCCACACTTCACTACCTGCTCCACTGCAACTCAGGTGTTGAAGCACACCCAAGTGACGCTAGGCCACTTGGGTGGGCCCCGATGATGAAGCAAGTCACCACTAGGTGGTGAGTGAGGGGTTTACTAACAAAGGAACAGTACTTCCTCATCTGGAAAAGCCTTCATCCTCTTCATCGGGTAATACTCCTTCTATTGTTCTTTTCTAATCCTTGACCAGGGAATCAGGAGTATTCCCCGTCCAGTAACTACGGACGCAACTCCTTACTCTCTATGTGTTCTTAATATTGAGGCAGCGCACAGCTGCGAGAGTACAAGACACTTTCTCCCTCAGCATATATACAGGAGACCGATCACGACACGAACATGGCAGAAAACCAGGGCTTATCTTTTTCTACTGAAGAAATAGACTCTATCATGAGTGACCTCAATGCCTTTGCTGACCCCAGCATTAGCAACACCATCTCACAGACATCGGAATGGGACAAACTCTCAGAACTTAAACGCAACCGCATTAGAACATTACTACATGGCACAATTCTCAAAGAGTATGTCAAAAACACTATGGCCCCAAAAGGATTACTAGTAACCAATGCCCCCAGAATCTTCCTAGAGGATGAAGAATTCAGAAGAGACTGGGCACAAATAGCGTGGCATTGCACGCACGACTGGATTATGCTTATTCTGAAAACAGCAATAAGACTTTCTGAAAAAATCCAGATTGAAATCCAAACCATAGAGGGCCAAATAAAGGCCACGATTACAGGATACAAAAAGAAATTGGACGAAATAAATAAAGAGATCAATGAATACAGAGAAAACCTCACACAACAAAAAGTCTCCAAGTTTCAAAAAGATCTTAAAAAGTTTTCTTTTGTCAAAGCCTATCCATACTCGGACCGGGACTACAAAGCGACCACCACACAGGAACAAGACTCTGATGCATCAAGTAATACTTCCCATAGTTCCAACAGCAGTGGAGGCTCCAACACTAGTACACCACGACAGAAGAAGAGAGGTGGATACCAAGGAAACTATCAGTGGCCACAATACAACCACCCCCCCTTTAATCCATATCAACAACCACAACAATTCCCCATGTATGGATGGCAACCCCCCTTCCAACAATATCCTTTTCAGCCAAATCAGTTCCGCCCTCCTTTTCAGAACAGAGGCAGGCGCGGGAGAGGCCGCAACAAACGGGGAAACACCGTCCATTGGGAAGAGGACGAGATGGTGAGCAGCAACACCAGGAACAAAACCGCATCCAACAGAGCAGGCCCCAGCAACATGAGGACCTAGTTACCAACCTATCATCACATATCCTAACAGACACTAAGAAGAAGGTCCTCAACAAAGGACTGGGATTTGTCCCCACAGCCAACTTGGACAAGTTCAAACTACACTGCGAACTAGCAGCTTTCTTTAGAAAACTGAAACTGAAAGCGTTTTTTGAAAAAACAAACATGGAAAACGTTGAGGAAGTGCCTAACGAAACTGGACTAAGAACAAAATCTACCTTTGTCCCCCCACCACATACCATTCCAGTGGAAATAAATACATTTGAACAGGTGGTATTCAATGATATTGAATCCACCAGAACCCCTACACGATACCAAAACATCAGTAGAGCTGAGAGGAAAGCCCTATCAGATCTCAGAGGGGATAAAACAATCATCATTAAACCGTCTGACAAGGGCGGAGGCCTAGTAATCATGAACCGCACTGACTACCAACTGGAATGCAAACGATTACTTGAAGATCGAAAAAATTATCTTCCACTCACCAATGACCCTACAGACGATCTCAAAAGAGAAATTGTGGATCTGGTTGAAGAAGCGGAACACAAAGGTGAAATTTCCAAACAGGAAGCAGAATACTTAACCAAAACAGAGGCAAAACTACCATATTTCTACGTGGTCCCAAAGATGCACAAGAACAGAACACCGCCACCAGGTAGACCGATAGTATCCGGAATAGGCTCACTCCTTGAACCACTGTCCAGATTCTGTGACTATTTCTTAAAACCAATTGTACAAGGAACCACCACTTACCTGAAAGACACTAAAAGCCTCCTAACACTCCTGGAAACCATCAAAATGGATGATGACATGATCTTGGTCAGCTTCGACATAGAAAGCCTTTATACCAACATCCCTCAGGATGCCACCATCAACGTTCTAAAAGAAACCTTGGAGCAAACCGCATGGGAACACAGAACACCAAAGGAATTCATCATTGAATGTGCAACCTTGGCCCTCAAAAGGAATTTTTTTGAGTTTGAAGGGTCCCTGTATTTACAAATAGGGGGCACATCTATGGGCAGTGTTTTTGCGCCTAGCATAGCAGGACTCTATGTCTTTGATTTCGAGAAAAAGTACATTCTTTCACCCACCAACCCATACTTGGAGAACATTGTATTCTGGCGCAGATATATTGATGACGTGCTAGCAATCTGGAAGGGCCCTCAAGAAATTCTAACAACTTTCATCACCTGGCTTAACACCTGTGATCAACCCCTTCACTTTACCCACAGCATGGATAAGGATAAAATGGTCTTCCTAGACATTGAGATTCGAAAAGAGCAAGAAGCCTTGACCACCAAAACACACTTTAAGCCTACGGCAAAAAACAACCTCTTAAGGTTTGAAAGCTTTCATCCGCGACCACTGAGGGAGAATCTTCCCTATGGTCAATATTTAAGACTACGTAGGAATTGTAGTAAACTCATGGACTACAAAGAACAGGCTGAAGACCTCACAGATAAACTATCACAACGTGGGTATCCAACAAAGATCACAAAGAACTGCCAACGACGAACAAGAAATCAACCACGCCAAGCACTCTGGGACTAAACCACAAAAAACAGTGACAATATACCCCTGACCTGTGTGACCACATACAATGTGATTTCCAATGAAGTGAGCAAAAGCATTAGGAAGCACTGGTCAATAATTAACTCTGGAACGTTCAATTGGGAGAAACCTCTCTTCTCATACAAAAAAGCGACCAGTTTGAAAAACACCTTGGTCAACACTAGACCAAAAAATAACATTACCGCCAGTGACCCAACATTAACACAGATATGGGGTCTCCCACCAGTAACTGGACATTCTCGGTGCGGGGACTGCAGTGTCTGTCACCTGACAGAAAACACCAAGACAATTGTCTTGGAACCTGGGAAAACATGGCAGCAGAGATCCCACACTAATTGCAATAGCAACAATGTCATTTACCTAATCACTTGCACCTGTGGAAAACCCTACGTGGGCATGACGACACACAAAATAAAACAACGTATTTGCGAACACAGGAGCACGATAAGATGTAAGAAGAACATGACAAAACTCACGGACCACTTCCTAACTGCCCATCACACCACCAACGATATGAAGTGGACAGTTATTGAACAGTTGCAAGCAGGCCCTAACATCCAGGCTCGTCTATTCGAAAAAGAACAGAGATGGATATACAGACTTTCCACTCATACACAAGGTCTTAACGACAATATCCCGTGGAACTCTGTACTAAAGTAGCACCAGCTCTAACTAATGTAGTCCCATGGCACAGGAATGCATTTAACTCCAAATGCACCCCTTTTAACATGGACTTCTTTTTTTGACCCCGCTTGCTGCTTTTGTTATTTTCCCTCTCATTCACTGAATCAGTATAACCCCTTGTCTGACTGCTCCCTTGTATACAAGTAGCACCCACTTTAGCCAGTATCCCCCATTCAGTCCCACGGCACATGAATGCATTCAACTTCATATGCTGCCGGTATTTTTCATCCCGTTCACTGATAAAATTCAGTATAACCCAACCCATCCCTACGCTTTAACGGGCACTTTTAATACAGTATTGCTCCAAGACACGCTCTCTTGCCACTTTCCATTCTATATGCGCAAAGCGCAGCATTGACTGATCCCCATGCCAACCGCCGCTTCCCTAGGAACCATAGTAGCGGCCACGAGATGCAGCATTGAGAATGCGCAAGCACAGCATTCAGTGGTTCCCATACCAACCATCCTTCCCTGACGGGCCGCCGTAGCGGTCACGTGATTCATCCCGGAAGTATGCCAGCGCATATACGCCCACCGCGCTCACTCGCTCATTGCATCCGAGCAGCAGAAGGTAGACGTAGGTGAACCGCCTTACTCCGCGACTTCCAACTGTAAGTAATTTTCCTCCCCTCACAGGATTCTTGAATGGTTTGACCATTCGAACCAAGATGTAGGTTAACTTCCCTTTACTCACTATTGCAACATATGCCTATCCAATTAGAATATGTTGCTACAAGCGAAGCACCTACCCCCTGCTTGATGTAATTCAACTAGAGTACTTCTCCAGTAAGCCCCTTTTTCCAGACATGTTACGCCTCGTGACAAGCTCCATGTTATATGTTTGTGTGAGTCTAGTCTGTCTTTGTATGTACATCACTGATCCTGATTAGGATATTCTCGAGCCTATAAAATATATGCTAAACAACCAGTTGGCACAGTATACTCCACGACGGTAATAATATGAGCACTCCAGTTCAGTGCACTCCAATGTACGGCATAAGCATGCTATTTCAGGCACGCACAGAGGACGCCAATTTAAATATCTGACCTTAGATATACCATGCTGTAACATTTACTCCCACAATAATGAGCACGTTTCCACAACACTGGTAGACACGCTCTCTACTGATGAAGGCACTGTTTCATTCACCACTGTGGAAAGCAAGGATAACTGCACGTATTCTGCACCCAAATTCTGCACTACGTTACAGGATAGTAACCACTTCCCTTGCTCTTCTTCCTTCCCTAGGTTTTTTTGGCACCCTACATTTTAGGAGTGTCTGCCCAGAAGTTTATTTTCCTTCTGATGACCAAGGATTTAGGACAGGGTGCGTCTTTTAGGGGACCCACACCTCCCACTTCCTTGTTTTGGTCCTGAAGAATACCGGGGATTGCCCCTAATGGTAGAAACATGTTGACCAACACATAGCCGAGATACGTAGGCCGTAACTCCCCTACTACTATCTCACCAACCTTTTAATATTGTCCAGTTACTTTTTTATTAAAATCTATACAAAAGCATTAACCAGGACAATTTTAACACTCACACTTTTTTTGTTTACAACCCACACTTCACTACCTGCTCCACTGCAACTCAGGTGTTAAAGCACACCCAAGTGACGCTAGGCCACTTGGGTGGGCCCCGATGATGAAGCAAGTCACCACTAGGTGGTGAGTGAGGGGTTTACTAACAAAGGAACAGTACTTCCTCATCTGGAAAAGCCTTCATCCTCTTCATCGGGTAATACTCCTTCTATTGTTCTTTTCTAATCCTTGACCAGGGAATCAGAAGTATTCCCCGTCCAGTAACTACGGACGCAACTCCTTACTCTCTATGTGTTCTTAATAAAGGTTAGGAACATCCACTGTTCTCACAGTAGAACGGGTAGCACCAGTGTCCAACAAAAAGGTGACGTCTTTTCCCTCAACCTTTCCTTCAATGTATGGTCCAGTCTGGTCTACCGGTAAGGAGGCGCCAAGTACGCACTCCTTGTCCTCCCCCCTCAGGCCCCGTCAATCTTGATCATCACAGAGGAAAGAATCATTTAACAAAAACTGCGGAATTGTTGCATTTCTCTCATTCTCTCCTTCCCATACCTCGGCCCTTTCATTCTGCTGACCCTGATTCTTATAATTCGGTCTAGGAGCGCGAGGCACTGGAGGCAGCTTTACCTGTTGCTGGTTCTTTCTTGTCCCCTCTTTCTGCACCTGTGGATTTAAACCATTTACGGGGGCATTACTAGCCTGCAAATGTGGACACTCGTCTCTCCAATGCCCTATCTGACCGCACCCGTGGCAGGGAAACTTTTTCATAGCCTCCTCCCTACTCATTTTCACCCGGGGTTTCCCTCCTCCCCCAGCATTGGAATTTTGGGCATTATTATTAGTATTCAATTTACTTAACTGTTTTTCTTGCTGTTCAGCCAATTTCACCTGTGCCCACATAACCTTTTCCTTGAGGGCTTTCTTCTTGTTTTCTATCTCATCCTCGCAGTACTTGGCATACTTGAGGACATCATCTATGGGCTTTCCCTGCCAACTAATTTTATTATCTCGAATCCACTGGGATATTTCAGGTCTTAATCCTAACACGAATCTATAACTGAAATGGGTCATGTCCTTCATGTCCACATTATCAATTCCACTGTAGGTTTTGAACACCTGCAGTAACCTTTCATAAAAGGAGTGGACGGTTTAATCGCGCTCTTGGGTAGTTCTATCTATCCGGGTCCAATCAGTTTCTTTTGCGGGCACCTTTTTCTTCAGGTATTGTATGACTTGATCATACTTCCTCATTACTTCAGGTGAGGGAGCTCCAGTTTTGGCGTCTCTCTCATATTCATCATTGGGCCAATCTATTTCAATTTTGCACTCAGTCCATAAATCTACAGGCACCACAATGTCGAAAAACCCATCCAGGTCTTTCAGAAGGCATTTCTGAACTTTTATGAAGCGTTCGACCTGTCTGTACCAATCAACTGGTTTTTCCCGTAATTTTGGAAAGTCATTAGTAAATGACACAATGTCTTGTCGGGACCAAGGGACATGGACATATTTTCCCCCAGGTACTTCTCTCATGGGACACAATTTCTCTGTGGGACCTACTTCTTTCAGCACGTATTCTGACGCCATGGGTTTAGCCCTACTATCTTCCTTTTTCTTCGCCCACCGGGTTTTCCATTTTTCTACATCCCCCCCATTTCTGTAGGAGCTTCAACAATTCCTTTATCTGGGTTTGTTTTCCTAACACATTCATGTTCTCTAAGTCTTTGTCGGAAAAATCTGCTCTGTAGGGTTTCTGAAGGACTTTGGAACGACTAACATCAATTCCCATGTCTGCGGCAGTGTCCATCAATCTCTCATGGAGCAATCTAGTGTTCCGGGTAAGGTTTTTGCTGATGAACAGTAACTCGTCTTCACTAAAGGAGTTTAACCGGTCCAATCCTACATTACCAGCCATTAGTTCCTCTATTTCTATCCTTAGTCTATAGATCTCTAAGGGTTTCGGTTGGGGTGTGTCCTTTTCTAACTCTTTGGTCCATCTATCCAATTCTTCTGGAGAAACTACAGTGGCAATCCTGACCCCTGAAGTGGTTTCAATCAGGACCTCCTTTGTCCTAGCCTGAGTTCTTGCCCTTAGTACACTGGTTCCAGGTTCCCTGATAGGCAGATCCATTAGGGAGATTACAGATTCACATTCACTTTCTTGATCATCGACTTTGAGCGGCTCTTTTCTCGGGGGAGGAATGGTAGGGGTTTGTACAATTGGAGTTATAATAGGAGTTCTTGGACTAGCCAGTCTATCCCCATAAAGAGGTATAGCTGGACCGATAGTTACTGGGATAGTCAGTGAATCCGGACTGGGATTTATCTGGGCTATGGTCTGAATTAACTCAATCCGCTGTCGATTCAGGGCTTCCTTTTCTCTCTCACGCAAAATCCTTTCTGAAGAATTGTCATGCATTACTTGTGGTACCAATGTAGGATAGATATTTGGGGCAGTCGGAAGGACCAAACTTGGTCGGTCTTCCCCAAAAGGGCGATAATTTGGAATCGCAGTACTAGGTCTGCAAAACCCATCACCATCACTGGCTTTACTTTCAGTGCCAGGCACGTCTGTCTCACTGGCCCTTCGATACCTGGGATATTTAGAGAACGGGTTCTGTGGACTCATAGGCTCTGACTCTGCAACATAGGGAGGGGGGTTTTTCATCAACAAATCCTCTAGGTGTTCATCTTCTGAGTCCCCCACGGTCATTAGGTGGCGGGTTTTCTCAGTACATTTCCCTTTCTCTTGTTCGAGTACCCCCATAATTGGAAACAACCCCTCAACCATCATATTCTGTCTCCACTGTTTCATTTTCTGCTCTTTGGTTTCTTTTTGGACCCTCGGATACCATTTGCTTACTCCCTTGTCCATCCGGGGTCTATCTCTTTCCAGAGCCTCAATCTCCCATTCTTCTAGTGCTTCATACTGGGTTAATCTGGGTCTGGGATGCAATTCATTCATTCGGGTTCTTAAGTTAAACAGGATTCTGCCATTAAAAGTACCATCAATAGGAAATTCTAGGACTCCGTCATCTGCAGTGTACTTTACCCAGTTTTCTAACCATACACAGGTATGGTACCCTTTTTCAAACATCATGAAGGAGGCAGGAGTATTTGGCGGGGGAGTGATCACACCTTCCCTCGTTCTAATGGGCTTGTCTGTCTTAAAAAAATTCTTTATTTTATCGGCAAAAGACATTTTTCTTTTTACTCCGTACATTATGCGCGGTCTACCTCGTAGAATCTGTTCCTTATAGAAGCCTTAGTTCTGTGGATTAGGTATGAACTCAGGATACCACATACACCTTTCTAAACCCCTCTCAAGCTCCTGTTGATCAATTTTGTTTACCTTTGTGCTTCCAATGCTAATGCGACTTCTATCTTGCAGTAACCAATCAACACTGTGACTACAAAAATCCTTGTCCAATGGGTGCGCAGCCTTTCGTGAGACGAGGTCTCACGCTCCGGCACTCACCCCTCCCTTACAATTTCAGCTCCACTACACGCCCGCTGTCTCGACCAATACCAGCGCGGCACGGAGTGACGTCAGGGCAGTCTTCCGACTGACTCCCTCCTTCACAAGGTAACGGAAACTTTGAATTTTCCCTAAAGTGCGAGTGCAAATTTTAGTTAACAATATACAACGTTCGCCGCTGTGTCTGAGTGTTCTAAATAGAAAGAAAATTTTTCTCTCGCTACAAGTAAACCACTTCTGTCTACTTTTCATTCACTCCGGATAGACTTCTCTGTCTAACCTCCCACACGAGCAATATAGAACCTGCTACTCCTCTGACTCATCCACTTCTTTCCGGGATATATACTAAGTCAGGCTTTCACCAGCGGACTACTTTGCTTACCAGTCAAGCTTCGGAGACCATATTACTCCTTCCGCATGTGACCCTTACTAGGTGATATCACAATGGAAGTTTTATTAAAGGACTCGTGGCTATCATTTATCCAGATACAAAAAGCCCCTAATTAGTGCTTCCGGTCCTTCCTAACCATGCACTAATTACTCACGACAAGCGACCTCATCAGCTAACCGGATTCTGCTCACCGTTAGTTATAGACTTCCCCGGGGATTCGGACTACACTGAACGCTCACAGACAATTTTGTTAATATTACATATAATACTTATAGCAGCAATACAAAAATCATTTACATATATATATAAATCCTTTAAAACATTTGCGCAATATTTGAAGCAATGCAATCAATATAAAAAATTTTAGCAGCACATTTTATTTTCACGGTTTATTTATTTAACTATCTTGTCTACCTATCTTAACTAGTCCTAACCATAACTCTGCTACCAGAAAATTACTGATAGAGCGCGCAGTTCACCCGGGTCACTAGTTTACCAAATTTCCACGCACAGGGCCCTGGCGTGCATATGATGACGGGGTTTTGCGTGAACCGGGTGATTATCCACACACTACTATGAGTAATTCGGGGGGGTGACTCTCACACCACTTACTATTCATGTACCTGACTTACCACAGGCACATTACTCCTGATGGATCAGGAGCTAGCAGTGGACAGGCAACAAGATTCCTAAAAGGAGTAGAACTTTTATACACTTAGTACATTTATCCACACTTGATAATGTATAATGACCACAGACACCTGATGGGTTTTTAAAGTTTATATAAAGAATTTTAAAATGAATATGCCAGGATAATGAGGCAGATACAAATCAGTACATCAACAATTAGGATTAAAGCCACAATGTAACTATGGATTAGGGCAAGTATCATTAGAGTAATTGGGAACACTACAGGGTATGAGCATTAAGGAACATGCTATTCAGCACAGGCTTAAACTAAGGCAAGGGACGTGAGAAGGACCTAACATGTGCACTAATATTCTTTTCTAAACTTTATGCTATTCTTACTAAGTTCACTGCCACCATACTAAAGGGAAGGGAAAATGGAACACACTAACATAATATGACAATTTAATAATATCCTACAGGTAGGGAGAGAAGTGGAACATCACTAATAAACAACTGCATATAAATCACTTTAAAGGTGATAGGGCAAATATCACAGGCAAGAGTGCTTTATTAAGAAAAGGAAAGGTAAGAGTATAGTCAGACGGACACCCACATAAAATATTTACCTAGGACGGGAATGAAGACTAACCCTGGCCACGGGTCAGTTGGGACAAGTTCGGGGACAAGGACCCTCAAGGATTCAGGAATACCAAAAGGTGAGCAGGTACAGCTCACGGACAGTCAGGACAGGATACCCCTCAGGATTTGGGTCAGGACTGGGCTCACCAAAGGGCACGACCAACACCTGCAGCCTCGGATGCAACGCCTGCGTTACCCCCTCTTCTGCACGGAATCCGCCAGTAACCCCGATTGGGTTTTTCGAATTTCCCAGCAAAAGTGCTTCGCCAGCACATAAGACTATTTCCACCCCTTGGAATTTGTGGAAAGTGTGGACAGAGTGCTCCGTAGCGCTCTGTATCAATCACCTATAGAGCTTCGTAGGGTCAGTGACAGGTCTGCTACTCGGACAAGTCGGACAACTTTTCTAAGCTAAACTAGACTAGTTATACTCCTTTGGGACCCCTAGACCACCCACAAATGTTGCAAGTGACAAGGTCCCAACTTATGATTGGTCAGGAGAGGTGGTTATGTCATGGTTACCACCTATAATTCTGTGTTCCCACAATGAATATTTAATTTTTCATACCCGCCCCTTGTGTTCACGTTCCCAGGCGTAGGAATATGGAAAACAATGAGAGTGTACAGCATATAGAAACATTGTAGCACAATTTAGGTAGACAGCAGCATCTTCTCCCATGTCCTAGGTAGGTTCCCAGGCGCATCTTGCTTCAGGAGCCAGCTGGCTGAGTTTTGCTTCTGCGCAGTTGGGTTTTTCCCTCATCACGTGTGCGGGGAGTTTACAGGCTTCAAAATGGATTCAATCTCCCGACCCCGGCCCATGGATGTGTAATACATGAAAAGTACGCGAAAACAAATTAGAAACACAGACAAAATGAATACACTGTATACCAGGTAATGCTTCACTGCACCCCTTACTTTATAATATCTATAGCATTAAGGTTAGTGCGTAAAACAGATATGCAACAGCAGCAGGAGCGGGCAGAGAGCATGGTTAAATACAAGCGACCATTTTCAGTGACAATGCGCATGAGCAACAAAATCCCTCCAAAATGCGAGTGCGTCACATCACGTGGGTATGACCGACGCATGCGCAGACTGGATTTCTGCGAAGCGGCCATTCAGTAGTGCAAGCTTTGTTATTACGGAAAAGACACATAGGCAAGCCTCCTAGGGACACCCGCGTGTTGGGGAAAAAGGCTAAATAAATGACGGACAGGTTGAATTAATATTATTACAAGTTAGGCGAGGTTCTTGAGTAGGAGCAAGTCGCTTTACGTGCGAATCCTTGCTCCATCAATCCCCTCTTTGATGATATTTACTATCATCACTATAAAGGAAACAGATGCCAACTTCATTGTTCCAATTCGTTCATTTCTATTTCGACAAATTTATTGTTGAGTTTTCTTTCAGCTTCTCTATGAGAGTGGTGATTTTTGGCCTTTTTATAAATCTGGTTTCTTAACTCTTCTAATTCTAGCTCATCAACATTTCTCTTCACTCCTCTCTTATTCACAGTGTACTTCTTTTTGCATTTTTGACATTTACAGCAGATGAATATGATCAGTACAACCACACCTATTCCAGCTATTGGCATCAGTATCTTCCACAGAAGACTTTTACCTAAGTTAGAAAACCAACTACCTACAGAGGAGAGACCATCAGTCAGTCTCTTCCAGGCACTGTCAACCTCTAATGGTTTGAGTTCTTTTTCCAAATTAGTAATGTTCCTTACATATTTCTTAAGTTCGATACTTTTGTCAGGTATGTAGGTGCAACAATGTTGCGCCTTCAGCATCCTGCAGACTCCGCCCTCTTTTGCCAATAAGGTGTCAAGAGCAAGGCGATTCTGTAAAACCATTGATCTGATCGCAACCATTTCAGTATTGACCAGCAGGAATCCGGCAGCAGTGTCAGTTGATAACCGATCCACTACTGTAGACAATTTGCAGATTCTGTGAGTATTCAGAACTACCCCCATTCCAGGTATCAGTGCACTAAAAATATCACCTACTATTTCTCCTACACTTTCACGTTTTCTACGCGCTAAGCCATTAGTATCTTCATTGCTTCCAGCAGCGTTGTTCACATGGTATATTTTTGGGAAAACAATGCCAAAGTAGCAGCTTCCATACCAGTGATCCGGCAATTTGAAATAAGCCTTGTTCCCACATATATAATATATTCCAGGAAACACAGGTTCTGACCCATTTTTGAAACCCCAAACTCCAATTACCTTGTAATTATGTTCACACTCGCTGGAACCGATGAATACATTGTTATAATAACTAGTCTTTTCTCTATGAAGACAGAGTTTCCCTTTCCGTTCAAAATCCAGCAACAAAGCAGGAGCAGCTTCGCCTTCTGAGGTGTTTTCCATCTTTTCTGCCCACCTCGGGGTTCTATCCTTTTCGTCAGTGGCCTTTTTCTGAAACTTTTCCCTCCTTCATGCCGGCTCGTGGTTCCTGGTGTTCCCCGAATTTATCGATACCTCGATGTCCAAAAGCTGAGAGCAGCCGGTTGTCAGTGTTAATCCGTGACTCTTAATGCTGCAGGGCCATCTGTATACGCCTCTGACAAGCGTAGTTAATATCCCAAAACATTTCTCCAAGAAGAAACCAGAGGCCAGAGGGGGTGTCAGGGTTCACAGCATTCTTTATTCATTCATCCACAGCGGCGTCAAATGCATTTCGGCCAGGACGGCCTTCCTCAGCTCCCAGCGCTGTTACGAGTCCTGCACCAATGTACTCCTTCCTGCTCCAGTCTTGGCTCGCACACAATGCCCCTCCCCTTTATGCTGTCGGCACACCTGGAGATGTTCGTGAAAGGGAAGCAAACTTCAACTCCCAACATGCACTGTGGCGGCAGGCTGGGTAGGTGACGTAGATTGGTGAGTATTGACAGTGGGTCGGTGCGAGCTTGCAGTTGGGTGGTGTGGGGAACCTCTGAACTGATGAAGTCCACAGCCACTAACCCGAGTCCCCTCGTGCACAGCTACCAGTTGCCACAAGTCCGCAATTAAGCAGGGGCTACCAAGTAGAGGCAACACGCCCTGTTGAACTGAAATAGCTTGGTCCGCTCATGCCGGCTCGTGGTTCCTGGTGTTCCCCGGATTTATCGATACCTCGATGTCCAAAAGCTGCGAGCAGCCGGTTGTCAGTGTTAATCCGTGACTCTTAATGCTGCAGGGCCATCTGTATACGCCTCTGACAAGCGTAGTTAATATCCCAAAACATTTCTCCAAGAAGAAACCAGAGGCCAGAGGGGGTGTCAGGGTTCACAGCATGCTTTATTCATTCATCCACAGCGGCGTCAAAGGCATTTCGGCCATGACGGCTTTCCTCAGCGCCCAGCGCTGTTACGAGTCCTGCACCAACGTACTCCTTCCTCCTCCAGTCTTGCTCGCACACAATGCACCTCCCCTTTATGCTGTCGGCACACCTGGAGATGTTCGTGAAAGGGAAGCAAACTTCAACTCCCAACATGCACTGTGGCGGCAGGCTGGGTAGGTGGCGTAGGGTGGTGAGTATTGACAGTGGGTCGGTGCGAGCTTGCAGTTGGGTGGTGTGGGGAACCTCTGAACTGATGAAGTCCACAGCCGCTACCCCGAGTCCCCTCGTGCCACAGCTACCAGTTGCCACAAGTCTGCAATTAAGCAGGGGCTACCAAGTAGAGGCAACACGCCCTGTTGAACTGAAATAGCTCGGTCCGCTCATGCCGGCTCGTGGTTCCTGGTGTTCCCCGGATTTATCGATACCTCGATGTCCAAAAGCTGCGAGCAGCCGGTTGTCAGTGTTAATCCGTGACTCTTAATGCTGCAGGGCCATCTGTATACGCCTCTGACAAGCGTAGTTAATATCCCAAAACATTTCTCTAAGAAGAAACCAGAGGCCAGAGGGGGTGTCAGGGTTCACAGCATGCTTTATTCATTCATCCACAGCGGCGTCAAATGCATTTCGGCCATGACGGCCTTCCTCAGCGCCCAGCGCTGTTACGAGTCCTGCACCAACGTACTCCTTCCTGCTCCAGTCTTGCTCGCACACAATGCACCTCCCCTTTATGCTGTCGGCACACCTGAAGATGTTCGTGAAAGGTAAGCGAACTTCAACTTCCAACATGCACTATGGCGGCAGGCTGGGTAGGTGGCGTAGGGTGGTGAGCATTGACAGTGGGTCGGTGCGAGCTTGCAGTTGGGTGGTGTGGGGAACCTCTGAACTGATGAAGTCCACAGCCGCTACCCCGAGTCCCCTCGTGCCACAGCTACCAGTTGCCACAAGTTCACAATTAAGCAGGGGCTACCAAGTAGAGGCAACACGCCCTGTTGAGCTGAAATAGCTCGGTCTGCTCATGCCGGCTTGTGGTTCCTGGTGTTCCCCGGATTTATACATATACATAAAATATGTGTATTTATTACTAAACTCTCTCTACTAACCTCTTTATGTGATTAGAGAACAAGATACACAATATCAACACACTAGAACATCAGTAAATACCACAATATACAATGTGCCCCAGACGGAGACCAAACCTTATATTAAGAAAGTGGTATAAGAACCACTACTTGACTAAACACAAGGCCTAGAGCATGTTGAATCGCTGGGACTCTAAGGAACCACCCAAGGTAGTGACACAGGACCCACAGGAGACGTGTGCAGTGTAAGACCACAGCCACGAGCTCTGTTAGTTTCTATGGGGAATGTCGCGGTTGGAAATTTAAAGGTAAAGGACACTTAGGAGAGGACTTTGAGCAAACCCCTTTAGACTTAAGGAGTTCTAGGGCCAACACCCAAGGGAGCACCAGAGTACTCTATTTACCTCACCCGGGGATGCCGGGTGCATAGGTGTCAAATGGTGTCGGGAATCGTCGTTGATTTAAATGGTGATGTGCAGCAAAGTGCTGCTGCCGGGAAGAGGTGAAGTGTCCGGGGTGACCTAAGCCTGGATTGACGATGTGAAGAACCTGAAAGCAGTGGGGACAGAGTCTTGGTCACTAGCCAGTGACCAGGGGCATGATATATGAATGCCCACCGATGTCGGGAGCTTCAGGCGGAAGAGGTGAAGCTTGAGCCTGCAGCAAAGAGGACCAGGAGGCGTCAATGATGACCAGGAGCTGGATTCGAGCTTTTCCATGAAGGATGTTGAGTGCTGCGGCTTCTGTGCTAAGATTGAACACAACAAGCCTTGGCAACAGCAACCTATGCAGGAAGAGAAATATGCTTCGGTGCGGACCTGCAAGGTCCTGGGGACTCCCCTAGCAATGGAGAGTCAGGGCACATCTGGAGCAACCGGGGAAGCCCAAGGAAAGTTAAAGTTGCCTTCTCAGGGACCCACAGGTCGACGGACCAGGGATCACGAAAGGACCTCGAGAGAAAATACAAAGGGCCGGCTTACTGAACACTTGTGGAGTGTAGGCTGGCAATCTTTAGTGGAATTGCTGCTTGGGGTCAGGTCTACAAGTAACCCAAAGCTCAGCTTCAGGGGTCACCAGAAAGCTGATGCTTCTGCAAATGATCGCAGTGTTCAAGGGTTTGGGTTGCATGGTCTTCACGAGGGATACAGGCCTCAGACTTGCTTAGCACACAGATTGACCTCAAAGACCACAGGAACCCACCTCCTGTGTTGAAAAGTTCTTTGGAGTCCTCATGAGCTTCTGAGATGTAAACCGGTCAGATGCATCTTTGGTGCTTGCCAAGCAGGGGAGTAACTCCTTTACTCCAAGGGAGGTTCTTCAGTTATCTAGCGCCTTGTAGATTATCGAAGTTCCAGGATTATGTATCAGAGTTTCGTCCAGTTAAAATCTAAAGTCCTGTAGTCAGGGGTTCCTACTTTATACCCAAGGAAGGGGTGGGACAAGCTCTGGGGACCCACCTATGGTATGGTCAGGAAAGAGGGGTGGCTACACCCATTCCCTTTGTCCAGTTTCTTGCCAGAGCAGAGGCTAGGAGCCCCTGCAACCGGTTTGAGCTGGGCTATACACAGGGACACCAAATGTACCCCCAGTGCAGACATCAAAGCACTCTTGGAGTGCACACACCCCGCTCCAATAGACTAAAGCCGGTCCGGGAAGTGCTTACACCTCCCTGTGACAGGAAACCTATTGTCCAGGCCTCCCCTGCCAAAGTTTCGTCCAGCAGCAGGAGGTCAGACTTGTGCCTGTGGCTGCAGCATCCATTTTGTGATGCCCGGGTTCTGTAAAGCTAGTACCGGGTGTATCGGTGTAGTCATGTTTCTCCCTCTAGGAGGGTGGAATCATACCTCCCCCGCCAGGACTGGCGGGGAGGTATGATTCCAAGGTGTTTGACACTAAACACAACATGTTTCCATGGAGCCCTTCCAAAGTTAGCATTTACCGCTGGGTTATAATGCACTTGAGAGTATATGGTCTGGCTGCATCACAGAACAACCCCGGGTAATATATTCTGAAGGCTGAAGTGGGGTCGTGCTCATGCATGGGTACCCTCTCACACAAAACCAAGCACCCTGCCTTCAGGATTGATAAGGCCTGCCATAGGGGGTGACTGATAGGTCTATATGTGCAGTGATATAAGGTAGATATAGGGAACCTATATCTAAGTAAGAGGTGCATGCACCACCTTAAACAGGCTGCTGTAGCAGTCCTGTGGTGTCATTTTGAGTGGTCTCTCAGGGGTGACATAATACATGCTGCAGCTGCTGAGAGGCCTCTAGGGTACCTATGCCCTGGGTACATAGGATAGCACATACTAGGGACTAATAAGTGCACCCCATAATCCAATCTGGAGTGTACCTAATGTACATGCAATCATTTTTAGAGAGAAAGCAGCTAGGCTGGGGTCCTGGATAGCAGGATCTCAGCCAGACCACAGTTGAAAAACAGTGAAACATCAGCAAAAAGTGTGGGTTACTATAAGGAGCAGATCCTACTCTCCTACATACCAAACCCCAGGTTTGGTTTTACAGTGATACTCAACTAAAGCTTTAATACTCATTGGGCCCAATTCACAGAACTAATCTGAGACACAATCCTAAACTTACTACTTTTGGTATTCACCAAGGCATTTAGTAGTAGTAAAGTTAGGAGTCCTAACTTTACAACAACTAAATGCCTTTTGTGAATACCAAAAGTGGTAAGTTTAGGATTTTGTCTCAGATCTAAGAAGGTGTCTTGTGGTTTACTTATGTATGTTGCTGTATGAGAACGGGTGAATGTTGCCAATATTGGCACTAATCACTACAACTAAAATACCTGTCAGACACACCCACAGCGACCATTTGCAGAGGATAAACAGTGCGACGACGTGAACTCACACATGCAGACAATCTTTCCAAATGGAAAAGGGTATTACAAATCCATCTTTATAGAAGAGAAGAGTTTCCCACAGAATATGTATCCGGCCTCCTGCTACCCCAGGAGCTCTTAAACTCTGACGTCTCCTGCTGTTCCTGGGTGCGTCCAGGCTTGCTTCAACCCGCACTGCAGGTGCCACAGGCGGCAGCAGCCTCCAGGCTCATCACAAGCACTCATCGAAGGCGTGAAGAGGAGTGTGTCCCCACCTGTGCATGACAACACCCACCAGACCTACAAGTTTTGTTTTTCACACAGAGGGTTTCGCCACTGAAAGCAGATGCAGCAGGAGAGAAAACCACATGCGATTCCCAAAAACTTGAATGTACCAACAAACACCTGTCCTCATTGGGAATGGGTCCCTCGATACAATAATTCTGGGATGTGGAAATAACAGGAATTTTTCTGGGGCGCTCATAATTGTGGCCACACTAGAGGAATGTCTTCGTAACTGGTACACTTTCTTTGATACCTGGTTTCTGTTTATTATCTCTCTCAGACCCTGCTGCAAACAGTGACCTGTAAACCAAGGAACTGGCTTTAGAAAGATGGAACTATGGAGTAGTTTTATTATTCTTTCTCGCAACGCAGCAAGCCACCTCACTGCACTGTGTGAAAGGGCATGAATGTGACATATTTACCATTCATTATATGGCCACTTTTGTCTGCGTAGCTCCAGTGCAGGCACCCTGGTGCCATATTGCTGCACGGGTATCTGTGTTGTTGGCGTGATTGTTTTTGTGCAGCAAGGGACACCATCTTGCACAAAAACAATCCTGACAGGCATTTTCCTCCTATGTAGAAAGGAGAAATAAAGATATTTCTCCTCGTTATGCCTCACCTGGGGAATCGTGGCCTTTTGACACATTCCCAGCTCTACCACTACGTGTAAATGTTGAAAGTGCTAAAATCCATGGATAAATGTGGGGAACCCCCCCCCTCCACCCATGGACGCCGCTCTGGTTCAGAGCTACGCAACACAGCGATTTACACTCTCTTGCGTTATTCTAGATTTATCAAGGCATGCAGGACCACTTAAGGTGGACTTGCATCGGTTGATCAATCTAACTTCTGACACAAGGGCGACACCAAACATTAATCAATATGGCCCTTTGTGCTCTTAAAGTTATAAATGTGAGACCACTACAGGCTGACAGTATCCTGCACATGACAGACTCTGAATATCTTGTCCTCCTCCTCCTGCCCCAAAGGGCGCCAACATCTGCATCCCGGACCCCAGCATCCTTACACCTGGTCTCGGTATAAAACCGTGTGTCCTCCTCCTCCTGCCTCGAAGGACGCCTTACCTGCATCCCGGACCCCGCATCCTCACACCTGACCTCGATATAAAATGTGTGTCCTCCTCCTGTCCGAAGGGCGCCCTCACCTGCATCCCAGACCCCGGCATCCTTACACCTGGCCTCGGTTTAAAACCACGTGCCCTCCTCCTCCTGCCCCGAAGGGCGCCCTCACCTGCATCCCGGACCCCAGCATCCTTACACCTGGCCTCACTATAAAACCGCATGTCCTCCTCCACCTGCCCCAATGGGCGCCCTCACCTGCATCCCGGACCCCAGCATCCTTACACCTGGCCTCGGTTTAAAACCGCTCGTCCACCTGCCCCGAAGTGCACCCTCACCTGCATCCCGGACCCCAGCATCCTTACACCTGGCCTCGGTATAAAACTGCGTGTCCTCTTCCTCCTGCCCTGAAGAGCGCCCTCACCTGCATCCTGGAACCCCGCATCCTTACACCTGGCCTCGATATAAAACCACGTGTCGTCCTCCTCCTGCCCCGAAGGGCGCCCTCACCTGCATCCCAGACCCAGGCATCCTTACACCTGGCCTCGATATAAAATGCGTGTCCTCCTCCTGCCCCAAAGGGCACCTTCACCTGCATCCCGGACCCCGCATCCTTACACTTGGTCTCGGTATAAAACCGCGTGTCCTCCTCCTGCCCCGAAGGGCGCCCTCACCTGCATCCCGGACCCCGCATCCTTACACCTGGCCTCAGTATAAAACCGCTTGTCCTCCTCCTCCTGCCCCGAAAGGGGCCCTCACCTGCATCCCGGACCCCCGCATGCTTACACCTGGCCTCGGCATAAAACTGCGTGTCCTCATCCTCCTGCCCCAAAGAGCGTCCTCATTTGCATCCCAGACCCCCGCAACCTTACACCTGGCCTCGGTATAAAACAGCATCCTCCCTCCCAAGAGGCTCAGAACGCTCATGTGGCCACAGGAGACCCGAGAGAGCTCTTCAAACCAAGGTCTCTCCTGGTCCTGGGCGTGCCCAGGCATCTCCCCTGGTACTGCAGGTGCCTAACTGTGCCAGCACTTCTGGGCTGAACATCTGACTGACTCAGCCCTACCCGCCCCACGTGTGCTGAGTGCACCATGTAATCGGATGGCAAACAGCCCCCACACACTCTGAGTCATCCCTAGTGAGGGTTCAGTTCACTCATACACCACAGGGCATCCTGGGTGTATGCAGGGTCATGGCGGGGGGCCTAGAGCTGCCCTGTCAGTCCATTATGGGTATATCTGATGGGCGTTCCGGGAATGAGGGCCCCCCCTGCCCGGTTGGGGGACCCCGGCCTCCTGGAGCAGGACACACAGAGGCACTTGCTGTGGGACTCTCATGTAACACACATGGCTGGAGTCACCGAGTGTGCATCACAGGCGAGACAGCAGCTGCGCGCTTGGGCACAGCTCACAGAGGGACACCCTGTGAACCTTGAACATCTTCGGTGCCGTTTAAAGAAGCTGGACAGATGTTTCTTAAAGTTTGCATCACCCACATCGACCTGAGCCTACAATGGGTTCATGAAGCTCTGTCCAGAGGAGCAGAGTTATGAGGAAGCCTCAAATGTCATTACCTTGTTGTCTGGGGCGCAGGGCATGGCCCGAGCCTGCTACAGACAGGTTAAGGCAGAGGAAAGTTCTTCTTTGTTGGTGCTGCTCTAAGCAGCAGGAAAATCAGACGGTTGACTTGTGTTGAGAAAGCTGTTACCAACCAGACAGCCGAGGCACTTGGGAACATTACAGAGGAACTGCAAATTGTGAGGATTGTAGCACTCCAAAATCGTATGGTCCTAGATGTAGTCTTGGCTGATCGAGGTGTTGCATGTCACATCATCGGAAGTCGCTGTTGTATTTACATACCGGACCATTCCCCTTCAGTTTTTGATATGATCTCTAAATTACACAAAATTGTTGCTGAGATCCATCCGGATACTGGCACATGGACTTTTGCCAGCTGGCTTTGGACACTACTTGTTACCTAGGGCTGGAAAGTCCTAACAGTTTTATTTATAGTATTTGCTGTTCTGTTGACATGTTGCCTATATATACAATGTGGTCCAATGCTTTGCTCCACCTGTATTACTGCCTGTACACCTGCTAAACGTAATGTTGCACAAATGAATGCCCAGTGTATACTAGAAAAAAAGTTGATAATATGATGCAAATTGATATACAAGATGTATACATGGACTATCCTAGATAATAAATGTCTTCAGCTAATGCTAAAAGGGTCGTCTGTGGAAAATTGGTGGCGATCAATGTTAGCATTTAGCTGAAGCCATTTAGTTTCCAGCAGCCATTTTGTCTGCAATGTGTTCACCACGTGCTGTTTCCTTCTTCACTGTTGTTTGCCCTTGTGCTCTTCTCAAAGGACTGGCTATACTTAGACTCTGCTACTCTTCACATGCGCAGAGGAATCTGTAGTTGTCTGTACATATGTTTTAGTCTGTAACTGTCAGGTTGTTTCTACCGGAGTCAGCAACTGCTAGCTCCTCCCTTACTGTTGACTATGCATTTCTGTATGACCATCTATGTATGTAACTCTCATATATGTGCTTGTACCACCTTCCTTTGAGCTTCTGTGTGGGTATAAAAGACCCATGGTTCTTCTACTCCTTGTGCTACTTCATACACTACCCAAGGGTGTTGTGTGAATGTAGTTCCACCTCATGAGGTTTAATAAATATCTCTTTTGACCATTCTGTTTCGTGCCAACTTCTAATTACTTGTCTGAGGACTTGCGTGCAGAGAAGGGCGAACCCCTAGCACTGGTACGCTTGGCTGAGGCCCACCTCTACCGATTGGCGCCCAACCAGTGGGTCTCATCGGCGACTCGGATGCCTGAAGGAGTGGTCGAAATGGAGGATTGGAATCTCGCTGCGGGCGATCGAGGCCTGAGGAGACCTGCGTCATGGCAACCACAGCGTTTTTCCTCTCTTTCAGATCTGACCCTCCGGTGGTGTCGGTGCTCGACTGAGATCTGTTCTGGTGTTCGCCGTGCAGAGACACTTTTGGTCGATTAGGAACTTGGCAGTTGGAATCTGGAGCCCTATTCTTGGTAAGTTTGGTTGTGAGAAAGTGCGAGGAATGCGCCTGCTGCGAAAAGAGAGTTTAAAGTGATAAATGGAAAGTTGGCCAATAGATGTGAATATATGCGAGTATATAAATATATATATATATATATGAATTGCAAATTATATAGGCAGGTAATGCGGAGATTTTTCTCTAACCTGCGAATTATATGTAACGGCACATTTTCTGTTAAGTGGCACTGCTATATAGTATTATATATCTTACAATATTCTTGGACATGCCTGTTTCAAGCACACTTCGTAGAATGTGTTGCTTCTGAGATGGTACGGAAGTGAGTATTGAGAGGAATCAGTTGGCTCCCCTGAGGGGACGCTTAATAGGGACATGTATATTAAAGATGGCATTCCTTCTATAATGTACAGCACGTTATGGAATAAATATACTAGCAAGGTCCCTGAGTTGCGATGGCCTTTGCATGGATCATTTGATCTTAAAAAGATTCAGTATGTGGAGCAATGTATGTTTAAGCACAGAAGTAGACAAGACATGTTTGACTATGTACAAATGTGGGAGAAAGAAGCGCGTGAAATAGTGAGAAGGGAGCAGCTTTGATAGAAAAGGAACAAAGCAAAAGTATTCATACGAAAGCGTTGGAACTTAAAAATAAAGAAATGCAGGAAATACAAGAAAGGGAGGATAGGGAGCATCATTTACAGGTAAATGGCAAATACTCTGTCCGACGCACCCTCTATCCTCTCCTTAATAAACCACAGGATGATTCAATTTTGTTAGATCACTCCCGCCTCCATTTACTTTTCCCTCTGCCCCTCAGTTGATTCTGATGATGATGCTTCTCTTTGGGATCAGGATAAGTCAGGATTAGATTCTCTGCGAGAGACTTGCTCTATGTTGACTGTTGATCGTGCGGCTGCTCTTAGATCCGCTGCTCGTAAAGGCGCCTGTGATAACAATTCTGCTTCAGATCTTGTAGCTGAGTTACAACAATGGCAGGCTAGGGAACAGCTATATTTTGTAGAAACGTTTACCATAAAAGTAATTGAATGTTTAGAAAGCATTCCACAGAGTTAGAGCCTGCTGATATTGCAAACAATTGTAAGCAATTGCGTGATGGTCTTTTTCCTCTCTCTCAGGTGGCTGACTTGATTAGAGGCATGGTTAAATTGCGAACTGATGCACTCCATTTGTGAGAGGAGAGAAAGGCAGCTGCCACAGCTGGACAAACAGTTCAAACTACCATGTTGCAGTCTGACATTTCACCGACAGATAATAATGATGTGGTTCATGTGAAACTCATGCAGGAAGCCGCTCCTTTGTATGCTCCTCCTAAGGGTGCGGGGACAAGTGATGAAAAAGATTCCACTGATGCGAAGGGTTATTTTTTTTATTTGGGTTTATACTCCATGGAATAGAGCAGATGTCATGGCTCTTAAAGCTGCTTTGTCAGACCCACGCACAAATCTGGCCGCTTTTTACGAGAAACTTTAAGGAGCTATTAGTTCTTCTACCATGACCTTATCTGATATTGACATGTTTTTGGGCTTATTTTACCCCCTGATATGTGGATGACCATTTGTTGACCGTGCAACTTTTGGGGATGTTTGGAAGGAGCTAGAAAGGATTGCTACGGAAAGGGAACCTGCGCAGAAACCACACCAAGCGCTTTTAGATCTTACAAAGGCTATAGTGGTTACATTGAAAACTCTCATTCCTCCTAAAAAGATAGATTGGACTGTATTAGCACCCTGCAAGCAAAAGGCAGATTAATCGGTTTCTGATTTCTTTACACTTTTTGAGGAGGCATTCCACGACTTTAGGGACTAAAGAAGGGATAGACGAACAGTATGCGGAAATTGGAAGTATGTTTGAATTTGTTAATTCATCTATGAGATGTATCATGAAGATGAATTATAAGGATGAATAAATCCGGATTACTTTTGAAATAACAAAGAGAAATGTATTTGTAGAATTTATTTAAGGGCCAGTGTTTCCCCTCAAGGTAGTGCAACTGGGGGACACTAAGTACCTTTACTCAGTGCTATACACATTGTGAATTCACTCCCCACCGGCCAGAGGGAGATACTCCGAAAGCACCCGAGGAGTTCAAATTGTCAGTTTAACCATTAAACTTGAGGTTACCAGTGTGCCTCACTCCTATCATTTTTAATTGTCAGTATTATGAACGACAGGAACTAGAGGCTAAGGGAAATGAGGATAAGAAAAATAAGGAGCTGAAAACAAAGGTTATGATTGCTCAGGTTTATGGTCCCTCTTATGAAAATAGTGGTTGAGGCGGTTGTGCAATGTATTGCCCTGGTGTACCCTCCTTTTCCCAAGCTACTTTGTCTGCTGATCAGTGCGCTTATTGCAGGGAGACTGGACATTGGGCTTCTGAGTGTCCTCATTGGCGTCCTTCCCAGTATCAGCGTTGTTGGGGACAAATGAGAGAGGCCCAGTAAACCCAGGACATAGGGGAGGTATGGATGATCGTGCTCGATTTGAGACTGTTGGGCGTCCTCCGAATTCTTCAAATACATTTGATAGGCGTAATCAATATCAAATATCTGACTATTTGGATTTGGATTTGCAAGGCTCCGCTTATGCATAGGAATGCCTAGGATAGGGTAAGGAATCAGTCGAAGTCCCAGTAGATCAGAAGGGTCCCTATGTCCAAGCACATGTTCTGGGTTCTACTGATCGGTTACTGGTTGATACTGGAGCTACTCGTAGCACCTTGTCTGAACAATTGGTTCCAAGGGCTCCCGTCTGGCTTAACCATTACATCGATAGGTTTCAATGGGACGCCTTCCCTTAGCCCACTGTCACAACCACTTGCGTTCCATGTTGATAAATTCACTGCTCCATGTCCATATTTGCTTTCCCCTAACACACCGGACAATATTGTGGGTCTTGATATGCTCAAATATTTTAGAACTACAATATGTTGTTCCCCAGAAGGTGTGCGTGTTATTTTGAATGATAACTATCCAATTATTGAGAAGTCCTCTCTTATTAGAGAGGATATTGCATTGGCTTCACTCCCTGGTACTTTGTGGGCCACTTCGGATACTGATGTAGGGGAAATGGTTATTCCACCAGTGCATATTAGTGTCAAGGAGGGAGCTTCATTGCCACGATTGCCTCAATACAAAATTTCTCGAGTAGGTGAAGAGGCACTTGTACGTATTTCTCATGATTTGATTGAAGTGGGGGTTGTGGAAGAAGTCCCATACAATATTTACAATAGCCCTATTTTGCCTATTCTGAAGAAAGACACTGATTCAAAAATCTACAGGTTTATTATTGATTTACGAGAAGTTAACAAGATCGTAGTGCCACTATATCCAGTAGTCTTTGATATTGCGACACTCCTTCCCATGGTTTCCCCGACAGCGACTACCTTCACTGTGATAGATTTGAAAAGTGCTTTCTTTTCAATTCCTATTCATCCTGACAGCCGATATTTGTTCGGCTTCACTTTGAATATTCAATCCTATAGATTCTGTAGAGTTCCTCAGAGGTACAAAGAGAGTATTTACAGCCAAGCATTGAAAAGACAGCTTGATTTGTTCCCTTTACCCACAGGTGTGGCTCTCATACAATATGTCGATGACATCTTGTTGGGAGCTGATACACCTGAACAGTGTGAAGAAGGCACATTGTCTTTGCTTTCATTCCTTGCATCACATCATCACAAAGTTTCACGGAATAAATTGCAGTATTGTAGACCGAAGGTGATTTATTCTGGTCACTGTCTGTCTAAGGAGGGACGTGCTCTCACACCAGATCGCATTCAAGCTATTTTAGACACACCAGTGCCCCGTACTCAGAAAGATGTCTGTGCATTCATTGGTCTTACTTCTTTTTGTAGGCAATGGTTATTAGACTTTTCATACATTGTTAAACCCCTGTTGGCTCTTTTTACTAAAGATACTCCAATGCCCCTTCCATGGACGACTGAATGCCAGAATGCTTTCCAACAGTTACAACAAGCCCTTTGTTCTGCACCAGTATTAGGCACTCCGGATTACACTAAGGCTTTTACACTCTATGTACACGAGAGAGATGGTTGTGCACTTTCAGTGTCAGTACAGACACACGGTGATAAGCAGCATCCTTGTGCATATTTATCAGCTGTTCTTGAACCAGTTGCCCGTGCATTACCTGGGTGCTTCCGCTCTATTGCAGCGGCAGATGTGTCTATACGTCAGAGTGAATGGATAGTCTGTCACACAGACTATTGGTGTTAGCACCCCATGCAGTTGACACCCTTCTGAACCAAACTAAAATGCAGCATTTAACTAGTGCTTGTTTCACAGGATATGAATTGACACTCTTGGCCCCTCATATCACTTTGAAAAGATGCTCAACTTTGAATCCAGCTACTTTGTTGCCGTACCCAGCGACTCAGTCTCAGCCACAGGAGTCTCATGATTGTATATTCCTTACTGAGGAATAGACAAAGGGTTGTGTTGATTTACAAGACACGCCCCTCTAAAGCGTTGATGAGGAACTGTGGGTTGATGGGTCCTGTTTGAAGTTACCAGATGGCACAACATCAGCTGCATATGCAATTACAACACTTCAGACGGTAGTTGAGACAGCTCGTATGCCACAGAAGTCAGCTCAGGCAGCTGACCTATTAGCTTTGACACAAGCATGTGACCTTAGTGCTGACTTGTCTGTGAACATTTATACAGATAGCCGCTATGCTTTCGGAGTGGCCCATGATTTTGGACCACTCTGTAAGGAGAGAGGCTTTCTTACATCCCACAGGATGCAAATAATGCACGGAGAATTAGTACACAACCTTTTGACTGCCTTGACATACCCGAAGAAAATAGCAATTGTTAAGTGTAGTGCACACAAGAAAGTAACTGATAAGATAGGACAAGATAATGCTTTTGCAGATCACGCAGCTCGTGAAACTGCAATGGAGCGAAGCAACACGTCTATGTATGTAGTTTAGTCACAGGCTGAATGCTGGCATGATACCAGACAGGAAGTGCTAGACATGCAGAGATCTGCTTCTGCAGAGGAAATTGAGCAATGGTCTAAGGAGGAAACCTTGGATGATGAGGGCTGTTGGAAGAATAAAGAGATGACCAAATGGAGATTACCTATAGCCTATTTACAACCTATGGTTCATATGGCACATGGGCCGGCACATGTTGGAGCCTCCTCGATAACGAAATTGCTCATGCAAGTTTGGAAGCATCCAGAAATTGCCAGAACAGCTAAAAAGATGGTGCAGTCCTGTCTGATTTGTCTCCAGTATAATCCTGGTAAAGGGACACAGACTCCTACAGGAGGGTTTTCTACACCAACGGCACCTTTTGAAGTTTTGCAAATGGATTACATACAGCTTGAGCACTGTAATAATCTAAAGTACATTTTAGTGGTGATATGTGCCTTCAGTAAGTGGATAGAGGCATACCCAACGAGAGACAATAGAGCTCTCACTACTGCAGAGGTGCTTTTAAAGGAATTCTTCCCTAGATTTGGTGTTTGTAAACTTTTGTGGAGTGATAACCGACCCCATTTTATTGGGCAAGTTGTCGAGTACGTCCTGAAAGGATTAGGGATCAAGCAGAAGTTTCATGCTGCTTTCCATCCACAATCAGCAGGGCTATTGGAAAGGTATAACGCTACACTCAAGTTGAAACTGGCTAAGATTCAGGCTTCCACATCCTTGAAATGTCCTGATGCACTACCCTTAGCACTGTTGTCTATTAGATCAGTGCCACACTCACGATCTGGTCTTACACCATATGAGGTGGTTTTTGGAAGGCCTATGAATATTTGGGGAATTCCTAAGCCACATCCCAATCATGATGTACCATGTGCATTGATGAGTGACAGTTTGATTTCTGTTCATCAACCGGTTCGAGAAGCTCTTCCTAATAGGTCTGCAGGTGAAGGCCATGGACTTCAGCTTGGGGACTATGTAATGGTCCGATCCTTCTAGAGGTCAAGCAGCTTGGAGCCTTGGTGGCGCGGCCCAGAACAGGTAGTCCTTGCAACGAGAACTGTGGTTCGAGTGACGAACAGGAGGAACTGGGTGCATTCCACCCATTGCAAAAAAGTACCATCTACCCTGGTGGAACCTGCTGCCTTGATCGACCATCGAGATATCTTGGATACGGAGAGAGGCCAAGCCATATCACCTGACGAACCTGAGGAAGCCTTCTCGGACAACACGATCCCTGATGTATCCCAATACCAACTAAGACCCCGGAAAGAACCTTCATTGTTGAAAAAGACTGGTTGAGCTACCGTCCTGGGTTAGTGAAAGGGAGCTGATGTGGCAAGGGGTGGGATCAGTCTTACATAGTGACACACGTCTTGACCCTCAGTGAAGAAACCAATGGCTGCCCAGGACTTTAGAGCTCCAATGATTATTTTAGCGACAAAACGACCATGTCTGTGGGAAAACATTGACTACTGTGAAAATGTGCAATAAGAAGACTATATGCATTGCTGGATTTGTTGTCACTGTGGTTGCTATGGCAGTGATAACTTGGGTTGTAGAGGAAGTGGCTCCTCCTCGACAACTGCTGACTTCCACTACCCTAGTACCAGTTGAACACCATTATTTTACTCTCCCATATCATGAGCAGAAGCATAGACAATCTTATCTGAACAACATGTTCATCCAGATGTTACACCACACTCACAATGATACGAACACTAATGACTGTTGGGTGTGTGGGATGATGCCTGCTCACCAGAAAAAGGGAGGAACACCTTTCATTCCTCCTTCCCTTTTCCCATAACGGTTCTTGTCAATCCTGGTTTGCACTTCTGATTGCTTCTCAAAAAACTAATATTACTAGTATGGCTGTAGGGAGAATAAACTATTATCTCAATAAAGTGTGTTACCCAGATGAAGATGGCAATCCACAGGCTAAAGGAACTAAATGGGAGTGGGAGGAGTACCTACCAGGAAATGTTTCTACACCTTATGTTTTCCCAAATATGCGAACTACTAAGGGTAAAGGACCATTTGTAATATCCGTCACTAGAGCCCGAGCAGACTTGTGTATAAGCAGTGTTGGGAGAATCCCAGTTGGAAGAATTAAATGCGCTCATGTTTTGACCGAATATATGACGAAATTCCCCATACAATCATCCCGCATACCATCATCCCGCATTTTTCATCCCGCATATACTATAAGGCCGCAAACTAAAAGAACTAAAACTTTTAGAACGAATATGCCTTTAGCACGCATGCTTTACAACGTAAAAGCATGCATGTTAAAGGTATACTCATTGTAAAAGTTTTAAAGGTAAGTGAAAGTACACTACCCTACCATACACTACCAAACACTACCCTACACTACCCTACACTACAGTCCTTTTACTACATTTACACTACACAGCACGACCCCCCAACACTACCATTAAGCACTTTACTTCCCTACGCAAACACTACAACAGTACCTTAATACACTACCCCCAGCATGACCCTACACAACACTACACTACTACACTAAACCACTACACCCCAGCATTACCCTACACTACACAAACACTACACCACTACCCTAAACCCTAAAACACTACCCCCAGCATGACCCTACACTACGCAAACACTACAACACTACCCTAAACCCTAAAACACTACCCCCAGCATGACCCTACACTACGCAAACACTACAACACAACCCTAAACCCTAAAACACTACCCCCAGCATGACCCTACACTACGCAAACACTACAACACTACCCTAAACCCTAAAACACTACCCCCAGCATGACCCTACATTACGCAAACACTACAACACAACCCTAAACCCTAAAACACTACCCCCAGCATGACCCTACACTACGCAAACACTACAACACAACCCTAAACCCTAAAACACTACCCCAGCATGACCCTACACTACGCAAACACTACAACACTACCCTAAACCCTAAAACACTACCCCCAGCATGACCCTACACTACGCAAACACTACAACACTACCCTAAACCCTAAAACAGTACCCCCTGCATGACCCTACACTACGCAAACACTACAACACAACCCTAAACCCTAAAACACTACCCCCAGCATGACCCTACACTACGCAAACACTACCCTAAACCCTAAAACACTACCCCCAGCATGACCCTACATTACGCAAACACTACAACACAACCCTAAACCCTAAAACACTACCCCCAGCATGACCCTACACTATGCAAACACTACAACACAACCCTAAACCCTAAAACACTACCCCCAGCATGACCCTACACTACGCAAACACTACAACACTACCCTAAACCCTAAAACACTACCCCCAGCATGACCCTACATTACGGAAACACTACAACACTACCCTAAACCCTAAAACACTATCCCAAGCATGACCCTACATTACGCAAACACTACAACACTACCCTAAACCCTAAAACACTACCCCCAGCATGACCCTACACTACGCAAACAGTACAACACTACCCTAAACCCTAAAACACTACCCCCAGCATGACCTTACACTACGCAAACACTACAACACTACCCTAAACCCTAAAACACTACCCCCAGCATGACCCTACACTACGCAAACACTACAACACTACCCTACCCCCTAAAACACTACCCCCAACCCCTATTACACTTTCCCCAGCACGACCCTACACTAAACAACCACCACAACTCAACACTACACTAACACAACACTACACTACACAATCACTACCCCAGCACGACCCCCCACCCTTAAAAATTAACCCAAACCCACTTACCTCTCTCATCGTCGTGGTTTACAACGCAAATACATTTACCATACATGCCTTTACAACGTAATTGCAATTGTAAAGGCATGCGTGCTAAAAGCACATGCGTCATAAAAAAATGCGGTATAATGGTATGCGGGCTGAAAGCAATTGCGGGATTATAGTATGCGGGTTAATGGTATGCCGGATAAAAAATGCGGAATAAGGGTTGATTACCATTTTGACCATTGAAGGTGCCAACAACAGCAGTTTCATGTCTTCGCATAACACCTGCTTTGTCTGCGGTAACAAGGGATACTACCATCTACCTGTTGGATGGTCCGGAATATGCTGTGTGTCCTTTTTGTTACCTCCTGTGTTTCTGGCATCTTTATCATATCGTAAGGACTATCGACTGTTTAGTGATATCTCTAAGAACAGATATAAGAGGACAATAAGAGACAGATGAGGTGGACCAGGCTGACACTGCATTACAGCAATATGTCAATTTCAATTTGGGACTGTTCTTCTTTGTTAGTGCTGCTCTAAGCAGCAGAAAAATCAGACGGTTTACTCGTGTTGTGGAAGCTATTACCAACCTGACAGCCATGGCACTTGGGAACATTACAGAGGAACTGCAAATTGCGAGGATTGTAGCAGTCCAAAATCGTATGGTCCTAGATGTAGTCTTGGCTTATCGAGGTCTTGCATATCGCATCATCGAAAGTAACTGTTGTATTTACATACCGGACCATACCCCGTCAGTTTTTGATGCGATCTTTCAACTACACAAAATTGCTGCTGAGATCCATCCTGATACTGACCCATGGACTTTTGCCAGCTGATTGTGGACACTACTCGTTACCTGGGGCTGGAAAGTCCTAACAGTGTTATTTATAGTATTTGCTGTTCTGTTGACATGTTGCCTATGTATACAATGTGGTCCAATGATTTGCTCCACCTGTATTACTGCCTGTACACCTGCTAAACGTAATGTTGCACAAATGAATGCCCAGTGTATACTAGAAAAATAAGTTGATAATATGATGTGAATTGGTATACAAGATGTATACATGGACTATCCTAGATCATAAATGTCTTCAGCTAATGCTAAAAGGGTCGTCAGTGGAAAATTGGCATCAATCAATGTTAGCATTTAGCTGATGCCATTTTGTTTCCAGCAGCCATGTTGTCTGCCATGTGCTCACCACGTGCTGTTTCCTTCTTCACTGTTGTTTACCCTTGTGCTCTGCTCAAAGGACTGTCTATACTTAGACTCTGCTACTCTGCACATGCGCAGAGGAATCTGTAGTTGTCCATACATATGTTTTAGTCTGTAACTGTCAGGTGGTTTCTACCGGAGGTTCAACTGCCAGATCCTCCCTTACTGTTGACTATGCATTTCTGTATGACCATCTGTGTATGTAACTCTCCTATGTGTGCTTGAACCGCCTTCTTTTGAGCTTCTGTGTGGGTATAAAATACCCATGGTTCTTCTACTCCTTGTGCTACTACATTCACTACTGAAGAGTGTTGTGTGAATGTAGTTCCAACTGATGAGGTTGAATAAATATCTCTTTTGACCTTTCAGTTTCCATGCCAACTTCTATTTACTTGTCCGAGGACTTGCGTGCAGAGAAGGGCGCCCCCCTAACACTGGTAGGCCTGGCTGAGGCCCACCTCTACAAGACTGGCTGGGCTTAGGCACTACCCACACTCCAAGAGCTGTGTCCAGTGCATAATGATCATGGCTGAACCCGCAGGTCTGAAGGCCGCAAGCATCTGGTTAGAGTGACAGGGTCACTGGGCACATGATGTGACCACAGCCCAAGAGATGTGCATGGCAGAAGGCATCACAATAAAAGAATTAGGTGGCGATTGGGAGTTAGAATAAGAGAATTAGGTGGGGATTGGGGGGGTGGGATAGGAGAATTAGATGGTGAATGGGAATTAGAATAGGACAATTAGGTGACAAATAGGAATTAGAAAAGCAGAGTTAGGTGGCAAAAGGGAATTAGAAAAGGAGAATTAGGGAGCAAATTGGAGAATTAGGTGGGATACTATAGTACAGAGAGACTTCATCTCAGAAATTTCACTTTTTGAAAAAATGATACTTTACTTGATTGTGATCATTTGCTACATTATCCCCATATTTTAATATTTCGTGCATTGGCCATTCATTTCACAAAATATACAAGGATGAACTGGGGTGCTACAGCATGGAAACAACTGTGGCATGATAGGGCCTGCTAGAATGAGACATGCTAACTTTTGATTTCAATCCTATAAAGGGCAATGGGAGATGAGCCAGTGGCCTGACATGTCCTGAAAGGTAAGAATTCAAAATCCTTTTGGCAAGTAATGTCACAGGGTGACCTTTGTCAAACAGGACACTTTGGGGTGTCTATTAATCCACCCAAAACAAAATGGACGATGTTCAGTCCTCCAAGAGGTGCTCCTAGAACAGGAAAGGGGAGACCAGGTCTAAGACTTTGATTAATAAGGTGTTCGGATTGCAGCAAGTGGTATCTGGGGTAGTTACTATGTGCTTGTCCTTGCTAAAGAAATTCTTGATCTCATTAATCAACTTCATTCTAAAATCCAACAAGCTCTTCCGTGTTTTCACAAAGCCTGTTAGCTAACACTCGTCCTATGCTAATGCGAGTCACACCAACAGTCCAATCAGGTCTCACTTTTTTTCCCACAACTAATACTAGCACAGTTCTTGTCTACTGTCTAATCAAAGCTTACAACACACCCACTCTTCTGACCAATACCAGAACAGCTCTTTGTTACGTCAGTATTGCTCCTACTCATTGTGAGTGGTGACTAATTTTAACTGCTGAAGGGTATGGAATAAAGCCAGATTAGGCATGCGGTCACTAACCAGTCAACTAATCACCCTAAGACGCAGGCTCATGAGGCCCTATCACCACGCTTCAAATAGACCATATTAGGGCATTTTTCATGATAATGCCTCACTAAGGGCCAACTCAAGCCCCGAGGCTAAACCTAACAGCAGATTTTTGCTGTTAAGTTTTAGGACCATAGGCATTTAACATTTAGTTTAGAATTGAGTTTTTTTTGTAGGGATCAACAGAGGTCCTGATGAGTAGGCAGGAGGGGTCTGCCTATGAAACATGTCATGTCGACAAAGTAGACCACACTTGTAATTCTACTTACTAACCCCCTTTTTAATGTTCCCAGCTTGCGAAGCCATTAAAGTAAATTTTTTCAACTAGCCAGGGAATTTGTACCCTTTTTTTACACTACCACTCACGTAAATAGGTCCCTACACTCCCTAACACATATCACCATCCTCATCACATCACATAGCTTATTGTCAAAAATATAAGTGCTCCCGCGCCACTCATAGGTCGAAGCACGCCCGCCCCGTAGAGGGACGGAAAGACCCCAGTGATGGGAGAATGACACTATGGGATTCATAGTGTGAGAGGGGTATTTTAAAAACACACAGTGCCCTCATTCTGCCACTCGCAGAGAGGCCTGATTTTCAAATTGCAGTGTATCCACAAGTTTCGAGAATATACAAAATCACATAAAATTAGTCACCACTCACAGTCTAGTTCAGGAGGGTGATTCTAACATCTCCTCTACACTTCCCCAATTGATTGTTTGGAAGTATTGCTCCTACTACTGACCCTCCCTTTACAATCTGGACTTTTCATACACCGCTGTACAACCAATACCAGCGCGGCTCTCTGTGAGGTCAGTATGACTCCTGCTCCTGTGACTCCCTTCACAAGGTAATACGACAATATTTTCAAATTTTTCATTATACATTTCTGTTAGTAACAACATAAAAACAGCGCAACTCTTTCTGCTCGGCTAAACCAAAGATCGTTTCTTCACTCGCTTCAAAGAGAAAATTCTTCCTTTTACTACGAGTAAAAAACTGTTTATCCTACACTTATGCTGGGGGAGGACCTGTTACTCCTCTAGGGATACACCTCCTTTGGGTAAGGCCAAAGTTTCACAGGCGGGCCCTCTGATGTCACTCACACTCTGCTTTTATACAATATAGAACCTAATATAACACCTACAGCCCTGCATAGCTTTAAGAGGTTATGACAACAGACGAGTAACCTTCTGCAGTGTGATGTCCTTACCACAATCTTCAAAAATCAGTTCCCGGGATTCCCAGGTATCTCTGTACTTGTACTTCCTGACAAAATAGAACACAACACTAACTCTTGGTGTTAAACATATAGTTAATATTCAGAATTCAATAATCAATAATCACCAAACTAATCAATAATAACCATCTCTCTGCTACCAGAAAAACTGATCCAGCGAAAGGCCAGGAACAAACACATCACAAACAAATGAAAAATTCAATGGGCCCATATACACATTCAAATTTTCTGGCTGTTTCGCTGCAAGTTAGGTTTTGTAATTAACTTTGATCTTGATTAGTTAACTCACATGAGATACAGTATTGCATCTGATATATTTTTTTCTCTGTCTAACTAATCTAAGGCTATAGGACAGACTCAGGACAGGGTAAATACTTAGTAAACTTCTCTACAGACCGGACGCACCGGGGCGCATCTCTCACTTACACTCTCTCCCTCCTCGATACTCTTCCAGAATCTTTGATCTAATCAAGTGTCTTTCAGTGGTGAATTTTGCCAGTCTGTTCTCTCTTTCCTCAGCAGCAGTAGTTCTTGACTCTCTCTCTCTCTTGCCTCGCTTACATGCTTACATGCATGACAACTCTTAACATTTAAGTCACTCTAGTTATAGTCTTCATTTCTGCATGTCCCACCCTCAAAAGTTACAAGTCTTGATGAAATACGAACTCTGATTGGACAGGGACAGGGGAGCTGACATGTTTAATCTCTTATTAGAACATTGGAATGTTGAGAGCTCCATTGAAAACAATGGATTGCTCCGGGCTTATAATGGCTGGTATAAACCTGGAGCTCCAACATTCCAATGCTTCTTTGTTCACAGCTCTGGTTGTGAACAAAAGCTTCGGGGAGCCTGAGGGCATTCCAATCCCCTAATGCTCCCATAAGGCTTTGTTCTTTTTGTTAGAACATTCTGCCGTCTAGTGGCAGAATGTTCTAATCACCTTATAGCCCTTCATAGCTGGCTATACCGGCTATTAAAGTCCCTCTCCCTTGTTAAAGGCCCTCACCTTTAACGCTGGAGAGGGCCTTTAATAGCCGGTATAGCCCTCTACATGGGCTATAAGGCTATAATAAACTCTTTTGTCTAACAAACCAATCCACTTCAGCTCATTTAATATTCTGTCTCACTTCCTTTCACATGTATTTCATGTGGCAATTGAAAATACATTTCAATACAGTTCCACAGTCGAGAAGAGGTTTCACACGGCGGTTGTCCTTGGCTCTTTGCAGCCTGTCAGTGACTCGGTCAGCGTGTCACATCGCATGTCTAGCTCACCTCCATTTTTGTCTTTATCTTTTCTCTTGTATGCCACATGCGACCCAAACATATATTATTAATAAAGGAATCATAAACAGATATTACTTTTTTCAAATAAGTGATTTTCACTGTTTGCCACACTCTATCCCATGATATTTTCCCCTTCAATAAGCAAAACCATTAGCAGCGAGAGCTCTTTTTAGATTCAGGCTAGCATATGCCAGGCACACGGTTCCTCAAGACCTAAGGTTAGTAATTTCTGCGGATGCGTGAGAGTTTTCCCTCTCAAAACAGGTTAGTCACGTTATTATCTACGTAGTTCTAATTTACACAGGCGCAAAAGCATTTTCCAGTTTAAAGCGGGGTTTAGTCTCGTTGCATTCTGTTTTCATTATTTAAGAATGCATAAAGCTCTTTTCCCCATATGTAAATGTTGTGTGTGTATATTAATTTTGTTTTCTTTACTATTTCTAATAAGTAATAATGTTAATGAGGGATTTCTTTGAGCACATTTTGTTTCCTCGAATCCTTGCTCCATTAGTAGTATGTAATCTGACAAAGCCCCACTGTCTGTCGGAGACTTCGTCAAGATCACTGATTGAAACTAGGTGGCACATGAGACACATACAGGTGCCTTTGCTGGGAGTCTTATGTGCCAATGTCAAGGGTACTGATGCCTGTTCTGCTTGTTCAGAGTGGAAATGAGTGCAACTGCTCACCAATGGCTTTTACTGAGTCATTGAAATTGGCTTTTCCTGCTTAGGATAAAATCCTAGTATGCTTTTTTTATTATTATTTTTTCGAATTTTTATATATAGTGCAAACTTTGCCCAAGGGGATTAGTGTGCTTTACATGAGCACCAGATTAGGAATCTAAGCTTTTGCGGTGCTACCAGGCAGCTGCACGATAGTTAACAAAAAATATATCAGGAACTTCATTGAATGAAGCAAAAATCTGCACGTGCTTAATTGTGAATGAAAAGAAGCACTTCCAAATGTAAGGATTTCTTCTTCTTGGGTGTGTCTCAATGACAGCCGCGGTGTACAGTGTTATTTATGAAAAGCGATTATTACATCTTCTTTATTGATTGGACACTTGGGGCCTCATTTACGAGGCCCCAGTGGCACTTTTGCACTGCTGGAGCATCACTTTTTTGACTCTCCGGTGACACAAAGTGCCACAGCATATTTACAAGGCCTCGCAAAGTCACCGATCGTGGCTTTTCATGGCCGTGTAAATGTGTGCCCCTTTCATGCAGGACACTGCGTTAAAGTTGAGTTCCATGTGTGTTGCTGTGGGTGTTCCCACGCAACATCCATGGAATCTGAAGCATTTCCATATTTACGAGGAATCGCAAACCTGGGATTGCGTCGTAACCCTACACTTCCCCATGGAGGCGTGGGAGTGGCGCCAAAAGGAGAAATACTTTCACTCCTCCTAGTTGTTTCCTCTTTCTATGCTTGATGCATTCTGCAGCACGCATAGAAAGAGGAAAATGCCATGAATTATTGTTTTTTTGCAGGAAGGTTTCCGTTCATGCACAAAAACAAACATACCTGCAATGCAGGCACCCTTCCAACATGACGCAAGAGGTGTCTGTGTTGGCACACGGCTGCTGTTTGTGCACTGCCGCAGGGGAGAAAGTCAGGAATGCGCTGTATCTTGTAGATATGGCACAATCCCGCCATTTTCTTTTGACGCACGTCAGTGCAGCAGAAAGGCCAACAGCGCTGCCTTGCATCAAAAGTTAGTAAGTGAGGCCCTTAGAAGCTCATTGTTTTTATCAACTGGTCTTTCTTTTATTAAATAATTTTTAATTTGATATTAAAAAATGCCAGTGGCATTTATTTGAGGTACATTCTAAATTGAACGTAGTAGTGGACAGTGATTCATAAATTGACAACAAATAGGAAAACTAAATCTGTCTAATAATTCATTAGAAATAGGTGAACTTTCCTGTACCAGTGCTCCCTCGTTGCCATGGCGTTTGGGAGGCTGCCCTGCTAGCCTGAAGCTCTGTGACGTTTGGCGATTTCATAGTGTGAATGATGCGTTCTGCATTGTGACCTGTTCAGCATAAGCAGTAACAAGACCTGTGGATGTGACTCAAGACCCCAGTGTCTCGCTGATTTTCATGGAGTAAGGTCGCAGGCTGATGGTTTCTGCGGAATCACTTGGCAAATTTGATTGGTAAGTTTTTCATCAATTTAATTGATCAGGAGTATGTCCCAGCACAAGATGAGATAGAAGTTAAGTGGGCTGTTATGATTACCTAAATGAAAATTGCATGTTTCAGAAGATTTTAGTCTGATATAAAATGACTTTCTAATGTTACACTACTTGCCTGAACTTTTGTAAATGGCTAGAAAGTTTTCTTTTATGAACATGCGCTAAGTGTTTTAATGCTAATTGTTGCTGGAAAGTAATTTCTTACTTGTGAAAGTCCACCGTATTTGTTGTCTGATTTTAGAGAGTTGATGCAATGTCTAACACATGCCTCTCTTGGCAGATTCCACTGTATATAGGATATGAGATGTAATTTTATGAGACTGGGGTCTTTTCATATAGTTATTGAAGTTACATATGTGCATTTCATGTGTGGAATGCCTTCTCCCGGGTTTGACCACCTTTGCTGAGATTGATTGCTTTCAGCAGAATCCACTGCCAGGGGGTGAAGTTATTTGTTTTGGCTGTTTTTTTGCTGGTGGCCGATCAGCGATTGCATTCCTACCAGACACTTGGGGCCTCATTTACGATGCCCCAGTGGCACTTTTGTGACTCTCCGGTGACACAAAGTGCCAGAGCATATTTACAAGGCCTCGCAAAATCACTGATCGTGGCTTTTCATGGCCGTGTAAATGTGTGCCCCTTTCATGCAGGACACTGCGTTGAAGTTGAGTTCCATGTGTGTTGCTGTGGGTGTTCCCACGCAACATCCATGGAATCTGAAGCATTTCCATATTTACGAGGAATCGCAAACCTGGGATTGCATCATAACCCTACACTTCCCCATGGGAGGCGTGGGAGTGGCGCCACAAGGAGAAATACTTTCACTCCTCCTAGTTGTTTCCTCTTTCTATGCTCGTTGCATTCTGCAGCGCGCATAGAAATAGGAAAATGCCATGAATTATTGTTTCTTTGCAGGAAGGTTTCCGTTCATGCACAAAAACAAACATACCCGCAATGCAGGCACCCTTCCAACATGACGCAAGAGGTGCCTGTGTTGGCACACGGCTGCTGTTTGTGGACTGCCACAGGGGAGAAAGACAGGAATGCGCTGTATCTTGTAGATATGGCACAATCCCGCCATTTTCTTTTGACGCACGTCAGTGCAGCAGAAAGGCCAACAGTGCTGCCTTGCATCAAAAGTTTGTAAGTGAGGCCCTTGGCAGCTCTTTGTTTTTATCAACTGGTCTTCCTTTTATTAAATATTTTTTGATATTTGAGGTACATTCGAAATTGAACGTAGTAGTAGACAGTGATTCATAAATTGACAACAAATAGGAAAACTAAATCTGTCTAATAATTCATTAGAAATAGGTGAACTTTCCTGTACCAGTGCTCCCTCGTTGCCATGGCGTTTGGGAGGCTGCCCTGCTAGCCTGAAGCTCTGTGACGTTTGGCGATGTCATAGTGTGAATGATGCATTCTGCATTGTGACCTGTTCAGCATAAGCAGTAACAAGACCTGTGGATGTGACTCAAGACCCCAGTGTCTCGCTGATTTTCATGGAGCAAGGTCGCAGGCTGATGGTTTCTGCGGAATCACTTGAAAATTTGATTGGTAAGTTTTACATCAATTTAATTGATCAGGAGTATGTCCCAGCTCAAGATGAGATAGAAGTTAAGTGGGCTGTTATGATTACCTAAATGAAAACTGCATGTTTCAGAAGATTTTAATCTGATATAAAATGACTTTCTAATGTTACACTACTTGCCTGAACTTTTTTAAATGGCTAGAAAGTTTTCTTTTATGAACATGCGCTAAGTGTTTTAATGCTAATCGTTGCTGGAAAGTAATTTCTCACTTGTGAAAGTCCACCGTATTTGTTGTCTGATTTTAGAGAGTTGATGCAATGTCTAACACATGCCTCTCTTGGCAGATTCCACTGTATATAGGATATGAGATGTAATTTTATGAGACTGGGGTATTTTCATATAGTTATTGCAGTTACATATGTGCATTTCATGTGTGGAATGCCTTCTCTCGGGTTTGACCACCTTTGCTGAGATTGATTGCTTTCACCAGAATCCACTGCCAGGGGGTGAAGTTATTTGTTTTGGCTGTTTTTTTGCTGGTGGCGGATCAGCGATTGCATTCCTACCAGACACTTGGGGCCTCATTTACGATGCCCCAGTGGCACTTTTGTGACTCTCCGGTGACACAAAGTGCCAGAGCATATTTACAAGGCCTCGCAAAATCACTGATCGTGGCTTTTCATGGCCGTGTAAATGTGTGCCCCTTTCATGCAGGACACTGCGTTAAAGTTGAGTTCCATGTGTGTTGCTGTGGGTGTTCCCACGCAACATCCATGGAATCTGAAGCATTTCCATATTTACGAGGAATCGCAAACCTGGGATTGCATCATAACCCTGCCCTTCCCCATGGGAGGCGTGGGAGTGGCGCCACAAGGAGAAAGACTTTCACTCCTCCTAGTTGTTTCCTCTTTCTATGCTTGATGCATTCTGCAGCACGCATAGAAAGAGGAAAATGCCATGAATTATTGTTTCTTTGCAGGAAGGTTTCCGTTCATGCACAAAAACAAACATACCCGCAATGAAGGCACCCTTCCAACATGATGCAAGAGGTGTCTGTGTTGGCACACGGCTGCTGTTTGTGTACTGCTGCAGGGGAGAAAGACAGGAATGCGCTGTATCTTGTAGATATGGCACAATCCCGCCATTTTCTTTTGACGCACGTCAGTGCAGCAGAAAGGCCAACAGTGCTGCCTTGCATCAAAAGTTTGTAAGTGAGGCCCTTGGCAGCTCTTTGTTTTTATCAACTGGTCTTCCTTTTATTAAATAATTTTTGATATTTGAGGTACATTCGAAATTGAACGTAGTAGTGGACAGTGATTGATAAATTGACAACAAATAGGAAAACTAAATCTGCCTAATAATTCATTAGAAATAGGTGAATTTTCCTGTACCAGTGCTCCCTCGTTGCCATGGCGTTTGGGAGGCTGCCCTGCTAGCCTGAAGCTCTGTGACGTTTGGCGATGTCATAGTGTGAATGATGCATTCTGCATTGTGACCTGTTCAGCATAAGCAGTAACAAGACCTGTGGATGTGACTCAAGACCCCAGTGTCTCGCTGATTTTCATGGAGCAAGGTCGCAGGCTGATGGTTTCTGCGGAATCACTTGAAAATTTGATTGGTAAGTTTTACATCAATTTAATTGATCAGGAGTATGTCCCAGCTCAAGATGAGATAGAAGTTAAGTGGGCTGTTATGATTACCTAAATGAAAATTGCATGTTTCAGAAGATTTTAATCTGATATAAAATGACTTTCTAATGTTACACTACTTGCCTGAACTTTTTTAAATGGCTAGAGAGTTTTCTTTTATGAACATGCGCTAAGTGTTTTAATGCTAATCGTTGCTGGAAAGTAATTTCTTACTTGTGAAAGTTCACCGTATTTGTTGTCTGATTTTAGAGAGTTGATGCAATGTCTAACACATGCCTCTCTTGGCAGATTTCACTGTATATAGGATATGAGATGTAATTTTATGAGACTGGGGTCTTTTCATTTAGTTATTGCAGTTACATATGTGCATTTCATGTGTGGAATGCCTTCTCTCGGGTTTGACCACCTTTGCTGAGATTGATTGCTTTCACCAGAATCCACTGCCAGGGGGTGAAGTTATTTGTTTTGGCTGTTTTTTTTGCTGGTGGCCGATCAGCGATTGCATTCCTACCAGACACTTGGGGCCTCATTTACGATGCCCCAGTGGCACTTTTGTGACTCTCCAGTGACACAAAGTGCCAGAGCGTATTTACAAGGCCTCGCAAAATCACTGATCATGGCTTTTCATGGCCGTGTAAATGTGTGCCCCTTTCATGCAGGACACTGCGTTAAAGTTGTGTTCCATGTGTGTTGCTGTGGGTGTTCCCACGCAACATCAATGGAATCTGAAGCAGTTCCATATTTACAAGGAATCGCAAACCTGGGATTGCATCATAACCCTACACTTCCCCATGGGAGGCGTGGGAGTGGCGCCACAAGGAGAAAGACTTTCACTCCTCCTAGTTGTTTCCTCTTTCTATGCTTGATGCATTCTGCAGCACGCATAGAAAGAGGAAAATGCCATGAATTATTGTTTCTTTGCAGGAAGGTTTCCGTTCATGCACAAAAACAAACATACCCGCAATGCAGGCACCCTTGCAACATGATGCAAGAGGTGTCTGTGTTGGCACACGGCTGCTGTTTGTGCACTGCCGCAGGGGAGAAAGTCAGGAATGCGCTGTATCTTGTAGATATGGCACAATCCCGCCATTTTCTTTTGACGCACGTCAGTGCAGCAGAAAGGCCAACAGCGCTGCCTTGCATCAAAAGTTAGTAAGTGAGTCCCTTAGAAGCTCATTGTTTTTATCAACTGGTCTTTCTTTTATTAAATAATTTTTAATTTGATATTAAAAAGTGCCAGTGGCATTTATTTGAGGTACATTCTAAATTGAACGTAGTAGTGGACAGTGATTCATAAATTGACAACAAATAGGAAAACTAAATCTGTCTAATAATTCATTAGAAATAGGTGAACCTTCCTGTACAAGTGCTCCCTCGTTGCCATGGCGTTTGGGACCCTGCCCTGCTAGCCTGAAGCTCAGTGACGTTTGGCGATTTCATAGTGTGAATGATGCGTTCTGCATTGTGACCTGTTCAGCATAAGCAGTAACAAGACCTGTGGATGTGACTCAAGACCCCAGTGTCTCGCTGATTTTCATGGAGCAAGGTCGCAGGCTGATGGTTTCTGCGGAATCACTTGACAAATTTGATTGGTAAGTTTTTCATCAATTTAATTGATCAGGAGTATGTCCCAGCTCAAGATGAGATAGAAGTTAAGTGGGCTGTTATGATTACCTAAATGAAAATTGCATGTTTCAGAAGATTTTAATCTGATATAAAATGACTTTCTAATGTTACACTACTTGCCTGAACTTTTGTAAATGGCTAGAAAGTTTTCTTTCATGAACATGTGCTAAGTGTTTTAATGCTAATCGTTGCTGGAAAGTAATTTCTTACTTGTGAAAGTTCACCGTATTTGTTGTCTGATTTTAGAGAGTTGATGCAATGTCTAACACATGCCTCTCTTGGCAGATTTCACTGTATATAGGATATGAGATGTAATTTTATGAGACTGGGGTCTTTTCATTTAGTTATTGCAGTTACATATGTGCATTTCATGTGTGGAATGCCTTCTCTCGGGTTTGACCACCTTTGCTGAGATTGATTGCTTTCACCAGAATCCACTGCCAGGGGGTGAAGTTATTTGTTTTGGCTGTTTTTTTTGCTGGTGGCCGATCAGCGATTGCATTCCTACCAGACACTTGGGGCCTCATTTACGATGCCCCAGTGGCACTTTTGTGACTCTCCGGTGACACAAAGTGCCAGAGCATATTTACAAGGCCTCGCAAAATCACTGATCGTGGCTTTTCATGGCCGTGTAAATGTGTGCCCCTTTCATGCAGGACACTGCGTTAAAGTTGAGTTCCATGTGTGTTGCTGTGGGTGTTCCCACGCAACATCCATGGAATCTGAAGCATTTCCATATTTACGAGGAATCGCAAACCTGGGATTGCGTCATAACCCTACACTTCCCCATGGGAGGCGTGGGAGTGGCGCCACAAGGAGAAATACTTTCACTCCTCCTAGTTGTTTCCTCTTTCTATGCTTGATGCATTCTGCAGCGCGCATAGAAAGAGGAAAATGCCATGAATTATTGTTTCTTTGCAGGAAGGTTTCCGTTCATGCACAAAAACAAACATACCCGCAATGCAGGCACCCTTCCAACATGACGCAAGAGGTGTCTGTGTTGGCACATGGCTGCTGTTTGTGCACTGCCGCAGGGGAGAAAGACAGGAATGCGCTGTATCTTGTGGATATGGCACAATCCCGCTATTTTCTTTTGACGCACGTCAGTGCAGCAGAAAGGCCAACAGTGCTGCCTTGCATCAAAAGTTTGTAAGTGAGTCCCTTAGAAGCTCATTGTTTTTATCAACTGGTCTTCCTTTTATTAAATAATTTTTGATATTTGAGGTACATTCGAAATTGAACGAAGTAGTGGACAGTGATTCATAAATTGACAACAAATAGGAAAACTAAATCTGTCTAATAATTCATTAGAAATAGGTGAACTTTCCTGTACCAGTGCTCCCTCGTTGCCATGGCGTTTGGGAGGCTGCCCTGCTAGCCTGAAGCTCTGTGACGTTTGGCGATGTCATAGTGTGAATGATGCGTTCTGCATTGTGACCTGTTCAGCATAAGCAGTAACAAGACCTGTGGATGTGACTCAAGACCCCAGTGTCTCGCTGATTTTCATGGAGCAAGGTCGCAGGCTGATGGTTTCTGCGGAATCACTTGAAAATTTGATTGGTAAGTTTTACATCAATTTAATTGATCAGGAGTATGTCCCAGCTCAAGATGAGATAGAAGTTAAGTGGGCTGTTATGATTACCTAAATGAAAACTGCATGTTTCAGAAGATTTTAATCTGATATAAAATGACTTTCTAATGTTACACTACTTGCCTGAACTTTTTTAAATGGCTAGAAAGTTTTCTTTTATGAACATGCGCTAAGTGTTTTAATGCTAATCGTTGCTGGAAAGTAATTTCTTACTTGTGAAAGTCCACCGTATTTGTTGTCTGATTTTAGAGAGTTGATGCAATGTCTAACACATTCCTCTCTTGGCAGATTTCACTGTATATAGGATATGAGATGTAATTTTATGAGACTGGGGTCTTTTCATTTAGTTATTGCAGTTACATATGTGCATTTCATGTGTGGAATGCCTTCTCTCGGGTTTGACCACCTTTGCTGAGATTGATTGCTTTCACCAGAATCCACTGCCAGGGGGTGAAGTTATTTGTTTTGGCTGTTTTTTTGCTGGTGGCGGATCAGCGATTGCATTCCTACCAGACACTTGGGGCCTCATTTACGATGCCCCAGTGGCACTTTTGTGACTCTCCGGTGACACAAAGTGCCAGAGCATATTTACAAGGCCTCGCAAAATCACTGATCGTGGCTTTTCATGGCAGTGTAAATGTGTGCCCCTTTCATGCAGGACACTGCGTTAAAGTTGAGTTCCATGTGTGTTGCTGTGGGTGTTCCCACGCAACATCCATGGAATCTGAAGCATTTCCATATTTACGAGGAATTGCAAACCTGGGATTGCGTCATAACCATACACTTCCCCATGGGAGGCGTGGGAGTGGCGCCACAAGGAGAAAGACTTTCACTCCTCCTAGTTGTTTCCTCTTTCTATGCTCGTTGCATTCTGCAGCGCGCATAGAAAGAGGAAAATGCCATGAATTATTGTTTCTTTGCAGGAAGGTTTCCGTTCATGCACAAAAACAAACATACCCGCAATGCAGTTACCCTTGCAACATGACGCAAGGGTGTCTGTGTTGGCACACGGCTGCTGTTTGTGCACTGCCACAGGGGAGAAAGACAGGAATGCGCTGTATCTTGTAGATATGGCACAATCCTACCATATTCTTTTGACGCACGTCAGTGCAGCAGAAAAGCCAACAGTGCTGCCTTGCATCAAAAGTTAGTAAGTGAGGCCCTTGGCAGCTCTTTGTTTTTATCAACTGGTCTTCCTTTTATTAAATAATTTTTAATTTGATATTAACAAGTGCAAGAGGCATTTATTTGAGGTACATTCTAAATTGAACGTAGTAGTGGACAGTGATTCATAAATTGACAACAAATAGGAAAACGAAATCTGTCTAATAATTCATTAGAAATAGGTGAACTTTCCTGTACCAGTGCTTCCTCGTTGCCATGGCGTTAGGGACCCTGCCCTGCTAGCCTGAAGCTTTGTGACGTTTGGCGATGTCATAGTGTGAATGATGCGTTCCGCATTGTGACCTGATCAGCATAAGCAGTGACAAGTCCTGTGGATGTGACTCAAGACCCCAGTGTCTCGCTGATTTTCATGGAGCAAGGTCGCAGGCCGATGTTTTCTGCGGAATCACTTGAAAATTTGATTGGTAAGTTTTACATCAATTTTATTGATCAGGAGTATGTCCCAGCACAAGATGAGATAGAAGTTAAGTGGGCTGTTATGTTTTCCTAAATGAAAATTGCATGTTCCAGAAGATTTTAATCTGATATAAAATGACTTTCCAATGTTACACTACTTGCCTGAACTTTTTTAAATGGCTAGAAAGTTTTCTTTTATGAACATGCGCTAAGTGTTTTAATGCTAATCGTTGCTGGAAAGTAATTTCTCACTTGTGAAAGTCCACCGTATTTGTTGTCCGATTTTAGAGAGATGATGCAATGTCTGGCACATTTCTATGTTGGCAGATTTCACTGTATATAGGATATGAGATGTAATTTTATGAGACTGGGGTCTTTTGATTTAGTTATTGCAGTTACATATGTGCATTGCGTGTGTGGAATGCTGTCTCTCGGGTTTGACCACCTTTGCTGAGGTTGATTGCTTTCACCAGAATCCACTGCAGGGGTGAAGTTATTTGTTTTGGTTGCTTTTTTGCTGGTGGCGGATCAGCGATTGCATTCCTACCAGGAATGGCCCCCAGTCACACCTAACCTTAACTATTCCTTAACAAACGACGTCCCCTGGAGTGGACACTTAGCTCTGATGTGCTGAAAGTGATAGAGGGCAGCATGTCTCAGCTATACTCCTGTAGGTGGTCCGCACAATAACAGTTACGACAGCTTGATGTTCCACCCTGCCTTAGTCATTTGTTGCAAAATTCAACAGCCATATTTACAAAGAATTGATGCGCTGCCCTGTGCCAATTTGAAAGGACAGAAATGCACTGCATTTACAAGATACAGTGTATTCCAATTCTTTCAGCCAGTGCCAAATCTAAATTGCAGATGTGCGCCAACGCAGGCACCGTTGCACCATGGTCTAAGGTGTCTGTGTTGTTGGCATGATTATATTTGTTCAGCAAGGGACACCTTCCTGCATAAACACAATCACAAGAGGTATTATCCTCTTTCCATGTGTGCTGCTGAATGCAGCACACATGGAAAGAGGAAAAAACTAGGATAAATGTAAACATTTCTTCTCGCTATGTCTGCTCTGGGAAGGCATCTTTTTTTGGCGCTGCCCCAGAATCACGCTGTGTTGTAAAGCTGGGGCTGTGTCAAAATCCAAGGGTGTTGCATGGGAACGCTTCCCTTCCGGAACATGAGGCAACGCAGCGACTTGTGCTGCGTGGTCTTTCACCTCATCTACAAAGTCAAGAAAAGTCACGCAGAGCGGCTTTACGGGGCCTTGTAGGTATTGGCCTGCACTGTGCGCCACCGAAGCATAAAAAAAGTGACACTCCAGTGGCGCAAAGGGCTTGTAAATATGCTCCAAGTATTTATTCTCAAGTCACAGTTGTGCTGCACTGAGCTGTGTCGGTAGCTGGCTCTAACGTTCTAATTTCTTTGTGCTAAGCACAAGTTTGCTGTTCTGAACTGACTTGCTGAGTTTTTCAGTTGTCACTGATGGTTGGGTTGTCAGTACAGGAGGTTGGAGGAGAGGAGTTTGGTTTCATTCGCAATTTTGGTTTGCGGCATTCACTGAGGAGCGAGCTGCCTGGAACTACCTGACCTTCAGTACACCACTGTTGATGGATATTTGCATCAGGTTGTTTAATGTATGCTATGTTTTTCCGCTTCAAGAGTGGCAAATATAATTTGGTGTATGACATGTAATGTACAAGAAATTGGTAACCCTAAAAATGCAGATTGATACTCGCATATTTAGAAAGACACGGGCAGAAGTGACTTTTCTTCAAGCAATGCCCCCTAATACCTTGGGACAGGGCTAACTTTGTGCAACAGTGGGGAACCACAATTTACTTTGCTTCCTATAGCTCATACATGGCTAAAGTTGTAATCTTTATCCATCAAACATTGCCTTTCTCATTTAATTATATTCATTGATACTCATTGGGCAGATTCATTTATCTAGTTGGCTTACTTTGTGACTTTGCCATTACAGTCAAAAACTCTTAAACACCTAACTTCGACTTCTAAGGTTTATCAAGGACATTATGCAGCATTATCATAGACATGATGACATAAGAGTTATTTGGGGGTTAACACTTAAACCTAGTTTTTAATTCAGAACTCGGTAGCAGACACAGAGACATGACTAGCGCCCCTAGTGCAGGGTATGCCTTGCAATAAATCCTTGAGCATGATGGTTCAGTGGATGTATGGTGTAAGCTGCGGGGGAAGCAAAGGCCTCTACTCATAGCGCCCCGCTGCCCACAACAAATATTTGAGGACTGATTTCTTGCTTCAATCCTCCAAGGAGGTCCCCTGGGTCCACTCTCTTGAGTACTAACCCTGCAAATTCACCTACCACTCATCCGTTGTACTTGCCATTATGTTACCCGACTTACTATAAAGAGCAAAAGGGACGGGCCATAGGTGAATATTTTGAACAGAATGTAGGGTCAGTTGCCTCATATCAAACAATCTCTGAAGCGTTTAAAGTTTACATAAGAAGGACAGCAATCTCAGAGCATACAAAGTCCTTAAATCCATGTGGACCTGGCTTCAGAGTCTTAAGAGGGAGTTAAATAGGGTTCATACATTTGAATTAAATTACTTCCCACCATTTATACCTACAAACACCGCAACACACACCTAAAATAAAAGACATAATTAGCATAATTATTTAATAATTAAGTAATTGAAATCTATTATTTATTTTATTTATTTATTTAAAAGGTTTTATATAGTGCTGGCTCCACCCGGCGGTATCAGAGCGCTTTACAATGGAATGACAATAGTACATGGAATACAAAACAGTGGTGTCCAAAAGAAGCATTCAGACATGACGGACTTTGAGAACCACGTTGAGTAAAGTAGCTAGACTTAAAAAAATGCAAAGAAGTAGCAATTTACAAAACAACACGTGAAGAGAGTAATTACAAATTATTACACAGTATAAAGGAGGTGGACTCCTTTTTTGTGAATAAGTAAGGGTTGTGCGAGTGAGAGAAAGGGGGTCGTGGAAGTGTTCGGAAAGGGGTGGTAGGGTGGAAGAAAAGGTGAAGATGGGTAGGGAAGGGGGTGAATAGGTGGGGTCAACACAGGAGGAGTAAAGAGAGGGGGAGGACGGGGTTTCAAGAAGGGGGGGAGAGTATAACAGGTATTGTAAAGGAAGGATTAAGGACCCCAATATTTGTTGAGCAGGTTCATTTTAAGGTCTTTTTTTAAACTGGCGGATGAAGGGTTGTGTCGTAGCTCTTTAGGGAGGGCAGTCCAGATGCTGGGAGCCTTACCAGAGAAGGAGCAGGATTGCACAGCTTTCTTTTTCAACAGAGGGGGGACGAGGAGAAAACAGTTGGTGCTTCTCATCGGTCGGGCACTGCCCGCTGTATTGAGTTTGTTTGAGAGGTAAAGCGGGGTCTATTGGTGAAGGGCTTTGTACGTAATGCAGGCTATTTTATTGGAGGATCTGCCTTCGATAGGAAGCCATTTAAGGGTCTTAAGAGCAGGTGAGATGTGGTCAGAGCGTTTGCAGTCAGCAGTAAGCCTGGCCGCTAGGTTGAGAACAGATTTGAGGGGGGCAAGGTGGACTTGAGGGAGATCCAGAGAGTAAGGTGTTGTCATAGTCAATTTTCGAGAGGACTAGAGATTGGACAACAGATTTGAAATCTTCCAGTGGAATGAAAGGTTTGATTTTTTGGAGATGATGGAGCGTGAAAAGTGCTCCTTCTCCTGAATTTTTTACATGGGAATTGAGCATTAACTTACTGTCAATGGCGATGCCAAGGGATTTTACGGATTCGGACAAGGAGGGCGAACAGTTTAGGGCATTAAGGTCAGAGTTCCATGTTTGGATGGGAAGTGGGTTATTTTTAGGAGAGAAAATAATAATTTCAGTTTTGTTTGGGTTGAGTTTGAGATGATTTGATTGGAACTAGGTTTGTATATTAGCCAGGGCAGTGCTAAAGTGCAGGTAATCTGAGTGGGATTTTATTTTATAGTACTGTTGGGTATCGTCGGCATACAGGTGATAGTTAATACCGGAATATTTAAGTATGAGGGTAAGCAAGAGAGAGGATAGATCCTTGGGAGACACCAAGGGAGACAGGAGTAGGGCTGGAGAGGCAGTTTTGGATTTTGATTTGCTGGGTTCTGTGTTGGAAATAGGAGGTGAACCAGTTCAGTTAAGACCGAAACAAAGTTTACGTGTATTGAGAAAGGTTAAATGGTTAACTGTATCGAATGCCGCAGAGAGGTCTAGGAGAAGGAGTAGGCAGGTCTCACCAATATCCAAGGCGTGGTGGATGTCATCAACTATATTTAGCAATGCAGTTTCAGTGCTGTCCCCTTTACGGAAACCGGATTGCAGAGGGTTGAGTAGGTTGTAATTGTCAATGCGTTTATCCAATTGAAGAAGGGCACATTTTTCAAGGGCTTTTGAAAGAATGGGGAGGTTCGAGATGGGGCGTAGGTTATTAGGGTCTTTGGGGTCAGCCTTAGGGCTTTTAGGAATGGGTGTGACCTGTCTGAGTTGGAGGTATACAGGGATGCAACCTGAGGAAAGGAGGAGTTGATGATTTTGGTCCAATAAGGTACAATGACGTGCTTAAGGTCTTGGACAAGGGTAGACGGGAGGGGTTCTTTTGTGTGAGATGACGGTTTCAATTTGGACAGGATGTTAAAGACCGCTAGTTCAGAAACGGTGTGGAAATTCTGCGGGAGGCATTATTTTTTTGCTATAGTTTGTCAGGGTAGGTTTCAGGAGGGATTATTGAAACTTGGTGTGGGGGGAGGCAGGGGGCAGAATCAGGGTGGAGGGTGTTGGAGTAGTAACAAGGGTATATTGGGGGTTGGAAGAGATCTGAGTTAAAATAAAAGATTGGTCAATTTTGGCAAAAAAGTTAGCAATTTCTTCAGGAGGCCTTCAAGTGGAGGGGGGAGGTTTGGTTTCTAACAATGTTGAACAGTTCTCTGGGTCTATTTTTGGCATGGGTGAGTTGTGAACGAAAGAAGGATGCCTTTTCAAAGAAAATGTGTTTCTTGTATGTAGATCTAGCGGTTCGAAGGTGGACGAGATTGGAGGGGGAAGGGTGTTGTCTCCAAGTTCTTTCATCCAGTCTGAGAGCATGTCTTTCATTGTTGAGGACTGATTTAAACCATGATTTGGAAGGGATATTTGTTTGAGTTTTTAGTTTGGATGGTGCGAGTTGATCTAAAACCTCTGAGACAGTTTTATTGTAGTTCTCAGTGAGCTCATTTGCATTAAGAGAGAGAGAGGGGTGCAACTAAGTTGAGCTTGGAGTTTGGCCTACAGTACACCAGGGGGGATAAGATTAAGGTTTCTGGTTGAAATGTTGGTTTTGTTGTTTTTAAGTGGGGGCGGGGCTAAGGGGGAGATCATGAACAGTTTGAGGTGGTGGTCAGACCAATCGACGGGGATAATGTTGGATAGGGATGCCAAATCATTGTTTGCAATGATGGCGTCAAGAGTCGCCCCTTTAGAGTGGGTTGGGGAAAGGCAGAGTTGTTTGAGGTCATTCATCTCAAGAAGGTTATTGAGAAGTTTGATAGTAGGGTCCTTGTGCACATTCCAGTGAAGGTTTAAGTCTCCTAGGAAGAGATTTTTAGAGCTAGAAAGTGATGATTGAGTAAGAAGGTTAGATGGTTCCACAGCGAAGGGAAGAGGTTCACCCATAGGGTGATAGATGTTGTGTAGACATATTGGGGGAGCGTCTTGGATTTAAGTTCCGCTCCTAAGTATTCAAATGTTGCAAAGTCTGTGTTTTTGACTACGGAGATCTGGAGTTCGCTTTTAAAGATCATTGCTAATCCACCTGCTATTCTCTTTGGTCTGTCTTTTCTGATGATAGAGTACCCGGGGGGGAGGGGAGAGTAAGTCAAGAATGGGTGTTGATTGGTTATGGGAGGGATGCTAGGAGAGTAGTGTCACCTGTAGTAGTGTAAGTTTCTATGCTGTGAGATATTTGTCGTGTATGCTATGTAAAATGTAACTGCAGATGGAGATGTTTATTGTTTATTGATCATATGGATGTGTGCGAAACGCAATAACAATAAAATGTTTAAAAAAAAAACAAATACAAAAAAAAGAATGGGTGTTGAATGATCATTGAGCCAGGTTTCCGTGAGGAAGGCAACGTCTATATCTTCACTATGCCTACTTTTGGAAATTTTGGTTGCATGTTGAACCGCCGAACAGCAGTTCACGAGCATGCGGACCAGGGGCTTAGGGTTGTTTTTTGGGGGGGGGGGGGGGGTGGGCACGAGTTGATGTCGGAAAGTTGAGGAGGGGCTCTAGGGGAGCCAGGAGAAGAGGGGATTCTGCTGGTCCCTATAATAACAGGGATGTTGGAGCGAGGAACGGCCGTATCCTTAGGTGAGGTTATTCGCGGGTAGGAGTTGCAGATGTCGGATAGGTCAGTGGCGGAGAGGTCACTTAAGGTGCGAAGAGGCCTATGTGTACGGTTGTGTAGTGGTGTGGCTTTCCAAGGTTTGGGATTAGTGGGTTTTTGAGGACCAGTGTATGGTGAAGTGGACCAGAAGGGGCGGGTTTTGGCGTTAAGGGATTTGAAGTCTTTGAAATCCTGTCTAAGCCGGTCGACTTCCGATACTAAGTAAGCAATATTGCAGTCAATGTTGCAAAGTGTCTAAGTTAAAAGAGTGAGGTGGGATGTAGTTGAGGCAGGAGGGAGGAGGAGTTTTCTGAGTTGGTCGGGGGAGGTGTTCTGGGGTTTGGGAAAGGGTGGGAGGTCTGGGGGGGTGAGAATGGTGTTGATGTATGAAAGTGGGGGAGGTCTGTCGGGGGAGGGGAGTTCCGGCAGTCAGGGGGGGAGGTACGTGGGGAAGGATGGGATAGGGAAAGAGGTAGTTGGGGCTGGAGCAATGGAGGAGGAATGGAGGAGGAATGGAGGAGGAATGGAGGAGGTGTGGAGGAGTTGTGTTTGTAGTTGGTCGGTGGATGTCTGGTGGTGGGAGAGAGTGAGAGGCCGCGGGTGGTAAATGGGATGCTGAAGCTGTCGGGGAGGTCTGGGGGAGAGAAGGGTGATCTGGCGGTGTGCAGGAAGGACAGGCATGGAGAGGGATGGGATAGTTGTAGGGGTTCGGGGATGGTATAGTATGATAAGAGAAGGGTGTAAGGGGCGAGAAGAGAGGCCACATCAGAGTTGGGGGTGGGGGTAATTTGAGAGAGGGGGAAGTAGAGGCAGGAGGGGGTGTGGTGGTACGGGCTAGGAGGGGAGCTTGGCGGGAAGGAGAGGGGTTAGCAGAGGTGCTCTGGGTCAGAAGGTAAAGATCGGTTGAGAGCATGGGAGTTTGGCGGATGGTGAGTGAGTTTGAGAGGTTTTTGGGGTTTTCAGGGTTGGGTGCTGCATAGGAAGTCATAGAATAGGATATATCCTTGAGGTTAGAGATGTCTATGGGAAGAAGGGTATTTGTCGTGGAGGCAGGGGAGCACAGGGTCGTGTCTGGGGATTGGGGAGTAGAAGGAAGAGGAATAGGTAAGGACAACTGGTGGGACAGAGTGCTGAAATGATGCTCGGAGATGTTGAGGTGGTATTCAGAGGCTTGTATGAGGGATATTTCCAGTTTTGAAGATAGAGATGTCAATTTTACCGGGGAAAATAGGGGAGGGAGTAGTAGATAGTTTGAAACCGTAAGGAATATTGTTAGATTTAGTAACTGGGAGGTGGCGTAGGAAGGTGCTCTTCCATTTGGAGGGGCACTTAGAATAGAAAATGTAGTTGGTTATTATAGGGATTGTAAGGCTGTGGTAATTATCCACAATTAGGGTTTCGGGATGCCAGATTAGTAATTCATGTTTGAAATTTTTCTTAGCGTTTTTAGAAAGATTGGGAGGGTAGAAAATGGACCAAGAGTTGGGACCATATTTGGTGAGGGAGGGGTGTAGGGAGGAGAGAGCGGGGTTGGAGTGGGACGTGGAATTGGGACAAAGGTGAAGCATGATGGTCAAAAGGTTGGAGGAGATGGGGAGAAAGGAGGGAGGGTGAAGTGATATAAAGCTAATAAGGGGAAAACGAAGAGATGGGGGTGGGAGGTTGAAGTAAGATGAGTGAACTAAACACTGTATAAAAAAATAAAAAATTATATTAACAATAAAATATTAATTAATAATAAATGAATGTACATGGGAGGTTGAAGTAAGATGAGGGAACAGACTAAAACACTGTATAAAAAATAAAAAATTATATTAACAATAAAATATTAATTAATTAATAATAAATGAATGTACACAGTTCACACTAAAAACTATCAATAAAACAAATATTAATAAATGCAAATTAATCAATACATTTAAAACAATTAAGGGGCAGATGTATCAACATCCGTGTTTCCGATTCTCAAATAGCGATTTTTTGAGAATCGCTATTTGAGAATTGCAAAATTGGATGTATTTAAAATTTTTCAATTCTTTTGCAAATTCTTAATATTCCTTAATTGCGATTAGCAAATTGCGAAATCGCAATTAACTCCTCCCACGCTCATGAGGAGCTGAGCTTATCATGAGCCACGGTTCTCGTGTGCTCATGATGAGCTGAGCTCGTCATGACGGTTAGAACACTCACACGCTGGGCAAATTCCCCTGCTGTGCGTGCGTTCTAATGAAACGGGTGTGGCTCATGACAAGCTGAGCTCATCATGGACACTGGGGGCGCTGGTCATTCCCCAGCACGTCAGGGGAAGGACCCCAGCAGCCAAGGGGTTAAGGAATACCTTCCCATTCATTTCTATGGGCCAGGAGGCCCATAGGAATGATTGGGAAGTCATTCTCAATTTGCGATTCGCAATTTGAGAATCGCAAATTGAGAATAATTTCAAGGGTGCAAGGGTGTCATAAAGACACCCTGATGCACCCCTGAAATGAACATGTGTGCGCACATAAATGCCCTAAGGACATGTATGTGCGCCACAGGGCACCTTTGCAAATACCAAAAAGTTCATTTGTGAAAGAAATCACAAATTACCACCAACTTGAAGTTGGTGGTAATTTGCGATTTCTTAATGAGAAATGCACAACTTGGGTGCTTGATACACAGCATTTAAGGAATCCCAATTTGCGATTCCTTAAATGCTTACGCAAAATTAAGAATCACAAATTTTGCAATTCCTTAATTTTGCAATGTGATTTTACTTCTACATCACGTTTTGTAATTTTTTTAGTCGCAAACGCGGCTTTTTTGCGAATCGCAGTGTTTGCGACTAAAAATGGATAATACATCCGCCCCTAAATTACTTCCAACCCTATTCCCCCATAAACCCATAACCCAGCTACAGAACTAAAAGCGCAAATTCATATTAAACAAATTAATACATTTAATATAGTTAAATTTCTTCCCACCCGATTCCGCTACAAACCCACAACCCGCTACGGAACTATATGCACAAAATTAATATAAAAAAAATAAATTTATTATAAATAAATTACCTCCCACCCTATTCCCCTATAAATCCACAACCCGCTACAGAAATAAAAGATCAAAATGTAAATAATTTTTTATACCTACTAAAAATATAAAAAATACAAACAATTCTTATACACAACATACATCACATGCATATAAAATATACACTAAAATACATAACAATAAAAAAAACGATATTTTTAATAACTATATTTTTGCAAACGACATTGAAGACTTTGGTATTTGTAAAATCGATATTACTTACTTGAATTCGATATTTCTAACCTCTATATTCTTGCTGTCGATATTTCTGACCCACGATATTTCGAACTTGGTATTTGTGCACCTCGAGATTTTGTACTCGATATTCTGTCTCTACACCGTTAAATGTAGCTTAACAATGATACAATATCTCTCCCAGTACCTCCGCACTTGTCCAATTGATTTCCTGTTTGCAGAATTTTGAGAAATGGCCTTTCTTGGGAAACATACCTGGGCTGGGACCTTCGTGGAGGTGGGAGTGCCCTCTTGCTGATACTGAAAGGGGTGCAACCAAGAATGGTGGTTCGATCCCTGTGTACAGCCAACGCAGAACCCATTAGGAGGAATGCTTTGATAGTACAGGCATTCCAGTGTTTTAACCAAACATTATATACCCACGTGATAACACTACCCCAGGACCAGCAAGACGATTTTATGGATGACATAACCCCACCATGGGCGGAGGGAGGTAAGCAAAAGTTTTTACTCACCCATCATGCTGTAGAAGGTACTGACGGCTATAAAAAGTCTGGCGGGTGGCAGGTTCCTCAACTCTAACGGGTTAAGACACATATTAAATATTCGTACTAAATTAATATGAGTAGTGCACAGTCATTTATACATTTAGAACAGATATGAAGAGAAAATCTGTCTAATTATTGATTAGAAATAGGTGAACTTTCTTGCACCAGTCTTCCCTCGTTGTCATGAGATTAACGCACATGCACTGCTAGTCTGAAGCTTGAGTGATGTTTGGTGATGTCATAGTGTGAATGATGCATTTCTTACAGTGACTGTGACCTATTCAGAATAAGCAGTAACAAACTTTGTGGACGTGATTTAAGATACCAGTATCTTGCTGCTTACCATGGCGCAAGATTGCAGGTTGCTGGATTCTTCTGATTCAATTTACTAATTTGATCGTTAGACGTTTTGTTGATTTTATTGATCAGGATTTTGTCCCAGCATAAGATAAGATAGAAGTTTAATGGCTGTTATGTTTACATAACAATATGATGTTATAGGAGATTTTATTAAGCCCTAATATAAGATGATTTTTCAATGTTACACTACTTGCTAGAACTTTATCAAATAGTTATAAAGTTAACTTATGAGTAAATGTGCAGCGAGTTGTAATGCTAGTCGATGTTGGAAAGTAAACTCTTACTGGCGAGAGTCCACTGTATTTGTTGATTGATATGAGAGAGATGATGCAATTTGTCTGTTTAGGGCGAACAAAGCGATACAAAAGGGGATGATGGACGTAGCGTTTGAGCAAATCAAACACTCACCCCCAGTCAACTGATCCGGGTTTAATCCATCCCCATTCTTTAGCACACTCTGCCACCCCAGTTCAGACATGGTCATATGCAAATCAGTCTGACCCTGTGCCTCATGGGAACAGTCCAGCCCGAACTGCCAAGCCATGTCTTCCCTGGACCGGAAACAAGCATCTAGACCGGTTTCGGATTTATAATCCTCCTCAGCCAGGCTATCTTGAATCCAGTGGCAAAGTGAGCAAGGGACTCACGTCTGAGCATACCCTGCCAACTTAGGGCGAACAAAGCGATACAAAAGGGGATGATGGACGGAGCGTTTGAGCAAATCAAACACTCACCCCCAGTCAACTGATCTGGGTTTAATCCATCACCATTCTTTAGCTCACTCTGCCACTCCAGTTCAGACATGGCCATATGCAAATCAGTCTGACCCTGTGCCTCATGGGAACAGTCCAGCCCGAACTGCCAAGCCATGTCTTCCCTGGACCGAAAACAAGCCTCCTGGGACCGGTTTCGGATTCATAATCCTCATCAGCCAGGCTATCTTGAACCCAGTGGCAAAGTGAGCAAGGGACTCACGTCTGAGCATACCCTGCCAACTGAGGGCGAACAAAGCGATACAAAAGGCAATTCATCTGTTGTCAGATTGCTCTGTATGTGAGATATGCGATTTCCTTTTAGCGAGACTGGGGACTTTTCATGTAGTGATGCAGCTACATGTGTCCATTACAGGTATGAAAAAGGGATTAAAAAAAAAGAACGTTTCTTTACATTTTTTAAGAATAGGCAGTGGTGCGTGGGACCGCTGCCTGCTCTTAAAAAATGTTTTTGCAAATATTCTCACAGGGGAATGGGTCCCAAGGGGGCCCCTTTCCATTTGCAAATGGGTTACCACCTACTTGAAGTAGGCAGAAAAATGTGAATGTCTTGCAACCTCATTTCGGTTGTAAAACATTCACCAAACCACAGAGATTCGGTATTAGGAAGGGACGCACTAAGCACGCCCCTTACTAATATTGAATCGCACACTCAATTTGCAATTCAGTAATAGATTACTGAATTTCAAATTGGATCTTTGTACATTAAAAAATGTTATTTGGAGGACACAAACGACCCTATTCTATGATTTGGGACGTTTGCGATTTCACAAAAGCTTTGTACATATGGCCCTAACTGGTTAAACAAGTAGGTCTTCTGTTTAAAGGTTCATTGTCATACACAAGGTTAACTTGAAAAGAATGTAAGATTGTATGTGACACACTGATACGAAACCGACATGGCCAGTCCTGTCCTACACTGACTCCTGCCGTACACAAAGAATGAGACTGCATTTGCCTTCCTGGGGAAAGTGGCCACCTCTGCCATATAATATCTGGGATGGAAGCAGCTACTATTGGCCAGTCAAAGGCCGGCACATTGCTGGGTCCATAACTGAACCAGTGTTCTTCTTTGGCTTAGAGCCTGAATTATTGTGTATGTTTGAGCCAAAAAACTGAACCTGTCTGTCCACACAATGAGAAACTTATACAGTTAAATCAGAGCAGGTGTTGTATTTACTCTTGTTAAATGTTGTATTCATTTTTGTTAATGTGACTAACTAAAGTTAACTTTCAGTATTTACTTTTCTCTTGTCATTATAGTTCTCTAGAGTTCCTCCAGAGGACATCTAATTGTTTGAAAGGCAACTAACCACTGCATTAAGGGCACAACATTCTGCAAAATCTAGACTCCTTAATAATTTGTCCGCAAGATAAGACCAACCAGTGCCATGGGCATGTCCCTGCCCCCAATGCTTAAAACATTGGGAAAGTTCCATCAATATTCCAATCAGTGTTGAGCACAATTAAACTGAATCTCACACTCAGTCAGCCAAATTCACTCTAAATTGGTAAAACTGCAGCATTGCGCAGATTAAAAATTGACAAAATCAGAACAAATTAAGGAATTTGAAGACTCTCTGAGACCGCTACCATCTTACACAAAGGCAAGATTTTAGAGACATTGGTGTAACACAATTTGCAACTGCAACAAACCGGATAGAGATACCAAGCTACGGTTTACCTAACATAACCCTCTGCAGACCAATGTTCACAAGTGTTGCGATGACTCTCTGTCCAATATTGCCTACAGCATGAGACAAAAAAAACAATCAAACCCTGTGAAAAGCCTGAGCTTGTAGTGGTAGATTCACGGCCCACCTCAACAAAGAATATATTGCCTTTGGCGAACAAGTCTGCAAATACAATGGCAACAAGCAACAGACATAAAAGAGGGGGACTTTGCTGCTGCAGAAAGTCATGGACTCTAGCAGAACAATGATTAATTGAAAACAACATTCAAGTCATACATTTAAAGAAACAATCACATTCATACACTGATCATGGTGAAAGCTGTGATCCAACATCTTCAGAGGAGCGTGAGATTGGATCACCCCAAGCCCCACCCACCTCCATCAAGATCTACTGGTTGAGATGGAAAAAGCTTTAACTTTTATCATGAACACAAACAGCAAGACCCCATAATGGGGGAGTAAGAGCAAAAGCAACAGAAAAGAGAGTGACCGGGACCTCCTGTAACTAAATCCATTCCAATCTGTCAGGTACTGCAAGGCATCCTTTTTTATAAGATACAAGAAAACTACAAAAAAGGTGCAACAAATCTCCATCAAAACACCCCAGCTCTACTTCCACTCTATCAATCCAGCAAATTGCGCTCCTAAATCTGTGGAAGGGCCCTCTCCTCATCCCCTGCACATGGATAGGCCTCACTTGTGCATGTCCTCAAGCTTCATGAGGGAAGGAGTACCTTAAGCCCCCAGCAAGATTAGCAAACCAAACCTTATTGCTCTGGCAGCTCCAAATTGTCATTTCAATTCTTCACTATCCTGTCAGTGGTTTCCTTTTTTGCCTCACACAAGGGCCAGACCACTATTGTCCCCAGTGCATTCTTCATTGCTCCCATATGTTTTCCCACTTATAGGGGCAGCCCCTCCACTCATAGACCTGCTGTTCCACCAACATGCACCCATCCATGTCTGTTTACCAGGTCAAATTTTGAGGCATGTCAGATCTTTACTTCTTGCCCAGATTCCTTTTTGCTGTTGTCAGCCCCATGGTGGTGAGAGTTCTGTGTTGTGCGGGGTGTGTTCAATCTCTCCAAATGTTGAGTACCTCTAGCCTGGGAGACAGTTTGGCCTGGGATCCAGTGACATTGCTCTGGCCCGCCCATGCAGCCTTCAGTAGCCAATTAGCATTGGGCATGAAGAAAGGTTCCCAATCAGTTGCATCCTCTGGCACAGAGATCTGACCCTATTTTCCCCCATCTTACACAGCCTAGATTTTCTTTAGTAGGAGGTATGTAGAAAGAGCGACTGGACCAGGCAAAAGCTAGCCCAGTTCACTATTTCTTGAGGGTGCCAAGTGCCTACTCCCACCCCCCTCTTTAGCTTCTCTCCGGCATTTCTGTAATTGTTGAGCAGCTACAAGCAAGTTAGATGGTTTCTTGGTAAGGGGTTCTGACAGCAGGGTGGTCTTTCAGCGGGGGCGCCTTTGCAACCTATGGTACCACCACTATGTGAGTCGACATAGCATGGTGTGTGTGGAACTAGAAAAATACCTCAGTCTCAGCCATCTGGCAGTCCTCCTAAAGGACAACTCCAGTTCATCAGTCTCTCATCTAGGCAGACACTCCCAATTTTCGGATTCATGTCTAGTCTCATCACTCAGATCTCTGCATTTTCTGCACTTTTTCTGCACTTTAGTCTGTGCCACACTGTGCCATACCAGGGTTTGATTCACTAATGCCTTCTCCCATACACTTATCTAGTGGTCTCCTTCCGTGATCGAATCATGGACTTGGTATGACACTTTAGTTCTGCCATCGACTTCGATCCATACAAAGCTGTTGGGCAGCCCCTAATTCCCAGAATCACGGTATCTACTTTTAGGAATGGCTCATTACAATCCAGAACAGTATTCCAAGCTATCCAGTAGCACAATCCACCTGTCATTGACTCCCCTCGTGAGTTTGGCAAGGCTGTCTGCACCTCCCCTCCATCATACAGGAGCATTGGGATTTATGCCTCCAGCTTTCTTTTTTCTCTTTGTTTTCATAGAATAGGATAAAACAGTGTGGACCATCAGTCAAACTGAATACAAAACACTTCCAACATCAATTTCTGTCCACACTCCCCTTACCGTCCCCCTACTCTTCGACTCTCCTGTTCCAATTCAGGAGAACTGCATGGATATGACTTACTCTGCTATAAAACTCAGGAGTCACTAAGGATAGCATGCGTCATTTGTTCAGGGCCACATGTGAAACATCCTAGAAAAGGTCAAGAGTATATTCTCGAAAAATGAGCAGATCTAATTCATTTACTTCTCACATGAACAATGTCCTTTAGGTGGGAGGACCGCGCTTAACTCTAATGTTGCAGACAGACACCAGGTGCTTCCCGTAGTGCTCTTACTCAATGTGCCTGGATTATGGGAATCTCATGTGGTGGGCCCTCTTTGAGTACAATTTGGAAAAGAGACTTATAGTACAGGATGATGTCATCACATTCCTCTGTTCTGAAACATTCCGGATCAGCACATTAACTCACTGTGATCCATTTTCCAAATCTTTCAATTTTCCCAGAGCGCCTTGATTTCTTCAACCTTATTAGATAGGGAACCCATATGTTCTTGACCTCTTTGCTCATGGCAAGTATGTCATCTTCGTTGTTTGCCACTACGTCACCCCTGCCTCTATTTCATTAGTCACTCACGACCTTGACCTTCTACCCACTCTTTCCAACACGTCAAGTAGCTATGTCCTCCCCGGAATGTTGAAGGCCTTGAACTTTGACCTCATCTTCCCCAAGCTTCAGGTAGGTATGTCCTCTCTGTAATGTTAAAGACCTTGACCTTTGACCCCCCTCTTTCCCATGCGCCAGGTAAGTATGTCCTCTCCGGAGTGTTGAAGACCTTGACCTTTGACCCCCTTCTTTTCAACACTTCCTGGTAAGTATGTCCTCACCGGAGTGTTGAAGACCTTGACCTTTGACCCCCTCTTTCCAACACTTTCCGGTAGGTATGTCCTCGCCGGAGTGTCGAGGACCTCGACCTTTGACCCCCTCTTTCCAACACGTCAGGTAGATATGTCCTCGCCAAAGTTTTGAAGTCCTTGATTTTTGAACCCCCTTTTCTCAAGTGTCAGGTAGGTATGTCCTCGCCGGAGTGTAGAAGATCTTAACCTTTGACCCCCTCTTTCCCAAGCGTCAGATAGGTATGTAGTCTCCATTGTGTTGAAGACCTTGACCTTTGACCCCCCTCTTTCCCACGTAAAAGTTAGGTATGTCCTCTCTGGAGTGTTGAAGACCTTGACCCCCTCTTTCCAACACTTTCTGGTAGGTATGTCCTCGCCGGAAGGTTGAAGACCTTGACCTTTGACACCCACTTTCCAACACTTTCTGGTAGGTATGTCCTCGCAAGACTGTTGAAGACCTTGACCTTTGACACCCTCTTTTCCCATGCGTCAGGTAGGTATGTCCTCGCCGTAGTGCTGAAGACCTTGACCTTTGACCCCCTCTTTCCCACCCATCCGGTAGGTATGTCCTCGCCAGATTGTTGAAGACCTTGACCTTTGACCCCCTCTTTCCCATGCTTTCCGGTAGGTATGTTTTGGCCGGAATGTTGAAGACCTTGACCTTTGACCCACTCTTTTCCATGAGTCAGGTAGGTATGTCCTCGCCGGAGTGTTGAAGACCTTGACCTTTGACCCCTCTTTTCCGCGAGTCAGGTAGCTATGTCCTTGCCGGAGTGTTAAGACCTTGACCTTTAACCCCCTCTTTCCCACGTGTCAGGTAGATACGTCTTCGCCGGAGTGCTGAAGACCTTGACCTTTGACTCCCTCTTTTCCATGCGTCAGGTAGCTATGTCCTTGCCGGAGTGTTGAAGACCTTGACCTTTCACTCCCTCTTTTCCATGCGTCAGGTAGATATGTCTTCACCGGATTGGTGAGGACCTTGACGTTTGACCCCTCTATCCCATGCGTCAGGTAGGTATGTCCTCGCCGGAGTGTTAAAGACCTTGACATTTGACCCCCTCTTTTCTACACGTCAGGTAGCTATGTTCTCACCAGAGTGTTGAAGACCTTGACCATTGAAACCCCCTCTTTCCCACCCGTCAGGTAGGTGAGTCCTCTCTGGAGTGTTGAAGACCGTGGCCTTTGACCCCCCTCTTTCCCAATTGTCAGGTAGGTATGTCCTCTCCGGAGTGTCGTTGAACTTGACCCTTGACCTACTCTTTCCAACACTTTACGGTAGGTATGTCCTCGCCGGAGTGTTGAAGATCATGACCTTTGACTCTCTCTTTCCCACGCATCAGTTAGGCATGTCCTTGCTGGAGTGTTGAAGACCTTGACCTTGACCCCCTCTTTCCGATGCGTCAGGTAGGTATGTCCTCTCCTGAGTGTTGAAGAACTTGACCTTTTACCCCCTCTTTCTCACGCGTCAGGTAGGTATTTCCTCGCCGGAGTGTTGAAGACCTTGACCTTTCACCCCCTCTTTCCTACGCTTCAGGTAGGTATGTCCTTGCCGGAGTATCGAAGACCTTGACATTTAACTCCCTCTTTCCGACGCGTAAGGTATCTATGTCCTCGCCAGAGTGTCAAAGACCTTGACCTTTGACTCCCTCTATCCCACGCATCAGTTAGCTATGTCCTCGCCCGAGTGTTGAAGACCTTAACCTTTCACCCCCTATTGATCACGCTTCAGGGTAACTATGTCCTCGCTGGAGTGTCGAAGACATTGACCTTTGAACCCCTCTTTCCCACTCTAGAGGTAGGTATGTCCTCGACGGAGATTTAAAGACCTTGACCTTTGACCTACTCTTTCCCACGCGTCAGGAAGGTATGTCCTCCCCAGACTTTTGAAGACCTTGGCCTTTGACACACTCTTACCCACGCGTCAGGTAGATATGTCATCTCCAGAGTGTCAAAGACCTTGACCTATGACCCCCTCTTTCCAACACGTCCGGTAGGTATGTCCTCTCCGTAGTGTTTAAGAACTTGACCTTTTACCCCCTCTTTCCCACGCGTCAGGTAGATATGTCCTCGCAGGAGTGTCGAAGACCTTGACCTTTGACCCCCTCTTTCCCACGCGTCAGGTTGGTATATCCACTCCGAAGTGTTGAAGACCATGACCCGCTCTTTCCCACGTGTCAGGTAGGTATGTCCTCGCCGGAGTGCCGATGACCTTGACCTTTGACTCGCTCTTTCCCACGCTTCAGGTAGGTATGTCCTCGCCAGTGTCGAAGCCTTTGACCCACTCTTTTCCATGCGTCAGGTAGGTATGTCCTCACCGGACTTTCGGAGACCTTGACCTTTGACTCACTCTTTCCCACGCGTCAGGTAGGTATGTCCTCGCAGGAGTGTTGAAGACCTTGACCTTTGACCCCCTCTTTCCCACGCATAAGGTAGGTATGTCCTAGCCGGAGTGTCTAAGACCTTGACCTTCGACCCCCTTTTTCCCACACGTCCAGTATGTATATCCTCGCCAGAGTGTTGAAGACCTTGACCTTTGACTGCCTCTTTCCCAAGCAACAGGTAGGTATGTCCTCGCCGGAGTGTAGAAGACCTTGACCTTTGACCCCCTCTTTCCCACATGTCACATATGTACATCCTCGCTGGAGTGTCGAAGATCTTGATCTTTGACCACCTCTTTCCCACTCAACAGGTAGGTATGTCCTAGCCGGAGTGTCGACGACCTTGACCTTTGACTCCCTTTTTCCCACGCGTCCTGTATGTATATACTCACCAGAGTGTTGAAGACCTTGACCTTTGACCCCCTCTTTCCCATGTGTCAGGTAGGTATGTCCTCGCCGGACTGTTGAAGACCTTGACCGTTGACCCCTCTTTCCCACGCGTCTGGTTGGTATGTCCTCTCCGGAGTGTTGAAGACTTGATCATTTACCCGCTCTTTCCCAGGCGTCAGGGAGGTATGTCCTCGCCGGAGTGTCGAAGACCTTGACCTTTGACCCCTTCTTTACCACGCGTCAAGGTAGGTCTTTCCTCGCCAGAGTGTCGAAGACTTTGACTTTTGAGTCCCTCTTTCCCACGTGTCAGGTAACTATTTCTTTGCCGGAGTGACGAAGACCTTGACCTCTGACCCCCTCTTTCCCACTCGTGAGGAAGGTATGTCCTTGCCGGACTTTCGAAGACCTTGGCCTTTGACACACTCTTTCCCACGAGTCACGTAGGTATGTCCTCTCTGGAGTGTCGAAGACCTTGACCTATGACCCAATCTTTCCCACGTGTGAGGTAGGTATGTCCTCACCGGAGTGTTGAAGACCTTTACCTTTGACCCACGCTTTCCCATGCGTCAGGTATATATATCCTCACCGGAGTGTTGGAGACCTTGACCTTTGACCCCATCTTTCCCACATGTCAGGTAGGTATATCCTCTCTGGAGTGTCGAAGATCATGACCTGCTCTTTCCCACGCGTCAGGTAGGTATGTCCTCGCCAGAGTGTCAAAGCCTTTGGCCCACTCTTTCCCAAGCGTCAGGTAGGTATGTTCTCACCGGACTTTCAGAGACCTTGACCTTTGACCCACTCTTTCCCACACGTCAGGTAGGTATGTCCTCGCAGGAGTGTCGTAGACCTTGACCTTTGACCCACTTTTTCCAACAATTTCTGGTAGGTATGTCCTCGCCGGAGTGTTGAAGACCTTGACCTTTGACCCCCTCTTTCCCACGCATCAGGTAGGTATGTCCTCGCCGGAGTGTTCAAGACCTTGATCTTTGACCCCCTCTTTCCTACTCGTCTGGTAGGTATGTCCTCGCCGGAGTGTTGAAGACCTTGAACTTTGACCCCCTCTTTCCCATGCATCAGGTAGGTATGTCCTCATCAGAGTGTTGAAGACCTTCACCCGCTCTTTCCAACGCGTAAGGTAGGAATGTCCTAGCTGGCGAGTCGACGACCTTGACTTTTGACCCACTTTTTCCAACACTTTCTGGTAGGTATGTCCTCACCGGAGTGTTGAAGACCTTGACCTTTGACCCCCTCTTTCCCACACGTCACGTATGTATATCCTCGCCGGAGTGCCGAAGACCTTGACCTTTGACCACCTCTTTCCCACGCAACAGGTAGGTAGGTCCTAGCCGGAGTGCCGACGACCTTGACCTTTGACCCACTTTTTTCAACACTTTCCGGTAAGTATGTCCTCTCCGGAGTGTTGAAGACCTTGACCTTTGACCCCCTCTTTCCCACGCATCAGGTAGGTATGTCCTCACCGTAGTGTTGAAGACCTTGACCCCCTGTTTCCCAGGCGTCAGATAGGTATGTTCTTTCCGGAGTGTTGAAGACCTTGACCTTTTACCCCCTCCTTCCCATGCGTCAGGTAGATATGTCCACTCCGGAGTGCTGAAGACCTTGACCTTTGACTCGCACTCTCCCAAGCGTCAGGTAGGTATGTCCTCGCCAGACTTTCGAAGACCTTGGCCTTTGACAGACACTTTCCCATGCGTCAGGTTGGTATGTCCTCACTGGAATATCGAAGACCTTGGCATTTGATCCCCTCTTTCCCACGCGTCAGGAAGGTATGTCCTCTCTGGAGTGTCAAAAACCTTCACCTATGACCCCCTCTTTCCCACGCGTGAGGTGTGTTTGTCCTCGCCAGAGGGTCGAAGACGTTTGACCCACTATTTCCCACGCGTCAGTTGTGTATGTGCTCGCCGGAGGGTCGAAGACCTTTGACCCACTCTTTCCCATGCGTCAGGTAGGTATGTCCTCACCGGACTTTCGGAGACCTTGACCTTTGACCCACTCTTTCCCACGCGTGAGGTAGGTATGTCCTTGCAGGAGTGTTGAAGACCTTGACCGTTGACCCCCTCTTTCCCACCCGTCAGGTAGCGATGTCATCACCGGAGTGTTGAGGACCTTGACCTTTGACCCCCTCTTTCCCACGCGTCAGGTAGGTATGTCCTCGCCGGAGTCTTGAAGACCTTGACCTTTGACCCCTATTTTCCACACGTCAGGTAGGTATTTCCTCTCCGTAGTGTTTAAGATCTTGACCTTTTACCCCCTCTATCCCACGCGTCAGGTATATGTGTCCTCTCCGGAGCGTTGAAGGCCTTGTCCCGCTCTTTCCCACGCATCAGGTAACTATGTCCTTGCCGGAGTGTTGAAGATCTTGACCTTTGACCCCTCTTTCCCACACGCCAGGTAGGTATGTCCTCTCCGCAGTGTTTAAGACCTTGACCTTTGATCCCTCTTTTCCACGATTCAAATAGATATGTCCTCTCCGGAGTGTTGAAGACCTTGACCTTTGGCACCCTCTTTCCTACGCGTCTGGTAGGTATGTCCTCTCCGGAGTGCCGAAGACCATGACCTACGACCCCCTCTTTCCCACGCCTGAGGTAGGTATGTCCTCGCCGTAGTGTGGAAGACTTTGACCTTTGACCCACTCTTTCCCACGTGTCAGGTAGGTATGTCCTCGCCGGAATGTTGAAGACCGTGTCTTTCCAACACTTTCCGGTAGGCATGTCCTCGCCACAGTGATGAAGACCTTGACATTTGACCCACTCTTTCCCACGAGTCAGGAAGGTATGTCCTCGCAGGAGTGTCGAAGACCTTGACCTTTGACCCCTCTTTCCCACACGTCAGGTAGGTATTTCCTCTCCGTAGTGTTTAAGACCTTGACCTTTTACCCCCTCTATCCCACGCGTCAGGTAGATGTGTCCTCTCCGGAGCGTTGAAGGCCTTGTCCCGCTCTTTCCCACGCGTCAGGTAGCTATGTCCTCGCCGGAGTATTGAAGACCTTGACCTTTGACCCCCTCTTTCCCACGCGTCAGGTAGGTATGTCCTGGCCGGAGTGTTGAAGACCTTGACTTTTGACCCCTCTTTCCCACACGTCAGGTAGGTATGTCCTCTCCGTAGTGTTTAAGACCTTGACCTTTGATCCCTCTTTCCCACGATTCAAATAGATATGTCCTCTCCGGAGTGTTGAAGACCTTGACCTTTAGCACCCTCTTTCCTACACGTCTGTTAGGTATGTCCTCTCCGGAGTGCCGAAGACCATGACCTACGACCCCCTCTTTCCCACGCCTGAGGTAGGTATGTCCTCGCCGTAGTGTGGAAGACTTTGACCTTTGACCCACTCTTTCCCACATGTCAGGTAGGTATGTCCTCGCCGGAATGTTGAAGACCGTGTCTTTCCAACACTTTCCGGTAGGTATGTCCTCGCCACAGTGTTGAAGACCTTGACATTTGACCCACTCTTTCCCACGCGTCAGGAAGGTATGTCCTCGCAGGAGTGTCGAAGACCTTGATTGTTGACCCACTTTTTACAACACTTTCCGGTAGGTATGTCCTCAGCGAAGTGTTGAAGACCTTGACCTTTGACCCCCTCTTTCCCACATGTCAGGTAGAAATGTCCGCGCCGGAGTGCCGAAGACCATGACCTACGACCCCCTCTTTCCCACGACTGAGGTAGGTATGTCCTCGCCGTAGTGTGGAAGACTTTGACCTTTGACCCACTCTTTCCCACGTGTCAGGTAGGTATGTCCTCGCCGGAATGTTGAAGACCGTGTCTTTCCAACACTTTCCGGTAGATATGTCCTCGCCACAGTGTTGAAGAGCTTGACATTTGACCCACTCTTTCCCACGCGTCAGGAAGGTATGTCCTCGCAGGAGTGTCGAAGACCTTGACCGTTGACCTACTTTTTACAACATGTCAGGTAGGTATGTCCGCGCCGGAGTGTTGAAGACCATGACCTTGGACCTCTCTTCCCCACGCGTCAGGTAGGTATGTTCTCTCCGTAGTGTTAAGAACTTGACCTTTTACCCCCTCTTTCCCACGCGTCAGGTAGATATGTCCTCTCCGGAGCATTGAAGACCATGACCCGCTCTTTCCCTCGCCTCAGGTAGGTATGTCCTCGCAGGAGTGTCGAAGACCTTGACCTTTGACCCCCTCTTTCCCACTCGTCAGGTAGGTATGTCCTAGCAGGAGTGTTGACGACCTTGACCTTTTACACACTTTTCCCAACATTTTCCGATAAGTATGTCCTCCCCGGAGTGTTGAAGACCTTGACCTTTGACCCCATCTTTCCCTCGCGTCAGGTAGGTATATCCTCTCCGAAGTGTTGAAGACCATGACCCTTTCTTTCCCACGTGTCAGGTAGGTATGTCCTCGCCGGGGTGTCGAAGACCTTGACCTTTGACCCACTCTTTCTCACGCGTCAGGTAGGTATGTGCTCATAGGAGTGTCGAAGACCTTGACCTTTGACCCCCCTCTTTCCCACGCATCAGGTAGGTATATCCTCGCCGGAGTGTTCAAGACCTTGACCTTTGACCTCCTCTTTCCAACGCGTCAGGTAGGTATGTCCTCACCGGAGTGTTGAAGACCTTAACCTTTTACCCCCTCTTTCCCACGTGTCAGGTAGATATGTCCTCTATGGAGCGTTGAAGACCTTGACTCGCTCTTTCCCACGCATAAGGTAGGTATATCCTAGCCAGAGTGTCGACGACCTTGACCTTTGAACTACTTTTTCCAACACTTTCCGGTAAGTATGTCCTCACCGGAGTGTCGAAGACCTTGACCTTTGACCTCCTTTTCCCCATGCGTCCGGTATGTATATCCTCGCCAAAGTGTTGAAGACCTTGACCTTTGACCACCTCTTTCCCACGTAACAGGTAGGTATGTCCTCACCGGAGTGTTGAGGACCTTGACCTTTGACCCTCTCTTTCCCACACGTCACGTATGTATATCCTCGCTGAAGTGTCGAAGATCTTGACCGTTGACCACCTCTTTCCCACGCAATAGGTAGGTATGTCCTAGCCGGAGTATCGACAACCTTGACTTTTGAACCACTTTTTCCAACACTTTCCGGTAAATATGTCCTCACCGAGTGTCGAAGACCTTGACCTTTGACCCCCCTTTTTCCCACACGTCCGGTATGTATATCCTCGCCAGAGTGTTGAAGACCTTGACCTTTGACACCCTCTTTTCCACGCGTCAGGTAGGTTGTCCTCGCTTGAGTGTTGAGAACCTTGACCTTTGACCCCCTCCTTCCCTCGTGTCAGGTAGGTATGTCCTCGCCGGACTGTTGAAGACCTTGACCTTTGACTCCCTCTTTCCCACGTGTCAGGTAGCTATTTCATCGCCGGAGTGTCGAAGACCTTGACCTCTGACCCCCCTCTTTCCCACTCGTGAGGAAGGTATGTCCTTGCCGGACTTTCGAAGACCTTGGCCTATGACACACTCTTTCCCACGTGTCACGTAGGTATGTCCTCTCCGGAGTGTCGAAGACCTTGACCTATGACCCCATCTTTCCCACGTGTGAGGTAGGTATGTCCTCACTGGAGTGTTGAAGACCTTTACCTTTGACCCACTCTTTCCCATGCGTCAGGTATATATATCCTCACCGGAGTGTTGGAGACCTTGACCTTTGACCCCATCTTTCCCACACGGAGTGTTGAAGACCATGACGCGCTCTTTACCACGCGTCAGGTAGGTATGTCCTTGCCAGAGTGTCGAAGCCTTTGACCCACTCTTTCCCACGCGTCAGGTAGGTATGTTCTCACCGGACTTTTGGAGACCTTGACCTTTGACCCACTATTTGCCACGCATCAGGTAGGTATGTCCTCGCAGGAGTGTCGAAGACCTTGACCTTTGACCCACTTTTTCCCACGTGTCAGGTAGATATGTCCTCTATGGAGCGTTGAAGACCTTGACCCGCTCTTTCCCACGCATAAGGTAGGTATATCCTAGCCAGAGTGTCGACGACCTTGACCTTTGAACTACTTTTTCCAACACTTTCCGGTAAGTATGTCCTCACCGGAGTGTCGAAGACCTTGACCTTTGACCTCCTTTTCCCCATGCGTCCGGTATGTATATCCTCGCCAAAGTGTTGAAGACCTTGACCTTTGACCACCTCTTTCCCACGTAACAGGTAGGTATGTCCTCACCGGAGTGTTGAGGACCTTGACCTTTGACCCTCTCTTTCCCACACGTCACGTATGTATATCCTCGCTGAAGTGTCGAAGATCTTGACCGTTGACCACCTCTTTCCCACGCAATAGGTAGGTATGTCCTAGCCGGAGTATCGACAACCTTGACTTTTGAACCACTTTTTCCAACACTTTCCGGTAAATATGTCCTCACCGAGTGTCGAAGACCTTGCCCTTTGAACCCCCTTTTTCCCACACGTCCGGTATGTATATCCTCGCCAGAGTGTTGAAGACCTTGACCTTTGACACCCTCTTTTCCACGCGTCAGGTAGGTTGTCCTCGCTTGAGTGTTGAGAACCTTGACCTTTGACCCCCTCCTTCCCTCGTGTCAGGTAGGTATGTCCTCGCCGGACTGTTGAAGACCTTGACCTTTGACTCCCTCTTTCCCACGTGTCAGGTAGCTATTTCATCGCCGGAGTGTCGAAGACCTTGACCTCTGACCCCCCTCTTTCCCACTCGTGAGGAAGGTATGTCCTTGCCGGACTTTCGAAGACCTTGGCCTATGACACACTCTTTCCCACGTGTCACGTAGGTATGTCCTCTCCGGAGTGTCGAAGACCTTGACCTATGACCCCATCTTTCCCACGTGTGAGGTAGGTATGTCCTCACTGGAGTGTTGAAGACCTTTACCTTTGACCCACTCTTTCCCATGCGTCAGGTATATATATCCTCACCGGAGTGTTGGAGACCTTGACCTTTGACCCCATCTTTCCCACACGGAGTGTTGAAGACCATGACGCGCTCTTTACCACGCGTCAGGTAGGTATGTCCTTGCCAGAGTGTCGAAGCCTTTGACCCACTCTTTCCCACGCGTCAGGTAGGTATGTTCTCACCGGACTTTTGGAGACCTTGACCTTTGACCCACTATTTGCCACGCATCAGGTAGGTATGTCCTCGCAGGAGTGTCGAAGACCTTGACCTTTGACCCACTTTTTCCAACAATTTCTGGTAGGTATGTCCTCGCCGGAGTATTGAAGACCTTGAACTTTGACCCCTCTTTCCCATGCATCAGGTAGGTATGTCCTCGCCGGAGTGTTGAAGACCTTCACCCGCTCTTTCCATCGCGTAAGGTAGGTATGTCCTAGCCGGAGTGTCGACGACCTTGACTTTTGACCCACTTTTTCCAACACTTTCTGGTAGGTATGTCCGCACTGGAGTGTTGAAGACCTTGATCTTTGACCCCCTCTTTCCCACTCGCCACGTATGCATATCCTTGCCGGAGTGTCAAAGACCTTGACCTTTGACCACCTCTTTCCCACGCAACAGATAGGAACGTCCTAGACGGAGTGTCAACGACCTTGACCTTTGACTCTCTTTTTTCAACACTTTCCGGAAAGTATGTCCTCACCGGAGTGTTGAAGACCTTGACCTTTGACCCCCTCTTTTCCACGCGTCAGGTAGGTATGTCCTTGCCGGAGTGTTGAAGACCTTGACCCCCTCTTTCCCAGGCGTCAGGTAGGTATGTCCTCTCCGGAGTGTTGAAGACCTTGAACTTTTACCCCCTCCTTCCCACGCGTCAGGTAGATATGTCCACTCCGGAATGCTGAAGACCTGGACCTTTGACTCTCACTCTCCCAAGCGTCAGGTAGGTATGTCCTCGCCGGACTTTCTAAGACCTAGGCCTTTGACAGACACTTTCCCACGCGTCCGGTTGGTATGTCCTCGCTGGAGTATCGAAGACCTTGGCATTTGATCCACTCTATCCCACGCGTCAGGTAGGTATGTCATCGCTGGAGTTTTGAAGACCTTGACCTTTGACCCCCTCTTTCCCACGCGTCAGGTGTGTATGTCCCCGCCGGAGGGTCGAAGACCTTTGACCCACTCTTTCCCACGCATCAGGTAGGTATGTCCTCGCCAGTGTGTCATAGCCTTTGACCCACTCTTTCTCACGCGTGAGGTGTGTATGTGCTCTCGCCGGAGGGTCAAATACCTTTGACCCTCTCTTTCCCATGCGTCAGGTCGGTATGCCCTCACCGGACTTTCGGAGACCTTGACCTTTGACTCACTCTTTCCCACGCGTCAGGTAGGTATGTCTTTGCAGGATAGTTGAAGACCTTAACCTTTGACCCACTTTTTCCAACAATTTCCGGTAGGTATGTCCTCGCCGGAGTGTTGAAGACATTGACCTTTGACCCCCTCTTTCCCACGCGTCAGGTAGCTATTTCATCGCCGGTGTGTTGAGGACCTTGACCTTTGGCCCCTCTTTCCCACACGTCAGGTAGGTATGTCCTCTCCGGAGCGTTGAAGACCTTGTCCTGCTCTTTCCCACGCGTCAGGTAGGTATGTCCTCGCCGGTGTGTCGCCGACCTTGACCTTTGATCTCTCTTTCCCACGTTTCAAATAGATATGTCCTCTCCTGAGTGTTGAAGACCTTGACCTTTGACCCCTCTTTCCCACGGGTCAGGATGGTATGTCCTCTCCGGAGTGCTGAAGACCTTGACCTTTGACACCCTCTTTCCCATGCGTCAGGTAGGTATGTCCTCCGCGGAGTGTGGAAGACCTTGACCTTTGACCCCCTCTTTCTCACGCGTCCGGTAGGTATGTCCTCGCCAGAGTGTTGAAGACCTTGACCCCCTCTTTCCCACGCGTCAGGAAGGTATGTCCTTGCCGGAGTGTTGAAGACCTTGACCATTGACCCCCTCTTACCCACGCGTCAGGTAGCTATGTCATCGCTGGAGTTTTGAAGACCTTGACCTTTGACCCCCTCTTTCCCAAGCGTCAGGTTGCTATGTCCTTGCCTGAGTGTTGAAGAACTTGATCTTTGAGACCCTCTTTCCCAAGTGTCAGCTAGGTAGGTACTCGCCGGAGTGTTGAAGACCTTGACCTTTGACCCCCTCTTTTCCACGCGTCAGGTAGGTATTTCCTTGCCAGAGTGCTAAAGACTTTGACTTTGACCCCCTCTTTCCCAAGCGTCAGGTAGCTATGTCCTTGCCGCAGTGTGGAAGACCTTGACCTTCGACCCCCTCTTTCCCACGCATCAGGTAGGTATGTACTCGCCGGAGTTTTGAACACCTTGAACTTTGACCCCCTCATTCCCATGCATCCGGTAGGTATGTCCTCGCTGGAGTATTGCAGATATTTACCTTTGACCCCCCTCTTTCCCATGCGTCAGGTAGGTATGTCCACGCCGGAGTGTTGAAGACCTTGACATTTTGCCGCCTCTTTCCCAAGCGTCAGGTAGATATGTCCTCTCCAGAGTATTGAAGCCCTTGACCTTTGACCCCCTCCTTCCCTGGCGTCAGGTAGGTATGTCCTAGCCGGAGTGTCAACGAACTTGACTTTTGACCCTTTTTTTCCAACACTTTCGGGTAGGTATGTCCTCACCGGAGTGTTGAAGACCTTGACCTTTGACCCCTCTGTCCCACGCGTCACGTATGTTTATCCTCGCCGGAGTGTCGAAGACCTTGACCACCTCCTTCCCACGCAACAGGTAGGTATGTCTTAGCCGGAGTGTCGACGACCATGACCTTTGACCACTTTTTTCAACACTTTCCGGTAAGTATGTCCTCTCTGGAGTGTTGAAGACCTTGACCTTTTACTCCCTCCTTCCCACACGTCAGGTAGATATGTCCTCTCCGGAGTGCTGAAGACCTTGCCCTTTGACAGACACTTTCCCACGCATCAGGTAGGTATGTCATCGCAGGAGTGTCGAAAACCTTCACCTATGACTCCCCTCTTTCCCACGCGTGAGGTGTGTATGTCCTCGCCGGAGGGTCGAAGACCTTGACCTTTGACCCACTCTTTCCCAAACGTCAGGTAGGTATGCCCTCACCGGAGTGTCGAAGACCTTGTCCTTTGACCCCCTCTTTCCCATGCATCAGGTAGGTATTTCCTTGCCAGAGTGTTGAAGACCTTGACGTTAGACCTCCTCTTTCCCATGTGTCAGGTAGGTATGTCCTAGCCGGACTTTTGAAGACCTGGACCTTTGACCCCTCTTTCCCACGCATCAGGTAGGTATGTCCTCTCCGGAGTGTTGAAGAACTTGACCTTTTACCCGCTCTTTCCCACGCGTCAGGGAGGTATGTCCTCGTTGGAGTGTCGAATCCTTTGACCCACTCTTTCCCACTCGTAATGTAGGTATGTCCTCGCCGGAGTGTCGAAGACCTTGACGTTTGACCCCTCTTTCCCACGCGTCAGGTAGGTCTTTCCTTGCCAGAGTGTCAAAGACCTTGGCCTTTGACACACTCTTTCCCACGCGTCACGTAGGTATGTCCTCTCCGGAGTGTCGAAGACCTTGACCTATGACCCCATCTTTCCCACGCGTGAGGTAGGTATGTCCTCACCGGAGTGTTGAAGACCTTGACCTTTGACCCCCTCTTTCTCACGCATCAGGAAAGTATATCCTCTCCGGAGTATTGAAGACCTTGACCTTTGACCCCATCTTTCCTACTCGTCTGGTAGTTATATCCTCTCTGGAGTGTTGAAGACCATGACACGCTTTCACACGCGTCGGGTAGGTGTGTCCTCGCCGGAGTGTTGAAGACCTTGACCTTTGACCCCTTCTTTCCTGCACATCAGGTATGTATATCCTCGCCGGAGAGTGAAGACCTTGACCTTTGACCCCCTCTTACCCAGGCATCAGGTAGGTATGTCGTCGCCGCCGGAGTGTTGAAGACCTTGACCTTTGACCCTTGACCCCTCTTTCCCAGGCATCATGTAGGTATGTCGTCGCCGCCGGAGTATTGAAGACCTTGACCTTTGACCCCCTCTTTCCCATGCGTCAGGTAAGTATGTCCTCGCCGGACTGTTGAAAGACCTTGACCTTTGACCCCTCTTTCCCACACTTCAGGTAGGTATGTCCTCTCCGGATGGTTGAAGACCTTGACCTTTGACCCCTCTTTCCAACACTTCAGGTAGGTATGTCCTCTCAGGAGTGTTGAAGACCTTGACCTTTTACCCCCCTCCTTCCCACGCGTCAGGTGGATATGTCCTCTCCGGAGTGCTGAAGACCTTGACCTTTGACTCGCTCTCTCCCAAGCGTCAGGTAGGTATGTCCTCGAATGACTTTCGAAGACCTTGGCCTTTGACACACACTTTCCCACGCGTCAGGTTGGTATGTCCTCGCCGGAGTATGTAAGACCTTGGCCTTTGTTCCACTCTTTCCCATGCGTCAGGTAGGTATGTCATCGCTGGAGTGTCGAAGACCTTGACCTTTGACCCCCTCTTTCCCACGCGTCAGGTATGTATGTCCTCGCCGGAGGGTCAAAGACCTTGACATTTGACCCACTCTTTCCCACGCGTCAGGTAGGTATGTCCTCGCCTTAGTTTGGAAGACCTTGAACTTTGACCCACTTTTGCCAACACTTCAGGTAGGTATGTCCTCGCCGGCGTTTAGACTACCTTGACCTTTGACCCCCTCTTTCCTACGCTTAAGGTAGGTATATCCTCGCCGGACTGTTGACGACCTTGACCTTTGACCCCTCTTTCCCACACTTCAGGTAGGTATGTCCTCCGGGCTGTTGAAGACCCTGACCTTTTATGCCCTCCTTCCCACGCCTCAGGTAGATATGTCCTCTCCGGAGTGCTGAAGATCTTGACCTTTGACTCGCTCTCTCCCAAGCGTCAGGTAGGTATGTCCTCGCCGGAGTGTTGAAGACCTTGA